>NC_089983.1:21047407-21675462 GCF_036417845.1 Apteryx mantelli | reverse complement strand
CTTCCTCTGTCTGCTTCCATCTCTGCTCCCAACTCTCATAAAGGCAGGGTTTTTTCACCCCTCAGTGAAATACTTGCTGTCAATAGCAATTTTTAGAGGAACAAGCTATTATACAAAGGTCAGGGAATATTGTAAAGATCATAATTGCCTAAAGGCTTCATTAACCTTTACAAAATAGTGGTTGCTGGATTACACAACATACAATTAAACGACCACTAACATCTAGAGCAATTAATGAAAGTAACAACCTCAAGGTACTGCAAATTGCATAGAAGCTACATGGTATCATCAGTCTTCAATCACAAGTCATATTCCAGCAAACAGACGTGAAATAAGATGTTCTGAAAATGACAAAGAAGGGTTTGTGTAGAGTGTATAATCTGGGGAAAAAGAACATCAGCCCTACCTGTGTTTCTGAGCGTCTGGGAGAGCACTGCAGTGAGAGTGAACGGGATATCCACTAACAATTGTGTCATCTCTTTTCTGCAGGAATTCCAGAAATTAATAGAGTCTCACAAATAATAACCACTTAAATTAATGAAACACTGTCCCTTTTCTGTGAAGAGATACCAGATGATGGAATTCTGTATTTTCCTGAAAATCTCTTTAGACAGGCACTAAGCTGATGATCCTTACTCTAAAACACAGGCACAGAGAAATAAGATTAAACCCCTTTTAATCTACCTCTCCAAATAATCGCTTCAGCTTCCAAGAAATAAAGCTAACCTTGTACTGTTAACATAAACAGCAAAGCTGATCCAGCCTCAGCACTGTTATTTCTAATTATCTTTGGTTTTCCTTCATAATAGCAAACCATCATGAACTTTTGTTAATAAAACTAATAACCAAACATCAACTGTATGTGCTGAAGAAGACACAAGAATAATGTGCTGAACTGGAAGAACATATGCTTCATGATCTAGAGTTGTGACAGAGCTACAAATTATAAAAAAAGGTAAAATATTGGTATACATATTTACATACCACAAGCATAACCAAATAATATTATTAATGTATCAAAGATCATGTATTGAAGTTCAATTATGGTTGTCTCCGTAATCTTAATGTAGTCCCTCGTACATACATATGTGTGTGGGGGCGGTGTGTGCCTTGTTCACTGAGTGATTCTAGGCTTTATTTATTATACGCTGGTCAAATTCGCTCTGATGATGGAGCTATTAATTTTCTCATATTTACCCCACTCTTTGGCAGTCATCTTGACCATATCCAAGTACTTCTCAGACATGAATTAACTAATCTACACCACTTTGTTGGTGTAGAATTACACACCAATGAAGAACTGAAGTAGTAACACAGGTAAAAATTATCTACTAATTTTGGGTGTACAGTATGAAATGCTTTTTCAGACAGCTTACAGTTTTAAATATACACATTTTAAATATGCACATGCAGTTGCTTGTGACCTTATATACAATCAAAAGTACCAAACATGGGAAGATCAATTTTAGTAGGTGAAATCTCACAACACAACTGAAAAACAGTGCGGAAGCCAGCTTATAATAAATTTATTTCATGCTGACAGTATTTTCATAGCAAACAAGAAACTGAACTATTCGGGGTCATTATTTATTATTTGTACTACAACTGTCATGAGGTTACTTATACTGATTTTGAAAAGGAGGTGTATAATCTATACTGCACTAAAAATCTTTTGACTCTCATTCATGGAAATTAATAATCAGCTCTCACATTTCCCTATTTTGCTTTTTTGTGCTTAAACACTGGAGCAAATCACCCAGCAAGATTATGGAACTGAAGACATTTATAAAAGGTGCCTTGACAAGGCACTGAGCACCCTCGGCTAACCTTGAGTTATCCCTGCTTTGTGTTGGCGTTGTACTAGATGATCTCCAGCGGTCCTCTCTAGCTTAAATTATTCTACAAATCTATGATTATAAATAAACTATTAAAACTTAATTTGGCAATGTGTTAAATAAATATTGCCAACTATGTACTGGGTATTGGCAAAGAAGAATTTTACATCATAATTTCAGTAGATGGATCAATGGCAGGAAAGACAAACTCATCATAGATAAAACTCCTAAGATGCTAATTTTCTTGAAAGAAAGATATCCTTTGCCTATAGGATTTTTTCCTCTCATTTCAGTATCAAGCACTAATACAGGCAGTCTTGATAAATGTTTGATACTACCACTACAGTAGAAAGACAAAAATACCATACAATGCTTAACCATCATCAAAATATTTTTCTACCATTTTACTAACTACAGGCACATCAACCATTTGAAACAAGAACTCTACCATTTGGTACGAAAAATTACAGATCACATACATATAAATTGCCTTTCGTTTATTTTCATTATAATATATCACTAATTTTCTATTGTTTATGAGATTATATAATCATAATAATCATACGCTTTGCTGAAATGAGATCTTTGAATATATCTCTCATAATGTAATGTGTTTGTATACACATGAACATGGGGGGTTTTTTAATGGGAAGAGTTCCTCTCTTTTCACCTTCTGTGGGTTGACTTATTTTTGTAACTTTTTACTTGGATATCCTATTCTTTTTTATGGGGATGTTTTCCTAAGAAAATGCCATTTAATTGAAAAAAGTTTTAAAATATTTCATGGAGATTTTTAATTTTAACAGGTCTTAAACTTAGATGAAATAAACTCATACCTATAAAAGCAATAGAAAAACAGCTTTCTATCTTTTTTGGTTGTTTGCAAGTTTGGTTAAAACATTTTGAAGTGAATTACTATCTGCTTCTCTTTAAAAGCATGAAAGGAAGGTGAACTGGTTGCATAGCAACATCACCTACAAATAACTAGGCATTTTCAGATATTATACAACATTATAAAGAAGAAAGAATTGAAATTCCAGCCCAGCTAAATATTATCCTGAAGCCTACTGATAGAACAAGCTTTGCCATTAAGCATCTTGACAGGAGAGAAAGGATCCTAAAATTTAAGTTTTTGATAGCTTTGAGGTCCAGAACTTGCTCTAGTGTATATAAAAAGCTTTAGTGCTTTCTTGTTACCGCAACTTGTTCTACAGTAGGCCAACAGCTAACTTGTCTTCAGAGGAGGGCCACATTTCTGCCAAAATACTTGGGAATGGAATCTGTTCTGGAGAAAGTGCACTCTATAATCTATTTCTGTACTGACTAAACTCATCATAGCTATTTGCTATAATAGCACATCAAAATAGAGAACTTAATTTAAAATATAAATTAGAAAGCAGCACATATCAAGTCAGCCAACAATCATTAGTCCTGAAATGAATTGCCAAATTAATAATCGCAACAGTATGGGGGGAATATTGCTGTGTTAAAATTTACAAAATAAATGATCCCAGACTGTCTAAGTTAATACTGTGACCCTGTCACTGTTCCGTATTAAACAGTTAGTTGACGTTTTCTCTACAAGGACCTCAGCCTGCCTAGGCCAATGGTAATATACTAGAAAATTGTGTAATATACTCTTTCTTTCCTGTACTCTAGAGAATTATAATCTAAGCAAAATAGAAACATATGAATAAATACACAAAGGAAAACAAAAGAGTTAAAGTAAAGGAAATTAAAGAGTTATGCAAAAATAACCTTAAATCATTATTTATCATCATTCTTTTCTCATGCAAAGATTTTGGCTTGTCTCTTATTTTGCCAAGTGAATAGGGGAAAGAAAAATAGTTCTGTTATTTAAATTTCAGGTGTGTAAAGAAAATGATTTCTGCTACCTTCATTAAATAAGAAAAACATACAGGAAAGGAAACACAATGCAATTTCAAGAAATACAATTCTTCTTACTAATCTTCTCAGGATATAAGGTTGTCACAAATGATTGTTCTTGGCCTGCAGGTCAGTCATGAAATTTGTTGCTCTGTCCTCAACTTGAGACCTGGCAATTCCTCTCTTGTTACCAGTCTTATATTTGGCAGAGCTGGATGGGTCTCTCATATCATTGAGTTAGTCCCATGAAGTACGCTTGCTTGCAGGTTTGCCAGAATAGACAATCATCGTAACAGGAAGATAAGGAGAAAGCTTTACTAGTCTGACATTCATTAACAACCCACTCCATGCTAATAGTTCTTACACGTTATCACTACTTTTCACTGCATATATAAACCATTCTGTTCTTAGCACTCATATCCTAAATTAGCTGTGAGTATGCAGTACCTCGGAGCTGACGTCAGGTAGCTGGCTCCGATGGCTGTGATCCTCATGGGCTCTGAGTCCAAAGTGACCTGCCTTGGTGGCTCTTGAAAGTAGGAGAGTGGGCACTGTAGTGGGCGTTTACTTGCTTCCCTAATTCTCATTCTCTTCTTTTGTTGGTGTTTTATGCTCCTTGGCCCACTCCAAAAAAAAAGGGGGGGGGGATCTTATCTGCTCACCAGGCTGCTGAGCGTGATTTTGGTTTTGCCATCCAACCTTCTTCTGTGTTTGCAGGAGTTCCCTGCAGTCCCTTGTACTTATCTTCATCTTGCAAATTCCATCACTGGGAATACTTACTGGGAATGTTTTTCCATGTCTCCTCTGTTCAGCTGCACATCTTTTTGTGCCTTTGGTGGTCACATGGCTCACAATACTTACAAAAAATGCTTATACCCTATGTGTGGCTATGTTATCACAGTAAGGAGTCTCTTCCGTGTGTGTGTGTAGGGAGGGGAAAGTCAATAGGATTCAGCTTCAGTCTGTTCTTTATTCACAAGCTTCTGCAGCCAAAGCAGAGGCCTGTGACACTAAGGAATTATTATTATTCACTTGAGTCCACCTGCTTTCTGGGCAGCAGAATTAGTAACCTCAAACAATCAAACTAGCAAGAGTTAACATCTAAAACTGAAAAACTTTGATGGGTATTTTATTCAATAAATTGTGAGCCTCTTTTTGTGTAGGTTTTGGTTTTAGCCACTCAGCAAAGGTGTTCTCAGATGCCGTTTCCATGTCTCTTTTCTGCCATCCTGAAGACTAGGACAACTTCTGAAACCAATGAAAGCTCTCACCACAAGGGCAAATGTGCTGGTGTTGTGAAGAAAAAAAAAACATTATTTTGAGACTTAAAATCATGAGAGCTGTCAGCAGAAATGATTATGCTGGATATAACTATTTAGTTATTATATAAACAAAAGAGTAATCCAGGACAGAGGAGTGGAAGTGAAGGTATGACAAGGGTGTCTCATTAAACACTGACAGCTAAAACGCATGGAATTTCATCCTCTATTTTAGAAAGCCCAGTCTGGGTGATAGATGTGCTGGGAACTCAATGCACAGGAAATGCCGTGGGTGACCATTATGGTACTAAAAAAAGTTTAGTCAAATTCTCCATGGTTAAGGAGGAAAAGAAGAAGGGAAAGGATCTTTGTTCAGCTCCAGCCTCAAAAGATTAAAAGACAATTAAGATTGGAAAAGGTACTAATTGCCTCACTTATAACTAGGGGCTAATTCTGAACCTTTACTGGATGTTTATAGAAGTGTAAAGGCAATGCGACTGAGGCCCAAGTATTAGCTAATTCTCAGAGCATTGTGACATTATGCAAATTAAGCAAGAGGTTGCTTTATCTGACTTGCCATTAGTCCTGCAGCTAAGGAGACAGAGGCATAAAATGAACATTTTTTTTGTAAACAAAATGATCTATTACATGCATTGAAAAGAAAGGGAAAAAAAAATCAGTACTAATAATGAAAATTTAAAACCCCTTTTCTCATGCACTAAGAAGGGGTTTGAAATGTATGACAGAATATTGTTAAATACAGAATTGACCATGCTAGATATTGGTAGCTCACTGAAGCTTATGGATATCTCTATGCAAAGCATAGAATTTTTCTTCATAATAAATACAAAAATGTAGAAGAATGTCCTGATTCCTCTCTTGCCCATGCCAGTTCTGAGCCATTTGGGTTTGTGTATAAAACAGAAAAAATGCTGTAAAGTAATATGCACTCTCCATCACCATATGATCTGCTTCTGACTGGTCTCCCTTATATTCTGCCACCAGCACATTATAAAAGTATCTCTTCAGACATATGTATTGCATATCATCTGTTTAGTAAAGCCTAAAGGCATATTTTGATTACAGCTTTAAGCATCAATTAAATAGATGTTTTTGCTTATCAGGAATGTACTCATCTCCCACTTGTTTCTTCAACTTCTACAAGGAAAATAGAGAACTACTCACTTCATGAAGAATTAATAAAAAAAAAGATAAGAATGTTTGAACATCTCTTTTAAACTCCCTTGCCAAATTAGTATAAGCTGATGCTATATACTAGAATAATGGCTAACATATCATCTAAGATTCAGACAGATCTGTAGTCTCCTAAGTCCTTTGGTTCAAGTTAGAATTAATATTTGATGAACCAAAAATAACATTTAGTCCTTTGTGGGCAGAACATCCAAAACTATTCAGAAAGGAAAAACTAGTGCATAACACCAGGTATCATGAGAATCTTTACAAGGTTAAATATTTAACAGATTTTAAATATATATTGTATGCTTTTCTATATATTTCCCAATTTATCTTTCCCCTTCTGATTACAGTGGTGATAACTACACGAACCTGGCATTTCAAATTTTCAGGATGACTTTTTTATTTGCTTTTTAGCTGTCTTCTCATAAGCAAATCTTTCCTTGTCTCTGCTTTTCTACAGTTTCAAAGAGCCAGTTGTCATATGACACAGTTATTACGAGTTTATGATTTTTTTCTTTTCTGAAAAACCTGGTCTGTATTACAAGGTAGTTCCCATATTTTAAAACTGCATTCAGAAATTTTCAATAAAATTAATTCTGTATTTTCTCTAACTAACTCTGCTTTTTATGTACCCAGTCCTTAAATCCTCTGTTAAAATTGCTGGGCCGTTGTGATATCTACCATACTCATTTCAGACCATGAACGAATGCAAGACAGTAATGTTGATGGATTACTTGTTTGGGTTTGGGTTTGAATTTTTAATATCTGTAGTACATTCATATTCTATAATCAGTTTGGATAATCTACATATTTTCTTCACCTCTTTCATCAAAGGAAATTACCATAACCAGAAATAGTCACTTTTTAATTCTGTTTTCTTGAACCAAAATGAAGATGGTCACATTGGAAATCAGACTTAACACTGAAGTCCAAGTAAATATTATTATTTCTATTTTATTTTTATTTTATGGAGCTGTTGTTTGGCATGAGTGGAAGATAGGAGGGGGATAAAATACTGAGAGGGAGAAAAAGGCATTGCTTCAATATGAAGGAAACAAATGTCTGGCTTTTTAATATTCTCTGCTGAGCTGTATGCGAGTTTCACATTGGTATGCAGTGGTGACACGCTTTTTTTTTTAGTTTTCACAAAAGTTAAAGTTGTCTCGAGAAATAATTAATTGGTAAAGAAGCTACTTAGTATTATCTGGGGTACTGTAGTTGTATTCCAGTGATAGCTCTGATTTCATTTTACCTGATAGAATTTATGTCATTTTCACTCTACTAACCTCATGAATCTTAAGAAACGCATACCCTCAGCTTTCCTCTCAGGAGACCGGCTGGTGGAGGCTGACCTCACAGGCCGCTAAGCTGAAAATGCTTCTTCCAAGAATCCCAGAACTTCCCAGTTTCAAGCCATTTATCACAACAGCTATCACGCTCTGACTCTGGTTTTTAAATTCATGCTTAGCAATGGTTTATAAGCAGACAGCTGCAACACGATGGCTACGTAACAACTATATCACGCAGAAGCACGGCTTCCCGGTGCCTTCGGAGCCAGCACGCTGTGCTCGGCCCCGGCTGAATTTGCAGCAAGCACAGGTGTTGCTGTGGCACAGCGACCGCCGGGGCGGCCCCCGGGGCGCCGGAGGCTCCGAAACGCCCGCTCTGCATGCCTGCACATCCCCATACGGCCGCCAGCCTGGCGCCCTGTGAAGCTGCGCTGCGTGTGCCTCTTAGATATGGTCCAAACGACTCTTAGTCCCAAGAACAGTGGCTGGCAGTATGCTTTTAACCTCTGTTATTCCTGATATTGTAGGAAATATGGAAAATTATATGGAAGAACAAGATAACTTTAAGCATTCACGCATAGAGACTTAGTGAGAAGTGTCATTAGAACTCTTTAAAGAATACCTTTTTTTTCTCTAAATATCTGTGTGTTCCCATGAAAAAATTATAGGAAAATCTGTCATATTAAAATACTTTATTTTAAGCCCATTGTTTCCACATTTAAAAAAAAGTAATAAAAAATCTAAGAAACAAATGTTTGTAGCCTACTGTAAAATATTGTTGTGATCACTATTGATATTTCCAGTCTAGGAGCAGTGACAAAGGATTAATTATACCACTAATTTCTTGAGCTATGAATAAGCAAAGTAATTCAGTTGAACTTTCATTGACATCTTGCCCGTATATATGCTCATTAATGTGATTTGTCTATTAGGCTCATACTTTCGTGGTTAATTTAATACTTTAATGTTAATAAAAATTACCTATATAGTAATCCTTGGAGTTTAGTTGCTATGGGAGGGAACATATTTCATTTACTGATGTTGTGCCTCAAGATTACATAATTCCTAAATAAAAGGTTCATAAAAAAAACTTAAATCAAAAATGTTAATAGATATGATAATATATTTCCAGAAAAGGCAGATAAAGAAGTAGCAAAATGTGTGCAGGACTAATGAAGACAGTAGATATGATTTCCATACAAAAGATCACATATTTATCTAGACTTCCTAGCGTGAGGTTAGAATAAATAGACTTAACAGGAAGATATTTAGCTATTCATATAATTAAACATTCCTAAATTACCCCAAAATGCACACAAAATATATGATTTAAGTCCTGTTTAAATGGTTTTGAAAACTATTTTATAAATTTGTGTCTATGTTTCAAAAAATTACAGTATGGAAATTTGAGGCCATAGGATATTAAACAAGGTATGGGTCAATAGTTTGGGAGATGCTAACCAGTAAGCAACATAACATGTTAATTTATTATGAGATTGTATTAATAGATCAATGAATAACTTACATTCATTGTAGTAATCCAATTATTCTGAGAAGGAATTCTCAAAATTTTTGGTAGAAATTTTGCTTCACTACAAAATTTCTCTGTGTTGGGTTTTTTAAGCAGATACTAACTTCGTGAGGCAGAGCAGTCTTCACTATTTCTTCCATGCATCATGAAGTTTCCCCCCAAAGCTTGCTGAAGTTTTCATAGAGGAAAGTGACCCAAGCGACTGCACTGCAACCTGCCAGGCGTCTGACTGCATCCCAGCATCTCTTTTCACGATTTTGCCACATCCTGCTCTGCAGGCAGCTCTCAGCTACCCCTGCTGCCAGGGCACAACGTCGCAGACTCTCTCCCCGCCCCGTGCTACAGAGCTTCTTGCAATTTGTGGATTGCTTTGCCTCATAGTCAGCTTGCTTACACCATTCAGGTCTGGGGTCAACACTGCTTTTGGTGCTATTCAAGCGCTGAAGCTGCTCTCCTGCTCTCATGATTACCCTGATATATTTATAAAATGAAATTATATCCTCTTCTGGCCTTCATTTTGCCACATTAAACAAACGGCTTCTAAACTCCAAGACATTTATACATTTGTTCTTGTATGTGTGCCTGCCTCAGTGGTTTAGTCTATTCCATATTGACCTAGTTTACTAAGAGGGAAGATGCATGCTGTCTTCATTTTCCTGAGTAAGAAGTTTTCACTGCTGAAACTGCTCATTTTGCAATTTCTAATTGCTAATTCACGTAAGCAGAAAAGCAGTGCTGAAGTGTGAACTATATGGCCAGGAGTGATAAGGACAGGATTCCGTAAAGAACTGGCTAAATATTCTATACCCTTAATACAGGAAACTCTTGATAAGTTGAACCTGCTCATAACAGCATATGTGGTTTCGTTCCATCTCTACTAAGTCATAACGAGAAAAATAACTAAAAAACTCTGTGAAGAACCCCCTAATTTTCCATATTGCTAGATTGCCTTCCCATGATACTTAAAAGAAAGCACTACACAAATGACTAGATAATCTGTGACAAAGTTAAAATATTTAATTTTTTAAGTTAACATTTGGTTTAAATATGTAAAGGCAACATCTTCTTTGTCTGAGACATAATGAATACTTTTCAAGTATTTGTTACGATTATTACTTGAATATAACTGAATACTACCTTCCCGAATTAATCTGCAGTCCCAGTATATTACTGAGGTATATGAATATTTATGAAGAGTCACTATATGGAACAGTAACTTTATCTTGGTGCACTTTACACATGAAATAAGTTGTCATACGTGCTGATAGTTTTACAACAAGAACCAAAAATGTACAAAATGATAAAAGAAACACAAAGTAAAGAATATATGGGGGGAATTAATTTGCTTATTTGCACTTTATATTTTTCCCACAACAAAACATTTTCAGTTCAGATGAAATAAGATTCAATAATCTTATGTTCCTTTGATCATTTTGCATATTTTTCATTCCTGTTGTAAAGCTACCAGCAAATAATCACAAGGTTTTGAAAGTATTAAAAGTATTAGAAAAAAGTATTAGAAATTGATGTCTTAATTACTTTGCACACAGTCCGACCTCTTATTTTTTAAGTTGATCATAATAGATAACTTATTTATCAGCCCCAAAACAGTGTTGAGAATGAAAGAAGGAAAAGGAGAGATATTACAAACCATGAGAAGGGACTTTGAAGGGGAAATTTGAGCCCCAGCTCAAAGATGAGACTCTTGATCAAATCAAACACCATTTTTTAAAGGAGAAGGACAACTCTCAATGTTCTATAACAGCTGCAGTCCTTGTAACAGTGCTCTCAAGGCTGCTCTCAAAGTGCATCTGAGCTCATGACAGAAAGACTATAGGTCAGTGAGAGAAACCAAAGAACACAATATATTTGTTTTGTCGTGTACAACTAGTACACAGTATATACCAGTATATAAGCCTGACTTCATGAAATTCAGTGTCCCCAGCAGAAGACCCAGATGAAGTAATATAGCTTTCTGAGGGTTTATATCAGGGTACATGCAGCACCACCTTGTCTCCAGGTTTTCTGGAGGCCCAATAAAAGGAAAAGACTCTAAATATCCTGGGATATCCGTTCTTAATCTAATGATGCTGCATATCAGGGGAGAGGAGGAAGGACTTTCAGCCAGTGATTTAAAATAATAGAAAAGTGACTCACTAATAAGGCAAAGTTCCTCAGGACCTTGTTGTCCAGGCAAGTTTTAAAAATCTTCAAGGACAGGCTGAAGACAGCATCTAGTTGCCCCATTAGCTTCCGTCTTCCAGGCTAATCAAATGCAGCTTCCTCGGCTCATCTGTCATGTGTCCTGGTACCCTAACCAGCTTAATAGCCCTCCACCATACTTTCCCCAGGTTGTACTGGGAGGCACCAGCCTGGACACAGTATTCTGGAAATGGACTCATGAGTGCTCAGGAAAGGGGAATAATCACTTTCCTTGGCATACTGCCTATGCTTTTGCTAAAGCAGTTCTGTGGTTAGTTTTTGTTGTCTGTCTTCATCTATATGGGTACAAACACATTGCAGCTTCTGTGGATACACATCTGATTCCATGTAAAGCTTATTGCAAAATCAGGACATAAATAAAGAACTTATTTTAAAATTCAGCTTCATTTTTTTTTCAGTAGGGTTTTATGATTTATTTTTATGTTTCATGAAACGTAACTGGATAATGCAGGCACCATAGTGTTGCTACCAACCATACAACAGCAAGACCATAAAAGTAACTCTTATCCACACTCTGCCTGGTGTAAGTATATCATGTGCTTAAAATATTTCAGGGAATTAATATCACTGTTCAAAGCTCATTTAACACTGTGATACTGTTCTTAAGAACCGCCATCAGAACTCTTGAAATGAGGTGAACCTAGAGCTGGAAGGCAGAGCAGCCCTACTAGGTAAATAAATACATCTATACGTAATATCCTTTAATTCTCCAAAACAAGCATTTCTTCTGTCTCCTTTAGTTGTTAGTTCTACCTGTAGACTGCTCAACTGCTAGATTACTGGTACTGAATCAGGAGTAAGTTGCAATTTTTGCGTACAGTAAGATCTGTCACATATCTAAATATTACTAACCCTTATAGCAGCTTCTAATAGGTCACCCTAACGCTGTTTAGCTGAGAACTAAGAATTTCACAGGATGGTTGCAACAGCCACTGATTCATTGCGTTTAGCGTCTAACACTGCAATCAGCTGTGCTAGACCCTGGGTAAAACAGGAATGCTCCTATTCCACATCCAACTGCACTTCACCGTGCTGCCGCCTGCACGTCCTGTCTCTCTCTCTCCTGCCCCATCCTGCTCAGCGCTGCTGGCATAACGGCACTTATCACTGCTCCTTAGCCTAGTTATGTCAAAATGATCTAGATTAGCTCTAAAAATATTTAATAGGAGAATTTTTTAACCTACAGCATTTGGACAAGTGTGGGCTAGGGAGCAGCTATCTGTACAGTTGCTCTGGGTGTAACATCCGCATTGACAGGGTGGCAAACTCCGCTGAGGAAGATATTCCAAAGCAACTTTAGGGGTGAGCTTCACTCGGCTGCATGCTGGATGGCGTTCCTGACTGCAGCCTAACGGGAGCTTGCCAGCACTGCGGGGACATCAAGGCTGGCTTGTATCTTTAAGCTGCAGACTGAGGGATAAGTACATCCTTCTGGTCTGTTGGGGGGGCTATCAATTTGTCCCTACCACATATTTCCAAAACCTCCTGTGGGGAGATCTAGAAGGATTAGCAGAGAAAAGGGGTATTAAATTGTTGTGGGTTTAAACTACTAAGTACCGGTTCTGTTGCTCTGGGTTTTCTCATCAGGCAGCACTTTGGGCCAGGACCGGAGTATCCCAAAGAAGGAGCTGTAGTTCAGAGATTTATTCTGGCTCTTGACCACACAACCTCGTGCCCCCGCTTTCGCTTTCTCTCCAGCTTATGCCTGCATGTTCTGGAGGAGCCCAGAGAGGCTTCTAGCCTGGCTTCTTCTGACGTGCCATCACTCATGAGGTACCCAGGCACCTCAGCAAACATAAAACAGGTAGGTCCCTTTCCTTGTGCAGGATTTCAAGTGTCACAGTATAGCCTTTATAAATAGCCCTTATATTTATTTTACGTAATGCATATGCACTGGACACAACAAATCTTGGCTTCTTGCAAAAATTTTAGATAGATGCATGCAAATATCTGTGCAAGGTTTCCTAGAATAAAAAACTTGTGTTTTCACAGGAAAAAACAACAAAAAGAAACAACAGAAAAATCCTTTGAATCAAATTCAAACCAAGCCTAAACAGCTAAAAGAACTGCAGACATTTATCAAGTTTCCGTACAAATAATGTGATGTTGTGAATTTTCATATAGTTTTGATAACAAGCTATAAATCAGATTTTTCACTTTGTGGGAATTTTTAGCAAGTGTAGGAATGCAGAATTTAACTATGTATGTGTTAGGGATATTTTATTCATATTTACACCTTAGGTGTGCCTCATAAATCTTATTTTCACTACTATTTTATCATTTTTATGACTTTACAGCTTAAGGCTTACATGAATTTATATCTTAAGTTGAGTAATCACATATAAAATGACAAATCACTGTAGGCCAAGCCGTACCCAGCTGCTCAGCGAGCGTGCATTGAAGAGGGTGCAGAGAATCTCTCCTGATCTTTGTGCCCAAGCATAGCAAGAGGCTGCTGCTGCAATTCCTCTGGTATTTGCTGTTCTGGGACCTCTTCTACTATTTAAAGAAGGGAGTTCAGAGAAAAAACATATTGTTTCCAAGCAGGCAAGCCTTCATCTGACCTTGGGAAGCTTGCCATCTGGTTTTATCAAGAGACTAAACAAGATATACCATTTGAAAGGGGTAATTCTAATTCCTCCATCTGCAAGGCTCCAGGCTGAGGGGAGGCAGGTGAAAGTGGTAGGCTGGAGAAGAGACTTTACGATTCAGTGTTCTGCAAGTGCGCATGAAAGGTTAGCCGAGTACCTTGTGTTCTTAATTGTCCTGTAGGTTTGTGGTCAAAAGTTCCTCCCCGCTCCTTCTTCAAGTAAATGTCCAGAACGCACGTTACACGTACTAGATGAACCAACGTTTTAATTTCATAGCATTAACTAATATGCTGAGGAAAACAAGAAAGTAGTAATAGAAGAGAAGGATGATTAAAAGCACAGAAAAAAAAATATACACAAATATTCTGAATTGCGTGTTAGGGCCAGATGATAATATCCTTTTTTAAATCATGAAAAGACTATGGAAATTTCTAGCAAGTGCAATTAGACAAGCTAATAAGCTTTTCTAATATGCCTTTGTATCAGCTGAATTTTCCAGCAACTCAACCATACACTTATAAATAATAATAAAATGTATTTAAATAATTCGATCGTTGGTATTTGTGATTATTATGCAGTTATCACTGCTACAAAAGTCATACTACAACATCTTTAGAAAGGTAAGCATTGAATGTCACATACTTTATGAATAACATAACAACTTGATTTTATATTGAGAGAATCTAATAGTGACCTAAGACTTGCTATGCGCCATAACTATCAGTGTAAGAAATGTACTGAACTCAGCAGAATATTTATTCAAACATTTCATAAGGTGGCTTCTTTGTTTGTTTGTTTATTAATTTTACTGAAACTTACCTTCAGAGAATCGTAAGTTCTGCTCAGCAGGATTTATTGAATATATATCAATTAAGTAACTGATCCACAATACCACTGGTTGTTAAAATGGATCTGCTACATGATGACAAAAATGGGATTTCCCATTGGCTGAAAAAATTAGAGGGCTAATTCTTGCTTATTACTTAAACCAAAATTCATATTGCAATTCTTATTCAGTAATTGGCAAAAGAAAGCCCAAGTACTGTCTTCCCCAAACTGTCTTACTACAAAGAACTTTCAGCTTAATAGCTGAAAGCATCTGATTGAATAGTTTTCCTTATAAACTAAAATAAAAAAGTGAAAATTTACCCTGCATTTTTTCACTCTTTCTAATATAGTAATACATTATAGCTAGTACAGTATACAGTAAATATTTATGAAAGAAACTATCTAGGCAAGTAAACTTATCAACCGTATTTAAGGCCGCTCCTTTTAGAACAATAGGATTTTTCAAGATCATTACATTAACTTATTTTTGATTTTCTGATTACAAAAGGCAATTGTTTAGCAGTTCTTACTATTCTTTACCAGTTCCAGCAGTAAGCAGTTCTTACTAGGTCTTTAATACCATACCATTTATCAGAAATTTATCAGTCAGAAAAGAGATTTTATCAGTTGCATCCAAGTACACTCTTAATTAAGTGCAAGTAATAGTTACTTTACAAGGTTGTATAAAGTCTTGCCAGTGCTGGGCACTTAGCTATTGTTTCATCTCATATAAAACGGGACAACCACTTGTCTGACCATTTCGTTTCTCATGGTGCGTAGCTGCAACCCCCTAAGCTGTTCCTACCTCTGTAAACTCCATAGCAGAATTTCCGTACATTTTATCGAAAATAAAATGATCTGCATGGTTGCCTCTGATGCCTTTACTGTTCCCACTTCGAAAGAGTCCGTTTGGAAAAATGAAATTGTCTATGATTAAATTACTATGGATAGTTCTGGCCTGAACAGGTTATTTCTGCCATGCCTGCATATTTGAAGAGTAAAACCACACCCTGTTCTGGTGGGTGCATATATTTTAACTGACAGAAAGCTGCAGTGCTGAAGCAATCTCTAGAAAAACAGAAGTAACTGCATCATTCCCAAGGGTAATTAAAAAGCTATTAGGGGCTTTGTCCTTCTCAGCATCAGTAGACCTATTTTAGTTCCACTTAAATCAATTTATCTAGAACCTGTGAGGACAATGATGTCACAAACTTCATATTTTATTTAAAAATTCATAGAAAACTTCACTTGGAAGGAACTTCTGGAGGTCACATAGTCCAATTGCCTCCTCAAAGCAGGGCCAACTTGACATATTTTAATCCATGATGAAGCTGGAAATATATTGGAATTTTCACCTTTTGATAGAATCATATACAGGGAGAATAGGTCAAAGTTTCCCTCATTTTTAATGTACTTTAGAGTACTGTTAGATATTTAAAAATCAGGAGGTAATTCCATGTCACAATTTATAGGCTGTACCTGGATAACTTAACCTACTAGGCATGCCCTTAAAGACTCCATTTTGGAGGGGGAAAAAAAGCTTGTATTTCAGATGTTTCAGAAGCACTGTTTAGTGGTTCAGTGATACGTCTGTAATCACTGCTCTTTCCTCCTCTTTCCTGGTGCAGAGTCATGTACCAATTTGTTATATTACTAGCTTCAGTCTTTTGCAAAGTCTCTCTGCTGTCAGAGTTCATTCGTGTCAGACCTATCAAAGTTATAACAGAATCACAGAATGGTTGAGGTTGGAAGGGGCCTCTGGAGACCATCTAGTCCAACCCCCCCTGCTCAAGCAGGGTCACCTAGAGCACATTGCACAGGATCGCCTCCAAGCGGGTTTTGAATATCTCCAGAGAAGGAGACTCCACAACCTCTCTGGGCAACCTCTTCCAGTGCTCTGTCACCCTCACAGTGAAAAAGTTTTTCCTCATGTTAAGATGGAAGTGTCTGTGTTTCAGTTTGTGCCCATTGCCTCGCGTCCTGTCACTCGGCACCACTGAAAAGAGTCTGGTCCCATCCTCTCGACACCCTCCCTTCACATACTTGTGCACATTGATAAGATCTCCTCTCAGCCTTCTCTTCTCCAGGCTAAACAGGCCCAGCTCTCTCAGCCTTTCCTCGTAAGAGAGATGCTCCAGTCTCCTAATCATCTTTGTAGCCCTTTGCTGGACTTGCTCCAGTAGTGCCACATCCCTCTTGTACTGGGGAGCCCAGAACTGGACGCAGTACTCCAGATGTGGCCTCACCAGGGCTGAGTAGAGGGGGAGAATCACCTCCCTCGACCTGCTGGCAACACTCTTCCTGATGCACCCCAGGATACCATTGGCCTTCTTGGCCACAAGGGCACATTGCTGCCTCATGCTTAACTTGGTGTCCACCAGCACTCCCAGGTCCTTCTCCGCAGAGCTGCTTTCCAGCAGGTCAACCCCTAACCTGTACTGGTGCATGGGGTTATTCCTCCCCAGGTGCAGGACCCTGCACTTGCCTTTGTTGAACTTCAGGAGGTTCCTCTCTGCCCACCTCTCCAGCCTGTCCAGGTCCCTCTGAATGGCAGCACAGCCCTCTGGTGTATCGGCCACTCCTCCCAGTTTTGTATCATCGGCAAACTTGCTGGGGGTGCACTCTGTGCCTTCATCCAGGTCATTGATGAAGAAGTTGAACAAGACTGGACCCAGTACTGACCCCTGGGGGACACCGCTAGCTACAGGCCTCCAACTAGACTCTGTGCCACTGATCACAACTCTCTGAGCTCTGCCATTCAGCCAGTTCTCAATCCGCCTCACTGTCCACTCATCTAGCCCACACTTCCTGAGCTTGTCTATGAGGATGTTATGGGAGACAGTGTCAAAAGCCTTGCTGAAGTCAAGGTAGACAACATCCACTGCTCTCCCCTCATCTACCCAGGCAGTCATTCCATCAGAGAAAGCTATCAGATTGGTTAAGCATGATTTCCCCTTGGTGAAGCCATGCTGACTACTCCTGATCACCTTCTTTTCCTCCACATGCTTGAAGATGACCTCCAGGATGAGCTGCTCCATCACTTTTCCAGGGATGCAGGTGAGGCTGACTGGCCTGTAGTTTCCTGGGTCCTCCTTCTTGCCCTTTTTGAAGACTGGGGTGACATTGGCTTTCTTCCAGTCTTCAGGCACCTCTCCTGTTCTCCATGACCTTTCAAAGATGATGGAGAGTGGCTTAGCAATGACATCCGCCAGCTCCCTCAGCACTCGTGGGTGCATCCCATCGGGGCCCATGGATTTGTGGGTGTTAAGTTTGCTTAAATGATCTCTAACCCACTCCTCCTCCACCAAGGGAAAGTCTTCCATTCTCCAGACTTTCTCTCTAGCCTCCAGGGTCTGGGGTTCCTGAGGGCTGGCCTGAGCTGTAAAGACTGCAGCAAAGGCATTCAGTAACTCTGCCTTCTCTGCATCCTTTGTCACCAGGGCACCCACCCCATTCAGCAAAGGGCCCACATTTTCCCTAGTCTTCCTCTTGCTACTGATGTATTTGAAGAAGCCCTTCTTGCTGTCCTTGACATCTCTTGCCAGATTTAATTCCAAACGGCCCCTAGCCTTCCTCGTCGCATCCCTGCATACTCTGACAACGTTCCTATATTCCTCCCAAGTGGCCTGTCCCCCTTTCCACTTTCTGTATACTTCCTTCTTCTGGTTGAGTTTTGCCAGGAGCTCCTTGCTCATTCATGCAGGTCTCCTGCCTCCTTTGCTTGACTTCCTACTCATAGGGATGCACCGCTCTTGAGCCTGGAGGAAGTGATGTTTGAATATTAACCAGCTCTCTTGAATGCCCCTTCCTTCTAGGGCCCTAAGCCATGGGATTCCTCCAACTAGGTCCCTGAAGAGGCCAAAGTTTGCTCTCCTAAACTCCAGGGTTGCGATCCTACTTAGTGCCCTGCCTCCTCCTCGCAGGATCCTGAACTCCACCATCTCATGGTCACTGCAGCCAAGGCTGCCCCCAACCTTCACATCTTCAACCAGTCCTTCTTTGTTTGTTAGTACGAGGTCCAGCAGCACACCTCTCCTTGTTGGCTCCTCTACCGTCTGTGTCAAGAAGTTGTCACCAATGCTCTGCAGGAACCTCCAGGACTGTTTGTGCCTAGCTGTGTTGTCTTTCCAGCAGATATCAGGGTGGTTGAAGTCCCCCATGAGAACCAGGGCCTGGAATCGTGAGGCTACTTCCAGCTGTCTGTAGAAGGCCTCATCGACTTCCTCATCCTGATCAGGTGGCCTGTAGTAAACACCCACAACAGTGTCACCCATGCTAGCCTGCCCTTTAATCCTTACCCAGAAGCTCTCGACTCGCTCTTCATCCACCCCTAGGCACAGCTCAATACATTCTAGTTGCTCTCTCACATAAAGAGCAACTCCACCACCTCGCTTTTCTGGCCTGTCTTTCCTAAAAAGCACATAGCCATCCATGACAGCACTCCAGTCATGTGAGCTATCCCACCACGTCTCTGTAATGGCAATGAGATCATGGCCCTGCAACCGCACACATATCTCTAGTTCTCCCTGTTTGTTCCCCATGCTGCGTGCATTGGTGTACAGGCATTTCAGAGAGGTGATCGAGCATGCAGGTTTCCCAGGAGGGGTAAAAGAGGACCCTCCATAGCCACATCCCATGCGCACTTCCCTGGCTGCATTCACCTGTTGGAGGCATCCTGACTTGAGCTGTCTTTTGCCAACTACCCTGGCACTATAACTCTCCCCTTCCCCCATCTTTCCTAGTTTAAAGCCCTCCTTACCAGGTTGGCCAACCTGTTGGCAAAGACCCGCGTGCCCCACCTCGTGAGGTGGATCCCATCTCTCGCCATCAGTTGTCGATCTTCAAACAGGGTCTCATGGTCATAGAAACCAAAACCCTGTTGCCAACACCAGCGGCGCAGCCAGTCGTTAACTTGGAAAGTCCGTCTCCTCCTCCTCTCATCCATCCCCCTCACTGGCAGGATTGAGGAGAAGATGACCTGGGCTCCCAGACCTTGACCACCATCCCCAGAGCTCTGAAATCCTGCTTGATGGTCTCCAGTTTGCCCTTGGTGTCATTAGCGCCCACATGGAAGAGCAGCAATGTCCGAAGCGTGGACAAGCCTTGGCAGTCTTTCCATGACGTCTCTCACACGAGCCCCTGGCAGGCCACAAACCTCTCTAGACATGAGGTCAGGTCGGCAGATAGATGCCTCCGTCCCCTGCAGCAGGGAGTCCCCCACAACAATCACCTGCCGCTTCTTCCGGGCGTTCCAGCAAGGCATGGGGTCTGTTGTCCCAGGTACTTCCCTTGCAGCCAGGCCCATCTCCTCCTCATCCTGGAGGGCACTAAACCTGTTCTTCAGCTGCAAGTCTTCAGGAGGAGTAGGAACCTTTCTCCTCCCACAAGCGGTGACCAGTTTCCAGCCTTCTTCTACGATGTTATGATGTACCATTTCACACAGCACAGAGCCCTCCAGCAACTCCACCGCTGTGGGGGGTTAGGACTCCTGGAGCTGCAGAGTCTCCGAGAATACCCTGTCTATCTCTTGCTCATCTTCTCGGATGCTGCGCAGCCTACTGACCTCCTCCTGTAACTCCCTTACCTGACGACACAACTCATCAACAGCAGCACACCTCCTGCAGGAGAGGAGAGTTATGCAATGCATCATTCTGCTGACAGAATACAAAGAGAAGATCCTGGAAAGAGAAGTTACATAGGTTTGGGGTTTTTTTTGTTGTTGTTGCTATTGTTATCAACCAGATGATAAATTGTAATATCACAGTTTAAATCTTAGAAAGTCTGCATTGCAGAGGATATTTTATTACATATAGTGCAAGATGTCAGCATAAATATTTGTTTGTGTTGGTAATGTCACCATTGCTGTCAATAGTACCTGCTTCTACAAGTGTCCTGATATTTGCCTAAAGCAATTTTACTTGGTTTTATGGATACAGGAGGAGAACTGTTCAGCTGAGTCGAACATACTGAGAAATTCAGAGCTTATTCATTTTTCTCATATCCCATCAGCTGCTTGGGCTGGGACCAGGATAAATTCTCCTAGCAAAGCAGAATGGAGGCGATTTACCCATCTATGAAACAGGTAGGTCTAAGTAATATATTTTAGAGATAAAGTATCACAAACTGGTAGGGGGAAAATCATATGAATGGATTCACAGTGAGACCTGGGAAAGTAAACCCTGTATGCAGCTTACAATCATTGTTGCGACATTGTGGCCAGTAAGATATCCAAGCCATTGCTAGTTGAACCACATTTAAAAACAGGTTTGTGAGGGACATGTAAATATTTTGAAATGATTATTTTGTAATGGATTTATGTGATTCTGATAACCTATCTAAACTTATCATGGAAGCATATAATTGAGGTCATTGCTCAGTTTTGCAGATATCCTGAGTAATATTTAAAGCAACCAAAGTCAGTCTGGAATGCAAATGATGTACAAATCTACCTATGTTATTATTCAGCAAGTGCGAATGAACATAAACCATCTGCATTTATCAAAAGAACATTTTCACACAATGTCACAACAAGCTGAAGCAAGCACTTAGGAACCGATTGAACATAATTTTTATTGTAAAAAAATAATTAAACACAAACAAGCAACCAAATGCTACCCTTATTACTGTCATCTTTATTCTAAATCCCAGCATCAGAGCTACCAGGAAGCTGGGAGGATATCCAGGGGGAGGGGATATGACTTTATACTTATGGTCTCAGTCTTTCTCAAGCGTCTGCTAATGGTCACCGCCACAGACAGACTAGACAGATGTTTGCCCTGCTCCAATGTGACCAGTTGTATGCTGTTATGAACATGCTGTATCCCAGTAATTGCTTACTCCCAGGAAAAGGTATTACATCCGGAGGGTAAGCCCATCAGAAGGCGTAACAGAGAGTGAGAGCAAGAAAGCTCTATTTTGTAAAGGTTCTCTTATAAAATTCAAAACCACTTACGATGACTAGTTGACAGATCATATGTATTTTTTCACTAACTTCCCAGTAATATTGATTTTTTATTTTTGCTTGCATCATACCAGCTGGAAAAAACATCTGCTGAATAGTGCAGAATATTGAACAGTACTCCTAAAACAGCAGTGAGGAGAAGTTGAGACTGTATCTTAAAATACAGTGAGAACAATATCTTAATATCATTTTCTAATGTCACAGGTAGGTTTTTAGATGTTTTTCTCAGTGACAGTAGATTAATAAACGCACAAATGAACTCTAAGAACATTAAATATATATGTAAGAAGAGATGCAGACAACTAGCCGACTATTTGCTTGTCACAAGGACCGTGATAGCATTTTCTGCCAGAGAGCAAATGAAAAAGCTTCTTAATCTGCTTCCCCTCAAGTTCAAAGCTGTTAGTTTATGATAGCATCAAGTGTGACATTGTAAATATTCACCAGAGTGAATTGATCTCAGCTGCAGTACGCAATCAAGAAAATAAATAAAATGTGAACTTAACCAGTGTAGGGAGTGTATAAAATCAAACCCTGAGCATGAAATGATTAAATTTGGGATGTAACATTCACTGACAGTGTTTGATTTGTTGAACTACAGATGGATGATCTTGTTTTAAAGAGATACCTATTTATATTTCTAAACCCCACCTCAGCTTTTACTAATGTCAGTGGCATAAAATTCGCAAGGGACCCAAGATTTGAGCCCAAAACTAAAATATATAGTAAATAGCCTAAATCAATAATAAATTGTTTAAATTCAGAATTTACATAGTTTTATGGGGATGTTTGGATATTTAGAAAGTTTGAGGAGTTATAGGGAGTGTTTTTTGTTATGTTTTGGCTTCTTTAGGCTAAATGGGAGTTCTAGAGGAAAATTAGGAAGGAATCTAGGTAGATTTTTAATGATCTCTAGAAGATAGACGCTTCTGTTCTTTTTCCTCAGATTTGGCCTTTAACTAGTCTAACAACATCAAGCTGCAAGCAATTTTTAAGCAAAAGTAACAGAAGAAGATAAAATAAGACTTCACAATAGCCTCTAATAATAGAGACACAAATAACTTTGTAATACATGCATATACATACGTACGTGAGTGTGCTTAAGCTTTCATATAAATATGTCTGTCTCCAGCTTTCAACCACTGGCTCTAATTAAGCTTTTCTCTGTTAGGCTAAAGAGCCCTTTGGTACATTATTTTCTCCCCATGAAGGTATTTACACAAGGAAATCAAGTTACAGCTCAATTATCATTTTTTAATAAACTACAATAATTGAGCTCTTTTAAGTCCCTCAGTTTTCCTCAGCCCTTCAATAAAACTGTTAGTTCATAACAGGCTCTTAACTGTTTCCCAGGTGCAAGTCTGTGAAGAAAATTTTCTCTGGTGTCAGACTGACAAGTATTTCTGTTTTCTGATGGGTATTTTATTTGTTTTGCTTCTTATTTTCCCCCTGTAGCATGTAAACTAATGTTCTGCTACTGCCAGAAACTAGTCCGGTGAGAGCTGTGTAAAATCTTAGTTTGCAGAGTAAAGAATACTTGAAATCAGCCATTTATAGCATCACTCATTTCGTGCAGTTTCCAGTAATATGCAGTGTTTCATTAGAAATCCCTTAGTCTCCTATAGGTTTTAATGAAGTAGGACGTGACCTTCATTTACTTTTTGTACTATCTGGATGTCTGTGAAAATTGTTGAGGCAGGTTTTCACGGTATATTTTGAGTTCTGAGCTGAGCTAGCTAGGATTAATGGTAGAAGTCATTAGGTATTTACTTTCTTCTCTGCTTTGGCAATACGCCACTTTGACATACTAGAATAAAATTAGACATGAATCTGAGGGGTTTTAAGCTCTCTACACATTGTAATAATTGTTATTTAACTATTCAACACAGTAATTGGTGCTTTTCAAATTCAAATAAAGAATTGTTCCCTGTGATCTCAATTCAGAGATAACAAAGATTCACAAATGAAGGCTGAGGAGAAGAGTAGGAATGTCACATAGTTAATCAGTATGATTTTTATTTTTAATTTTTCTTCTAACTCTTCTGTTATATATAACTTTCTTCTTGAATTAAGTGAACCATTTACTCTTTTCCTGCCTTAGATTCATTGTTTTTTCCCCTCTATTCATATTGTTGGGAAAGGAAAGTAGATTCAAGGAAAGAGACATCCCTATGGATTCAAGGTGAAGTCATAACTTTGGGTTATTCTTAGTTATAGCGAGGAAAAGTTTGCCTCAGGATACCACCAGGCTCTGATGAAGAAAAATAGCCATAAATCTTCTTTTACAACAAAGACTGCCAAGCATGCATCAAGGGTGAGGATTCTCTCCAAATCAGTAATCTAAATTTTCCCCTTTTCCTCTCTTGCTCCTGAAGGGCAAACTTGGGGAATGTGGGAAAGCTGGAGATTTTGCCAGTTCTTGGCATTTAACCAGCTTGTTAAGCATCTTGACCTATCAGACTTCTGTTCATTAGTGGTAATGAAATATATTCCCTTTTTTTTTTTTTTAAGTACTGTTTTTTACTGTAATTTTTATATGCCCAACCCTCCACTGCGAAAAACTGGTATGATTCCACTACTAGAGGTAGGTCAGTTTATATTACAGAATGCACCCAAATACTGTATTTTTACAATTCACGATTGATCAGATTTGCATACAAAACAAAAGGGGACATTTTTTCACAATTTAAATACATTTCTTATTTTTGTCACTGCTAGTTTTGAAAAAATGCTCTGTAGAAAATATTATTCAGGTTGTGCACTTCTTCTTTCTGTTATTTTCTGATCTGGACAAACCAGAGAAATTCTTTTTTACACTGTGGATCAGGTTGGGTAAAATGACGATAAGAAAAAGAAGGTAGAAAAGCACTCATTTTTGCCATGCATTATTAATGCATAAAAAGGGCTGTTGTTTTCCTGCCCATAGAAAATCAGCCATAAATTGGCTGTGTTCCCAAATAAAACAAAACAAACAAACCTGCTAGGTTTAATAATACTACTAATAATAATCAGCAAACGTAATAAAAAGGAAATGCACCTGGGGTAACTAATTCATTTTTATTGCCTTTGTTCAGCACATCCAGTTTCTATGGCATTCTTGCTCTTTCCAGGATTTTTTTTTTTCTTTTTAATTACCTAACAGTACTGAGAAATACATTCATGGAAATCTTTTATAGTATGTTATGAGTGATGCAGAATTTTCCCCCAAAGTTTGTAGACAATGATCTTAAAATGATTTATTACTGCCAAAGTTTCTTATTGTCATTACTAGCTGTTTCCTCTTCGCTATATACCTGTGCTATATTGTAGGTTTTAAGGGATGCTATTAGTAATTTTGCCCTCTGTTAGTATCTGCTAAACTGAAATCTAATTGGGACACAAACTGTGTTGCTCATAGTTAGAGAAAAACTCTGTTATCCATGCAAAATAACACGTCAGCTGCTCTTTTCTGGTTTACTTTCTGGCTTTATTCAACTCACTTGAGCACTGTGTAATTCAAATCAAGGGCCTTTAATGACTAAGGTTGGCTCTTTTGTTTCTTCTTGAAGTTTCAAGAGCATTTTAATGCATGCGTTTGGTCACAGTATATAGGAAAATCAATTTCTTTCCAAGTTTACCTCCAAACAGGAAGGATTTTGATTGCAATATCCTTTCATTTACTATACTTCATCACATACCCTGGGTTTTATTTCCTCGGTAAAACTTAGGTAAAGCATTTCTCTAGAGAGTCTGGTGACAGTCGTTCCTTCATGCACAATGGTAGCATCATTTCATCTGGCCTTTCTTTCCTTCTTAGAGTATCAGACTATTTTAATGCGTGTCCTTTCACACTACAGAACAGAACTCCAAAACTTCTGTTTGCTTAAAATGACCAAACTTGACCAAATTTAATATTTTTGCTTTGGGCTTTAACAATGGAGACTTTTTCTTGGAAGTTTTCCATTTATTTAAATTGCTCCTTCGCTCTTGTCAAAGCCCAGGAACAATAATTAGGCCAGCTATGCTTATAAACATCAGGCGCAAGTGTGCTTGCAGGCTTTGCTCAGGCATGTGTACAACCTTACTGCACAGATGCATCCTTATCCCTTTCTATCCAGAAACCTGTCCAACACTATATAAAACATCTGAAAAAACGATCAACAATAGTGAAAATATTCACATGAGACTGGGTCTGTACATTTTGTTGAATTTGGTTTAGTTTTGCGAATGTCCCTAGTTCCTAAGTTGTCTCTTTCTGTTGAAGCAGTTCAGGAAGGAGATATGTATCTCCTGAGCAAACATGGTTCAGGAAGAGTCAAAGACATATAACTGCTAGCAGTAACTAGGTTTGGACCTTGAAGCTAAATTTGTAAAGTGCCATGCACAACTGTAATAAGTTACAATGTTACTGAATTATTTTTAAATTTCCTAGTAAAATCAGACTGCATTTAATTCAAATATTCCTCTTTGCTTCTGTTGTGTTTGCAAGTATTTTGTTGCTCCCTTAATGGATTTAAAAAGAAGCGGCACTCTCTTACATGATTGCATCTACTACTGTGTTAAGGAACAGCAATACAGTTATTTTGACATTTTAAAATAATGATGATAGCAGCCATGTAAGTGTCAGCATGAATATTTCATAACACTATTAAACACGGATTATGATTTATCAACAGTTTTGTTTGACTAGAGCAGTGCTGTATTAAAGCAACAGGAAGGCAGTTAGACAGCAGTGTCTGAAAATTTGTGGGTAAGTACAGACTTCCATCATCTATGTATCCAGCTCTATGGTCCTGCACAGTTTTTGTCCATTTTAATATATTTAATTAACATGAATAAGATATAAAGTAGCTTTCTCTGACTTTTAAAGGTTGTTAACTTTCTGAAGCCTTTACAGTTAACTTATAATTAAGTCTTTTTTTCTATATATCTCTGTAAAAAATGAAACAAAGAATAAAGTTTGGCACGTGCCTCTGTATTATTTAGTTTTTTTCTTTTACTGTTTTTTTACAAAGTTAAAAAAAAAAAGTTTGTATAGTTCCAGTCCCCATTTGACCTTTCTTAGACCTTAAGATAGGTCCAGCAGTACCCAGTGTAAGTAACAGCAAGCATACATACCTGAAACTGATGTTATCCTTCTATTCATAATGAACATGACTACTAAGTATGATGGCATGGTCAATAAATAAGTCATAAAACTTACCATACAAATCACAAAGGTGTGTGTTGAACTCAGCTGTAGAAGTGAAGCTAGTAGCAGACAACAAAACCTTAAGCACCTTTGAAGGTTCAGTCTTTCTTTTGCTGCTTTGGCTTCTCAGACTCTTCTTAAGCTCCTGTTGTTTGATGTGTGTTGACTTCCTGCCTCTAACACATCCTCAGTTTTTCCATATTGCAGCTCTTCAGCAGGATGATCTCTGTTCTCCATTCTGCTCTGGAAGGCTGCTCCTAGCTTGTTACAGATCCTCCTTTGCTGCAGATCTCCTAGGTTTATTCCTTATCCTCCCTTTTCTTTCTGGAAAAAGCTTGAAAGAAAACCATGCCAGGGATGCAGCACTTAGTTCCAGGAAAGGGACAAAGGAAGACACCTATTCACATAAACGGAGAGACAGAGCAAACAGTCTTGAGATATCTTAATTTCACCTAGCATAGCACTCATGTTTCTTTACATTCATTATCTAAATGCAACATCAGATACATTGTATGAAAATAAAAGGGAAGTTCTTCCTTCCACTACTGTCTCCCAGCATAACAAGGCAGGTGGTCAGCATTAAAATCAGTAAACTAATTGCAGCTGGTAGCAACGAGCTACTCTGTGATACCAGGAGGAACATGAGAATGGCTAGAGCACTAGTCTGTTGATGGGTGTTTGTTCCTCTAGTCTTTACAGTGCAGTTCAAAAGTTCACATAAATGTGCAGAATTGCACGTTACTATTCTACTCGCTTTATATGTCAAAAAAGGCAAAAGAACATCTACCACTATTTGTATATGTCAGACCTTATCAGTAGTTCTGGGGTATATTTGTAACCACTATTGCACAAAACAATTTCAAATGATCAGTCTCCATTATCAAGTGAAAACTCACAGAAAATTAACAGTTCTCTATGGAAAGTATTCTAACATTAAAGTGCTATGTCTGGATTCCACTTGTCTCTGTTTTCTTATATTTACTGTGGCTGTAGAAAGTGCCCTCAGGGTACATTTTCAAGTCTATAGCAGTGCTATTTGTTCTTAAAGATTGCAGGTCTGAAAGTGAAAGTTGTGTCCTCAATTCTGGTTTGTACCCATAATTTATTTACATTTGAAAAAAAATACATAAAGGATTGCAGTTTCAAATTATCAGAATAAACTTTCAGGTGGTGAAAATGCTGACTCAGTTCACTTCCCTACGTTCAGACCACTCCTGCTTTCAATAATAAGCTTTACATGAGACCTCAGCCATCTGTTTTTCCTAGGACACTGTGTTGAATAGAATCTGGGATCTGTGAACAGAAAGAAGTAATACTCATCATACTGCAGCAACAGGTATAACTACATATAGGCAAACCAACTTTAATGATGGGAACCCTTCATTATGGATCATGGTTAAAGCTCAGAAGGGCCTAGGGAACTAACAAGGAACAGGTAGATGGGAGCCAAGAAGACCATAGTGTTGGCAAAGGTTGTCTATGATGGGTGACCAGAAACCAAGGGGTTTTGTTAGGCTTCACTCTCTATTTCAGGACCATGCCATCCTGCTCCCTGTTAATAGTGTGAAGAGGGAAAAAACAGGCAAAACTTGCAAAGACTGCCTCCAGCTTCACTCCACCCAGCTGAGTTTTATGACAGTAAGTCCTCTCTTCTTCAGCTGCTTATATTCATCTCTATCCAAATCATTAGTCTCTAACCAGTACAAATGCTAATGGCCTCTCTCCTTCTCTATGCCTCAAAGTTCATGCTTGGATCATTTTAAACATTTGCACATTGCCACAGTATAAATTAATTCATTTTAAAGGTTTTTTTTTTAATTATTCTAGCTGAAGATCTGAAAGAAAATCAAGTAAGTTCCAAAATGAAAGGATAACAAACAAACAAAGAAAAAAGTAATAACACTAAAAGACTTGTTCTTCTGACTATGGCAATACTGATGCTTTATTAGATTTAGTCAGTCTCTGAATCATGCCTTAAACTCAACACCATAAAGAGCCCCATACAGCATGCTTTTGGGTTCCCTATTCCTGATTCTTAGCAAGGATTTTCACTTATAGATAGGTACCACCTAAAGGCACAGCATTCCAATAATTCTGCATTACAAAGTATTCCAACATGGGTACTTTTGTTATTTACTTCTCTTAACACAGAATGCCTCTGCAATAGGATCAACCAATTAGAAGTCTGTCAGAAGGCTGGAGCTCAGAGAAATATAGGTCAACCTAATACTTAGTCCATTAGCAGTTTGGAACTGGTGAATCAAAAAGGTAAAAAGGCATGGAGAAGGGGAGCAGTTAGCCTAGTAAGAATATATACACATTCGTTTTATTTTCCCTATGGCTATGCATGTCTATAAGGCATGTGATGTCAAATCTGGGCTTATTTGTATTTGTTTCTAGATCATTCACTCCGTTTGCACTCGTGCCCGCACAAGCCTGTAGCAAATATTATCTGCTCTATTTTGTGATTCTCAGGTTCTCCAGTTTCTTCTTATAATATCTGTATTCATCTTGGTTAATCATGTTATACCAAGTCCTTATTCAGAGAGAACCTTAGAGATAATGATCACACCACATATCTGAGAGTAGAAATAAACTAGGAATAAATTACTCTATTCCATGAGTTCTGGCACAGTATGTGAGCTGATGAATATGTTCTTAAGTGCAATTCACGGCTCTTCAGTCACATACATTTTTGCAATATAATCTATATCCAAAATGTTTAGAAGATCCAGCTCACCTTTAATTATGCTTTTTATTGAATAAAATCATCGGTTGCAGAATATTTTTTTCCTGTTACATCTGTGGGACCTGATTATTCACTTTATTTTTTTGTATTATATTGGTGACTGTCCTTCAGGCTACAGTAAAACCTGAAAGGAAAGAATATCTGTCAGCGTAGATCCTCAATTAGCTAGATGAAGTGCTGTTTAGTGATACAATGCATTCTTTCTGCATTATTGCCAGTGCCTGATTAGCACATGAAAACCTTTAGAGGTATTTGAATTTGATCTTTCAGACTCCCAAACACAATTAATTAGTCCTAGGATGTTAACTCTCCTTACTACTCCTTCTAAAATGGTTTTATGTTTTCCTGCTTGATCTATATTTATTTCCATGTAAGTGAGGAAAGAGAGAGAGAAACAGAAATTTAACAGAAGGCTGTGCTGTATTAATCTTTCTGGTATTTGCTTTTTGAATGGTATGATATTTAATAACATCATTTTTTTTCAGAGCATAATTAATCTGTGTGGAAAAAATGGAATAACAGGCTGAAAGAAGAAAAATAAGCAGTGGAAAATTGAAAGGTCAAGCTAATATACCATGGTCCCATGACTAAAGAGAAACAGGTATTAAAATACCGATGCATCATCTTTATGTGAAAGTTTGTAATGAGACGAGAAAATGATACAACATGTATCCATTATCATGATGACAAAAGCAATAATGAAAATGGGAGATACTACAAACTGTCGAGTCTCATTTACAGCCTACGTGCCTTAATTCAAATCATCACTGTTTCAGTTACACAAACATATCTCAATCTCTGATCAGACAGACAGAAGGGGACATCAGGAGCAGAATATTTTTCCATAAGAAACCCAGAGATATGTGATGGCTTTTAAGCATCCAGGCAGAATTTGGCTGGCCATCCACTGAAGCACAAATTTCATATATTGGCTTAGGGAATTCCTTAATTTCGACCAGGCTTAATGTATACTCTAAACCTTACACTGTATTTATCAACACAGAGGCAATCTCTACCATCGGGGCAGAGTGGAGAGAAACAGATTGGTTTCTTAGCATACAAATAGTGTGGGAGGGCGCAACACAGTCTGCTCTGGATGCTGCCAGTTCTCAGCACTGCCGGCAGACTGCTACACCCCGCAGACTCCAGCCGCCCCACCTCCTCGCAATCAGCCTCGCAGAACGGACACAGTGCGCATTTGGATTTTTATACACTTTTAAGACGAAAAAAAATCAGTGTCAACCCTCCCCTAAAGCTACACATAAACAAAAGGAACACAAGGTGCACAGCGGCACTACGGAACCATGCTAATTGGAAAAAAAAAAAAAAAAGAGTGCTTATGTATTATCCTCTTGTTACCAAAAGCAGATAAAATGGAATTTGTTTGACATTAAAAGTTTATCCCAGACACATATAGGCATAAATGCAGTATTCAGAATTTTTTAACCAGCTCTGTTTATATTATGAACATTTAGGGCAAGACTGTAGTGATCTTAAATATTCAGGTTATTAAATATTTGCTCACACAGAGGTTTTTTTTTTTCACTGAAGTGAATGTAATTTAATATGAACTGTCAACACGAACAGGGCTTCTACAAGAGGTTTATGGGTTGTCATGTAAATTCTGCATGAGTAAAGTAAAAAACAGTGCCAGTAAGCATAAAAGAATATGGCTCTGTCAGAAAATTATAACAAGATTTTCTTTTACTATAGTTAACAAAATGCCTATTTGGTACAGTTGTTGTGGTACAGTTATGAATTGATATTTTAGTGCTATTTTTATTCATAATCATAAAGTTTTAGAAAATCCAGTCTTTATTTGTCCATGACAGAGCAGTACATTTTGCTTGTCTGAGTCAATTCCTTCTTCATTTTGTGCATCTGTTTCACCATATGTGTCCTGGCAGTTGTAGAAGAGACAAGTTTCAAGAGCCAAGAAAGGTATATAGGTGACTACTAATCTGTGTGGTTTAAGGAAGAAGCACACATTCGATAATATTAACATGTAATTCTCATAATCAGTTTTACAAGTTGTGTAGAGATTTGTTTAAAACTAGAGCTCCTAAATATGAAGGTCTAATTTGGATAATAAAACAAATATTATTCTTTAATAAAGTGATATAAATACCACAGAAAAATGACATTAAAATGTATCAAGACTGATTTCTTGTAACCACTGTTTTGCTCAGATCTAAACGTTGGATGGAGAAATGCGGATTGACATCACTAATCTGCTTAAAATCTAAATATCACCCTGCATCATGGGGCTTAGAAGATGCGATCATCTGGACATTATTTCTTTTCTGGTTTGCTTTCATCTGTCCTACTTTGATTGAATAGTCAGACTACCGGTTTCCCTGACTGTTCCACAGAAGCAGAGTTCCAAAAGCACATTTGAAAGAAAAGAGGAAAGAAATCTGAAAAGTGTGTGTGTGTGTGTGTGTGTGTGTGTGTGTGTGTGTGAGACTTGTGTGTGTGTGAGACTTGTGTGAGGAAAGAGCAACGTCTGAGGGGAGTCATGTGAGAGAGTCAGATGGAGACTGGTGAAAACAGAGATCAAATCAGGCAGCCTTAAGGGTCAAATTCTGGTAAATGTTAGCTAACAGACCTATGAATTTAGAACTGTGAAGGAAGATACTAACCAACTCATAGAAAGAAATCAGAATATGGGCCAAAAGTGGACATCCTCAACTGAGCTAAATTTTGAAGAGTTCTTTTAAATTCTGTGAATTTCCTTTGAATTATAACAGGTGAATATCTAACATTATATCAGAAGATCCTTAAATTTCTTCTAATCATTATCAGTGTTTTAACATACAAGGTTCTGAATCAGTTCCTCGAATTAAGAGGATGCTACTTTCATAAGTAGTCCCACTGAAACCAATCGAGCAACATCAGTGTGACAGTGTAACAGACTCACAGTACGGCCTTTAGATTTTACCAGACTTAATATCACACATAGTGCTTTAGTCATTACATAGCTTGGGCCAATAGATAGATCTGTGCTATAAAGTAAAGTATAGAAGGAGAAGGTCAATCCTATTTTGCTTTTTGGTCTGTCTCATGGAGAGTCAGTGAAAAAAACATTTATGAAAGTTGTTATATTTCCGTAACTTAAATGGCAGTGTAAACAAAGCTGATATAAAATTGCTGTAGCTCCATCAAGTCAACAGAATCATGATGATTTACACCAGCTGAGCACCTGACCTGCTGTGTAAAGTCTATTTAAATTAAATCCATTGGAGTAAACTCATTGGGGTTTTGTTTATCACTATTTGTTGACTTCTTTGGCACTGTAGAAATAAAAGTGAATAAAGGCTTTATATTTTTACATTCAGCAGAAGAATGTAGTAAACACAGATTGCAAATTTGGGCCACAGAAATCCAGCAGTTCCCAGAGTGTACCAAAAAAGTCTGTAGGAGTCTTTTGCAGGGGGTCAAAAAGAAGTCAATTTATGAAGCCATTAATGAAAAAGAAGAGTGTTGTCTGATGCATTTCTATTCTCAGGATAGGCACTATCCCATCCTATAGTTCAGGATCACATTAACCCACACTGGACTGATCCACACTGGCAGGGACCCAGCCTTGGGTCTGCTTTCTAGAAGTCTGCTGGCTAGGAGAAGGATGTACTCATGAGAACTAAAAATCCTGGGTTACATTTAAAATTGCATTTGCATTCTGAAATGCTTACCCTGTAGGCTGGAAAATTAGAAGACATCCAGGAAGCAAAGTGACATTTTAACACTATGATTTTGAATCTCCGTAATTTATCAGTAATAAAAGGTTTGAGTGCTTAGGGTTGTCAGATTTATAATCTTTAGAGCATACTCCAAAGATGACTTTTCCTCTTACTTCACAGTCCTATTGCTGTCTTGCCCAAAGATTGCTCTGCTGTGGTCAGCATTCACATTTGCGATGCATAGGCCATTTCAAACAGTAAATTTGTGAACTCGCCCCAATCAAAAAAACACTGGAAGAAAGGGGATATGTAAAGAGATAGGCTAGGACAGTAAGAAACGCTACAGAGCTGTGAGAGGACCCTTAGTTCTCTTCAACATGTGAAAATCACAGGTTGTATCCACACGCATTGCTGAATTGTGGAGAAAGATCTCTGCAGGCAATCACAGGTCTGCTGCTGTCTACAGTACCTAAAGGAAACCTAGTCAGTGCCAGGATTTTCTAATGAAGAAACAGAACTTTTGAATAAAAAGCAGGCAATGCTGTGCAAGTGAAGTGAGCTCTACGACAGCTACAAGATACGGCTGGGTTTGCTTGCTGGAGTTGGGAACCGAGTTATCGCAGCTGGAGTCCATGGGTAGGCGAGGAATGTTCCCATTCTTGTGGTATGGATGAAGATGTTGAGCGGAGGCTGGACGCAGAGTGTCCACTCTAGTCAGCGCTATTGGTTTGTGATAACGGATAATGCTGCTACCAACAACAGGAGCCAAAGCAAAATAAGTTTGGGAACTCTAACTCACCCATGAGCTCCAGTTTATCTTTCTGCCAACCATTATCACAGACAAAAAGTCCTATGGGTGTACACTGCACTAACCAATAGTGTTTAAAAGAAAACTTTATAGAAATTAAGAATCTGTGAGCTAGGTAGACTGAGGATTTTTATGTCTTTGTCAGTATGCATGTAAATTTTCTGTGTGAGAAGCAAGCTATTAAGTAAGTTCAGATTTGTTGAATAACTTAGTATTCTAACTTCTTCATATAAAATTAGAAAGTAATTTCTGCCAAAAGAGATTTGGCGTATTTTGCTCAATGGCCGATCTCTGAAATACTGTAGAATTTTCAATTACACATACACTTACTCTCTCTAGTGAATGCATTTATCATGGCCCAGCACACCTGGGGATATCATAACAGCAAAATATTAATTTCTTGTGATTTATGAACATTGGGGTACATGACCTGCGATGCAAAGGGAGTATTACCGAAAGAAAACCAGGATCTCTTGGTTACAGAAGCACCACAGAATTTTATCAGATATTCCAAGTGATAAAGAGACATAACACCTTCTTATACAACAGCATCGTTTGGCACTGGAAAGAGATTATATCGGTACAGTCATTTGTTTTCTATATGACACTGATTTTCCTTTATGCAAGCAAACATTGAGAGTTGATGCTAACTTAAGTATCAAACAGATCGTTTGCCTAATTCAGAATTACCTTTTTTCACCAGCAATTTCCTTCAGGTAGATGGCACTGGGCTTTAGAATTAACTCAGAAAGAGCACTTCCAGGCTACAGAAAATATCTTCCACTTTTTTGAGAAAATAATCTAAAGTGAAAATTCAGTATGACCCTGGTTTCAGAGAGCCCTGTCACAGAACAAAGATGATTTTGCCTAGGGGCCATGCACCCTTTTGTGATGCCAGTATTTTTTGCAAACTGTCAAAGCCTCCTTGAGGGGGAGTCGGGGGGGGGGGGGGCTGGTGCACAGAGAATTTAACCGTTCCCTTCCAGTGGTGCAACTTGAGATGAACATACGGACAAGTTTTGCTTGACAATCTATGAATTAAATGGTTCATCTACAGGGGTTCAAGTTTTATAAGTAAAGCCTGCCAAAATGGAGATTCATCTAATTACAAAGAAATTACAGGCTGTTTAATTTGGTTTGTGTCCAAACCAAGGATAGGCAGTGTAAGCAGGAGAAAGAGAAGCCAGTGAAATCAAGCAGCTTTATTCTACTGGTTACTCTGAAGAATACCTTAAACCAGCACATTAAGGACAGTGCCAAGCATAAATTGTGTGTCCTAATTAAACGCATATACCTCCAATCACTAAGACAGCCTCCTTTTATTATAATAAAGAAGGACATTCTCCACATATTTCAAGTGGCCTTTTTTTCAAAATATGCACTTAAAGAGAAGTCTTGGCCCAGCAAGATGATGTTCCATGTTCAATATCCTTGAGCTGTGTCTAGCTGGCCTGTGAGGAGGGAGGCATTAGATGAAATAGTGATGTGAGACTCCCTCCATGACAGCAGCTAGAAAGCAGCTTGTGCTCTGACTGGAATGTCCCCACAGCAATGAAAACCTCGGTCACAGCCAAGGAATCTTTTCTCATCCAGTCAATTAAAAGTTTAGTGGGATTGCACAAAGGTAGTCCTCAGAGACCTAATGGGAAAAAGACAGTTTTCTCCGAGTAGCTTGCAGAGGTTTTGTTTGGTTTTATTATCATCTAAATCCACCCTCGGTAATTTATAAACTTCCTTCACCCTTGTCCTTTAACAGTGTGCACCAGCATCTTCCAGAGGAGTCAAAACATGTTTTCCTGTGTTCAGATGATCTTGAAACATAAGTTTTCACACAAGTGTCGTATCAACCTACACCTTGATTCAGTACCACCTACTGACCTTTTTAGAAAATTATTCCTATTTAGTAGTAGAAATTGGATATCTTAAGAACATGTACTATACGTGTATTAGCTTTTGGCAAAGAAAAAGGCTAATTTATCTTTTTCTCTTGGAGCTATTCTTACTGCTCAAAACCTCTCTGCCTAGAGTGAAGCCATAAATAATATGCACAAGTAATTCCTTTTTCATAAATGCTGGCAAAGCACAGTATGTTATGGCCCAGCAAGACATTCCTGTCCATAATCTGCTATTAAACATATCCGTTTTATATAAAATATAAGATATTTTGAAAGCTTGTTTGTGACTTGGAATCCAAGCCCAACAAGACATTAAATTGGGAGCAAGACAAGCTTCCTGGTTTATAACAGCATATTCATAGATTTTAAATCTGGAAGAGATTTTATGATCTCATTTAACTTTCTTACCTGAGACAAGCTGTGGAATTTGACTAAGTGGTGGTTATATCAGGTGCATAATGCCTGACATAGCTACAACAAGATATTCTAACCTGATTTAAATACTTAAAGTGATGTAAAAGGCATATTCTTTTTAAAAGGTAAAAACAGAGCCATGGATAGACACCTGACAACCAGTTAAAATCAATCACCCTTCAGCTTCCAGCCCCTGTGCCTTGCCCTCCCTCTAACGTTAGAATCAGAGATATCTGTCTCAGTTACATGCAATCTCTATGCTCAAATTCTGACTGATGTTTTTGTTTTTTCTAGCAAAATTTATCTTGGATTAGAGGTTACAGATAATTTGCAATTCAGCTCAGTACTAATTCACATACTCATTTTTTAGACTAGAGGAGAAGTTAGTGATAAGAACAGAGAGAAAGTTTTGTTTTAGCTTATATGTCCTCATATTGTTCCAAGAGCATACATAGCCAGTGTGTAATCTGGAGTGTACTGTAAGACAAACATGTCTTTGAATACATAGTTTTAGGCCCAGAAGGCACTGCAGCAGCTAGGTTTTGGGAGCAGGTCCCATTCTTCTCTCCTCATACTGATTGCTAAAGCAATTGTGTCTTTAATAGAAGAACAACACAGAATTAATGGGTTTAATTTCCAAAATGACAGAGGTTATTTCATATATGGTACTATTAGACTTATAAGTGGAAACTGGTGTTGGGGCACTTCATAAAACCTGTAATATGAATGCGTATAAATGACGGGGAAAAAAATCCAGTAAGAGGGTAGTCTACTGCAAGTACACAAGACCTGTGGCATTTGCCAGTAATGGAATACAAATCCCAGTTGGTATTTTTGTCCAGTCTAATTTTTCAAGTTCAAAATTTAAATTAAACCTGCCTCTATGCATCAAAAATGAGACAGGTATCTTTGTAAAACTAGAATGAGGTAGGACTGTGAACAGTTCATCAAGCTGTGTTCTGCACGCTCACTAACTGGTTTTTCAAACACGTTTGCTGAAATTAAGTATGAAGTTACAGTTCAGTGAATGATCAGTCTTTCTGCACCATTTAAGCATATCTATCATTTTCAAAATGATTTTGAAATGATTATGACATTAACATATCACAAGGAGGCTCTCTAACATAAATGAGAGAATGAATTTTAAAATGATTATAACAGTTCACGGGCAAGCATAGTCTTGATCTGACTAGAAGGGCAGGAGAAATGTGACCCCATCATACGACAAAGCAAATGCTACACCAAGCACTGCTAATGTAGGCAAAAAGCCTTTTGGGTGCCTATTTCCATGCCTGATTAAATATATCTTATTGTTAGAATTTCTTGAAATTTAAAAAGCTTAATTTTTAAATCACCAGGTAATTGTGCAGTTGTGATGTTTGTATTCCCTGTGATGAATCAGAGTGTAATTTCTTACAAATTTGTGAAAATAAAATTGTCTGAAAACATTTATGACAGCTCTTTTTTTTGATGTAACTGGAGGGCTCAGAATTTGGCCCTAAATCAGGTTAACAATGTTTTAACTGAAGACTCGCTGACAAATAAGATCACATATACTATGTCCAGTAGATTTTTCATTCTAAGTACATGAATCAGATTCATTCTCAAAAAAACAAGCTCCCTGAAGTGTTTTCATAGGCCAGTCAGTTGCTTCTGATTTCTCTTTATAGCAAGCTCATTTGAAGGTTGTTTAGGAATGCCAGCTGCATCTCTGCTGTATTTTGTCCGGCAAACGGTGCTGTCACTTTCAAAGTGAGATATATCCATGACGAACAGATTGGTTGGACTCTCATGAAGACAAATATCCAAATAACCAAAGCATTTCAAATAAGTTGGTGATTCTCACTGCCCTTTGAAATCTTCCTATTTCACTAAACACAAGCCACCTGATAGATACATGTACAACACAACTAATTACAGTCAAACTGCTGGAAATGTCTATTAAAGCAAACGACAACACCAAAAGATGCTAAGGAAAAAGCATCTAAAGCTAGATGTTACTGAATAAATAAATCAGTAGATTTGGGAGAAATATCTGGATTTGTACAAGAAGAGGTGTTTGTACATTGCTTAGTGTCTCCAGGGACCAACAAAACACAAATAATTAAGTGCAACTGAAAGCAATCTTTAATTCTTTCATTTCATCTGTATGGAACTTGGCACACATTTTTCAAATGGACCTAAAGCCTACTGGGAGGCTGTATGCCTCTGGGTTATTAATTCTGCTATACCTAAAGAAAGAATGACATACAAAAAATGCAAATTCTGGCCAACAAAATGATTTGTCATAATACACACTGGCTACAAGAGGTTTAGGTACTAAGATATGCAAATATCATAGCTATAAATTTATCTGAGTAAAACCATCTTAGATCAATATAGCTATAGGATCATTAAGTCTGGTGATGTTCCTCATCGTAACCGCCCACACCTATGACCAGCAGTCAGCCTGGAAGTCACACCAGTAACAGAAGGCCCCAGAAATGGCCACATCCAGTGCTGAAGAACCACCTAGCAGATGAACACTCTCAAGGACGCAGTCTCCACTTACACATAAAATGCTCCTGGTGCTATGCACATTGCTTGGATCAGCACACCTCTCTTTGGCAAGTCCCACCTGTCTTGCCTCCACAGTACTGAGATGCAACGCTCATCCACCCCTTTTCTTTCTCATCTCCATCCCAGGCCACTTCCTTGGAAGCAAAGATTTGAAGGAATCACTAGTGTCACGAGTCTGCGCAGTAACAGTGAATTATATAGAAAGAAATTTATTCTTCAGGTAGTCAGAAACTTTCTCCTAACATCAAGTTTAAATTGATTCATGACCAAACTGTATCCATTTAATCTTGTACCAGTATTTTAAACTAAATAATTATTCTCTAATCTTGGTATTTGTTCCATGGATGTAATTGTAACATATTGTCATATTTCCTCAAATTTCATTTTGCTAAGCTAATCAAGCCTAGGAAAGTTATTTCAAGATTTTTTCATTAGCTAGATTGTCCTTTCTGTTAAAAAGAATAGCAACTCTTTTGTTCATCCAGTCCAATAAAGCAATATTTTTTCAGGTGACTGCTTACAGTATCCTAGATGAGAGCTTACCCAAGGCTTTTACAGTATTTCTCTGACTATGTCAAAAAATACCGTGCTTGGTATATGAAAATTGAACAAGTTTTCCTCTCAGCTGTGGCACATGAATGACTTACAGTTCTTTTTTTTTTTTTCTGTCTCATTTGAACACAAAATAGAACAAGGTATTCCTGGTAGCATCAGAGAGGTAAGCTTTTAGGCTTTTTTTTTTTTTTTTTAAGACACTCAGATACGCTGGGTGAGACTAATTGCATTGAAAGTTTGAAAAAAATGCTCTGCCTACCTGATTTGTCCTTGACAGGTGGATCGTCTCCTCTTGTCCAGCAGTTTTCAAGGATGCAACACACTCCTGTGTTTTCCTGTAGCTGGAAAAACTTCCTTCCATGACCTCAGAGGATTTTTTTTTTTTTTGCCTAATAGCTCCCTGCTTTTCTCCTGCATCTCCCTTTGTCTCTTTCTCACTAAGGACTTCTCCCTTGCATCCAGAAGCATATCCAGATATTTCTGTGAATGAAAAATGTTCCCCTTTTCCAGGAGTTTTCCCCAAACCAGAATGTGAAGTTTCTAAGATATGATTCCTATACTAAGAAACTTTAGCTTTCTTTCCCATTTGGTGGATTTTACAAGTGACATTTCTATAAAAATGTGTTTGCACAGAGGAAAAGCCATTGCCAAGCGTAACAATAATGTTTCTCCCTGAAGCTAACTGCACCTCTAAACACTCCATATTTATGTAGTAAATATGCACTATTATGTCATTATGCAAACACATAAATTATATTCAACAACTTAGAGAAGCATTGATTTACTGGCTTCATTAGGAAGATTAAAATGTAAATTCTTTTTACTTAGGGGCAATTTTTTTAATGGTAACATACTGGGACTAGATTTCCTCAAACACTAGATGGATTTCAAAAGTTTGCATTGCAAAGATTTGCCATTAAAGGAAAACTTCTTATTCCATGACATACACATTAAGAAGAGCAATTAAAATGGAGGGCACTGTAAGACACTGCATTATGTTAATGTTATCTTGTGTTTATACAATTTATTAAAAATACTTGGTTAAGTTTCTGGTCAGAAAGTTAAACTGTAAGCCCTTTGGGGCAAGCATTTTCTTTTTGCTGCTTTTTTTTTTTTTTTAACAGTTTTTTGCTTGAGAAGATAATGACCTTTGACTGGATACAAGTAATGCACTTTATAAAAGCTCTCCATTAAGAATTTGGGAGTCTTTCTTTGGTACCAAACAAATATTCTGACCATTTTTGTACTTAAAATCATCACCACTTTTGAACTAAAAAGTAAAGTTGCCTCTTATCCTCAAATCAGTAACAACTACATTTTGCTCATAATCTTCCTCAGTGATGATCCTCTGAACTAGTGTGTAAATCTATCCCAGTCATACTGTTACAAACACAGTTTACCTACACTGAACAATCTCCTTTCCAGAATGTTTCATAATATTTTTAAGGAATAATTAATAACTTTAAAAGGAAAGAATGCTGTCCTGAGGAGCCATTAGACAATAATATGCAGACTGCAAGACAACCTTCCAAGACAGCTTGGAAGACTGAGGAAAACTGACTCTAAAAGATAAAGAAATGTAATTACAAGTGTTGACTGGATCTCTGTCTTTTATGTTTTCTAAGACTGATATACATTGTCTAAAATTAAAATACTAATTTGAGCTGTCAACAATGACTACAAATCCAGATAAAATTATTTCTCAGGTCATAAGGTATAATACTAGTTCTCTTTGGTCTTTGGGCACAAAGCTGAGTGACAGAATTTATATTGTAATTACATTACAATGTTGCCACTTATAAAAGCATAGATTTTTCAAAGTTATTTACTGCTACATTTTTAGTAAAACAGACTTTTTAAAAGCTCATGGTTTTAAAAATGAGCACATGTATGAGAATTTTTTTTTAATTGAGATAATTTTGATGCCAAGTTTAAAGTACATAACACATAAAAGCATTAGAAATAGATATTGTAGTATTTCATAAAGGAGACAATGAGCAAAAGCTAGAGTGAAACAGAGCGCCCTGATTTTAATGTTATAAGCAGGTGCTCCTGTAACATCAACACCACCCATTACATGAGACAATGAAACAATACCAAAAATGTATAAGTGTTAAAATAAATAGTAATTTATACTGGAAAAAAAGCACATGCATGACAATTTTGTAGACTGCTGTCATTTGGATTCAACCATTCAAATCATATTTAATAAAAACCAACTTGCTAAATTTAGGAGGGAAAAAATCCTTAAGTATATGATACTGCAGTTACTAACATGCTTATGCTTTTTATCAAATGTTGGATTTTTTTCAAAAAAGCCTACACAGAACAAAAGAGAAGGGGGGGAATTATCACAAGCTGAAATATTAAGCTTGTTTTGTTTCTTCACTATATTCTAGAAAATCATCAGCATGCAAGTAAAGATGGACAAGTTTTGATTCTGCCATCACTTTTATTTCTCATAGTATCTCTTGATAAGATCTTCCTAATTGCACTCACAATATTAACACTCTACTGAGTATAAAATGTTTTTAACATTTTTTCTGTTACAGATGGTGCTAATGTGTTTGAAGCACTAACTCACAGAACGTCTATTATAAAGTCCACAGGCCAAACAATTTGAGGTGCCTGAGCATCCAAAAGTGAAATTATTATTCTTTTCCAAATTCTTATTGTACAAAATTCTTACAAATTAATTATAGTTTATTCTCTGTAGTATAGCAAACATTCTAGATACAGCATTGAATGAGTAAAGGGAAAGAATTTTAACTCTAGATTTCCCAAACTTTCAGAATATCAACTATCTAGAATACACGAAACACTGAAAAATGTCAGTGTTCAGTGAAAAACAACAGGGAAAGATATAGAAAGGAGTTTTTGAGCTTAATTCCAGGATGCTTTTGAAAATCAAGGACAGATAAGAAATGTTTGCAAGTACGATGCAGATGGCATAACCATCATACCATATCATATTAGAAACTTTCATTTTGTGTTAGAAATTGTTGCATTACAGGGCACTTGACATATTATCTTAACAGCTTCCTACAATTTCTTTTATTTCTTTCTTCAGACTGTATAAAGTTTCCACAATGAGAAGGTACAGAAGAAAGGGGGTGGGGGAGAGGGAAAACCCAAACATTACAGTATGAAATAAAATATGATGTAGAAGAAAAGCAAGGTTTTGTTCCTTAAGTTTCTGATATTCCTTAACATGATTTTTTACATACATAAGAACTACTAACATGAGTAAATATTTCCAAGATTTGGTTTGTAGTTTTCACTGCTAGAGCTTTCTGTGATCTTTTATCTTTCCAGTTCTAGAGATAATGTATTGGGTACGCAGGAATATTGCTCTTCACTCCTTCCTGTTGCTATGCTATATTGTACATAATGTTTGTAGGGATGATCAGTTAGTATTTTCTATGTGGAAGAATTGAGTTTGCTCAAATTTCTATCAGGAAAGCTTTCCGATGTAATTAAGACCAGTCCAGAATAGCTCATAGTACCATAGTTAGTCTTATACATGGATGTACCTTGGAGAAGCACTTGATCCAGGTGCCTTGTACTCCTGCATCCATTGAGCTACTAGCTATTTTGAACTAATCTCAGAATGGAATTGCTGAAGGTTTGCTGTATTCTTAAATACTTTAGCCCTTAGTGCTTCCATTGTCAACATCAGTAGCAGAGATAAGAACATACATCTTCTTGTAAAGTATTTTCGGAGTAAGACAGTAATATTAAGTATTTTAGATTGAAATTATCAATACATTTGAGAATAAAAAATATTACAGAGGTAGCTTTGAAAAATTTGGTAGCTGTTGGTAGAAAGTTCTTTTACTCCATTATCTGACTAATTCTATAGCTATAATTTCATGAAAAATTGTAAGTTGATAAAAAAAATAATCAGGAGAGACTGGATGTAAAAATAGACTCAAACATGAACACTGAGTACCAGATCAGCTCTGTTCGAGGGTTTGGTACAACACTGACTGAAAATCAGATAGGCCTCACTAGGCTGGTGTCTTTACTGTATTCAGCAGAAGCTATGCTAATCTTCCATTCTTTGGGTAATTTTTATGCTTTAGCTTTTTGTTGCTGGTAATCGTAATCAAAGTAAATCATAAGCATATAGGTCAGATAACTCCTGCTAATTCTAAACAAACTTGGAACTCAGAACAAATTTCCACAATCAAATTGCATACTCCATTGAAACAAATGGAGTTATTTGAGCTCAAATTGTCCCCTTATCTGTCTGCCTTTTTACAGAAATGAAGATTAGACTCTGTAGAGAGGTTTCTATAGAGAGTTGGATAGTTGCAATTATGCAACATTTGCCTTCAGGTAGACGATTTTAAATACCTTGTATATTTAGATAATTGGTGTGTTTGTATTTGCCACAAGTTCCAGTGATAAATGCTGCAGGTTCCCAACAAATGTTTCTAATCATTTAATATCATACCATTTGTTTATTATACGGAAGCCACCCAGAAAAAGGATAGATTCTGTAAAGAACACAAACTTTAAGGGAGAAAAAAACATAGAAGCATACTGTCCTAAAATATGTAATTTTTCTCTGTAGCATCTCTCAGAGAATTCAAAGGAACTATTCCCTTCTCAGCTCCCTTCACAAGTTTGACATATAGGTACAAAGATCCTGTTTCGGTAAAACTTCTGGATTAGTCTGAAACTCAAACAAATGAAAATTATTTCTAATATTTTATCTGAAAACATAATCACTAGGATTAAAAGGAATTCTCAGAGTTACTCGCCCTGAGAAGGGTCAAATCTTAATCAATATGTATATGGAATTTAATTGGAAACTTTTAGCCACACAAAGACCCCAACTTCATTTTTCATGTTGAACTTACTGACAAAAGTTAGCTAACATTCAATATTGGTCAGATTTGACAAGGGTGTCAAAACACTGATGTAGAACCTAGATTGCCAATTCGTAGTTTGCTTTATTTGCTATTGTTATTATGATTATTATTATGGTTGATTGGAAACAAAAGTCTCATAGAAAATGACATTAAAAATATTCATCTTTTAATGGAGTATCTCTCTAATATTCTGAGCAGAATTCAACCCCCATTACATTAATATATGTGCAGACACATAGTGAGAGGCATATATTGTTTTAGTGTCTGACTTTCATTCTTCAGCTCTAATTCTTCCAATGTTCAAAATATGATTGCATCTTCAAACTCAAAGGTTTTGAGTGGGAGACCAGAGAGCACTGGTGGTATCTCACCGTCTTTGTGCACGCTCTTACATCGAGTAAATGTCCACTATAGAGTAAATTACTACAACCCGAATCATCTGACTGACTGGACTGGATCAGAGCATTGGAGAATTTAAAGGTGATGTAAAAACCATTATGGCTCTCCATCAGGCTTTCAGCTTATAATTTTGTCAGTTTAATGACATCTGATTTTGTCTTTAAAAGTCAGGTTTTTAGCCAGGTAAAGTCTATATGGAGCTATAAGCCCCATTGTAAATGTACCCAAGATACATATTTTTGTACGTAATATATATTTACCATCAGTAACGATTACTCATCCCAACAATCCTATTACATGCCAGCTGAGGACTACTGCCACTCACCAAGGGGGCCAGCTTGACTGAGAGAATATTTTAGGCTCACTCAACAGCTGTTCTTACAGGAGATGGGAAAGGGAATTCTTACAGTAAGGGACAACAGCTGTTGCGGCTTGCCATGACACTCCCAAAGCAAAGAGAGTGACAAACTATGCCACCAGTCACCTAATGTGACTATTATCAACAACTTCAGGATGCATTATATTAACTCAACATTTCCTAGGAAAAAAAGCAAAGCAAAGTTAAATGAGATTTGATCACAGCTCATGCATCACCTTAGGGAGTCTGGGTTCTTGTGCTGTTTCTCAAGTCCTGACATTTTTCCCTTGATATTTAACATTGCTAACTCAGGCCTTTCTTTCTGCTTTCTTCTTCATTTCCCCTACCTCCTCCCCTCCCCTGCCCCATCACTCTTTATAGGCCCCCAACTGCTCAGCAGAACTAATTTCTTCCATCCAGTAAAGGGCTTTATCACATCTGCCATGCTGACAATTTGCATTTCCCTGCCTTCTGCAACCTTCAGACTGACTCAATCTAATTTCTTTTAACACTTAGTTGGGTTAAATGCAAGGAATGCATTCTTTATTGCAAAGTCAGCTTTTTCTCAACTCCTGCTTGGCAACTGTCTGCGTTGTTTCAGGGCCTCCAGTACTATTTGAATAACAATACCTCACACTGATTATGTAAAATACATTGCAACTTGCAATGCGCTGCATAAGAATTTTAGGATTTTATCCTCAGCCCCACCAAAAATAACAGAAGGATGCATTCAAGTACCTGACAATGGAGGATGACAGAGATTCTCAATCTTTTCTCCTCCACCATCACATGTTCTGCTATTGCAGTAGACTAGCCTGCTTTTTAGCCAAAATAGGCCACCAAGTCCTCTACTTCCTATGTTCCTAAAACATATCACAGCCCTCAGATGAGGATCTTGATCTTCTGCCCTCTCTCATTCTCCAGCTATACATCCCAGCTCTGCAAGCCCTGCCTCTCAAGTCCCATCAGCTCTTTGCATGTGCCTTCAAGTGCCATCTCAGCACCACCAGGGGAGCCTTTACGGAGCTGACATGGGAGCTACAAGCCAATGGCTGTTCTTTCCCTCAGGGGTAATTCAGAGTAATTAAAGCTCTCTTCTGCTGTACAAGTGTCTATCTTGTGGCATATATAATATTATTTGAGGTTATCTACCTTCCTGTGAATGACCCTTTCACAGGAGAATAAGTTAGTTTACATGTGGGTCAAAAGCCTGCATATATTCAGGTAACTCACAGCAGCAAGTATCAAACCCTTTTTAGGAAGGACCATGTCATTTGGGGGCTCTGGCTACACAAGGAGCCAAGCAGTTGTTTGGGCTGCATCACACAGCACCTGCTGCTTCTCTGCAATCTGATGAGGAAAAAGGGTTCCCAGCCTGTCCCTGAGGTGCTAGATATAAACAGGCAGCCATTCCAAATATTATGAAGTTGAGCATCCTCCTCTATTCTGCATAATAAAACCAAATTGCTACGATTGTGGCATTAAATCCAAACACAGCTAGTATGAAAAATTGGAGCAGCCTGGAGATTTTTCTTGTGTTCTGTCAGCAGAACATGTCTGCCTGCAACAAGAAATACCTATATCCATATGCTTTCTGTCAGCCCACATGACAAATGCAGCATAGTCTTTGTGCTTCCAGCAAACAGAGGGAAAATGATATATAAAGCCTCTCTCTGTTCTGATTCATGGATAGAAGGCATGCTACAGACAAAGAAAAATGTCATGTCTGCATCCTGATCAGGGATTTCAACTACAGCAGCTGTGAGATGATTTAGGAAAAAAATACTATTTTATTTAATATTTATGGATTTTGAATCCAAACTAAACCTATTTGTAAGTGTTTGGGGCTCAGTTGTTAGCTTTTACTAATGCAGGCAATGCGACGACCACTCAGTCTGGGCATGCATCTCTCAAGCCTCACAGTGCCAGTGAGCCCCCTCTGTGCCACAGCTGAATCAGCAGCTGAAGGGAATGAAGGCGTCACAGCTGTTTGCTGTCTTAGGCCAATGGTAAACTACAAATTCCCTGAGGCAAGGAGGGAACCAGGAAGGTGGCTGGTTCAAATGGATAACTCTTTCTTTCTAATAATCTTGGAGTGGTGTAGAACTGCCCTAGCACCATGTCTAAAAAGCAAAATATACTTTCAAACAATCCTTTTATCCAAGCAGCAATGCCAAAAAGCTGTATAATAACCACTTTTGTAAGGCTGAGCTTTCTATATTGCAATGAGGGAAATCAAAAGACCACATCCAATAAACTAAGCAAGATCTTTTGTGCTCCTTATTACTTATTCTATTCCCTTTTACTTCCCACATTCTAGCAGGTAAAATTCCAGTCTTATACAGAATATATGCCAAATGATACAAAAAGATTTTACAAAAATAATTATATCAGGGAAAATTAATATTTTTAGGCTCAGCCCAAGACTGAAGGTGGAATTCATGCCCTTGAGTCCTCTGGATACTTACAGAAAGATAGGCACCTCCTAAAAGAAGTTACAGCCCACTAGGTGTCCTACAGCTCTATCTTATGACAATGCCCATAAAGTCCCAGTGGCGATGCCTTACACGTTCAGTTGACTTGAGCGAGTCCAGATGACTAGATTACGTTAGAAGTTTAACTTTCAGATGGCTAAAATTAAAAGTCATTAAAGCTAAGAAAACATTAAGTTTTTAAACTTATGGATCATGTTCATTACTGAACCACTATTTATTTACCTTACTCTGTTCCAAATCTGTCCTTTAGGTAATCTACAAATGATCCTTTTCTGAAATAAAATTTCACAACTGTTAGGCAACTGTTACAGCAATGATTCTGCCAGAATAGGAGTCACTACTAGCTATGTTAAAGAGACTTTTTTCATACAGCTCCTATAAAATCCATATGCACAGAAACCCATATTTGCAAGTGAAAACAGTTGCTGATGTGTGCAACTGTTTATTCTGAATACGGAAATAGACATCTGCATGGGCAAATGCATATGCATGCAAATTTCCTCCCAAACTTTATACAGACAGGTTTGATCCAAAGCCACAAAAGCTTTTTAGAATCTTCCCATTGATTTCAGGGAGTTTGACCACAGATATTATTTCCAAACCATAGCTATCCCTCCATTGCTCTTAAATATCAAGAAGAAGTTAAATTTTTCTTTCACTTGTACCACTGTAAAACTGATACTGAGTCAAATCAAACCCAAATACTCCAAGAAGGGATAATCTCAAGAAGCAAGCTTGACAGTCACTACATAATTAAGCACGAATCACACTGTTAGATATGCTCTGCTGCAGTAGATATTTGCAAGCAAAAATCAGTTGTTGCTTTTTTTTCTCCAGAAAAAGAGTTTAAATGTAAAAATCTCCAAACTTTCAAAATCCACTTGGGTATGTGAAATCTCTCCACTAAAAAAACAACCTACAAAACGCTTAAACACCTTTAACAGTTACATTTTTCTGCTGCTGCCAATAAAAGATCTAAAACTAAAAATTAGATATTCTGAAAAGCTTTTAGAAACTTTAACTATGTGAACACTGCCGGGTTTTGTTTTGTTTAAATCTGAAGGTCACAATAATTAGCAAGTTTCCAGGTTGCCCCCAGGCAGAAAAATACCACCAACTCTCTAATATTGCTCAAAGAACTGCCGAACATTTGATTCATCTCTGTCTTCTTCTATGTTTGCTTCTACACAGTCTGTCTGGGCCCTTGATCTACTGTTCTGTGGGCTTCAGGGGATCTTCTGCTTAAAATGCTCCTGGGCACCACATGGCTGCCCATCTGCGTGAATCAGTTTCAAATCAGTGGTCAGGTCTCAAATAGAGCTGAAACACAGCCAACTTGCCAAGAAGCAGTAACCTTCAGCACTTCTTTGGATGGCTGATCAGCACAGGAGGGGGTGCTTATTTTGCTTTGCTACTTTATGTGTATTGTCCAAATCCTCCCACGATTCATCTAGAAAAACTAAATTCTCCATTCTTTTGGCTTAGGTCACTGTACTTCAATAAGCTGAGTTGTTCTTCCGGGTTTGTTGACAGAAAAAGTTAGAAGCACTTTTAATTTACAGTTACAGGTAACGTGGCAAGAGGCTAACAGGAATAATTTGTAAAGGAGAAAAAATTTTATAGATTAGCCAAATGCCTACTAAGTGAGAATGTAACCATCTACAAATATTTAGAAGAATTAAAAAGCAAGGAAAGTGTTTTTGAAAATAATGCATTTAGTAAGCCATTGAAGTATAACTGGGAATAAACAAAAAACAGGCAAAGAAAAGGGCTAAGACTATAGAGAAAAGGCTTAGCAGTATGATCAGTTAAACCCAAGAAGAGGTGATAGCTCTACTGTACCACCACTTGAAGTATATAATCTCAAAAATCTTATGCGTGAAATAATAGACAATAAGTAACAGATTAATAATCCTAATAGGTCTTCTACATTTCTGATTTTCAGACTGAGCAGATCTTGTATCTCTTCATGCTACACCTGTTAAATGAACAATAAAAAATACTTATTTCACCAATCTTTCTTTGCACTGTGCAATATATTTATGTTTTGTGTTTGTGTTGACATGTAAATGTTTTTGGCTACAGATCAAGACCAGCATCTGCAAATGCCTGTTTTTCCTATATGTTAGATAGCTGCATCTGGTCAAAAAACCAAACCAGCTCATAGTTCATTAAAAATAGATTTTGCTGCACTTCAAAAATCATTTTACACTAACTGTGTGTTGAAGATGTCAATGCTTTCCTTCATCTCTCTGTGGGACTGTATTTCTGTTACTCCCTCGTGGACAGCCCTATTTGCATATGTACGTACACATACATATGTATGTGCATATCTGTGTATATATATATGTACACACCTCATGCAAGGATTATATGATGTACTCATCACTTGCCTTGAAAAAGAGATCAAAAAAGCTAAATTCATTATTTTTAAAGCTTTGGCATAGATTCCAATCTCCCTCCCAATTCCAACAACTTAAGAGGAGAAAAAGAAAAAAAAAAGTACTGCTTTTATTCTGCATAAAACATTATCATAGAGAAAAGTCAAGAACAATTTTGCTAATCTTCCCTATGAAACATGCAAAGTTTGGTGCTTTTTCTCTTTCCTGTCACGGGGGAAGAGGATCACCAGACAACGCAACATGCCTAAGTTCAGTTAGTAAGTGGACATGTTTCTCTGGATGTTTCTCTGATAATTGTCATGTGGGGTTTCTGAAGAGAAATATTAAGGGCATGCTCTGGGAGTAAGAAGCTTCTCTTAAGTCTTTTGGAGGAGCGGTATTTTACTGATATAAATTCTTATCTTTGTTGATTATAGAAGGCTGGCTGGGGGAAATAATTTGTATGAAAACATTTCTAGGTAGTTATTTTTATTATTTAAGTAGCGTATGCTTTGTACAGTTTTCTTTTTTAAATGTCAAATCTAAAATCTCTAAATCTGAGTAATCCTAGAGAGGGTTTAATTATTTGATCTGCTAAATCATTATTACCTATATATATTTACCTATATATATTTAAGATAAATAATATCTTAATCACTCCTTTTAATCTTAAAGTTCTGCTTTCTTATTTAGTAAATATTGTAATCCTGTTGCTTACATCTTCTCTGTTACCTCCAAAAATTATTAGATTGTTTCTCAGATAAGTCTGGTTTGTTTTCTTTCTTTTATTTTTGTAAATATATAGAAAAATAAACTCTAAATTATCTATTTGATATTCTGATATTGTATAATATCTTTTGAAAGCTATGAATATTTTCAGAAATTCCATTATTCTCATAAAATCATAATTATTTCTATCTTGACATCCTGGTTATATGTAACACGTCAATGCTACTTGACAGAGAATACATAAGTTAAAGTGAATGAGACCTAAACATAAAGTTCTAGCACAGATAGCTATTTAAACTAGAAAACATTTCAAGTAAAACATTTCTCTCTTCACTGTAAGTAAAGCCTTAAAACTTCTTATTCATTGCTCTTGTTCTTATTCATTTTTTAGCATGCATTAAGTTAATGAATATATAGTAGAAATTTTCCTGGCCCAAAATGAGTTCTGGAAAGCATGATTTTATCCTGCACATTTGCTCATAATGTTCAATTTTGTCTTTGGTTCACCTGCTATTTTGACCTTACATAATGAATTCCCAGGTTATGATTTTACTAAACAATTTAGTGAGAAAAAAAAAACAGTTGAAAACCAGTTATTTGACCTTTCCAGATTAAATGGATCCAAATTAAAATGTGAGCAATTAATATAAGATTTTAAACTTAATATTTAAAACCCATCCTCTCTTATTAGATTCTTTTCTCAGTAATTTTTTTAGAACTAATTAATTTTTACCTGACTGAGAAGTTAATTTCTAACTTTCAAAAAACAACAGAGATGAATTTCCTGAACTGATGGTATAAGGTAAATTTTACAGCCAAACATCATTATGATTGCAGGAATAGTTGTGCAGACTGTAGCAAAGAACAGATTTTTCCACAGATTAAAGACAAAGCCCAAAATGTATAAATGGTGACAGCTGCAAATAAACTAATAACAGTTTCAGCCTGGGCAACACAGTAGGTTTTCTCTGCTGAGTAATGGAGTAAGAAATTATGGGGTTTATATTATGGGGAGTATGTTTTCAAAGTCATAAAGAAAATATCCATGTTTCACATCACTAAGAATATTGCAATATACTAAGATAATTCCTTTGTATGGAATTCTTTCAATAAAAAAGTAACAATATTTTTGTTTGAACTAATTTATAGCATTTTTGTCTTAAGTATTTCTAAGTATTTCACAGGAGTGGCTTATATGCCACTCCACAATGAATAAAATTACATAATTACATGACTGAAGAGCAAAATCCGGACTATACTGAAGATGATGGCAAAACTGCCAAGAATGCTAAGAATTCCAAAGGAAGTTGATATTATTTCCTTGAAAAGTCTGAGACAGACAAGGAAATCACACTCTGATTACTAGTTTCTCATCCGAATACAAACAACTTTTTACAAGCTGTTTTATCTGCATTTCATAAACCTAACCAAGAAAAGACCATCAGTTTGTCCCACTACAGTACATATTTCAATAGCACTTCTAGATTGAAATTAGTGTTGTTACTATAGCTGTTAATTTAAAATGGCAATCCATTTAAAGTTTTACCAGCACCCAAAATTGCTCCAGTCCCCACCCCCCAAGCATATTCTTTGTGAAAGGGATTGGAGAAATTAAATTGGAAACCTTTAAGGATATTATCTCAGAATAAAAATGGAAGGGAATTTTTTCTGACATGTTTATGCTTACTCTTTGACACTTTTACATTAAAAATAAATTGTACATTTGTTTTCACATACAGTAACCAAGGGCTTTTGAAAAACTACAAGTAACCACAAAACCAACTGATTCAGACCCAGTCATTTTTTAAACCAGTAACTTAGCTTGTTCTTTCCTGTGTAAGTAAATTTTATCATGTATCACTTACTGGAATTACATCTAGCTAAGTATCTCTGAGTAAACGAAAATGTTTATTTTTAGTGTTTTCTAATGCACACTTTATCATATACTAAGTTATGTGATTTCTCTTATAAAAGAATTAGAATCTGCTTCTGTCAAATCCATTAACTCAGAGTATTGCTGATATTATCTAAAACTCCAGTGGTCTTCAGGTTAAGAATCAAAATCTACTGTATATTACATTAGTGCAGGAAGTCAGTGTAATTTCCAAGGACTCCGCTGAGTAACAGAACAGTTTTTTCCAGCGCAGTTGGATTCCATAAATAACTGGATATTCAATGGCAGGTCTTATGAACATGCTGCTTAAGGTAAACTAAATGTGACCTTTCTAGCATCTACCATATTACAGAGTAAACTACTGTTATTATAAAGCTGAGGCAGCTTCTCCCTCTTTGCAAATCCATGCTCCATTTTTCACTTGATGACATATCAGCATGAAATACAAGCCTCTCCATAAAATGCTATATGTAGGAATTTATTGTAGTGTAAGGAAAGCATTTATTCTTTGGAGATTCTAAAGACAATATACTACATTCTAGCAGACTAATCACTTTCTGAATTTTTGGTCTTCGTCATGAACAAAATTCTACTTTAAGTGAAGCACTTCACACATTATGTAAAAGAATATTTTTCCTAGCTTATATAAGCTACTTTACTTTGCATAACTGTAGATTTCTAAAGTAATTTAGTTGTTTCCCAATTCTGGGAATATATAGCTAACTTTTTATTGTATAATCGTTTTTACCATGCATTGTTTGTTTCACCCATCCTCCTGAGAACTCATTCTTGACTCACATTAATCTTTAGATAAATTCCTGGAGTGATTTATTTCTGAATCCACTGCATTTCAATCAAAAAGCATCACTTACTATGTTTAAATTGATTTAAGTTACTAAGAAGTGGAGAGAATATTTCTGAGAATGCTCAGATTTTTTCGGGGGGGGGACCACAACCCAAAAAATATCAGCAAGATTCAAAAACCAGCTATTACAGTTTTAATGTTAGTTTTACATTAGGAGTTCAGTTCCATCACAAAGACGCACAAAAGATCTGAAAACAAGCTTCTATGGCTTGTAGATTCTGACACATCAGAAGTATCAATATCAGGAAGCAGCCCCACTTATCTGTCCAAACTGAGATCTTTCATGTGCAGAAGGTCACAACTAGAATAGTACTCCCCAAAGTCTTCCTAAACATCTTTAACAAAAGCTACTTACATTGCATCCCTGAAAATCACCCAGGAACTAATCTGTAGTAATTCTTTTCTTCCAGACTGTTTTGTAATCGTGGCATTAAAAGCAGTAACTTGGCTAAGTATTTGCTTTCCAAAATGGGAAGATACGAACTTAAATAAAACAAAAAAGCAAATATGGTCCAAAAGTTTGACTATTAAAAACCACACAGTTCCGCAGAACTCTTCAACTGCTATTGCCTGAGGGCCTTTCAGTGACCTATTGGAATAACTGGCCCATGTACATCTAGATCACTTTGCACATTATTCACATCTCACAAGAGAATTGGCCATGCTCTGGAAATGGTGTGCTTCTCCATTTTTCCTTCGAGTATTTTTTTTCACTGCATACTTACCCATATGCCAAAGTACAGAATACATGGCCAATAACGTAGGCCTTGTCCTCCAGTATGCATACAAATTCTCAGTGTGAGCCAAAAACCTGATAGAGAAAGCCACTTTTCACATTTAGTGTCAGACTGGATGGGCCAACGAGGTTAATGAGGCCAGATCTGTGACTGTGTCAGAAGTTGTATTCTAGACACTGACACCAACACAGTGAGTCATAAGACCAAGAAAACCAACAACACAAATAAATGCTAATACAATCTTATTTCTGCTCCATGATTAGACACCTTTATGAAAAAGCCTTGTAGAGATTTATAGATGGCAACCTTTTAACAGAATGGTTAAACAGCATCTACAAAATCTAGTGGTTAAATACAGATCAATTATGACATAAAAGTAGTATATATATTTTATACATATATATTTTATATGTACATATACATATAAAGTAAATTAAATATAGATATATAACATACAGAACCCACCATTTTGCAGACCACAAGTTCTTAAAATAATTTCCACTTGACACCTGGTTTTGAAAAGGAATAAAACAGGATGGAAAACCTTTTTGCTCATTAATCACACCTCAAAAGATAAAACACCAAGCATTATTTTTAACGGCCTTTTCTGCTATTTCACATCCAATCACTAACTGAGTGCAAGAATAAAACACTGAGCTATGGAGCTTAAAGGTATTCAGGAATCTTATTTATAAAAAGTCACACAGAAAAACATAATCTGTTCTTTGCCTTCCAGTTTTGTAAAATTGCTGTCATAATGCAGAGTAACAGTATTAAGTATTCTCCAAGACATCATGGAATAACGATCTTGGGAAATTTCAATATTGCAGTTATATTTGACTTTCATATCCATCCTGTCAGGCTTCCGCAGCAAGCAGTGTGACCATGAATTAGCATTAAGTTCAGAGCTGTTCTCATCCCCAGAGTGCTCCTTTCATGGTATATGACAAGAACTAACAATTTACAGCTCCGAGCCTCTCCAGCTCCAAAGTGTGCCAGCCAGGAGCCCCCCACAGATAGGGTCTGACAGATTGGCTGTTCTGTACACTGACTGAGCTCGGCAAACACATCAGCAATCGTGTCTGTAGTATCATAACTCAACTTGGTTGCTAAGCATCATTATTACAACAGTATCAAGAGTAAAGTTATTTTTCTGAAGTTATAGGAGATCTGTAATTCCTAGATTCATCTCAAAGCACATGCTTTTACCTGTAATCAATGCCTGTCACATTAATAACAGACTAGTACTGCGTGTTAATGAGGCCAAAGAAGTGCTTACTTTGGTGAAATATATAAACACATACAGCAGCCTACATTTATTGCTTAGAAAGATTTTTAGTCTGGCCTTAGCTCAGTGTCACCACTTGACAGTTTATAATGGGTGAATAATATCTCACAGGGTGATTGCCCTTAGATAGATGAGATTCAGTGAGTGCTACAGGACTTCGCCTGATTGCTTGCTGCTTTGGAAACAAAGGTTGGATATTAAGAGAGGCAAGTACAGATAACAAGCACGAGACGCTTAAGCCCAGTTGGGCCAACAACGCAGTTGTTCTCCCTAGTGAACGCACTTTCATGTATATTCTTGCACAAAGTATGGAGTAGAAACTTCCCAAACTTCACTTAAGTGGTATTTACAACAATTAAGCCATACTTCAGGCCTCTAGAGCGTGTTTCACCACCAAGAGAACAACAAATACATAAACCAAAACTATCTTGCAGTTGGAAAAGATATTCTGTCTCCCTCAAGATACAGTGTTTTCCATGGAAAAACTGCTTTCCTATTTACTATAAACAGACATACAATTTTATTTTTTAAGCTACCAGCCTGTGGAGACCATTTCTCTGGATGGGAACACAGTCCTGTAAGGAGTTCCCACACTTCTGGTACCTCCTGTTACTGTGATGAATACCAGTATCTACTGGCAGAAAAAAGAAAAAACAGATCTCTCCCCCCCCCCCCCCCAACTACAGCTAATATTTTAAAATATTTAAAAAAGAGTGATCAAACTCTTTCATGTGTCATGCTATAACCAAACTTTTAGTAAAGGGTTGTAGAAATCCTATAAGAATTGTACCTTATTTTCCCAATACACTTACGTTTATCAAAGAAGCAAAGAGAAATTGGTTGCAGAACAGTTAGGAGCACTAACCAAAACTTTGTTATTGTTTTTCAGGCGCCTTGCAGACAGGTTCAGTACAGGTCAGCATCTGATAAAACTTTAGAAGATTGGAAAGTTAATGACTCACATCTGCAATTTTAAATTATTCAGTTACCACTTGAGTACTTAACCACAGACCCAACAAACAATGGCTAATACAAATCATGCATGTTTCATAAAGGAAAACCATACTCTCTGAAGTGTGTTACATTCATATCTGAAAAGAGTGACAGTGTTTTTAAAACCATTTAAGACCTGTTCTTCCTGTTGTCACTTTAACTTTCAGCAGTCAAACCTCCAATTGATTTGAATAGGAGTTTTATTCAGAAACAACACACAGATTCCAATCTATAAAAAAATTAATAATTGCATTCAAGTTATAAATACGGGGGGGGGGGGGAAGCAGCACTATGAAGAGCCTGTTACAAATGGGTTGGACCCTTTTCCCTATGGCTTATGTAACTCTCCCTCAGCACAGACGCCTTGGATGCTTCCTTCTGCTGGAAGGGCAGAAAGAAACAAAAGATTGAGTGTGATCCAGAAGCCAGGCACACTCATAAGGAACAGGGTGGTGGTCACCAGTATTACAGTGACACACACTCCAGTTTCCAGCTGGATACCTGGGACCAGTCAGACACTCATCAAATATTTGCACCTTTCAGAAGGGAGCTTCTGGAGCTGCCTGCAGAGATGTTATTGCTAGGCCACTCTCCATCATCTTTGAAAGGTCATGGAGAACAGGAGAGGTGCCTGAAGACTAGAAGAAAGCCAATGTCACTCCAGTCTTCAAAAAGAGCGAAAAGGAGGACCCAGGAAACTACAGGCCAGTCAGCCTCACCTGCATCCCTGGAAAAGTGATGGAGCAGCTCATCCTGGAGGCCATCTTCAAGCATGTGGAGGAAAAGAAGGTGATCAGGAGTAGTCAGCATGGCTTCACCAAGGGGAAATCATGCTTAACCAATCTGATAGCCTTCTCTGATGGAATGACTGCCTGGGTAGATGAGGGGAGAGCAGTGGATGTTGTCTACCTTGACTTCAGCAAGGCTTTTGACACTGTCTCCCATAACATCCTCATAGACAAGTGTGGGCTAGATGAGTGGACAGTGAGGTGGATTGAGAACTGGCTGAATGGCAGAGCTCAGAGAGTTGTGATCAGCGGCACAGAGTCTAGTTGGAGGCCTGTAGCTAGTGGTGTCCCCCAGGGGTCAGTACTGGGTCCAGTCTTGTTCAACTTCTTCATCAGTGACCTGGATGAAGGGACAGAGTGCACCCTCAGCAAGTTTGCCGACGATACAAAACTGGGAGGAGTGGCTGATACACCAGAGGGCTGTGCTGCCATTCAGAGGGACCTGGACAGGCTGGAGAGGTGGGCGGAGAGGAACCTCCTGAAGTTCAACAAGGGCAAGTGCAGGGTCCTGCACCTGGGGAGGAATAACCCCATGCACCAGTACAGGTTGGGGGTTGACCTGCTGGAAAGCAGCTCTGCTGAGAAGGACCTGGGAGTGCTGGTGGACACCAAGTTGACCATGAGCCAGCAATGTGCCCTTGTGGCCAAGAAGGCCAATGGTATCCTGGGGTGCATCAGGAAGAGTGTTGCCAGCAGGTCGAGGGAGGTGATCCTCCCCCTCTGCTCAGCCCTGGTGAGGCCACATCTAGAGTACTGTGTCCAGTTCTGGGCTCCCCAGTACAAGAGGGATGTGGCACTACTGGAGCAAGTCCAGCGAAGGGCTACAAAGACGATTAGGGGACTGGAGCATCTCTCTTATGAGGAAAGGCTGAGAGAGCTGGGCCTGTTTAGCCTGGAGAAGAGAAGGCTGAGAGGAGATCTTATCAACATGTACAAGTATCTGAAGGGAGGGTGTCGAGAGGATGGGACCAGACTCTTTTCAGTGGTGCCGAGTGACAGGACGCGAGGCAACAGGCACAAACTGAAACACAGACACTTCCATCTGAACATGACGGAAAACTTTTTCACTGTGAGGGTGTCAGAGCACTGTAACAGGTTGCCCAGAGAGGTTGTGGAGTCTCCTTCTCTGGAGATATTCAAAACCCGCCTGGATGCAATCCTGTGCAATGTGCTCTAGGTGACCCTGCTTGAGCAGGGGGGTTGGACTAGATGATCTCCAGAGGTCCCTTCCAACCTCAACCATTCTCTGATTCTGTGATTGGACATGGCTAAAACGCCATTTCCCACTGTTGGTATCCAACAGAAAGGAGTCTAGCAGAGAGATACTGAACAGAAACCCAGAAAATAGGAAGTACCGAAATGTGCATAACTAACTACAATTTTTGGTATTTTACTAGCAGTTAACAAGTTTAAGAGCCTGGGTCCCTCATAGGCTCTGGTCAGTCATTACTTTCTTTAAATCAGTTATGACTGAAACAACATATATAAGCCTCACTAAAACTGTTACTTAATTATCTATAACTTTATTTTACTGTTAGTGAAGTCTCTGCTCTTACTGTTGTCAGTTTTATTAATAGTAAAGCTTGTGAGACAGAGAGAATAGCAAAGCAAACAAGCAGGATTAAAAGGCAAGTCCCAAACATCCACAGAAGTGCTTAGCGTGAAATAAGTGTGTTGAAGCTTGATCTAAGAAGAAAGAAAAATTTCACTTTAAATCAGCACATCATGAACACCTCTGATAGATGGAGAGAGCCACCATGGGAGGGTAGACATAAACTGTTAACTTTAGACCTGTTTTTTATCTGAACCTGGCAAAGTCAATATTTTCATAACTCAGCTACATTGAAACTGCAACTCACTGGGCTGTTAGTCATTTCCTTACACAACTTTTTTTTTTTTTCCTTCTATAATTGGTTCCCTATCTTTGACTTGGGAAGACAGTACTATGCAACATTGTTCTGCTAGCAGAATATTTGTTCCTCTGAGGAATTAATGGTACTACTCTATATAAAAATGTCTCTGTTGAACCAACACAGGTGCTCTTTTAACTCAATTACAGAGCAGGAATAGAAGATGACTTTTAAGCCAGGAGAACACACGTCCCTCCATAAATGCTACCTTTTTTCCAGCTGTGGAGTCATGACTCCTCAGGATCCAAGTCATTAAAAGTGCCCCAACTATCACAGAATCTGTCATCTGATTAGACTTGCTACTGCACTGTCTTCAAAGGAGCTCTGTCATTCACAAAGATATTAGCAGGGAGTTAAAGTCATCAAATTCTCTCTGCCTTCTTTTGCAAGGTGGCTCCTTCTCTTCCAGTTATAAGGTTAAAAAAGGAGAGATTGTTAGTGAAGTCACAGTAAATCAGATGTGAAACTTCCAGACTTTCTGCCAAAGTCATTATTTTCCCCTCTGGATTTCCCCTCAAATGAAGGACATTGAGCTGTTAGAGAAATAGCTGTGTTCATACACACTTAAAAAGACGGTCCTAATCTTTTCCTCTAAAAAATGCAAAGAAATACCCATGAAAGAGGTTATAATCATTTTGATAACAAAATGGATATAGAAACAGCAGCAAATGGTGAAAGGGTCAGTGAGGTAGAGTACTGGAAATGTGAACATACTTTATAAAAATATGGAGAGCATGCTACTTGAACTTTAGTTTAGTTAAAAGGCATTTCCAGCTGTTTCAGCTGCTCATAAGGCTCTCAGATTCCTCTGAGCTTGAACCATTCCACGTATCACATTGCTTCTTTCATAGTAAGATCTTCAAAGACGACTCCAGCAAACAACATTATTCGGCAAGCCCCTCTCTTTTGTTTTCCTACCTCTTACTTCTTCATGGGGAATATGTGCAAGCTTCTCCTTTGATCATAGCCATTTCCAACCTTGGCAGACTACCACAGAAACACCAACAAGGTCCCTACTCTTAGCCTATCCATGTGAAAATCCATGCATCCGTACAAATTTAAATTCCCCATAACAGCTGTACCACAAGACTGGGTGATGTAAAACACCCATCTCTCAGTACCCTTCTGCTTGTCCCAGATAGGCTTTCTAGTCTTCACTCCCCAATCTCTTCACCATGCTCTCAAGTAAATAAGAGGTTCACAGGGATGGCATTACAGAAGTCACAGATTGCCTTTGCCATTACTGCAACCATACAGATAGAGAAATGCACATAAAAGTCAACATTTCTTTTCATGGATTTCATGGATTGATAATTCAGTTCATGAATGACTCTCCTCCGGATGTACTTATTTCACTTCAAAGTTTCACAAAACTCCAGCTTGTTGTAACCTCTTTACCTGTACGTCTCAGTTAGAAATGGTTGGTCTGTACCATGAAACAATGACTGAATGGATTTTGTTCACGTGCCTTGTTTTGCTGTTCTTCTGAAGATCTGAAAAACTGGTTCAGTAGTTATGAATCCTGACAGTTCCTTCCCGAATATGTAGAATAGAATTTTCTGCTAGGTTTCTTTGCTTGGTCTATAGCTTACAATTCAACAAAGCAGACTTTGCTGGCTTTTTGCTACACTTAAAGAAGTTAAAAAAAATAGAGAGAGGGAGAGGGATATAGTGCAGATAGCTTTACTTCATTAAGCAAATACAAACAATTGGGAATGCAAGCAAAGGAGGAATGTTCCTTAGAGGATACTTTGCTTATTTAAGTAATGACAGGTATGGTAGGCCAGAACATTCTCAAACCTAACTTCATTCATTGCCTTCACCATATTTAGTATAGTATCATTATTTACTATAGTGATCAGACAACTTAGGTTCCTGCCTAAGGAAGGGAAATAGGATTGTTTCCACTATGCCTACAAAAAAGTGTTTTGTATCATATATTCTAACACAACTGTACAGTTTAGAAAAGGTAAACAGAGAAAGACAACTGTCAAGCTGTATTTAAAGGTACTTTCAAGATGCTACCATAGTATTGCATAGAAGTAAAATCTGGCACAAGCAGAGATGTGATTAATATTCTTATTTGCAAAACAGGATGGACACTCTTCTATTGCCATGATGATGAAAAATAAGAATTGCTATAAGTCAAACCTTGTCAAAGAAGTTAATGAAACTAAGAAAATGCTTTAATGCTATAAGTAGTAAAAGGAGAAGAAAGAAATGAAAAAAGTGCATTGCTAAAAACAAAGATGAAAGATAACCTAAACAAAGCATAAAATTAAATGAATATATAGCCTCATTTTTTTGAATAAAAATAATGTGGAATATGAGCAAAGGTAGGTGGGAATGAGAGGTGAGTGACTGGAAAAGGAAGTTACCACAACCGAATTGGAAGCAATACACAAGCAGGTTTTATGTAACCCTATAAGGAAAAATAATCCAAGTCCATGAATTGGGAAGAACTGATACAAGTTACTGCATATCCAGTAGTAAGTACTGTAATAAATTTTCAAAAAGGGATTATTTTTTTTTAAATCTAAGTAGCAAATTAAAGAAGAGGTAGAAATGGTTCTAGTAATTAGCTTTATCTCAAATGTGTGGAAGCTTATAGTATGAATTTTGGATTATGAAATAATTAAAAATATAGAGATAAAAAGAATGTGTGATAAAATCCAACATGGGGTAAGCAAAAATAATTCAGTTCAGACTAATTATCTCTCTCTAATAAAGAAAGATTTCCCTACTTATAGAAAAGAAGACAGCCTATCTCACCTACCTGTAGTATGATATCACCACTTTTTGGTTTTTTGACAGTCAGCTGGACACCTTTGAAGAGGAAAAGTTGCTTTGTGGGTAGCTATGCAAATTAATCAGTGGCCAGCCACAACCCGACAGTGTCACAGAGTTTACAAACACTGCCCTAGGATTCCTCAGTTAAGGCATTTCTAATAAAGGTTGGGAAGCAGCAGATCTATTTTTCAGATATTTTAATGCATCCATGTATTGTTGAAAGCTTATCGAGAACTCTATACAATTCTAACCACTTGACTTCAAGAAGAAATGGATTCAAGATATCAGCTTGTGCAAAAAAGAACCACTACAATAATGAGCTTGATTTTTGGGGAAATCAAACCATTTCATTCAGACAGATTTAATCCACAATTTGCTTATTCTTCAACATGTTTTAAAGGATATGAAATAAAATCAACCCCTGAATAGTCAAAACAGCACCTTACTTTTGCTGTTAAATACAGAAGCCTCATCTCTAGCTCCATTCTTTCCATCTGGTCACCAGCTACTGAAAATCCCCAAGAAAGGAATAGGAAGTAAAGACCAACTCATACTGTACATTGCAAAAAATCTGCTACAGACATTTTCACATCAGAGTTAGACCTTCTCATAGTAAGTGTAATCAGAATCACTCTCTTCCTGTATTCTGCAAGCATCTCTCCATTAAAAGCAAGTCTCACACTGCTGAGACTGCAATTAAACTTTAACAGTTCTTACTTTCCATTTTACAATTCACATACCTTAAAAAAAGATTCATACATCAAGTCTACTGCTAATTATGAGTCATAGTCATAATTTTTTCCCCTTCTCTCCAGTATAAACCTTGTAATATCCATTATTATTGTAAATTATTTACAGCAGAGTTGCTGAATGCAAAAGCTAAGCTTATTGGAAATTCTATTGGTACACAAAATAGCTCTACAATATATTACATCTTCCTACTTGTATTGGACTTATTACTTCATATTTCAAGTAGAAGTAAATATTCCCCCTGTGGGAAAATACTGTCTATTTGTATAGGACATAATGATATAAGGTAAATTGTGCTGTTGGTTTGAGTTAGACATGTAATAGACTTCAATAATGTACTATTTCCTTTTGTATATGATGCAATCCTAAGGAAAACATGAGTAAAAAAAAAAAAGTGTTTGAAATTTCCTTTTATTGTTTTAAAGCCTATTACTCACATCAACATTTTCCATCACCAGTTTCCATTATCAGTTTCATTTGGATTAACACTGTCCCAGTGGGCTTTCCAAACAGATTTTATGTTAATATAGTCCTCTGATTAAAAAGCAAAAATCAAAATAAAACAAAAGCCTACTGATTCAATAAATTCTAAAACATAGTTAACAAAAACACCATTAATGAAGTATTGTATTCAAAGATCCTTGATTCACATTTTCATTAGAATACATATACTTTCCTCAAGGAAAAAAAAAAACACCACATGCAAAGACTTCTCGAATCTTTACACTAACTTAAAGTTTCCCAAGAATTTTTATTTTTATTAAAAATTCCACAGGCAGGAAGACACATCCAATCTCATCCAATCTTTCCCTTCTACTCCCCATTTTCCAGCATTCATAGACAAGAATGTTTGCTTGACTTCCATGTATTTAATGTTTACTTCTTATAAAGGCAAACTGCAACCCAGGAAAAATACACAAATGAGGACCATGGCAAGTGATGTTCAAAGTGATGAACAATTTGGATTCACAACAATTCTGTGGAAGGACCAGACAGTGACTATCTCTATGTATATTATGAGTTGTTCACCTAAAAGCTGTAGGAAGGATGTAAGAGAAGCAGAAATTCCAAAAAGCAAACACTGGAAATGGTTCCTTGAAATTGGTCCCAGATTTAAATGCAGAGTCAAGAAATTAGATGAACTGAGGACCCTCTAAAACATTATTTTACCACTAGCATAACAACTTTATTGCCAATAATAATTTAACCCTCAAAGGCATAACAGATTCTATGATGCTAAAACAAACAAACATGGAGTCAGTTCAGACACAGACCTTCACTTTTACTTTCATTTTTTTCTAAAAGACTTGTTATTATTCAAAACAAGATTTCCTGATAACAACAGGTTAACAAGAGATGTTTTTGCTATTTTTCATACTGATTCCCTCCAATGCTGAATTTTGCCAAGCAGATTTTCATCGAGTTTAGCCTAACCAGAACGAATCTCTTTCTCTAGATGCTTATTCATGCATTTTTCATTCCAGGTCACAAAGCAGCAAGGAACAAGGAATGCAAACATTACAGAATGCCTTAACACACAGGCAGGCAAAACTTGTGGTGTTAGCACATCGCTGTGTACTCTTCGTTAATTGATGAACTAACAAATATAAAGACAAGAACACAAAGCAGATACTCCCCTAAGCATATCCAGGCAAAGTTCATTACTACAGAAACATAATAAAAGAAAACAGTTTTGACAAGGAGTTATCAGGAATGATGCAAATAGGGCTGATCCGTCTCTGGGCAAGGTACAGAAGCCCATAACAACATGAAAGAAATACCTGTGTTGGGTCAGAAGAAGGGACCATCTAGCCCCGTGTCCTGTCTCTGTTACTAGCCAGGAGATGATAGCTAGGGAAGTTAAAAAATAAAATATTAAAAAAAAAAAAAGCACTTATAATACTTCTCCCTAACCCTGTACCAGATACCAGCCATCTTCAGTCAAGAGACTGTATGAAGCTCTCATTCACTCTTCCACTAGAAAAGCAAAACATTTTTTTTAAAACCTCATACAACTGAAAATGCAAGGTTCCCAAAAAACTAGAAAATATAATCATTTCATTATGTCCATATTTAAAAGTTGCCTCTGTGCATGCAGAATTAGAATAAACTCTTAAGAGGGAAAAACAAACTGTCATCCTAATAGTGTGAATATAGTACATCCCTAATTATATCTTAAAGAAGAATTTAGTCATATAACTGGAAGTCAAGGTAACATAGTCCTTTATCACACACACATTCACTTCTGAGTTTCAATAGAGGAGTTTCCTATTAGAAGTCAATTTAACCTAAATTCCTTTTTCCAACTTTATCCTTTGCTAACTAGAAACACACAAGAGTAAATATAGCCTCTCAGTCTAATGCAATATTCTGAAAGGATTAACTAAAATCTATCTGAGCAAACATAATATCATTATACATTTTCTCAAGAAGACTGAAGGATTATTAAGTACTATAGGATTTTCTGACTAGAGAGGCAAGCTACTTTGGGACATGTCTCAGCCTACATTAGTGGGATTTTTATACATTTGCCTCATCAACTGGATTATCAGAAAGGCTAAATTCATTTAGAGAAACAGCTCTTCTTAAGATACTGCAACAGAAAAACCAACAAAACCTGAAGAAAATTTCATTTATAAAATTTAAAACCTTGTTTTATATATATGAACAAATGGCAATATATGGTAATCCATAATTACAGCCCCCTTTTTTTTTCCTGCTGCTCTGGAAATCTGATAACTTTTCCTAAGTTAAAAAAAAAAAAAATAGTGGAAGATAACGTTCCTGTCTTATTAAAAAAAAAAGTAACATAACTGCAATATATTAAAAACACTAAAATGCTAGTGAAAGTAACACTCACCCATTGATTTATAAAATATTAAGAGTTAGTAGTGAGGATAATTAAAATTATCTACACTTAAACTCTGTTTTAGGTATATGCTCGTACCTCTCATGCTTGGTGCAATTTGTGATATAACCCAAAATGTGAGCTTTGGGAACTAAAAGGTAAACTATTTCATGGGTTAAGAGGAAATTAATTTCCTTAAAGGAACACTGATTTGATAGCTGCTCAAGTAAATCCACTATTTTTTAAAGAATAAATCCACTATAAGTGCAACATGTAAATGCAAGCTGTTAATTGCTAACTGCTAAATGTTTACCAATTCATTTATAATGGATTCTATCATATTACCTCTTTTTATTTTCTTGTGCCTTTAAAGTCTTCAACGGGGGAAAAATCCACAGGCAGGAACCTAATTCTTCCTTTATGCCTTTAATATTCTGTGCAGAAGCAAAAGGAAGAACATACCATAGTGGTACAAGGAACAGAAGGTTCAAGTAACAAAGGTTACATTAGAGGCGTTTCTGGTCATGGCACTTGCAGTCCATTAAAAAAAAAAAAAAAGAAAAAAAAGATGATTTTAATGATAGTCCAGAGCCAGAGCAGCACAGACAAGAGGCAGTGTCAAATACTGGCACCAGTGCAGGTGGGAGGACTATAAATAGCTGAAAGATAGCCAAAAAACACAAGCATCTCCCAGAAGTCCACACAAGGAACACACGGCTCTAGACTGGAGCAGTTTTGTGGCCCCAGGCCTGGTCACTAATAACACAGCTGCTAAATATACTGAATTTCTAGGGAGCCCTGTAGTCAGAAAGCATGATATAAAGCAGGCTCTATGATTTTACTGCAAGAATTTTTTTCAGGCTCCCAGTTTGCTCACTTTTCCCTCTCTGCCCTCTCACACCCTGAGATTTAAACCCCCGGTAATGCCTACCAATACTTTATTTCTCTGTTGGCTACCTACTAGAATGGGGGAGCACGTTCTGCTCCTGTTCAGAATGGAAACGCACTAACCTAAGCTTTCTAGCATGGTGCTTCATCAGTGTGAGGGAAGCCACTTGTGATGATTTAATGTCCTCATTATTATTATTATTATTATTATTATTATTATGAAAGGGACTCTGTGGCAGTATACAGATTGCACAGATCTCCTGTGGATGCTTCTGGTTATCTTTGATAGCCTACAGTTTTAGAAGGGGCAGACTGGCTGGTCCTACACAATATATTCTCTTTAGGTTTCTTCAACATTTTGTTTGTTAATGAGTTCTTCAGCTTAGCTTTTCTGCAAGCTTGGTAGGGTTTTGTTCTTTGCTCTTTTACAGCAGGTGCTAGAATGAAAAATAAAATAATAAAAAAGGACCTGTTCACTCTTCCAGTGTTTTGTTATATGCTTATTCTCAGCTTTTTCAATACATCTAAAATTTATGACTGCTAGGTAACTCTCTCCTGATATGAAGGAAAATTTTAGTGACCCATAAAATTTATAATTTAATTCATTTATTTTTGTTATCATTAATTCCTAGTGTGACCATCACTGCTCACTGCAATTTAACACATACTGCACACTTTAATATAGCTGAAGCAATGGGCTCTAGATCCTTTGAACAAATGACCATACTGAATAGTCTGTTCAAGTGACTGACTTTTCCTATTTTTTCTTAGTCACACAGGGAACCATATGTGAAGAGACTGTTTGAAGGCTGTCCTTGGACACATGAAGCTTACAGGATGCAGCATTAAAGTTGATGATGTTTAGAACTTGTTGGCTTCTTTCCAAACATACTGCCAAGCTATGAAAGCTAAAGTGTAAACATTTTTTGTGTTAAGTAATTTTTCACTTTTTAAAAACTGAAGCATTACTATGTGCACATTTACAAAATCAAGTGAAAGACTTCTTAGGGCCCCCGGGGAAAAACTGCTTTGTTCATGTGGTTTGATGAAGTCAATCAGGATCAGAGCAGTTTATTGATTTATTAGTGACATAATTAACTGGAATCAGTGAACTATACATTCAGGATCAATGCTGGCAGTAGAACAGATAAACCACACTATTAGACATTTACAAGGTGTTACTAAGTACCTATAAGCTTCTAAACACCCATCTATCACTAATCCCAAGAAGCTGTAGTTGCACAGAGAGCTATATGCATGTAACCCCTGCCAGGAAATGGGAGGTCCAAGCTCACAGCCCCTCTTCTGGGAGTTTTACACCCACCTCCTGTGGAGCAGATGTAGGTGCTCTGGCAGCTCTCTGCATTCCTGCGCCACTCTCTGCATGCTCGTCTGCACCCCTGCAAGGAGGTGCAGGTACTGCTGGTTGTGCGCATGCACACATTCTTGTGCGCGTGCACACTGCATTAAAAAAGAAAAAAAAAGTGAATGTGTATACTGAAAAAGTTTTAGAGTCAGCCTCAATCAACCTTCGTTTTTTTCCTCCTTTGTACACTCTTTCATATAGGCTACATTAAAAAGGAGCACATTTTAAGTTGTTTGTCCCAAGTACACAGAGCATTTCATATTAAATTATATCACTGCAGGGAAAACATGTTCTGTCTATATAAGAATTTCCAATACAGCCTAGATTGAACGATAATAAAGTGTTCGTCTGACTTCCTACACTGGACTGCTTTTGCTGCCAATGTCCTTGAAAACAAGAAATATATTGCTGACTTTACTGCATACAGTTCTTCTCCAATTCTTAGGAAATCTGCACTTTTACTTTCTAGTACATTAAGCATCCTCACAACCATGATCTCAAACTTTGGTCTTCCAACAAAAACAGAACCCAACACCACAGTGCTTGCCCGTAGTAAATCTTTTCAGGGTCCAAAAATGTGTATTCTTTCATTTCTGTTAAAAAAAACATGTAAAATAACAAGAAGTTATTATAGAACCAACATAGTTTTGATTGATCTTATTGCCTGGAAACCTATCCTCCTCACAAGTGTCCTGCTTTAATCCTGCATAGGTAATAAGCTCCTAAAAGACCACTGCCAGAAGCGGTCCAAGATCACTCTGTGATCTGTAGCTACATATTACACACAGATGTATACATTGCATAATACTGTACTATATTTATGCATCTAAGTAGAACGGAAGTAGGCAGTAGGAAATGGATTATTTTACCTATTCATAAATAGAAGCTGTCTTTACTATTCTGGGGACGAGGACTATCAGAATTCATAGCAGAATACAAGATTCACAAAAAGAAACACAGCCAAGAGCAAGCTGGCTTTACTCATTTATAGTATCAGCCATCCTACACATATTTCTGGAGAAACCAAACAAGTCTGAGAGATGACGGAGATGCCACGGAAGCTAGCTGTCCCCAGAGGTATTCTCCCAGCACGAGCTGGGTTTGTTGCCGACAGCATCCTTGGGCCTCTGACACAGGCCCCTGGTACTGAAACGTAACTTGACTCTGCCTTTTTATTTTGAAAAGACTGGCTACTGGAAGCTGTGCCTCGTATAAAAACTAGACCACCCTGTTTTGCCTGCTTTTCCAAGTACATTCACACTACGTTTATTTTTGTTCTGTCATTAAAACATTCCATAAAGTCATTCTGTTTGGCTGGGTTTTTTTTTGTTTTTGTTTTTTAACTTTTACCCATGCTAGAAGGACTTTGACATCTCCCACATTTCCATAGAGTCGACCTGGCTGAGAGCACAAACAGGAAAAAAAAAATGCTATAGAGTAATTCAATCCCAGTAAAAGAAATGGCAAATTTCCTAGATTTCCATCTACCTCTGCCACACCTTAAATGATGGGGTTTTTTTGAAGTTAAGAATGAGTAGTTAGTAGCAAGTATGTCTGTCCAAATGGGTAACCTTTATTCAGATTAACCTGCCTGCAATGTACTGTTTCCATATAGTGTAAAGAAACTGGCATGAAAAGATTGCCTACGGCTTCCTTATCACAAGATTTTCTATGTACTTTTATTACTATAGTGGACTTTGGAGCAGCCCTCGTCTACAGATCACCCTGGAGATCAGATCAGACCAGACAATCACCCCCAGATTTCTGTCTGAGAAGAGTTGGAAGATGTAGAAGGTGTTTGAAGATGTTACAATTCCCAGGAAGGGAGATAATGTAAAAAGTAGCCATAAGGTCTGAATTCTGAAAACCGTCCTAAAGCTTTAATGTGATCCATCTCCTCGTCTTGATCTTCTATATTGCTAGGGTACAGAAGTCTGCAATAACCAGTTGCTGGTAATAAATGACTTCACCAGGCACTGAAAGTACCTAGCCTATGTTCAATTATAGCCAGGTCAGAAATTACCAAAACTATTAGATATTTAGTAAACTGCAAGAAATCAACTCATAGTCTCAGACAAATTCACAGAGTTAACTTCCCTGACACTTGATTTGAATCAAATAACACTGAGAATCTTTCAATTAACTTCCAAAAGCTTTGGATCAGATCCCCATGTGGCAGGAAAGCTGTAGACTGAATTAGGGTTTTTTCTTGACCTTTTTTATCATCCCAGTGGAATGAGATTTAACGTAGCAAGAGTTTGGCTGTGTGGGGCAATTTTACAGTGGTATTTAAGTTATATCTGAGGATTTGATATTCTAGAAGTTATTTAATTAAATTCACTATTACATTCTGAAAAAACTTTGAAATAAAATAGAAACAAAGCATCTGCAAAAACATGTAACAAACCAGCTGAGTTTCTTCAGCAAATCTGGGTGTATCATATAAAGTCAAAATACCATAGAGAAAAATGACATTTTTTGTTCAAATTCTTGACATAATGTAAAAGTTAAACACAATGATGAAGAAAAAGAACCTATGAATAAACGATACAAAGCTCCTACAGAGTCTAGTTACTCAGACTTCAAAATTATTTTTCTTTTTCCATTGCTCTACAAACTTTCAGTGCCTACCTTGGACAGTAAGGTTTCTGAGCTACTAAGTATGACTTTATCACAGTCTTTATAGACTGTGATCTTCTATTGTTTAATTTTCTTTCAGAGAAATTCTAAGTATATCCTTAGCCAATACTACATGCTAATGTAGTAACCTTATGCGGTACCTACATATCAGAACACTCATCAGTCCTGACATTTTAAAGTAAATTACAACAGCTGTTCTGCATTGAAGGGACATTTTAATCAAATCTCCCTTTGATAAGCAGAAAAGATAAACATGACTGAGCCTGCTAATGTACATTCAAGCCCATTAAGTTTAAAATGGGAGTTGGTGGAAGTCTACGCCTAACTCAACAGTTGCTATGCACTCGATTTTCAGACTAGCAGATGCCTAGACATAAGATTTTCTTCCCATTTTACTAAAGCAGATTCTTAACTAGGCTTTAACTAACTACACTGTTTACTGCTCCAATATTTTGCTTCTGAAAGAAGTTAGTTTTTATGCACTTGTGTTGGGGGGTATTTCTGAAGAGAAACTGGATAAGCATTTGAAACTTATGGAATGTGTTCTTGCAATAGCAGTGGAAAAAAGTTCTTGAACAGAGTCAGCTAAACCACTCAAAATCTTTAACCAGCTGGAAATAACAACACATTTCAACTATCCTTCTTTTCAGCAATGTCTGGCCATCAATTCATAAAGAGTTCTTCTTCAAGAAGTTAAAAACTGTTAAATACTTCAGCTGATCTGAATATACTAAATTCTTCTAAGTCACTATTATTAATACTTAATGCCCATGTATAAACAAAAGTGCAACCAGATGGAAAGAACTAAAATGAAAAGTGGGTTTCAAATTAGTGCAAAGAAAAAATTTACCATAACAGTGAAGTCTACATAAAGGAAGACCTCAAAACATCTCTAATATTATACTAAATTAAAACATCTGTGGCCAGGAGCTTGCAATTTCATATATTTGGACAGATTACTGTACTTGTGCGAAATGCAATCAACTTTTAAAGATTTCACTGTGGTTCACAGATGCTAAAGTAACATCTGATTTATCATTTCTTACACACCAAGTTTGTATTGAAATGGGTGTTTTTAAGAATTCAAGGCCAGGCCTTCCAGCATTGAAATTTCTCTATTGTCACCAAATATCTAGCAATGGTTCGACTAAAATGATTGAACATCTGGTTAGACTAAAATATATAGTTTTTCAAGGAGTCTAAGAAAAAACAGCCTCTAGAGAGGTGAAGGAAAAAAATAGAGCTGATTGCAGGTTTGTTAACCTGAGGCAGTCATTTGACTGCTTATCACTGTTTCATCAGCGTATCTTTATATGCTGAATAAAAGCAGACTCGAGATTACTGCTTTAATCAGCATCATAAAACATCATGTTTCTCCTTGCTTCCTAACAGCTGGTTTAAAAGGAATAAAAGGTTTAGTTGATGGGTAAGTTGGAAGATCTCCAAGGGCCTTCTAAGCTGCAACTTTTGTATATTTGGACTTTCAAAGCAAGCCGGGAGTTTTTACAGATACTGCTAGCTTACAGTTTTCTTGGAGCATCGACTTTTCTACAAAAAATTAATCTCAAGATAAATTTGCTACCTCTGACACAAGAATCTACTCACCTATTCTTTAACATAATAATGGCAATTATATATTGCTTTGCCAAAAGGTGTGTGTGTGGGGGGGGGTACTTCCCTTTACCTAATAAGGAAATAGAACATTTCAAGGCAGGTATGTGGGTATACAGTTAGCCCAAAAGTTAAAGTTATATCCATTTAAAATTTAATTTCTTAAAACAGAAGCAATATTTCACTGCCTCCAAATTGCACTGTTAAATTGTGAGGTTTCACAATTAGACTTCCATATTAAAACATTTTTTAAAAATACCACAACCTCCCATTTTTCTTTCCTCTTACTGTGGAGGAGACCCATACAGAGTAAACTGGCCAAGCCTGTATGTAAGAAAATCTCTCAGGCCATGGGTGTGAAAAAGAACCTGCTTGTATGGCACTAATTGTAGTAGGGGACCCAACTGAGAAGAAATTTTATACCGTACAGAAAAGATTTTTAGAAGCGCTTTATGTCAACCTATTGCTACTCCTACTGAAATCAGTGTTAATGACATGTTGAGCACTCTTAAAAATTCCAAAGGAACAAAAATATGCACAAAGAAAGTAGCATTAAGAAAAATAAGTTCTCTCTCATATTTCTTTATGGTATACCTAGAATGACCTCAAATTAATAAACTAATAATAATAATGAGGTAATTCAGCTGAAGATGCCTCTAATAAAAATGTGCTCTATATATTCCTATGAACCCGAAAAGGCATCCAGGGGCATTAGAATCCTACCTATTATGGGAATTTTGTGGTGATGACTGTTCCTAGAAAATGGAGTTTCTCTCCTAGTGTCACATTCTTTTTGTGACATTCAAATTTCACTGTGACACATATGTTTAATATTGCTGCGTATTCCTACTCACCAATAAATGATAAACTAACCTTGACCTACCTGGAAAAAACTGTTGTCTGTCACTCAGGTGCAAAGAAGCCATCAAAATTTTACAGTAGTACCTCCTGACTGCAGTACCTTCTGTCAAGTTTTGTCAAGGTCTCTGTTACAGAAAACCATCCTTAGAATTCAGAAATGATGTGTGGAAAAGGCAGCATGGATTTGAACACCAAGGAATAATTCACATTTATCTTTTGCCTTGTGTGGACTGAGGAGAAAGAAAAATGAAAATGTATAGGGGATATGAAAAATAATCATTATTGCATATTGGGCATAGTGTGCCTAAATATTAAAGAATGGAAAAGATGACAAATGTAAGAACCCTAAGTGCTATTGTTGACAGAATTTTATTTTCCTTTTGATCAAGAAGACAAGAAACCAATCAAAAAAATGTAAGAGATGCAGAAAAAAATTCTTACTCTAAAGTCCTTTTTGTCATCCTTGTATCTTGTGACTCAAGCAAGAGCTGTAAAACAGTTCTAAAAGTCATGTTTATAGTTGGGGTAAGACTCCCCTCTAGTGAACGCTCTGCAGAGAGTCGCAAATTTGCTTCCTGATGCCTCACTTCAAAGATCCAGTTCCTTTTTGGTGATAAGCTCTGCCCTTACACTGCCAAAGCCCATTCCTCCCTCAGAGATGTTGGATTATTGTTACTCTGAACAGTATCTTCACTTTAATTTGTGAACAAATACAACTGACAAAAACAAAAAAAACAGTCTTCTGGTCATTTCAGCTTAAATTACGTAGTCAGTCACAGTAAAACCCACCTAACTTCAATATTTAAAATGTACAATTTGCAAAACAGTCATTTTGGTGTGCTGGAAAGGCCATTTTCCTCACAGTAAGGAAATAACTTTCAAGTGGAATCACAACCTGCAAGGGTACATTAGACTTGGGCATGTGTGCCATGCAATACTGCAAAGGTTTTGTTATTGTGCTGCAGGTGTTAAGGAGACTGCCGTAATTAAATCAAATTAAAACAGACTCCCAGAAAGCCCTAAAGTGTGCCTGGGAACTCTCCAGCCCCCCCAGGATTAGGTGAGCACAAAGCTGTTTTACAGATTATTATTACTCCACCCTGCCTATTAAAGATACTGTACAACAGCTCCAACAATATTTCCCATGATTTTGAAGACGTTTTATTTGAAAAATAAGTATAGAATACATCCTGTTAAGTAATCCCATGCTTATTCATCAGAACATTTCAGCACAGATGTAATTATTTGCTTCAGGAGGTTTTAAGGTCACGCTTACATGTTTTGCCAGCTCATTATGGTCAAGCAGGAACCTAAGACTTCAACTCTGCACACACAGGCATATCTAAGATCAAGGCCAGGTTCCAATAAGGAAAGTGCCCATGGTATTTGTCTTTGTTTTGTTTGTTCCCTGCCCACCAATTTTTGTCTTAGTTTAAAAGTCCATGTACAGATTTTTTATGGTTTATCAACAAAATCACTGACACCTCTCTGAATTGACGCTCAGGGCAAGAATTGCTTATTGATGACTTTGCTCAGGTAACAGTGAAAAAACAGGTATACATTTCGGGACGGTGTAGATAACCCGGTACCCTTCAGACTTCTCAAACTTATGCTGTAGTTCCACAACATCACTCAGCTACCTAAAGTTCATTCATAAATTCTATACTATATTTACATAAATACTAATTCAGTATGGCTGCAGGTACTAAAGCTACATTTCTAAGTACAGTAGGGGATATGTTGAAAAGCCACCACACAAAAGCTTTTTTTGCTTTAATAAGAACAGCAAATTGACAACAAATCATTCTCCCAGAGCCTGGACTTTTACTAGGCAGACAGAAAACTTGAGGCATCTGCTACAGTGAAATGCTATAACAAGACTTGGAGAAAAGGAAAACTCTTTTGAATGCTAAACTGAAGAGGCTTCAGTCAGGCACTTCAGGATAAGCAGTAATTCTTCCTTCAGGGCTGCGAACACAGGGAAATGAAGGAAGCAATTTGCCCTTCATCTTATGCCTCTATACCTTGTCTCATCAAAATCTTGCAAGTAGGTTCTATCCAATACAATATAGGAACCCTGTGTCAAAAGACTGCCAGAAGCAATAGTCCTATTTTCATACACACAGCTCCAAAGCAAAAAGAAACCAACCAAAAAGAAAAAAAAGGCAGCTTACAAAAATGAAGACAGTATCGCATGTACAGGAACTACCAACTTCCTTCCATACAGCACCTCCTCTTTAAGCTCCGAGAGAAAGTTCTTCTCCCTCAACCTCCAGCACTAAACATCCCCACCTAGTCCACATGTAGTCATTAGGACAGCTAGCTTCGGTCTCCCTGAACTACCCTGAGCAGAGCCCAAGCTAGCTCTTTATTTCAAAAGACAGAAAATCAAAACCAAGTTAACAGGAAAAAGAGATTGCAGACAGACAGAGACAAAGGACAAAAAATAGAATACAATAATATTTTACACCCATTTAGACAGCAGGAACTCTTGCCACAAAGACCAAGATGGAAAAAAAAAAAGTTATCTTCCCCACCAGCTCCAACTGTTTGGGGAAATCCAACCTCATAAATACTATTTATTTTGTTGACAGTATTCTAAGAACAGACTGCTAGTTAACAGCTATACTGTTTCCTGGCTGTGTGACAGTTACTACTGCATCACCAAACCCAGCCAGGGTAGGGTCTCTCCGTTACTATAATACTTACTCTTTTATTTGGTATTCTTTTACAATAAGGTAATGCTTTGAAGGAGGCAATGCAGTAACCGTATGACTAATTTTGGGAAACATCAGCATTTTTGATTTAATAAACTACATACAAGCAAATACTTCTATATAGAATTGTTTATTCTATTGTTATCAATGTGAACTGTGTTGAGCTGGCCTTGCATTGCATCAGGCCAGAAACACAAGAAAAAAAGATTTCCAAAAATCAAAACAAAAAAAAACACAAAACAAAACAAAACCCCCAAATTCTGTTTAGAAGACAAAGTACAACTTCTATTTTCTCTCATTTTATACCTCCTCATTTCTATTACTGCATTAACAAATTTCAATTTTCATTTCAAAATGTCATAAAACAGTACATACCTATACACATATATACCAACAGTATGTATCTATAAATAAATATACTTAATATACCTATACTATATACCTGTATTTATTTATACCCTGAAAAAATGTGAGAAGCTATGACTTCTTTCAGCAGTGACTTATATATACCAAGAAGAGTGATAAGACAGCAAGAGAGAGGTTATGCTGGGGATTGTTCAATTTTACTGCTGGGAACTAGAAACATATTAAATGCTGTTCTCCCATTTATACGAACCAACAGGTTCTATTCACTGGCAACACAACAGAAAAGCTTCTTGGTTTGATGGATAGCTAGGTGAGTTTTCTAAACATTTTTTAGATTATAGTGAGGGGAGTTTTTTGGTTTTAATATTAGAGTGTACTCAGAAAAAAAACTGGCCCAGAGCAAACAAGATTCAGTTATTACTTTACTAGCTCAGAAATTATTGAAATTTCAAGAACCAGAGACCTATGGCTTGTATTCTGCCTGATGTATAAAAATCTGACAAACACACAACCATTTAGAAACAGATTTATTACGTTTTCATTCATCCTGCTCTATCTTTTAATATTTCCATCTGCAAGTACCCACATTCTATTACGTGGAACAGGAAGACCAGCTATTTATGCGGGGACAGAAAGGATGAGGGGAAAAAAAAAAAAAAGTGTTCCACAAAGCTATTATCCGCAATATATTCTCTACTCCAGCACACAAGAAAGAAAACACACCAGAATAAACTAGTCCTGCCAGAGGCCAGGAACAATAACTATTCTCAAGGGGAGAACTTTGTACCAAATCCAGCAAAGACAGTTTCAAGTGAAAAGCATTCACATGCAGACTGAGATTTGGAAAGCCTGGGACATTTAGTATGAAACAGTATTTACTAGTACACAGACAGGTCTTCAGACCAATGACAGTAGTTATCTGCGAGGATCTACATGTGATTTTGCTCCAGACGGAAGCACACAGAAGGTACCGATTCTTTAGCTGCTTGTAGCTCCAACCCAGCCTACGTATGCCCCCTCCCCTTCAGCATGACTTCAGACGTCTTGTGGAGCATTTGTGATTCATGACAGCCACACAGGAGTGCGTGCACTTGGGTCTAATACATATGATCTCTTGTTTACTTCCCAGAAATGTTTCCAGGAGATTAAGATTGAAAATTCCATCAGAAGCTAAGAAATATTTGCATTTGTGCTACTTGAATTCAACTCCTTGCTTGTACACAATATGACACAATTATTCACTAAATGGTTGGATTTTTTTCTATAGAAATCTTGGCTCCATAAGTGCACACAGTAGATGATTTCCATACAATAAGAAGCTACAGTCAGTCCAGTTCATTATGTCCACATCCATATCCTGCACTGAATAAAAAAAATAATAATTATTTTCCTCATTTTTCTCCTGGTACTGTCATTAGTATGCATTAGTATGCTTTACATACTAATACAGTACAAACAAGTACTTGCCTCCAGTGCATTAGTATGCTATGAGCTATAACATCTTGTACAGAAAATTTCCCTGAAACACACCTGCAATTTGATAGCCAGAGTTTGCCAACCATGGTAAGGAACAGAGTAAGCCCAACAGATTGACAGTCTTGCCTTGAGAAAGCCTAAGGTTTACAATCTAATGTTAAATGCAATTAAAGTTTTAGAAGAGCAGCTCTGCATGATTTCTAAGAACCATACTACGGCAGCCAAATAAAATGCTTTTCGTTCAAAGGCAGAAGGCAGAGCTGGTCATAATAATATTATGACATAACAGCCAACTCTTACTTTGTCTAATTGTTAGATCATAATAAATCTGACAAAGCACCAAAACCAAACTTTTACACTTGCTTTTTTATAAGCCCAATGTACCAATATAGTGGTTCACTGTGGGGAAAGAGGCCTAATACTTTATACACGAAATTGCTCTTCGTTAATAACTGTTCTGTGTAGTATCTAAAGTAAATCATTCTTTGGGGAGGGAGAAGAGACTGAAATGATGTTGGTCAATAAAACTAAAATAAACCAACATAAAGTCCAAATAAAAGGCAGTGTATTCAATTATATAAAATTAGTAAATGTGCTCCCACACATATGGGGAAAAATGAACATATGATTAAACTAATAGGATTACGCAAAAGAAGCTTCTAATAATAGGCCTGTAATTAATCTTTTTTAGTCTTGGGGCTTGCTTATAATCATTTTTCATGTGCATAATTTAATTCAGGCAAAAACTAATTCTATTCAAAGGACACTTCTTACAACAACCCTCCAATTTGTGAAGACGACTGTTCCTAATCTAGTTACGGTTCGGCAGATGCTACCAAGTCCATTCCTGTTCCATGCTTATTTCTCTCATAAGTTTTGTTCCCTTTACACACACACACACACACACACACACACACACACACACACACACACACACAATTACTCGGTCACTAAAACGCAGTTCCTTTCATATGCTAAATGGTAACAGATTAAATAGAACTGAGGAGACTTTCTTAGAAAACCTTATGCCTTTAAATGTTATGATTATGTTAACTGCTTTGCTGGCTTAGGCCAGTAATACATCCCTCTCCTCCTTAACCGTTTTATTTTCCAGTGGCTATAGGGTGATTTTTGCTCTTGAATCAAATACCATCTGAACCTCCAAACGAATTAGCCAGCATGTGTGTGTGTGTGTGTGTGTGTGTGTGTGTGTATACACGCATGCATCTGTGCCACTGTATAAAGCCACATAGATTTTAATTTAACTTGTCCTAGGTTTAGGAAATAGATGGTCATTACAACAAAAATATATTAAAATAGCCCCAAACTGTAATTTGCTATACAAGTTTCATGGAAGAATGAGGACTAAAAAGAGGAAAGAAAGAGGGAAACAAAAAAGAAAATTTTATAGAAATTCTACTTGTAACTAAGTTTTTTTGAAAAACATGAAATATAGTGGAAATATTTTCCCCTTATGGAAAAAAAAAAGGTTTATTTTTCAGCTCCCAAAAGTAATTCAGGTCTCCACACAGGACTAAGTAAACATTCAGGAAACTGCTTCTTCACCCAAGTTATTTTGTCCTTCTCCTTCTCTAAGAAATATGTGATCTTCTGAGCAGGCAAATTTCTTAGAGTATTTCCTTCTAAGTACTTTATGATTTAAAGAGCTTCTCTAAAGAGGATCTTCAAACCCTCTCAGTTGAGGAACTTCACAATAAAATTGAACTTCAAACCAGCAGTGCCCAAGAACCTTTCTGGAAGCTTCACAGTGATCCTTTCTATTTAATAATGTATTTTACATGCACCAGTTATTTAATTAGGTAAGCCCATCGCTGGAAGTCCAGAATTTCTCAGCACATATTCATTTTCCCAGCTTCCTAGACCGTAATGTACTACAGGTAGTATTTAGTTTTTACAAAAGCCCAAATTCCTTTCCTGTGCTTGAAAAAGGAATTATGGTCTTTTGGTTATGAATCACACATCAGATTTCATAGGCTTTATTGCCGCTAGAATTTATCTTCTACAAAGAGCTACCCCAGAACTTGAACTGAACTCTACAAACTTGCAAACACTAGTGCACAGGAGTGACTTAACATTACAGTAGAGATGCTACACAGGGATTAACAAGAATTCATGGACTGTGCTGGTTGTTAATTACTTTCAGGTGTAATCGAAAGCAATCATGTAATTAATAAATCCACAGTTTTAAGGTTTGGCTCCTGTCCTTCAGTGTTTCAACAGGTGCCTGAAACAAGCTAGACCTGCCAGCTGGTGATCAGGAAGACCTCAAGCAACTCTCAGTTTGTTCCCCATTCTTTGGCATCAGAGAAGCAGGGTTTCTCAAACTTCCCAGTAAAGTTTAGCCATTTGTTCTGAACAGACGGGGTGCATTTCCAGCTGCATAGGGTGTTAGTTCAGCTTCCTGTAAGAAGCCAAATGCTGCCAGTTCCATTGTCACTTATTACCAATATACATAAAAGCAGACTGGAAAGGCATTTCAGAAACACAAAATACAAGTTAATTACAAAATTAATTTCTACACTATGGACTACTGTGCTCTTTCTAATATTAGAAATAATAAGAAAAAGTTAGGGAGAACAAAGGGAGATTGTGGAATGAAATCTCCATATAACTTGAGCAAAATCAGTAGAAGTACTCTAAGCATCATTTAGATCATGAGGCAAAGAAATGAGTTTTTTGGTTATGACTTTTTTTTTTTTTAACTACTACTACTACAGGCCTCAACCATATTGCTGGCAGGTATGAATTAACAGTAATATACCCAGGCATCTATTTGCGTAAGATAGTGGAAGCATTAGGGTCAAAGCCCACCTGCAGAACCAAAACCTTGGGGGAAAGGGTATGCAGCTACCTGCAAAAGTTGACTGAAAGGTAAGAGCTGCTGTAGTAAACGGATGTAGCCATATACAAAGTGAGTACAAACTGGCCCAAGTTAACAGTGGAAGGGAGGCATAATAATTCACAGAATCACAGAATCACAGAATGGTTGAGGTTGGAAGGGACCTCTGGAGACCATCTAGTCCAACCCCCCTGCTCAAGCAGGGTCACCTAGAGCACGTTGCACAGGATTGCATCCAGGCGGGTTTTGAATATCTCCAGAGAAGGAGACTCCACCACCTCTCGGGGCAACCTCTTCCAGTGCTCTGTCACCCTCACAGTGAAGAAGTTTTTCCTCATGTTCAGATGGAAGTGTCTGTGTTTCAGTTTGTGCCCGTTGCCTCGCGTCCTGTCGCTGGGCACCACTGAAAAGAGTCTGGTCCCATCCTCTCGACACCCTCCCTTCAGATACTTGTACACGTTGATAAGATCTCCTCTCAGCCTTCTCTTCTCCAGGCTAAATAGGCCCAGCTCTCTCAGTCTTTCCTCGTAAGAGAGATGCCCCAGTTCCCCAATCATCTTAGTAGCCCTTCGCTGGACTTGCTCCAGTAGTGCCACATCCCTCTTGTACTGGGGAGCCCAGAACTGGACACAGTACTCCAGATGTGGCCTCACCAGGGCTGAGCAGAGGGGGAGGATCACCTCCCTCGACCTGCTGGCAACACTCTTCCTGATGCACCCCAGGATACCATTGGCCTTCTTGGCCACAAGGGCACATTGCTGGCTCATGGTCAACTTGGTGTCCACCAGCACTCCCAGGTCCTTCTCCGCAGAGCTGCTTTCCAGCAGGTCAACCCCCAACCTGTACTGGTGACTGGGGTTATTCTTCCCCAGGTGCAGGACCCTGCACTTGCCTTTGTTGAAATTCAGGAGGTTCCTCTCTGCCCACCTCTCCAGCCTGTCCAGGTCTCTCTGAATGGCAGTACAGCCCTCTGGTGTATCAGCCACTCCTCCCAGTTTTGTATCATCGGCAAACTTGCTGAGGGTGCACTCTGTCCCTTCATCCAGGTCACTGATGAAGAAGTTGAACAAGACTGGACCCAGTACTGACCCCTGGGGGACACCGCTAGCTACAGGCCTCCAACTAGACTCTGTGCCGCTGATCACAACTCTCTGAGCTCTGCCATTCAGCCAGTTCTCAATCCGCCTCACTGTCCACTCATCCAGCCCACACTTCCTGAGCTTGTCTATGAGGATGTTATGGGAGACAGTGTCAAAAGCCTTGCTGAAGTCAAGGTAGACAACATCCACTGCTCTCCCCTCATCTACCCAGGCAGTCATTCCATCAGAGAAGGCTATCAGATTGGTTAAGCATGATTTCCCCTTGGTGAAGCCATGCTGACTACTCCTGATCACCTTCTTTTCCTCCACATGCTTGAAGATGGCCTCCAGGATGAGCTGCTCCATCACCTTTCCAGGGATGGAGGTGAGGCTGACTGGCCTGTAGTTTCCTGGGTCCTCCTTCTCACTCTTTTTGAAGACTGGAGTGACATTGGCTTTCTTCTAGTCTTCAGGCACCTCTCCTGTTCTCCATGACCTTTCCAAGAGGATGGAGAGGGCTTAGCAATAACATCCGCCAGCTCCCTCAGCACTCGTGGGTGCATCCCATCGGGGCCCATGGATTTGTGGGTGTTAAGTTTGCTTAAATGATCTCTAACCCACTCCTCCTCCACCAAGGGAAAGTCTTCCATTCTCCAGACTTTCTCTCTAGCCTCTAGGGTCTGGGGTTCCTGAGGGCTGGCCTGAGCTGTAAAGACTGAAGCAAAGAAGGCATTCAGTAACTCTGCCTTCTCTGCATCCTTCGTCACCAGGGCACCCACCCCATTCAGCAAAGGGCCCACATTTTCCCTAGTCTTCCTCTTGCTACTGATGTATTTGAAGAAGCCCTTCTTGCTGTCCCTGACATCTCTTGCCAGATTTAATTCCAAACGGGCCTTAGCCTTCCTCATCACATCCCTGCATACTCTGACAACGTTCCTGTATTCCTCCCAAGTGGCCTGTCCCCCTTTCCAATTTCTGTAGACTTCCTTCTTCTGGTTGAGTTTTGCCAGGAGCTCCTTGCTCATTCATGCAGGTCTCCTGCCTCCTTTGCTTGACTTCCTACTCATAGGGATGCACCGCTCTTGAGCCTGGAGGAAGTGATGTTTGAATATTAACCAGCTCTCTTGAACACTCCTTCCTTCTAGGGCCCTAAGCCATGGGATTCCTCCAACTAGGTCCCTGAAGAGGCCAAAGTTTGCTCTCCTAAACTCCAGGGTTGCGATCCTACTTAGTGCCCTGCCTCCTCCTCACAGGATCCTGAACTCCACCATCTCATGGTCACTGCAGCCAAGGCTGCCCCCAACCTTCACATCTTCAACCAGTCCTTCTTTGTTTGTTAGTACGAGGTCCAGCAGCACACCTCTCCTTGTTGGCTCCTCTACCGTCTGTGTCAAGAAGTTGTCACCAATGCTCTGCAGGAACCTCTGGGACTGTTTGTGCCTAGCTGTGTTGTCTTTCCAGCAGATATCAGGGTGGTTGAAGTCCCCCATGAAAACCAGGGCCTGGGATCGTGAGGCTACTTCCAGTTGGCCAAGCTCCAGGGAGCTGGAAGGGATTGCAAGGTGCTACTACAGCTACTGGAGTTTAAAAGGGGGGGTGGGGGTGGGGGGAGAACCTACCAACTGAAAAGAAAACTGAAGAGTACTCTGAATAATGAAGGGGAAAAGTAGCATTCTTAGAGGGTAAAGGGGGAGGTTTAACAACTGCTTTGCATGTATACAAATTAAAATAAATCATCCTTCCTGCATGCAGCACATACAAATCTGCAAACAAAAGAGTAATAGTCATCAGTGCAAGAGGTAGAGATGAATATTTCACCTTAACAATAAGATAATAATGTTGTCATTATAAAATAAAATGCAGACCGTACTGCATCGTAAACCGAAAATTCGCGTTGATGGAGCTGCAAAGGTACCATTTAAAAAAAAAATCCTGTTTCTCCCAGAATCTACCCAGAAATCTTCTTGAGATTTACTGTATCTGAAAGCAAGACCCTATGCATGCCCACTGAATGGGTCCATAACACCATACAGGTAGGTCTTTCCCCTAACTGCACTGGAGGCTGCTGATGTACAAAATCTGCTTGTACTCTTCTCATCTCAAATACACTAAGTCAGGCACAGTAATCCAATTTAAGTTTTTTATACTACACATACATACACGCAAAATCTAACCTTGAGACAACATACAGATATGGCACTAAAGTACATCTCTGTTTCATCACATATTATTCCAGTTCTCCCTGTAATTCACTTTTCTTTATAGACATATCATCACCCTTCCAGCCTGTTATCTATTTTTGGAGTCTGGCAAAGCAAAAATCAGACAGAAGTTCTGCAGATTTAATAAGAATGCTTATAATGTGTCACAAGCTTCAGTGACTCTGGGGATTAGATGTATTTAGAAATGCTATGTAATCTTCAGTGTTCTGCAAGTAACCACAGTTTGGGATTAAAACATATAAAAACTTGTCACGATTCTGATATACTTAATATCTGCTTAGTGACATCTCATTTAGAAAAAGGATTCATCAGCATCAGAATGCTATTGTTTATTTTTGTAGCAGTATGAGATGTAAGGTTGAGCTGGTGTTTTCATTATAAACATAGATTTTCTGAGTTACTGTTTTAGTGGTTTCAGATCTCAGCAGCCTGAAATTTATCACAACTAGGTATCAGAAAAAACATTTAAAATCCATTAATCTGTTTTGTGTACTGGAACCTTGCAAAACATGACTACAGCCTGAGTTCAAGGTTGTTTCTCCTCTCTAAATAAAATGGAGACGGTAAATAAAAATTATTATTTTGTCTATTAAGTGTCCTTAAAAGAGAAGAAGCCTTTTGGTATTTTAGGGAAAACATTTGAAATGAGCTAGATATTTTTATGCAAGAATGAATATTAAATACTGAGCAGGTGCAGTACTTAATTTTCATAATGTTCTTGGTTATGCAGCAAATATAGCATTGCAAATTTCATTACAAGGTAAAATAGATTCTAACAAATTTTGTTTTGACACTAACTGCCATTCAAATGAACGTAAAAGTACCTCCATTTATTTTAATGACAGCTGGCTTAAAAAAAAAACATAAATAAGACAATATTGCATAAAGGAAAAAAATTCAGTGAAATCATGATACAAAAATAAAATACTAAAAATAGTGATGCTATGGTCTTCACCATGCTTAAACATCAAAGACTTGATAACGTACAGGCATAGTCAGAAAAGAAACAAAAAATGTGTGTGTGCGCATGTATGCACATTTATGCGTATTTACAGATGATATATTTGTAATTCCATCAAACAAACAATAGCACCTTACCCTAAAAGTAGCTGAGGAAGGGAAACAGTGGCATAGCAAAGTCAAACTTCAGGAAACTAGAAAGAAAGCCTTTCAAGGCTTTTTGCTCAAGTAGCTTCCTCTGAGCAATTGGAGATGCTGTACGAGTAATTTTTCATCTTGCCCAATTCGTCATTCACCAACCTCGTATTCACTTCCAAAAACCACTGATCTATTCCTGCAACAAAAAGCAGCATGCCCACTGATCTTGTCAGGAGCTGCTTTGAATCATTCCATTAATTAAATAGGATAAACACATATCTTTTGTCTTCTATGCCACTATTCTTTTTTGTTCAAACATCCTCACTCTCAAAGTGTTGATTAAATCCCAAATGATTAAATCTCCTCTTCCAGGAGAATGAAGATTTTGTCATATTTTCTATCAATATATTTCCAAGCATTTTCACAATTTCATGTAAATAACAGCATCATTGTATAAAACAGTGCAATTGAAATGTTGCAATTAATTTGATACCTGTAATCATAACCTGTAATTATCATGTAACTGGAGAACTATAATAAAAGAGCACAGCCCAATTTCATATTTGATACATTTCACAGTGAGGGCTCTGTGGTTATGCATCTAAATAGGAGAAAATTCTACAAGCCAGCAGATTAGCTATACAATGAGCACACTTTTAAAAGTCATTGTAATTAAAGATGCTCAACAAATAGCTCAACTGAATAAAAATGTTTTTCCAGTCTTCAGAGGAGTATCAAGCTTTTGACATTTTCACACCTTTTACCTGTAATTGTGATATAACTACATGAGATGCATTACATAGAAATCATTCAGAAATCTGTCTCAGATGCATTGAGTCTCTGTAGGCCATGACTGCACAACAGCAAATCTGATTTTATAATTTAATTATTTATAAATTATTAATATATTAATCCCACAAATTCTGAAAGTTCACAGTCACAGGAAGAGCTCTTTTGGCTTCACTGAAACTGTGAGCTGACAAAAATAGGAGTTCTTTAGAAGATGGCTGAAAAGCCTTAAAGAAAATTGAAAACAAGTTCATGTTTGTTTATACGAGCCTAGAACAGACAATTTTAGCATTGCTACCAATTAGAGGTAGAAAAGTGTATCCAATGCTTATTTCAAACAAATATTCTTATTTACTCTGCCTGATGTGAAGCTTCACTGAAAACTCTGGATCTTGCCCTAATCCATTAGAAATAAACACTTCCACTTCTGGCAATTTGGGTTGTAAGAAAAGCATTAAGGTTACTTATGAAATTCCCTTCTTCCTTTGGAAATGTAGTTGATTAGATAAGGTTACTCCCATTATTGAGGATATAAAAATCAAAACAAAAACCAAAACAAAAATCGATAAACTTGGAAGAAGTGGTATTAAGGGATTAAGATTTAAATAATACTTGGTCCTGCCCACAACAACAGAAACCTAGATAAAAAAACAAGAGTTTTAAGCAAATTATGTCAAGAGTTTTAATAAAGGTTGGATAAATTAACATATGTTAAACATGAGACAACATGACATTAAAATTAGGCACTATCCGCTCACTGAGATTAAAAAGTAGCTTATTCAGAGAGTGAAATAGCACTTTGGACATTACAGTTCTGATTTGTGCTTCTAACAGTGTGACAATAGTAGCTTTGAAATATACCTTCTCTGGTCTGCTCTATTTCATGTTCAGCCTGTACCTGATCCAAAGGGAGATGTGGTTTTACCCACTGTAATACCACTCTTTTTAATAAAAAGAGTACATGGTTATGTAACCAAGACTATGTCAGAATAAATAGTGCCATCTGTAACAAAGTGTGGATGCAATCCTGTAAATAATATGCACACAAACAGAAGTCTATTTGTATTACATATATAATGTTATATGTTGTAATTATTACAACATGTATAAATTGAGTGAGACTAGAATAGGATTACATTTGTTATATGAACTTTACATCTCATTTTTTTACTGGAAGAATTTAAATATTTAAGTACTGGTAGAATTTAAATGTTTAAATACTTAAATCTTTTATCTTGTTTGTAACAGTGATTTTTTTTCTTAAGTCCTATCAGAAAAGTTTGGGTTTACACAAAATTAGATGAAGATTTTTGCAGCCTTATATCCATAAGATTTTCACCTATCCTGCACAAATCATGGAAAATTTTTCCTTTGGCATAAATGGAAAATCCTTACTGAAATTTCACATATGCAAACTCATGTACTGAGATCTGAGCCACCAGAACCAGGGCAACTCTTTGAGCTCTAATAATGTTTACTTGGAATATCATAGCAATATTGTGGCAACAAAGCTGAACTAATGTACGAAAAATTAACAGGAGACCCTGTAAAGGGAGAAAAGTGATCATACGAAAACAAACAAACAAAACAAAACCACTTGCACTTATTTTCTCCTACCCACATATTCACACTGAAGTAGCCTGTCCATTATCACTTAGGCCATCATAGAGGAGAAGGGACACCAGCTATCAAGACTTTATCAAGTGATTATGCTTTATGTACCCTTTACGAATTGACAGTGATTGTGACCTCTCCATGCTGTCCCAATCCTAAGGGAATTAAGCAACATTGCTGATTTACTCACTCTGCCTCTTTATTTGAGTGTCTCATGGTTGCATCCCTGTTCTTCATCTTCCCTCCATCATTTCCTGATATCTTCCATCAGTCCATTATTTCCCTCCGTCTGTCCTTTGCTTTTCCCATCTAGGGGTCTTTCATTTATCTGTGATGTGATCTTGGTGGTCTGATGATCTAGGTGCCCTCAAATCTTGCCTCTTTTAACCTTCTTCCACACCATTAAGGTCCCTCCCATTCATATCTCATTCATACAAATTTTACCATATCTACTACAGATCCCTACAATATGCTTTCACAAGAGTTCAAAACTCAAAACTTTGACTAGTTTCCTTCTAGATGGAAATAGTTCCTTTATAGAGAACTGAAAACAAGATGCAGACTTAGATCAAAGAACTGATCTCTCTCAATTTATCCACAAAGGATTTGGGCCTACAGAATCATTTGCACATTTATAATTACACAAGCTACCACATTCTTTTTTTTTAAAGTTCACACGATAGAACAATGATAAGAGAGTAAACCTGTAGATGTAACACAGGTCACTCATACAAAAACAAGAACTCAGTTATTATTTGTTCTAGCACTTGGGTGATCTGTGCTGTACTGAACTTTTCCATTATCTTCTTATTGTGTGATGATGTAATTATCTTTAGGCATATTCATTTAACACTGACATTTAATCCTGTGAATAATTTAGAGGTTAACAGTGCTTAAATACATACAAATTATATGCTTATCATTCATCTCAGTTAGACAAAAAAGAACAAGTAGAAACCCGAGATTACATGTTGTTGTTTCACCACCCCATGCAAGCAGTATTCGTGGGGACTCTCAATAGATTTGCCTACATTTTCCAAATTGCTGATTTCTTATTTGAGGCAAGCATAGCTTTATTTTAAAAAGACCAGGAACAATAGACGTCCTTATTTTAAAATTGTATGGTGTCTATGGACACTATATAAAGTGCAGTGCCCTGACTGAAATACTTGTCAGAGCAGGAGACATTTTAGCTCCATATATTATATAAATAAACATTTACTAATTAAAAATAAAATTGAAAAACTTATTTTCATGAAAATGGGACTGCCAGTAGGGATCTGTAAAGACATCTACCACTGAGGTTTTCAATGTCCAGGTAAGTTAGTGATGCCAGATCAGTAGGTGATCATCTCATCTGTCACCTTCACAAGATTAGGGAGAAAACCAGCACAGAAGTTGCCCGATGAAAGCAGAACAGTCTTTTTTTAAAACGACATTTATTTTCTCCCTCTTACGTGCTTATTTGTTTTTCAATGTCTGGTCTAGAAGTTAGCTTCCTAATTTTTCAGCTTTCACAGAGCAGATACTGATTTGGAAGCATGGGGGGAAAGGAAGAGGGGGATGTCAAGACTAGAAAAATGAGAGATTTTTAATGAATTTGTTTATGAGTGCTGTCTCAAATATAAGGTGATCTGGAAAAAAGAACAGCAAGTCTGAAACAAAGAGATCAAAGCTGGTATTTCGATACTGATCAAAATGGAAAGGATTCATGTATTAGGTAAGAAACTGCTGGTGTTTAAATAGAATCAGGTAGGGGAGTCAATGCTAGAGTCAGATAATTCTGTCCAAAGAGCGCATGATGTAGATGAATGGTAACTAGCGTGAATCATCGGGTAAGAAAGGAGGTCTTGGGATGCAAGGCCACCCTCATCTAGATAGCTGTATCAGTAATATCAAACTAGGCCAAGATTGCCCAGGTTACAGTGTCGGAAACATTGAATATTGGTACAAATTTGGACCAATGAGGAAAAAGTAATTACGACTGGGTTGTTTATTTGGGAGGAGTCTGAGTGGAAAAAAAGAAGCTGCAAGGGTGGTGAAAAGGTGGGTTCAGGAAAAGAAAACTGGAGAATAAGGTATAAAATCAGGTGGAGAACCAAGAGGAGCAAATTTGCGAGGGCAGGAGGGCAGATACCCCCCCAACAGCGATGAGGCTGACCTGCAGACCCAAGCCCTCCCGGAAGATGGAGGGACCCCCCTTGGACAACCCACCGGACTCTCCATCAGGCCTAGGTCCAAAAGACTTGATGTGGGAGGGTGGGGTAACAAGGGAGAAATTTGGGAGGGATAGACTCATACCTTAATACTGAGTGCAGGAGGAGGAAAACAAACAGAATTACAATGTAATATTGTTTGTTTGTTTGCGTGTGTGTGTGGCTGTGTGTATATAAAATTGTGTATCAATACTAATACTAATGATAAGCAATAGAATTGTAACTCAGTATTACTTACAGTGATATAATTGTGAATTGATACCACTAATAATAGTTGTGTGTTTATTAGGTAAAGTATTATTAGTTTCTTAGAGGTGTGTTGCTTAACCCGTAAACATCATAACTATTTCGATCAGTTATGCCTCAAGTCTCCAATCAAGACTCAGACTTGGACTCTGTCTGAGTCAAGACTCAGACTTGGAGAGTAATAAAAATACAAGTTTGTGGAGTTTGCTCTGAAGATTTAAACGAAGTCCATCAGCTCCACTATATTACATTGTGCTAAGGTGTCAGAAAGGAAACATGGGAATATAAAACTTGAGAAATAGGCTTTTAAAAATACATATATAGGAAGATATTCTGCCCATCAAGTAACAACTTGTACATCTGAAAGCTTGATATGAAAAAAGGAAAAGAAATTAGAGAAAAGATGAGAGGCGGAAACAGATTAACTACAAAAAATGCATCTTATTTTAGTATCCGTGAAAGTTTGAGAGAAAGATTTATGATTTAAGCTCTCCTATTCACTATTATATTGGTATAGACTAACAAATATATCCAGAATAAAATCCCTGTTCCATTGAAGTTGATGGGAAAATGCCACCAAAACTAGTCAAACAGCATTTCACTCAATGGCTAGGTTTTTAGATCAGAATCTGTTGCAGAATATTCTGGATCTGGAGAAATTTGAACTGATGCTGAACAATCTTAAGGTATGTTAGCAGAGTGTAAAAACATGCACTCTAATGTTGGTTAGTAAGATTGCTGTTTCATCAAGCGAGCATACTTCTAGGTCACTTGGAGGCTTCTCCCCTCCTCACATTTCAAATTTATTTATTTATTTTTTTGCTGTGATGGATCTTATTGTCCCTCAACTCTTACTGTGGGCTCTACAGATTCATGCAAAAATTTCAGTAGATGAGATTGTGTAATAATCACTTCAGTTTGAAGAAGCTCCTTTATTTGCTGTAATTCCAAAGATTGAAATATTGTAAACACACAAACAGTAACCACAATCCTAGTTTATTGTCCAGCAAAGTAATCCGACTCCCTTAGTGCAGGTTCTCCTTACTCACTCACTCTGCCACTCTAAACAATGACATTAACTCACCAACTCTTCTGTCAGTTCTCTATTCTCTGCCAGTTACCAACCTTTCTGGATTTACCCTGGAATATTTCAGTTATGTCAATATAGGATGCTTTTCTCCTAAAGTGGATTAGGAAAAACTATATCCATTCCAGTATGTTTGTTGAGCAGTTTGGACAAAAAAAAAATTGTTTCACCTTCCTTTTTATGTCAAAAACTTTCTTTTTTTTTATGAAGCGGTAAGAAAACACAAAAACAAAAGGGAAACCAAAGTTTCCTTTTGGGGGAAAAATAAGCTTTTCTTCAGGATTTCATTTCAACAAGAAAACAAAAAAAAATACAATGTTTATAAGCCCAAAAGCTTTAGTTTTAAATTACTTTTTTTTATTTGACCAAATTGAAATACTTCATACATTTGCAGAGCTCTAGTACTGGGGTTTCCTACTCTGAATAAATTAATAGAAAATATCACAATGCTATATTAAGCACTTCGACTCCACAATCTTTTTCACAGTTCAAAAGTTTTCACTCATCTGCAGCACAAAAATCAGTTCTTTCCTGAGTGAAGTTAGCTTTGAATGTCATATCATGCACATAAAGAGCAGCTTAAAATTCAGACTGGAATTCCATCAACTTCTTTTTTTATGCTTCTCTGTCAAATTGCCATGGATACCTATTTTTATCTTGTATCTTCATACGCAAGTATTTCAAGGAATTACAATTTATCAACAATTTTCTTTTGTATTCAGCAGATCCTGAAGGCCATATTCGTACATTTTACCAAAAGCATTGCAGCTCAGCTGCTTAAGTCAAGCTCATATTGCCTGCAGTTATAAAAAGCTATAGCTTTTTATGCTACCTAAAAAAAAAAGGCAATGGCAAAAAGTGATTGTTCTTCAGAAGCGTCTCAAATGTCAAAAATTTTGACCTATCACCACAACCAGTGTTAAAATAATAATAATAAAAAAAGCCCAAGAAAAGTATATACAAGATAAATGTTTAAGGGATGCTACACAGTTCTAACTCGTTCACCTCTCTGCAGCAAGCATCTGTTCCTCCAGCTCATTAGCCTGTACCATTAGATATATAAAAACAAGACTTTTTTTCAAAAGGAAATAAGAGGTATGTTTTTTATATACCACATTTTGCCACTAACTTCAGAAGGTCAGGGCTTAATCCTGAAACTTACATTCAGGATACATCTTCCACAAAAAAAACTTCCACTAAAAACAAAAATAAAACCCAGAATAACTAAACAGTCCTCCCCACCTTTTCATTAAACCACAAAGCAAAAACTCCCAAACCAAAACAGATAAAGGCAAAAAAATAAAAATAAAAATAAAAAATTAGTTCCCTGGATCTATCATCAGTGCTTTCATTCTTCTGGAATGGACTACGTAACGTTTCAGAGATCTTCAAAACTAAATTTGCAATGGAAAACATCCTTAAAAGGTAAGTAAAAATGTCTGAAGAGCACATATAGCAACAACATGAAATTCATCCTTTACTCTGTCTTGAATTACTATTGCCTTGCAGGTTTATAGCATTTTGGGCTCAAAGCTCCTTCTTTACATACGCAAACTCTTCAATATTTACATTAAAAACATCATAGGGAATAATTAAATCTCAGGTTAAGAAGAGTAGGGAAACTGAAAAGTAAATTTTAAGAGTTGTAGTTTTTTTTTTCCAAATGGTTGTAAAACTCAGGGTATAAATGATAACACTAACTGAGAAGAAAGACCTAACTCAAGAAGGTTTAAATTTTACGTTCAGAGTTGCCAAAGCAGTACAGGACTTCCAACACGTGATGCTTTGCAGGATTACCCACCCCTGTGAGAAAAGGAGAGCGCAGGAACTTTCAAGCTGGCCTCATTACCTCCAGAAAAGATTGTATATAGCTGCCTACGCTGCATCTTCACCTCTACAGATGTCTGTCTGTATAAAGAACTTCACATTCAGAACTTTTCTAATAAAACAGAAACCAGCCACAGATCTGAAGTGGGGAGAACAGGGACAGAGACAGATGACAGGAGGTGCAGACGCGTATTGAAGGATTTAACCAGAAGGCTAAGCCAAGGGGACCTTAGCTTTGCCACTAGCAAACGGTGCAGCTGGTCCCAGCTTGGGTGACAAAGGAGCAGCTGCACAAATTTCCAAGCCTGTTCCCTTCTCCCTGCAATCTCCTTGCCTCCTTTGAACTGGAGCCGTGCTCTCCCTTGAAGTCAGAGCCTACTGAAAAGAAAGAAATCTTCAGTTCTCGACCAAAGGCAGCAGCCGAGAAGAAGATATTAGCAAATCAATTGAGAATGGACAAATGAGAGGTCAGAGGTAGTATGAATCAAGCTTGAAAGTAATTTTAAGTCACATAGGTTATTTGTAGTTGGGTGGAAAGTAAATGAAACTGAGAAGACACAAAACTCTGTTTTTGTTCCACCCCACCTGGAACATAATTTCCAGACTTTCAGCACCTCCTGGATTTCTAAGGAGATGCTAAATACATGTTGTAAAGGTTTAATTTTGTGTCTTTATCCTTTTTGATTTTCCTAATCCTTCCTGAAACCTGGAACTGATTTATTCTAGGTTTTGAGTACAAGACCGGAGACCAATTGCCTTTGTAATAATATGCATTTTTAATCATACAGGATTTTCCCCCACTTCCAAATGCTATTCATTCCTTACTACTACTGCAACATTTGTATTTAATTCTTTTACGTTTCAGGGGCAAACACAGTCACCTCACTAAAATGGAAAGAACTCAACCTCATACTGAATATTTAATACACAGTGAGAAAATAAAAGCAGAAATAAAATTCAGATAGGTTAAAAGATGGCAAGCTGTAAATGCACAGCTTTGTGAACTCTGCTAGAAAGAAAAGATGTACCAGAATTCTGCCCTGTATACATAAACCTAGGGATACTTCTGGCGAAGTAAACAAATGAGGTAGTAGCTGATATTCAGGGATAATTTATATAGGTTCTCCTGCAAACTTACAGTTATTGTATTAAGACAAAATGCACCACAGTAGTTACTGTTAGGGCTGAGTAATATACTTTCTCAAAAGGTTTATTTCTGTTAATACAAACTTTTTACTTCATGCTCTGTTGAATGAACCTTTGCCACACTTCCTTCTATTTTAACTTGTTTCTTCTCCTTTAATGTCTTCACTATTCCATCCAGAAACAGCCATCACCACAGAGAATGAAAACAAGAGAATCTCCCATTATATCTAATTTTACATGAATATATTTGTTTATGCTGTCCACTATAATTACAGACCAAAGGCTTGATCAAGCCCTATCAACATCAAGTATTATCTATTGATTTCAGTGGATTTCACAGAGATCAGGCCCCAGCCCGGCTTTCTGCAAATTCAGTGATGATTCACAGCACACAGTGAAGAACCATTTATAAACACTTTGTTCTAAAAGTCAGTTCTTTGTGTTAATCTCCACACAGATTAGCATTCCAGAATAAATTATTTCTTCTTGACCCAAACCTACACACCTATCTTAGTCATTATTTTGACCAAAATGAATCGTGTAGTTGCAACAGCTTTCACATTCAATCTTCATGTGGAAAAAAAAGAAAAGGCCAATGAATCAAGTCCCTCTCTCTCTGATGTCCTTGTCACTTGAACTGCACACCATAATTTCATTCTTTCTGCTGCCAAAAGGCCTTTTGGACTCTGCAGAAAGGCAGAGAGTTTTTTGGTTGGTTGGTTGGTTGTTTTTTTTTATTTTTGATTAGTGAGTGTATTTCTGCCTTGTTAACATGTACAAAGCATTATGGCAAATGCCTGCCAATTAAAAGAGAGGCAGTGATAAAAATTCTAAAATCTTGACATCACACCACATCATTCTAATACACAGATATGTACGTGTGTGCATGCATGAGAAAAGGCAGAGGAAGAGAAGCGTTTGAACATAAAATGAGAAAAGACAGAGAAATTAAGTACCTGTCAACTATATCATACCAACAACATTTCTGCTACAGGACCTATTAAATTAATAGGCAGACTATTCATCTGAACACCAGAGTGAGGGAGATCACATACAACATAAGAAAAAGCTTTCAGTGATACAAGGGGAAGAAAAATTAGTATTTACATTTGGAGACAAATGGCAGTCTGATCCACCTAATAGTGGCAGAAACTTGGCCAGGAAGATAGGAACTAAAATGAAGTAGGGCCTCTGTGAAAATGGATGACTAACTTTCTATCGATTTCTTTCCACTTTCTTAGAAATCAAAGAGTTGTAAGATTCAGTTTGGAGCTCCCAGGTTTTTGCTCAGTAATTTTAACTTCAATTCAGTAACCTCTGTGACACATCTGTTTCTATTTATTATATTTGAGTCTAAAATAGAATTTGTGCTTCCTTCACATCTTCGTATTGATTTGATTTTCTCTGACTACAAGAAGGGTCATTAGGTTTAATGTAGGTCATCAGGATTCACGCTGATTTGTAAGTGAATGTAATGCAAACTGATATTAGGTGTTAAAAAAAACACAACTAAAGCCTAGAGGACTGTACAGACAGTCAAAAATATGATTAAATATTCTTCTAAAAGAGAAAATAAAAACAGGGCACAAGGAATGCAATGCTACCTATGCTCTGCTTCCCAAAAATAAACCTATCCATATAGCAAAAGAAAAGGCTTACTGTTAATCACAGTGGTTATGGCTGAATGCACAAAAAGTCTACTTATCAAGATCAAGAGGAAAAAAGGTCTGGCCCAGAGACAATACTGAAGCCACTGGCCAATAGGATTTATATTTACTCTCACTGTGGACCCAATCCTGCTCCCACAGAGTGTTGTTAAATAAGCCTAATCACATGAATCAACCTGTGTGATCTTACAGTTACCAGTCACTAGTCTGTTACTGTCTTCAAATGTCTAAGCATTACAAAAATATTACTATTTATTATAATGTCTCTGTTTATATTAGGAATCTTCTAAAATATTATTCGAAGCTGTTACTTTACCTGGAGGTTGTGCAGCAAGTTTCTATAAAAATAGTAGGTTTCATTCCATTTTCCTGACAAAAGTCCAGCTAACTATCTCCATTTTTTCCTACCGGTCTGTCTTGTACTTTTAGATGCAAAAGGCTCTTTCTACTTTGAGTTGTTACAAAAAACATGTGTGCTAGCACATATGTCTGGGGTAGTCTTCTTCCACACCACAGTTGACTGTATTATATTACAGAATCACAGAATGGTTGAGGTTGGAAGGGACCTCTAGAGATCATCTAGTCCAACCCCCCTGCTCAAGCAGGGTCACCTAGAGCACGTTGCACAGGATTGCGTCCAGGTGCGTTTTGAATATCTCCAGAGAAGGAGACTCCACCACCTCTCGGGGCAACCTCTTCCAGTGCTCTGTCACCCTCACAGTGAAAAAGTTTTTCCTCATGTTCAGATGGAACTGCCTGTGCTTCAGTTTGTGCCCGTTGCCTCGCGTCCTGTCGCTGGGCACCACTGAAAAGAGTCTGGTCCCATCTTCTCGACACCCTCCCTTTAGATATTTGTATACATTAATAAAATCCCCTCTATATTAAGCAGCTGAGTGATCCTGAATACACACTTTGCAGTCATTTTGCAAAATCTCCTATGCATTTCAATACTTTCGATAAAATATGAATTCTATGCATATTAGTTACATTAATTGCTATTTTGATTGTGAGATCAAGCTAAGTCTCAGGGACAGGTCATAAAAGAATAAAACGTGTATATTCATAGAAGTGTTTACTCCAATACAGATATACCAATAAGAAGTTGTCTCCAGTGAAGTAAGTAATCTACAGTCATATCCAACAGGACATTGAGAAAGGACATGAGAATAACTCAAACTACATATCTGAACAAATTCATAATAAAGGGAGATTAGACAGAAACCTATGACTGGCTCTGTAGTAACTTCTTCTGACAGTATAAAAAGTACATAACATCACTTAATGTATTAGTTAAGGATTTACAGAAAGAGGGGATCTAGAGTTTTGATCACATATAGAAAGGATCATATAGTTAAGGTACTGAACAGGTACTCAGTAATTCTGATTTTTAGTACTGACTCTGTCATAGACTTCCAGCTGATGTCAAGAGAGCCCTTAATGTTTATGTAATACTTTTTCCTTCACAGTGTGAAGATAGAGTAAAAGATTGCTTATGAGATATGCAGCCACTAGGTATGAGGCACCATACAACATCAAAGCTGGGCATGGCAGTCATGCAGTCGTTTTGTAATCTCTTCACGCCAGCAGAGCTTTGGGGGCCAAACAGAGCTGACCACAAACTTAAAAAAAAAAAAAAAAAAGTGCATGTGTATACATATACACACACACATATATACACACATATGCATATGAATGGATCCCCTGTGCTTCCAAGAGTTATGAAGGCACAAATGAGACTAATTTTGCACTGAGCAGGGTGTGGCCCAGATTAGAAAATTCAAGTTGAGTTCTCTATTATCAGATCATCTTTACAGCTGTGGAAGCATTGTGAAAGTCACTCTCAGAAAACTCAGAATTATACTATATCCAGATGTGTAACTATTATATCACATTGATAATCACATTGGGAGGAAGAGACATTGTATTATTTTTGGTATGACACACAAAGTTCACAGCCACAAAATAGGCAGCTACATTTATGTTTCTTCTGCCTGCTTTTTATGCAGCTCATTTATGCAGCTCAACTAATTTAAAACATGTCATCAACTTAGAGGTGTTTTTTAATCATTTCAAGACTTAAATCTTTGAGTTTTCCTCCATGTTTGTCACATGAACCTTTTTTTCCTTTTTTTTTTAAAACAAACAAAACCATTCTAACCACTGTTAATAATGAAAGGTAAATCTCATGAGGACCATGAGTACTCAGCACATCTTAATGCTGATTCCAAAATTAAAAGCCAGAGGGACTTCTTTTGCCTCTCTCTGAGGTCTTCCAGCAAATTATTGATTCTTGCTGATCTCTTTCCATTAATATATTTCTTTCTTACGGCCTGAGTGATTGTGTTAAAGCGCTTAGTAACTCTCTAATCATGTATGTCTCCTGAGGCCGAAAAGAGCCTTGGTTTTAAAAGTAATTTGTTTCAAAAGAGGCCTTATGCATCCTAATGTAAGGGTCAGGGGCTCAGGGAAAAAAGCAGTGGTAAATTTTTCTGGATATCACAGATGTGATCCCTGAATGTAAGCTGTTTAAGATCTGACAGAATAATAATTCAAATATGTACCTTTTGAAAATCAGCTAAATCACAATTATTTCCTACAAAGACAACCTAATCCATTCTACTATAAAAGTGAGCAATTTCTGAGACTTCCTGCTCACCAAAACACATACTGCTAGAACAAAAAGTGTTAACAGGCCCCAACCTCTGGTAACCTTAAAATGAGGCTCACTCTCAATGCAAAGTATGAAAAAAATGGCATACTTAAAAGATTTTTTCCCTAAATGCTGCAGTCACAGTAGAGTCTCATCCTAGTCCACACAAGTTGCATGGTACCGCAAATTTTCCCTCACCTCAGCTAACCTTCCAGGCAGAGGTCTCCATTCAGAAAAAATGCATGGGCACACAGCAAAGTATCTAACAAGATCTTTGGTCCCTGTCAGCATCCGTCTGCTCCAGCAGCCAGCGCTGCGCCCTCAGGGACACTGCTGCCAGGGTGCGAAATGCAGCACTCAAGTCATCAGTGCAACTTGCTTTGGCTACATTACATTTTGGATCAAGCCCGGTTCCTTTATAGTTATAATTCAGTCATGATATCAAAACATAACATTTTGCACGAGCACCACAGAATATTGCAGAAGACGACAGTTCCACCTATGGGGAAGAAACTGGGGTTACACATTCTTGCCACACATGGTTACAAAGGATGTATTCCAAAAGCCCTCTGCTAAGCAGAAGACTCAATGTTTTGTGCCTTCCGAGCTAAAGTGAAATCTTCGGGCTTCCCCCCCTCTCCCCCAAACAGCAGCTCCCTTCAGAATTTTAAGGTCTTTAAGACAGGCAAAGATTTTAAAAGCAAGAAAAAAAAAAGTTGAATTTCTGATTTGCTTTAGTGCAAAGCCTTTCATACCACTTAAGCTGCAATTAAACTACTGATTATGCCTCAAAGAGATGATGAACTCAGTCCTGAGGTAAATGCTTTCACTTCCTATAATAAGATCTTTATACTGCTTTGCATTAATTTGTTTAAATATCATCAGATGCAAGCTAGATGGAAAGTCCTGGCACGCCCATTCACAACCACAGGTAGCCACAAAATCCTATGCAGCAAGGTCAAAGGACCTGTAGCAGAAGTAGCCACTACTGAAGAAAGGGGGCAATAAGAATGGAAATACTGTTCACTAGAGCTGGGTTACAGGTACTTTTCCTCTCCAGAACTGCACTGTCATCCATCCACATAAAGCCACGTATGCAGCCTATATATACAAATACAGAAGATCTTGCGTATGTTGCTTACTTTAAGCTCTTTGGCAAAGAATATAGATGTCATTTTAAGATCTGCCCTCTCCCTGACTATCATATAGTATTCATATATCATTCAGTTGCCAGGTCTTTTAAACTCTTGTAATAATGCCATATGTAACACAGTGGTAAACTTAACACCAGTCCAGGCAATATGTATCTGTCAGAGTTCACATTCTGCACCAAACAGCGCATCAGTGGATTAAAAAGTAGAATTCAGCTTATTCATCTTGGTGTGTTTTCTTTTTTGTTTGCTTTCTGCCTCTCCCTTCCCTCTGATATTTCTGATCATTTAAACATTATCCAAATAAATAAGGTGCCATTATTCAAATTTTTACTTTAGCTAGACTAAAATTCACCATAGGTAATTATTTTGTACCACATTACTTCTATTGCCTATCTTTGTAACAACTACTGGCCTTCAGTTACTTTAGCTGATACTAATGAACTGTAGTGGTAGTTCTAGCACTCCTTCATTTTCTAGTGTCTTTACCAGCAGTCCTGGGTGCAGCTTATATACTCAAACTGTACAAGAATCAAGCTTTATACTCATGAAACATTAGGACATACTACCATGTGCTCTTCAACTCCAAAATCCACTTCTGTGTTTTATTGTTGACTTGCACTTTTTAGTTTGTGCTAGTACAGTACATGAGTAGTTAACCTACAAGCTACTTATGAAAATCTACATATACTGAAGAGTAACACGGCCTATGCCTTAGGGAATGGAGGGAGAAGTTGTTCAGGGAGCAGATTCACGAGCAGGAGCACATGCAGCTGATGTAATAAGCAAGGTCAGGTCCAGAGGACTTCTCAGGTCAGACGCGCAGCTGTACTACTTCGAGGAGCAGCTCACTGCTGCTCAGCAGCTGAACCTGTTCTTTGGGGCAGCACTTAAACTAATAAGCTTTGACTGACCTGAGCAAAATCACTTATTTGGATTCCACATATGTGTTCCATGTTCTGAGATGATATATCAGCTATGATACAAAACCATACTCAAGCTAAGGCCCTGCATTTTTCCCCATGCTGCAATCTAACAAAACCTTTCAAAAACTGGAAGCATAGAGCATTAAAGGAGTTATAAGTCTTGAGAGGCCTAGCAGAATCCACATGGACAGCATCTCTATGGCAGATTTTCCAATGTATCCTATACCTTAGAGATCTCTGTGATATCTAAACCAAATTTTAGTTAGGAAAATAAAGAGAGTTGGAGGTAAAGTTTGAGACCCACTTGGTGACTCCATTGTACTTGATGTCTAAGAGAAAAAAGTGACCACTGAACACTCAGAAGTTGACCACTACTGATTTAAATGGAGGGTTACTCTCATGATCAAATGCTTTGTTAAATCATGGCTCAAAAAACCTGCCATGAACACGCTTTGCGAAAGAGAAAAGACAAAGCTGTCCGACTGTACGTAATACACTAGGCTGGCAGTAAACAGCAGCTATGACTAAAATAAGCATCTATTAGCCATCCTTGACACCTTTTCCACTTTTTCTGCAGCACACAGCACAATTCAGATAACAGTCATACTCTGGCCTTTTATCAACAAAATGAAATATAGCAGGTGATCCATCTCCTAACACTGTAAAAAATTTCACCATCTTAAACTTTGCTGAAATTTCAATGGAAGCAAAGTATTTCCTTTTTCAGTATACACAGGAAGTCAAATTAACTTTGATACAAATGGTAAGATTAGACCTGAGACTTCCAGACTACTGTCCTTCCTCCTGTTTCATCTGTCACATCTGTTGAGCAACATAAAGTGATTTGTTGGTGCAGGCAGAAAAGGGGCAGCCAGAGGTCACCACAACAGTCATTGAATATATAAGTTTATACTGGTACTTTGGTGGAGTGGGTCTGTCAGAGAAACCATATATCTCCTCCTAAGAGAATCTGGTTCCCTGAATATATAGGGCAAACTATTAAACTATTTTTGCTCATTCAGGAGATATGCTGCAACCTCCGACATGCAAAATCTGATGGTAGTCAGATTATTGGTAAAATCTCCAGCTGTCTACCCTGTTAATAGGTTAAGCTACAGAGTCTGTTACAGATTTGAAATAGAGGTCCTATCTCCATAACATTAGCATAGGTTTCTCAGCAGGGAACTTCAGCTTTCTTAGATGGGCTTCACTTTGAATCCAAAAACTGAAAGCAAAATTGAGAAAATAAAACTGTTTTGAACACCAATTCAAAAACCAGGAAGTGGAAAACACTGAAAACCAAAATTGCTTACTTTCAGAAAGTTCTAATCTTCTGGACCTGGATGTTTTCCATTTAGTCAATCCACTCAGACATTCAATATCTGAAAGAGACAAGAAATTTTATAACACCTACTGTGCTTTATAGCAATACCTGTTAATTTTGTTTATGAGATACTGCTTATCATAACTCACATAATAGAATAAAATCGGTTCCTGTTTTTTTCGTTTATACATCATTACTGTCTTCAAGAGTCTTGCTGCTAACTGGAGCTAGTAGGAGTTTCTTTCTCTTCTTCTTGCAGAAAGAGGATAAAAACAAAACAAAAGTAATAATTAAAAAAAATCAGATAGCTAGCACCAGTTCTCTTGCTGGCTAAAACTGCTATTAAATGATATGAGAGCAGTTTTTAGTTACCGTCACTTTTTCTTTATAGTGCTAAAGTTAGTTTAATTCCATGCATACATTAGATATCAAATTACTTAATATATTTTTCATCAACCATTATGCTAAGAAGCAGATGTTTTAGATGTTATTGCCATCCAGAGGAAGATGCCTTAAGCACATTTGTTTGTGTATATATACACACATGCACACACACCTCTACTGTTGCTTTACGTGCATACCAAGTAATAGAAAATAAGGCTGTAACACTCAAATTGTTACAAAACAAAACATCTAGTTAAACATATAAATAACTAACTGGAGCCTGTTGAATCTGCAAGCAGTATGTTAAGTGCATAGGTTAATGTAGTCACAATATTTATACGATAGTTTTGTACCATTTTCCCCTCCTCACTGAGGCACAAGCATTTTTACCCATTTTAAGAGTATCTCAGCCTACCAGCTTGATCTGATCATAATAATTCCTGTCTGCCAACACAAACACAAGATCACTGAAAATGAAATGTTCCACTTCATTTGACCTTTTCTTGTAGAAATATATTAAACATGTATAAAAATTGTACATTTTCTTTCATTGATTTCAGAATGTATTCAACCTGAAAGCAACAGAACATGGGTTTCAAGAGCTGTCAGACACTCAATTTTCTGCTGTTCTGGGTACTAAAATGTGCAGGGCTCAGAGAACATCAAAAACAAAGCTACAGCTACACGCTCAGCATATAGAAGACCCAAAAGAGAATTCAAATATTTGCCAGCAGGTTTCACAAGTCTGATTTTTTTGTTTATTAATGCATTTGCTATGCTACTTAGAGGCCATGTGTTCCTCTCTCTCATTCGAATATTAAATATTAATATATTCTGTAGTTATCTCTGCATAAAAGTTTATATGTGTATGCACATGAACATGAGTGTATAAATATTTATATACATGCCTTCCCAATAATTAAGGCATTATTTCTACACATTAATCTATCAGCTTAAACACAGAAGTAATTTTACTGACTTCCAAGCAGCCTATTCCCACGTTTAAAATCAAGTATTTATACTACATATTCTGACATTAACATTATCCTCTACATGGTATGAACAGATTTCCAGCCTTTGTAGATCACCTTCTTACAGAAAGGGACATCACTAATAAAGGGCATGGAAGTATTCTGCATGCAACTTGTTCTTATTTGCATAAGAAATACCAGTTTCAGGACAGCATTCACCTCCCGGGAATCCTAGCTCTGCTCGTAACCTTGCTGACTGAACTAACTCGGATCAAAGAATGGAACAGACAACTAACATTCCTGCCACTAAAAAATAAAACACATAACAAAAGTAAAAAAAAAACTATCTGCCTAGAAACTTTGCTACACAGAACTTGGTATACCAGCAACAGAGAACAACATATTAGCTTAAGACTGAATCCCCAATAGTAACATGGTTAGCCTTCATATCTATGCCATTTACTGACACTTGCTACAACTTGTGTCCCCAAAACTGTGGATTTAAATAAACAGGAATTATCATAAGATTTGGAGATCAGATTCAGATAGGTTCAGGGATTTATCAATACTATTTCATTTCATTAGCACATGGTGCTCCCCACCAGGATTTAACTAGGATTCTCATCATCACATTACCTGTGCTTCAAGTAATTAAAATCTCATATGCTTCTGCAGAAGTACAAGGTCTATTTAGGCTATTTTAATAGCCTGAATAGAACAATGTGTGTCCTCCCAATGAGGTACCAGCTATGTTAGCAGGCATACAACCTTTATTTCTTACATGTGAGACTTTATGCTTACTTTCTGCGGCCTTCTGCACTATGGCAAGCATTTACTCTGTTGTCCTCTCAACTCCAATGGGAATATGCTCTGAGGAAGTTAAAATATATATAGAGAGAGTATATATGTTATATTATATATTAGATTATACATATATTAAGCTACATCTGAGTGAAGGACAGTTAAACAGTTGAAACACCTGACTTTCAGGACAAGTATAAACATTAGAGATACTTTCCCTCCTTCCTTCTATTGTTACCTTTTTAGGAGTCCATGCTTATTCCAACTTAGATTTGCAATGGAATTGCAAATAGCTAGAGTTCTTTGAAATATTCAAAGATAGTTATTTCTTCCCACAACGGTCCAGGTCTTAGGCATCTGAAAGCTTGTGGCTACAAATCCCCAAGTCTTCCAGGCTTCTGATTGATTCCTTAGTGATGTGATGAGGAGTCACTAGACTGGTTTGGAGAACCATCAGTATTTGGATATCTTCATTCCACATTGTATTATATATGATAGAAGCACATAGAGAGTCCTGTTTCTTCTACATATGTAGCTAAGATGTTTAAGTGCCCAAACATTTGCTTTAGTCCAGATGAGGTTACTGATTGGTTTTCAATAATCACATTGCACAGGGAATACTTATGGTCACTAGAGATTCTCTTCCACTCTTTAAAACCATTCTCTGTAATCAATTGATATTATTTTTCCTGATCATATCATTATTATATGGTCTGGAAAAAACTATGAGTATGTGAATAGTTAAAAAAAACTTTGGCTCTCTCTTTTATCTAATTTTTATAACGGTCCAAGTATTTAAATTTTTTATAAAGAAAAAAAAAGTCTATTATCTAATTCAAATCAGTATTTACCATTAAGTATACCATTAAATTAATTTGTAAAGACAGGCCTCAGATGAAATTAGAAATCCTGAATTATTCATGATGAGGTCTACTAATTTTACACTATTATTTCTAATATGAAACTTCAATGTGTCAGACCAAAAGTTTTTTCTGGCAGGGAATAAATGCCTCAAAATACTCCCTAGAGAACAAAATGTAGCTGTCACATTGAAGATAATGCACTTAATCTCTTTGTTACATTGCAGCAATTTTAATAAGCTTTATTGTACTGCTTCCAAAAAGCAACCCTGAAAAAAAATTCATTTACTAAGTAAGCAGCACGATGGTCTGTACATTTCTACCCACTTAACAATTAGATTAGTGCTTTCAAAATATTCAAAAGCAGCAGTAAATTCCTTTCATAAAAGCTGGCAAACACAGCAAGCACATCAGTCATTCCTAAAAGGAAAGATGACAGCTACTTTCTAATCTGTAGTGATTTAGCTAAGTTTGGATTCAAATTAAGTACGATTTTTAGCCTCCTATTGTAAGCCTTGCTCCACTCAAGACCCATCATACTAGTGTCTTTTTTTTAATGCTCATATTGAAACACAGTATTTTATTACCAATGTGAAATCCTTAAAAAATGCTGACGTCTAAAATGAGCTCCAATTTTCAAATAATTCTTTAAAAATTTACATCTGGAAAAACAGATATAAATCTAGCTATAATATATAACTGTCAAAACCAACTATCTGAACCTCACTTCCCTCTCTTACGCCTTAAGCTAGTGCAAACACAGCCTCCATTTACTGCAACTTCATAATAAACAGCAAAAGGTCCCATGAGTATACTGCCACAATTGGATTAAAGTGCAGATCCCATGCAGCCTGTGTGCTGATCTGACCCTCAATTTGTCTAGTTGTCTCAATTTGCATTCAGATTTATATCACTCAATTACTTTGCTGGTAAAAGTACGCATTACTCTTTAAAAGGAAGAGGCCAGACAATGTTCCCCTCAAAAATACATCAGAGCCTAGGGAATATCTGCACTCTAGCATTTTATTTAACTTGTCTTCTTCCATCCTTTACAAAAACATCACAATTTTAAGATGTATTTAATTCACAGAATACAACAATCTGTAAAATATTTAGTAATTACTACAGAATATTCTCTTTATTAGAAGCACAATGGTAGCTACCATGATAACACCTCTAAGCCAAAGCCACTTCTGTTTTGTGGAGAGGGGTGCAAAGCTTCACTGAGGCTTAAATATTTCTACTCTTTCTATTTTTTGGCAATTTGAACTGCTGAAGTTCTTCATTCTCATTTGAGCTGGCTGGAAACAACCTGGTGTATAATCTGAAAGTGCAGTAATAATATTCGATTTCTAACTCATTCAGGACTCTATAAACTGTGCAATGTATTTAGCATTAGGGATGACGTATCTGGGACAAAATGTTTCAATTTAAGAGGAGACCAACCAGATGAAATAGGACCAGATGTTGTCATGACCAGATATCTAAAAGTGAAATCTCCATGTCGAACCAATATCAGCTCAATCAACAGCTTGAAGATAACAAAGAATTAAAAAATAGAATTTATGAGTGGAATGATATGGACGCAATCTGAAAAGCACAGGGTAGAGGACTGTATCTTGTTCAGAATAAAGAAAGAAAGTAGCGGGTCAACAAATTTACAAGGATAACTGTTTCAGAATGCTTCGCACATTGCAGAGAGTTTTTCTTTCGAATATTTTATGGGCAGGGCTGTTATTGCACCACTGCAGATATATTTAAGTTCTTTTCAGTAGTTTCAAAATAAATATAATTTTCTTTAAGCACTCCAGTTTGTAAGACAAAAAGCTGTAAACAGCAGTTAAATACATTCACAAACTGGTTTTGTTAATAAAACTCCTTTCAGACAGTACACACTACTTGTCTTGGAAATGACTACTTAGAAAGATGAGCTTTGCAGTATTCCCCTGAGGATGAGCAAGCATGAATTCTGGCATGTGTTGGAAGGAAGCAAATTTAGAAATCAGAGACCTTGAAATGCCTCATGGCTTCTTCTCCATCTATAGGTCCCCAATTAAGGACAGATGTTAAACATATGCTTCAGTCTCTTTCAATTTAGAAAGTCAGTGAAGCATGTACTCAAGGCTTACATTCTGCACAGGGATCATTGAAGTAGTAGGAAATTTAGTAATAAGTAATACTTAACTCTTAAATAGTAGTTTAGATTAGTAATCTGAAAGTGTTTCATGTAGGAAATCACTATCATTAGCTTCATTTTAACAGATGAAAGAGCTGGGACATGGATTTGTCTCCAGACATACAGAAGTCCAATAAAAGATCTAGGAATAAAACCCTTGTTATCTCAGTCGCAGTTCAACTCTCTACTCTTTTCCACCATCTAATAGTGTGAGTATCCCAAATGCTTTATTTAACAGAAAAAAAAGGTACTCTGTCAATATTTCTATTGTAGATCTTCAGATGATGCTCTCAGAATAAGATGGCAATAACTAACAGATCTCAACATATTCTGTAACACATTCTGCTGCAGATCTAGACCATCACAAAAAATGGACACACACACTGATTACCTTTACTATGAAATTATAATCTGAATCTTTCAAAAAGATAGTAGTCCCTATTGACTTGAGATTTCTTCCTCTATATTCATAATTTTGTGTCCAAATAATCTCTATGCCCATGTTTCTGTCCTGAAATAGCTTCCACGGGGACAATAACCCAAATACTTACAAGATGTTTCTGAAAAAATGCTCCCCAAAATTTCCTCTACTTCTACTGAATTCTTGCCCCAATTAAGGAAAACACTCAGACTTATTTGACCTATTACAGATGCATGAATGAAAGTACCAGTCAACTACGGTGATTCCCAGTATTTATCTTACAACATAGAAGTTTCATCAATGGCTTCTGAAAAATGGCTAGGGCTAACAAGTCTCTCGTTTCAGTGTCCTGAAAGACATACATAGGCATTCTTACACTCATATTTCATTCCCATTGTCAGTGCCTTCAGGACAATTTATCTTAAACAAATTAAATGTTCCCTTTATCTTAGGTTATGGCAATAGTATGCACACAAACATATGTCTGTCACCAAAACTCTGATGTTCCGTCCCTGGTTAATCAGCTACCAGAACTTTTCACTGCCTCATCTACTTCAGCAGTGCAAGATTATTCAAAAAGATGTGGTGCAGGATTCTCGGCACAGTAACCAGAAGAACAGGCTAGCTGATATTAACATTTCATCATTATCCCCAGCAATGAAAAGACTAATATGGAATTTCAGACAGCAATAGTGCAAAGCAGTTTTAGCAGACATAGTTGATCACTAGCCGATTTATATTCCATATGCGTTTTAAAGCAAAGGACAGTAATTTTTCAACTGTTATTTTACTACATTCTTGAAAACAGCATGTTAACAAGACTGTGTTACTGCTCATGTCTGGAAAAATCAGATCCTCAGAGTCCCATTATTTATTTTGTAATTATTTTAACTGTTCCCTCAACAAGAATATTTTTGCTTACACTTTTTTTTTTTTTTTTGGATTTCACAGTTTATGTACAGGATTGCCTTTTAACAGCTTCTCTCTGGGCTCCCACAACCTTAATTCACTTGAAAACTGTATATGAACCTCTGTGCCATCTGGTAACTTTTTGCAATATAATTATCCTGATAAATGTATGCATGCTATTAGACATTTTCCATTACAGAGGTGACTAATGTTGCTTCTATATTTACAAATCTGTCTGCAAATTTCTGTTAAAGGTCCATTTTAGGAAGCTAACAGACTTGTTCATTTACATCTTATTAAAACTTGACACCAAGGTTTTTTTGCCAAATATTATTTATGTACTACTATTTATTCAAATCAATTTTCTGTCTCGTAAATTAGGCACACAAAGCAACAAAAAAAAACACATAAAATTTCTTTTGCACATTTTTAGTACTCTGCCAAATGAAAATTTTGAAAAAAATTACTGTTGTGCAGTGGAAGGAAAAAATAATAATAGAAATCTCTTTTCTTTCATTTTGGAGTTTCAGGAAAGCTAGCAGTTGTAGGTCTTAATCAAAGTTCAGAAAAGACAGCAGACTGACGTTTATGTCAAAGTGTTGCATTTAATCTGTGGTTACATAAGACTACTCGAAAAAATATTATGAAATCACACTGAGCCCAAGGCCTCTACCCAAACATTCAGCCTTACACTAACTTAATATTTTACATAATACTTTTGTTGGTCCTGAAGAGCAGTGACATCCTCATGAACTAAATTGTGACTTGATTTACTTGAACACTATCGTGACTAAAAGCACTCCAGCACACATAAGCACACTTGCGCTTACACCTGTACATATACAAGCAACACACACCTGATATCGCCAGATCCCTTGGTATACTGAAGGCAGGTGTGATACTCCTCCTCTGTGAAACACTGCTGTTTGCTGCTGTTCATTTCAAGGCACTCACAAACACAGACTCTACTCACCAAGTCTTGGAGTCAACAGTTGCCTGCCTTATTCTCCTCATCATTGCCTCCCCTGTTTCTTTTCCCTTCTCTCTTTCCACTTCTCCAGCCACACTATCCTCTCCCATCCAAGGTTTTCTTCTTGCCTTCACAGTAGTTTCTGGCATCCCAGGCGAGTAAAATTCAAGTCCTTTCTCCTAGGAATATTTATTTATACAAATCAGAAGTTCTCCCACCTGAAATATCCCGGAGCTTTGCAAATCAAGTATTCAAAAGAGACTAGTGTTTTTAAAAAAGGGTTCAAAACATGCAAGGAGCCACAATCTCTGTTATGTCCCAGTCATCCACTCAGTTAAATGTCACTGTTGTAGTCTGCATAAACTTGTCACAGAATAGTTGATCCTGTATGACACCTTATGCACTGGGATATGTTCAGCATTTAATAAAAAGTAGAGAATTTGTGAAGTTACAAAAAAGCAAAAGAGTGATAGAAGGAAGAGAGCTACAGTCCATTATCTCCATTGCGAAAATAACAATAGTTTGTGGATTTAGCTCATTTAACATTTGCAAAACTGAGCAACGAGAAACTTGAGAAATGGTTTCTGTGTGCACTTTTTATAGCTATATAGTGAGTCATGATATTACTTAAAGTTAATACTTCCCCTTAACCTCATCTTACCAAAAGAGACAAATGTTATAATGCTTACAGACCAATACAGTCAGCTTTCAAAAGTGCCTCAAAGCAGCCATTCAGTGCACTAATGAATCATATCTAAGCTCTTAAAATATTTAGGCTTTTTTAAGCCTTTGAAATATAATCACTTACCTAAATATAAGATAGAGTAATTTCTCAATATATTACAATTTATCATGCTAAAGATAGTACTTTTTATAGGAAATATATCTAAAATAAACTGTGAATTGCTATATCTGTGCTTCCCATTAGTAAAAAATTATAAAGGCAGTGGGGGAAAGCATTTTTCAGAAAGATGCACAGAATTACTGGTCTTGCAGAGTCTTGCCAACAAACCACAATTTCTCAACTTTGGCCCTATTTTCTTTAGCACAGTGGCACATAATGTTCTTCTGCTTCGATACATCAAGTTAGGGTTCCCACAGGAAAGCTGTCTTTCAATATTTTTCTTTTCAGATACTTCTGCAGGTTTCCAAAACCCAGGAGGGAAGGATGCAGTAAACTCTAAAAAGACTAATTTTATTTGAAATTCATCATTTTGACATGAGATCCTGATGAATAAACTGAGTATCAGCAGGAAAATTACAGAGTTTCAAGACTACAGGTGCCAGTGCAGAAATATATTAGTTAGACAGTTAAAGATCTTTGACATTTTTAAACTGAACTCCACTGAAAAGGGAAGAGTTTCAAATGAAACAGTTGGCTAAATTAGACAAAATTAATGAAAAAGTAACATTTTATATTAAGACAAGCACATTTATCCTTGTTTAATTCAACCATTAGTAGTCTGTTTTGCTATTGAGTAGCAGCATGCTGGCTCAGCACTAATTAGGCCAGTCATTATCACAGTCAGATGTACATGGCCTTTAAACTTCTCACTTATTTCTTCTCCCACTGGCTCCCTGGAAGAATGTTTGCCCTTTTTATCCAAACAGCAAATAGGCCAAAATAAAAAGGGATCTTATTTAGGGCTGTTAGCCAAAAGGTTAAAAAGAGAAAGCCTTCTACCTCCAGCGCTCCCAAAGGATGAGCTCAAACAGCTGGGCCGCAATGATACGGGACGCAGTCAATTCACAGGCTGGGGACGTCTGCCAGCTCCGTGAAAGGAAACGAGCCACGAGAGGATCTCAGAAGTCCCACCGAGAGCCCTGGCGAGCTCCTTCCCAGCTGTCCATTGACTGCAGATGCTGCTCAGAGGGCACTGACAACTGTTGATGCTACACAAATCGGTGGATTGCAACTGAAGGGAAAAAACGTGGTTTTTCCTCTGTTGCTGCAAAAGGATAAGCCTTCTACACATCTTGGTAATTCAGTAAGATACAAAACATCTGCATTTCATTAAATAATTTTATTAAACAGACTGGATCACAAAATACTGTCACAGTATAATCTTGGTGATGGTAGAGGGATACAAAGTGATTTTTTTAAATGTCTACTGTTTGAAAGTAATTTGAGGAACAAAACAGAACAGGGAAGTACTGTAACATCTGCAGTGACTCTAAATAAGAATAAGCTCCTATGCAAGCCTACTACCTGTTACATGTGCATTTTCTGACACATCCAAAACCTATATTTGAATGTCTCAAAGTCTAAAGACACATCAGGTAAGTCCTTGAGATATTCTAAGAATTTCAGGAAAATTTGGCTTGGTATTTGAGGGTGTCCAAAAGGGTTTGTAGGACTGGATCTTGCAGCCAGGACTTCCATAGACTATGAAGGGAAAACAGAACAAAAAAAAAAAAAAAGAGAGACACAATGAAATTTAATAATAATAATAATAATAATAATAATAATAATTCAGGACACAAATGCAGCTATTAGAAAAAAAGCCAAGGTTTTGTTTGTTTGGATTAAATAATGTATTCTACGTAAATCTTGGTAAGGACTTCTTGTCCATATAAACAAATTAACCCATAATATTTGAATTGGGGAATATTTAAAACCCAGTATCATAGAATTAATGATTCTATTATAGTGATACAAAGAGTATCATTCCTTGTAAAAACAAGAAATCCCCCAAAAGAACTTCCATTCTTCAACGTAAGTTATCTCCAACATGAAAGTTCAATCAGGATGCAAATTCTGCTTTGAATTCTGGATCAATGTAACCCTTCCACTTCACTCCAACCCCATCCCCTTATTTTTCAATTTAGGAACATCTTTGAAGTGTCAAGGTCAGGACCTGAGATGTTTTAAGCATAAAGAGCACAGAATGACTTAGAGTAAGCACTAACCTGGCAAGCATTAGCATAATAGGAAGTTACCAGTTACCAGCATTCACGCAGGCCAGCTTTGTCACATGGTGATTGCTGTGAAATGATGAAAAAGTGTTCAAAGAACACAGAAACACAGTAGTCCCACACTATAGCAATGGATGTTACATAAATATCTCTACAGACAGGCAAATCAGAGCATCTGACATCCCACTGAAATAAAACAGAAGCTTTCTATAGTCTTAAAGACCTCAATAAAAATCTTCAATAAAAAAAAAAGTAATTCTAATAGTAATAGTTACCTTGACTTTGTTTTCTGAATTGTAGAACACTTTAGTTTATTTGCCTACAAACTATATCTCATTAAAGATCACAAAATAAAATAAGGTATACATTCCACTTAGCAATTGGTGCCATACAGACTGAATAATTACAGCTGGAATGATTGAAGCTGACAGGAGTTTTTAGAAATGACTTTAGAAAAAATCCTCAAGGAAAGCTACCTGGCTTCAGAAAGCAAAAATCTGCCCCAAACTTAGAATCAACCATTACAAACATTTAACAGGGCAGCTGCTTCTTACAGCATGCCTTGCAGCCTTGGTTCTCCAAACGTGAAGCTCATGAGACCTGGGGAGCACGTTGCACTTGCCCTCTCCTTCCCAGCACGCTGTGTCCCACTGCATGCCTACACACCAGAGCGAGGGGAGGAGTAACTGCCAGGTTTTGGTCTAACAGTGTTGACACTCAAATGAATAATAGTATTAAGTCAAAGAATGTAAAAAAAAGGAAAGAAAATCCAAATATTTGGCAGCAGAAGTGTGCTCTCTACAACTGGGAGGAAAAGTGGAAATTTACTTGCAGATTTACGCAACCTTGCTACAAAGCAGCTCAGTACTATGCTGTCCTGTGAGTAGGCATGTGTCTAAAAAAGTTGCAATACTATGTGTCAAAAGGCCCAACTTCTGCTTCTGAGCTCAATTTTCCTTTAAAAGTTCTGATCTTCGCTTCTCTGACACGTACAGAAAGCATGCAATGTTATAGTCCAAATTCAAAAATGCTCCAAAACATACGCTATATGGGGTTATTTTTTTACCCCTTCTAAAACTACACATATATCAATGAAAATAAGAATGTGGCAGATCTGTTGTAGAGCAGCATTCAGAAAGAACGTGTCAAGCTACTTAATTACAAGTTGTTGGGGTTTTTTTTCTCTTGCAGTGGTATTCCGTTTATTCTGTTTCAACCACTAACAAAGTCACTGATTATTTAGCTGGTCCCTGTCAAAGTTTTCATAAAATATATATAGTCTTTATAATATGTATTTATATAAAATATATATCCATTTTACATATGCAATTATATTATGCAATTACAATTATATACATCTGTTATATTTGCATGTTATATATTATACATCATATATAATTTTTATATATAAAGTTTATATATAAAATATCTAAAACCCCTATATTTTATATATATGTATACATATAATTATTTTAAAGCCTTTCAGAAAAAAGGCAGATGAAATTATTTCCTCCTTCCAGTAAGCTTTGCAAGAATTTTTAAATAAAAGGGTTTCTACAGAAAATGACTCTCTGAACAAAAAAAAAAAAAAAAGCTTTACAAAACTAAGACAGGTGAAATGATTTTTTAATTGTCCTACAAATTTTCAGAAAAAAATAGATTAATTTTTAAACATCTCAGTTAACACTGAATATATTGTTTTTTCCTGTTTTTTTTTTTAACTGGATACTTAATACCAATAAAAACCCTCCTACAGAAGCCATCATGTGAGTATAAAAATTCTTTATACTGGAATTCTTATTTCCCCTTCCATATCACAGCTGTACTCTGCTATAAAGGCATCTTATAATTGTATCCAAACCGGTAGCTGAGGAGAGGGAGCATGGGGAGACAGTAAGGACAAAAGGGAGCAGTTTCCCGTTGCACTGAGGTAGTTACAGTAGTGATTAAAGAAACACAGTGGGTGTGTTGCCGATGGCTTCCTAGGGCACAGAAAACCTCTCTCACTGGATGCATAAAAAGGCAGGCAAATGTTTGGAACATATGAAGAGCATACCATTACAGTGCAGTCAGAAGACAGAGAAAGAGACCATTTCTAGATGATTTGTAGAATAGGAATGGTACACCTTCCTCATTAGATTAATTGAGAACTAGGAAAGATAGCAATTGTGCAGATGTCACTGAATGCTGCACAGATACGCACAGCTGTCAGCAGCAGGTATGGTGCCATTGTGTTTAATACTTACATTGCCTGCATGTGACAGCCTCAGTAATGAAATGCTACTTAGGAATAAAACAGAAATATAGCTCCTTGCTCCAAAGAAATTAGATGGGTTCCAAATCACCTAGAAACAGCTGCCAGGAAATTGGTAGAGTTATACAACTTGAGATTTTCAGAGCAGCAGGAATAGATAATTTGCTGGAGTTCAGCAAAAACAGTAAAGAGGTGCCAGAGGGACCTGAGCTAGGTTTACCCAATGCTCCAAGGGGACGTAGAATAGACTACATTTCACAACTGAAATATATTCATTTGCCATTTCAATGAAATATGATTAACCATGGGAAATCAAGATTGATCCATAAAAAAGGACAAAACTTTGGAAGTATGATGGAAAACCTCAGACTCACTCCTTTTGCAAGGCCTGAACAACAGACCAAGTCTGATTTCTAATTAGATTGTTCAGTAATGAGTCAGGTAGATGTCTACTAGAAACAACGGAAACTGTGGACTTGAAACTATACACCTTCCTCAATAGGTTACTATGTAATGTGTAGGATGTACTTATGTAAGAGAAAAATTGATTTACGTCAGATGTTACAATCAGAAGTTATTTTAAGTACAATTTGTATAAACCATTTTCATGCAAGAGAGATTTTCTCTGTATGTGACCATCTTTTTTAACCTGCTGGGCAAGTCTCTTAACAGCTAAACTGCATCCAGTGCGCAGAGCCATAGAACTGAGTAATGATACTCAATGTTAGAGGTTTGTGACGCTCGTGTTACAGTGAGCAATTTATAAATTGACTGTGATCCTCAATAGCATAGAAAAAAATACTATTCTATTAAAAATATAAATTAAGACCCTAGTTAAAGATGACAAAATAGGAGTCTAGTCTTAAATTCCTTCTAAAATGCCTGCAGCAAGATGCACACTTTGGCACTGTCCAGCACAACAAAGATCCTTGCCATGCAATAGGATTAAAACCCCCTAGCAGCTGTCAGCAGACAAGCCCCTTTTCCCTCGTGCAGCACAAGCCCTGCTAGCATTTACCTGCAACTTGCACATACTTAAAACTTGCTGGGCTTCGATAGAAGTCGTTTCTCCAAAAAGAAGCTAGGAGTTGAAAAGTGAGGAAGGGGATCAGATTGTATTCAGCCACTGGGATCACTATCACAATCCATTTCAAACATCTCCTAAACTTAATATTCTTAGAGAACAGCCGCATCACCACGAGGGTTTAGAGGGACAAGTTCACCATTATCCAAGAAAATCTGTTTTTATAGCTTCAGATGCTTCTCCAAACTTTAAAGATGGATCCAGATTAATTATTTTTTCCAGTAAAGGCCAATTTATCATTGTACGTCTCTTGAAGAAAACAATTTATTCATCAATCCTCAAATCATTCCTCCCTTTCTGATGACTTGTGAATTAAAGAAGCTCATCACTGATTCCCAAACACTCACTAATTATTTCATTAACAGTTTAAGAACAAATATTGAGAAGAGTTAGCATGGTTTATTGTCAAGCTAATTACTTTCCTAAGCCATTGTTTAAATTACATAGAAATGTGTTGACACTGCTCTCTTTCAGTGACTGGACTAGCCATATTTGCTGTGTAAGTCAATGTTGCTTCCAGTATTAATTGTACATTATTAAAAACTCTGATAAAACAGTGACACCCAGATACTAATATATCCAAACAGACTTACATCAGATGATTTGCAGCACAGGAAAAATATAACTATAGGCAAGGAATACAATTCCTTCTATCAAATTAGTTAAAATACTCTATTTAGTTTGCTGCCTCAGTGAATTTGCTTAAATGCTTCCTTTAAATTTTATTGACAGTATAATGCTGGTTATACATTCAGCCCTCCTTCAGTATATTAATAGAGCTCACAAATGAATATAAAATATTAAGGAAGGTTAGCATTCACTACTGTTAAAAACAACTGTATGCACAGAATTCTAATGAAATGGTTAGCCACCCTTTCACGGCCAGCAGTGGAGAACTCCAAAAACAAAATGGATTATGGTTACAGATCCTTTTCGTAACTGTAATAGATATAGAATATTATATACATTATAAAGTTATCCATGACCAATTATTCTTCAAGTGGTATTTTAAATGACCCATTTCATCTAGCTCCTCAAACTAACATAGTTCCACACCATTAGTTCCATAATAGTGGCTGAGAATTTTGTTCTCCAGACTTGATTTTGAAAGGACATTCATATGCAAACAAATATATCCTATGGATTACTTCAACACATAAAAAAGCTTCTGATGGCTAAGGAAAACATCATATCAAACATAAATGATTTAATCTAATGTTACATGCAAAAGTACAAGAGTTCAAAGTTTCAAAAGGAAAATGTAGTTTTGACTGATTGCTTTACTGGAGGAAAGGAATGTTGGAATTATTGAATCTAGGTGGCAATGGAATGTGAAAATTTTCACTGTGCCATTCTAAACATTTTATTTCCTTAAAATTTCACTTTGCCCTGAATTTTTTTTTTAATCTCCAGATAAAAACAGAGGATACACAGCAACAGAACCATGTGAAAATGCATTCCTAAATTTAGATTGTTACGTTATGTACTCAAGTTAAATTTTCTCTCTCAGGTTCTTGAGCATTTGTGGATGTGATTCTACATAATCCAATGCTACTCAGTTTTCATAATAGTTCCTAGCAGCAAATTCCACAGATTATCATGCACCACTTGGGGGGTGGGGGTGTGAAGATTACACAGTTGCTACCTTTGGGGTTGGGTAAACAGAGGAACCAATGACGCCTTATAAAGTCATCAAGTGAGAGAAGTTTTGAGCAGATTCCCCAACTTGTTTGCAAGACTTGAATAAGCAGAAGGGCTAGAGGATAAAAGACACATTTTAGGTATGCAGGCAGGGCAGAGCAGAGCTCTCAGCACCACTCCGCAATGATGGTAAACTCACAAGAACAGGCATTTACAAGAAAGCTTATATGATCACAAAAACAAAGATGATTTCAGTAGTCACAACAAATTATCCCCCACCTTCAGTAATACTGGGGCATAATTTTTTCCTACATCATTCATACTGCAGAGATCTGTCTCAGTCTTGTGAAATGATTGCTATTAGGGTTTACTATCATACAGACTGTAAAAATCTTCACAATGAGACCACAGCAGGAACCATAATTATAAAACCCATAGAAAAGTCTTCTTAGGGTTTTGTTCTCAAACTGTGCTTTCCCTGGCCTGTTTAAACTCATTATATGCTGATCTAATTTTGACTGAAACAGTGCTTAACCTGGTCTGTGGGGGTAGGAGTGGTTGTAAAGAAATCAGGGATTTATTACCTCAGTTTTAGGCCCAACTGCTCAGAGCAATAACCCCCCAGCAGGGTGATTATGACAAGCAATTGGATCCAGTAACCTCTTCAGCTGCTGCCAGAAGAGGCCTTTGAACACAACTTCAGAACTAAAACTGTGCCCATGCATGTCTGCAGGACTTGTCCAAAAACACGAAAAGGGTTCTTTCATGAAATCATTTCTTTTGCTCCTGACAAATCAGTACCAGGATTTGTACTGCTGAACAGCAACAACTTTTCACTATTTCATACCTTGCATTTTCATGCAGAAATAGACTTACTAAACTACTGTCTTAAAGAGCAGCATTTAACCTCCCTTAAAAGCTTACACTGGGGAAAAAAAAATAGCAAAAACTTACTTTGAAGCAAACTACTACAGAAATTAGATTTCAGCTGAGAATTGACACGGAGTCCTTTACCACCTCAGGAAACACACAAGACACTGTAGTTACCTCTTTGTCAGGTTATTTTAAAGTGAGTAAATTTAAGTAGTCAAGCCTTCTGAAATACAGTCCATTTCAGAGGCAATCATTTTCAATTCATGTATTTGTGCCTTCATATGTACCCCTTGCCACACTGTTCCACAAAGCAAGTAAAACGATAGCAGTTGCTTTGCCACACAGTATTCTAGGCAGCACACCCTATGAAAACCTAACAGCACCACCAAAGGAAATCAATAGTCCGTCAGTGTATTTACCACTATTTGGGGTGAAGGAGAGGGGAAAAGGAATCACACACACTTTTCTTTGTAACAGGCATCACAAAGAAAAACATATAAGACAAAGTAATGGGGCACACGATTCCAAAGCAAACATGAAAATGAACAAATAAAAACCTTGTATTGTTTGGTTTTTAGCTTTTGATGGATTCTTTTATCTGATTCTATATGGGAAGCTCACAAGCAGAATTCATCTGGAGTGTCATCGACAGCAACACAATGATGGAAAGCATTTTTGTCATGAAAGAGAGAAGGAACTAATAAGACTTATCTGAGAAAAAAACTGAAAATTAAACAAAGTGCAGAACGCCATGTAGAAGACTTCTCCAACAGGAGAAGGTCCACTTCAGTTTTACAGAAGAAACTGAGACAAAACCTAAGGTAAAGCAATGCAGGAAGATTGTTGAAGCATGTTATTGATTTAATTTATTTTACTGAGCACACGTAAAAGTAGCAAAGAGGGAAACAAAGATATTGATCAAGGTGTACTAAAGTTAAGTCCAAATCAAACCTACAGCCCTAGAACACTTATTTTAAGCAGTTTCTGTGTCCTTGGATTGTTTGTTACCAACCTACTATTCTATCCAATCTCTCTGTTCATGGCAAAGCAATGGCAGAAGCCTCCATGTAGACAGTCATCCATATTGCTACTCCATCATTTCCAACTCTGCCAGCTATGATAGTGCTGGATATTTGATGTGGACCTGTAACATCTGTAAAGTGTGACTAAAGAATTTTCTGAACAAAGATGTTCTTCTAACATCATTAAAACAGAGCTTGAATTGTTATGCTGGCCAGAAAAGCAGCAAGCAGAGAAACAGGCCTGTGGGTAGGATGATATACTAAAATAAACAATATTTGGAGGAATGGTGGGAAGGAAATGGCCTCCTCGCATTTCTTTCCAGCATCACTGTCACTATCTAGATTACACGGGTCAAGAATTTCTAGGTGAGAAAGATGAAAACATATTTTGCAGACTCAGGACAATACTGGTCGGACACCTGCTTTCTCCTTGAGATTCCTCAGAGAGTGAAAAATATCCTGCGCTGTTATTTTTGTGGAGCTTTTCTTTGGCTTCTGATTTGGCATAGGTCAATATGAACCAGACATCATGCTTTATACAAATGCCTTTGTAACATTTGGGAGCGCAAATCTCATAACTAGGAAGCAAGTTGAATATTATTACAGGATTCTGGCCCCACTGCTTTCTAGATGTGTGCTCTAGTATTTCTTGCCTTCTAACTGAATTAGTTTTCCAGTGGAAAAAATCTTTTAAATTAAAAGAGATTTTTTCTAATCAGTGTATTTCTACTGATTTCTACATCATTATCGTCCAAATAAATGTGGTGAAAGCTGCTCTTTACCATTCATTTACCAGTTACAGATACTTAGACAAAAGCTAGCAGTAACTTTCTCTGTAACTTTTTTCTGCCACAGTGAAGCTGTCAATAAAACAAACCACAAAATCGTCCAAATGATGCTGACCAGAGCTTTGGACATCCACTTTCTCTCCTGACATCCTTCTTATGTACAGTTTAGCAAAAGCTACATACTCAGTGATCTGATTTTGAAGTTGGCCAAACTGTTGTCTAACTTTTTCTGACCTGCTCTTTTCTCAAGAGCAAAATGACTCCAGTATTGATTTCTCAAACTGCATACAGAGCATGTATTATTGAAGAACATGAAACAGTTCCATTCTGTTCTTCAACAGTAACCACCAAGTCGCTGGTGCTACACAGACGTTCACACTGATGCTTAAATTTCAGGGATGTTTGAGCAGTCCAATGGATTTCAACGATTACTTGGCTATTCACACACTGCAAGTGTATGAACAGTCTTTGCAATGCCAGAACAGAGAATAAATGCCTTTATTCAAGTTTCTCTGCAAAGCACAAGAAAGCAATTTAAACTCTCCTTGTTACTGTCACAAAGAAACTGGTGGCATTAAAAGTGAAAGCCAAGTGGGTGAAAACAGCGGGGGCTTGATGAGAAAGTAACAAGTCTATGGTGAAGCATGAAACTCGGCTTTTTCAGTAGGCTCCAAGGTGGGGGGGGAGGGGGGGAATGGGACGACCAAGTAAATAAACAAAAAATACTATAGGACATCTGACAATCTTTAATGACCTTTAATCTAAACAGAAGTGCCTCCAGTGATTTCAAAGAACTTTGGTAGTTCCTCTATCAACCTGTATATCTGTATGTAATCTATTAGCCTGCATAGCTGGGCAAGAAAAAGGAAAAAAATATATAGGTTAATTCTGTGCAGCTTTTGCTTACCTGATAAAGCTAAGCTTGCTACAAGCTTTTACTGTTTTCTGAAATTATTCTGAATGGCACTGTCATGAAAGAGATTTTCAGAAAACTACTAATTTTTTTAAAGTGTTATTTCAATTATGTCTCTAGTGCTTGCAATTATGGAGTTTTGAGAAGCTGAAGCAGTAACATGTTCTCATTAATTTATACAGCAATAACAATTTTGGCATGAGGTTAGCACTGCAGGCCAATAAAACAGATGAGCAGGCAAAACTGTCTCTCACTGAAAAGACAATAGGCCTCAGTAGGCTTTCTTGCAAAGTCCATAACTAATAAGTATTTACACAGAGTGATTGATCGGAAGACCTTCACCAACCTTTTGGGATATGTTTGCGTGGGAGGCAAGCTTCCAGAAACACAACAAGAGAAGAACTGGTTATGGTTATACACAAATATTCCTGGTTTTGCTACAGTTAATGAGATACAGGTAAAGTGAAGAAAAAAATGAAATACTGAGGCTTAAAGTTTCTAAGAGAAAAATATAGGCAACGTGATTTGTGCATGCACCATCTACTTGGATTTAGCATCACACTTATTTGTGCTTGTTTTTACTTATTGACATTTTCAGCTACTCTCTTTAACAATGAGATATTGTTTAATCCCTTTTCAATGGAGTATGATCCTCTTTAATAGGGAAAAGCAATACTTATAAAAATGAATTAAACTTATCTTTTGCAGCAAAGTATAAATAATACTACATGCATACATATCTACAAACACGCACACACAACCTACATCCTAAACACAAACATTGACATTTTTCCACTACAAAAATCTAATTAGATTTTATTAGAACTGTGAATGGTCTAGCAGTGCTCTTGGGGAAGACAAGGATGCTTATTTGGGTAAAGATTTCAAGATCAGAGCCCTGAAAAACTCAAGTGTCCATTAGCATCCTGTATTCAACTTCTTGTTCCACATTTCAGCTTTCTGCCAACTCTTTTGATGCTTGTTATTTCTCTGCATGCTACTTCTTAGCTATTTGTCATTGCCTTTACTTTAGGTGAAAATAAAGAGTAGTGAAGAAAGATCAACATGTGAATTTCCAAGGACTTTGACATGAGAATGCATAACCTTTTCTCTTTTACCACTTTGGTCCATATCCCCCTCCGTGACCCAAATGTCCACCACCCCGGGCAGAATTCCCTGCTGCAGGACACTGCCATCCCCCTCCCTGCTCTCAACACTGCCGGAGCCCCACTACAGCACAGCTGCAGAAGTCCCTCGTCACGTGCTTGTTAGTCAGAACACCTAAGTGCTGCTGTCATTTGGGCCAGGGTTCATTCCACAGCCAGGAAGAAGGCTGGAAGCAAACTCTTCTTCCTTCTGTTTGCCTGTGCCTCCTGGAAGCAAAGAATTTCAGCTACTAGCTACATTTATATACAGAAGTTGTCACAGTGGACCACTTAAATCCAGAGTAATTAGTGCCATTATTTTTCTTGTTCAATTTACAAGTATCTTTCATTGAATATGCACACATTCTAAGAGACACGTTTCTGAATTTATTTTGCATGAAGCATTTCTACTGACACCCATGAAATTTTAATGCTTATACATAGATGGCATGCAACTAAGAGCTGTAAGCAACAAACCTAACGTGGACTAATGTGGTGCATCTAAGGCTCTTCCTCTGCCCCTCAGAAGATCAGAGAGCTCTTATCTCCACCCATTGACATGGCAGAAGAATGGATGGTGCTTGCTATTAGAAAGCTACTGCAAGCTAACAGTAAGTGCAAAGCTTTAGAATGAATATTCATTTACTCCAAACACTGAGGAAATATGTTAATGTGAGAGATGTTGACTGAAAAGTGTTTCAGGGGTTACAAGAGGGGAAAAAAAAACAAAACAGTAAAGAAGATACAAGTCTGTACAGAGAACACCACAGGATCGGCTTAGCACAGATGTTTCTGTATATGAATCCTGATATCTTAATGTGTTTTCTCCTCATGGTCATGAGGGAGATGATTAAGAAGGAAAAAAAAATCCTATTTGTTAGACTTTTCAAAATGCTCTAAAAAGAAACCTATTCAAGTTAATGGGAACTTGATTCCTTATTTTCCTGATAGCAAACAGACCAAGGTGACAGGTTTTGGAAAAATCCCATGATGACATTTTCATCTAGACAAACTACTTTTTGTCTGTAGCATGGCTGAACACAAGGTATATGAAAGTGTGTGACAGGCTAAGGACAACAGGTTATGGCTTTCTATAACAAACCCTCAACATATAAACTATCCAGTGGGTCTAACACCTTTATTCATAACCTCTCCAGAAGGTCTTGTCGCTGATCGTATCCTTGTCATAGCAAGGTGTTTCTGTTCTACCTTAAGCTCAAATGCCAGATGCTTTTCTCAGAATTAATTAATCAAAGGGTACTTGTTAATTAGGTGACTTCATCGTGTCTAGATAGCTATATGAAACTGCCTTTGTATGGCTGTCCTGTTAGTTCTTATAATTGCTTAAGGAGGTAAAGCCTGTGCAACGTAGCCACGTGTTGTGCAACAGAGTCAGCAGGAGCCTTCTTTGATGCTGCTTAGTCCATCTGTTACACAGAGCACTTCAGCATACACTTTACAAGCAGCTTTTCCATTACCATGTGAATTTTCTTTGCCTCTTCAAGTATTTTCCCCATTTGTCAAAACTTAAAATACAGGACAGGGTACAAACCAACTCCTCAATAATAGATTATGAATAGAGTTTGCATTAAGAAGAGACAGTTGCTTTCTTTTAACTGAGTTATAGTTTAAGATACTGCTCCACTTTATCCATGGGTAAAATTCCAAATAGTAAATAACTAAGAGGGATGAATAATTAGGAGAGGAAAAATGCTCTGTCTATCAAGCTTTTCAAAATAGTTATGTAGGTTATGACAATACTGAGATAATTTAATAGGATACTTCCAACACCCACAAAATATCTTCCAGCCAGATGTTATGCAGAAGAACAGAATATGAATATTCAATCAAAGAAAAAGAAATCACTGTATGCAGGGCAGGGTACTAAATTCCTGAAAGATGTATTATTCCACCAATTAGTACTACAATGCTTCCTGGTTATTTTGGAAATTAAAATCTACATTTTTTCTTAAGACTGTGAATAGAAAAAGAAAAAAAAGAGAGAGAGAGAGAGATCTACACCTTTATCTCTGGACCATTTTGGCAATTCTTAACTTTAGGACAATCTTAAGACTGAAAGGACCACCAAAGGGCATCTAGGCCTTCACTGGGCCTACCAAAACAACTTTTGAGAGTCAAACTGCTCACTACATGACAGAAATCCCCTAATCTTCCTAGGGAATTCTAGTTCTAAGTTTAGTAATAGTAAGCTCTCTCCTTATTTGCTTCAGATTTCTTAATTTTTACCTTCAGCCTTCATTCTGTCTGGATTTTGACTTGCACAGGTCAGCCATTATATCTACAACCCTAATCCATGTAGGGCACATGCCATCTTCCCCTTGCTGCATCCCACATATATATGTCTCTGTACAAAGGAAACCCAGGAGCATACCCCAGATGGTGGCCACTCTTCATTCCAATAGGACACTTGCAGGGGAGAGAGGTGGGATGCCAGGGATGCTACAACATGCAAACAAAAACCAATCAGCAGTTTGATTCAGTGCTTTCTATGGCTTTTAAAGGCAAATTTCAGCAACTATCATTTGTTTTAAAGGCCTCAACTTCCTTCTCCTCCCATGACTCCATTACTGGAAATGCTGGCTACCATTAAGTTCAAGTATATAGGAGCTAACAATCTGTTTTCATACGTTCTTTAATTCATCTGGATTTACAGTTTTGATGGAGAAAAGAAAATGCACCCTCATAAATGAAGTCTGAATTATACTCCCCCCATCACCACCACTGAAGGCTAGATTTTACTACTATTATTAAAAGAAATCACTATAAACAATGTGCCTATAGTATCCATGTACTGCCAGTAGTCACAGTACGCAAGAACTGAAATGGAAAATAAGGAAATATTGCAGAAACAGAATGGGCTTTAGCTTCCCAAAACTAAAATAGCAAAAAAAAAAAAAAAGAGAGAGAGAAAGAGAGAGAGAGAGATCACTCTCTCACTCTCTACAAATGATTCAGGAAGATAAACACCAAGGAATGGAAAAAGGGAATATTAACACAAAAACAAACAATTATTAACTAAACATCAATAAGTTTAGACTGAGAAAGTTTCTAGCCAGTAGAACACTGAAGTGCTGGAAACACCTCTGAATTGGAATAGCAAGGCAAATTATCTAATATTATATGGCATAACTGTGCATGATAATGGGTAATTTAGAGATTAAATTAATTAATTTAGAGAGTAATTTAAGAGATTTCTTTAGATTCTGTGCTCTCATTTGTTTAAGACTTGGTCTCTTATGCTTATTGAAATGTTGGCATCCAATATAACTGCAATTTTAAAGGCATAATGCAGCACACATATATCTTTCTATTTGGTACTATATAAATGGACATGAAAAATACCCTGTTATTTCATATTAAAGATGGAACTCCAGATTATTCAGACTAGTTTAGGCAAGGGTGCCTAAATATATATATATTTACTTATTTTTATTTATTTATTTATTTTAACAGTAGATCTAAAGCTATTGCTTTCTCTCACACTGAAAAAAGCATATTTTGCAGCATAAACATCAGGCATCTTTCTACCCAAACATAACCTTTCATTTAAATTACAATTGCAGAACTGTCTAGACAGCTATGCCTGAAGAGTATATCTGTTATTGCCAATATTACCGACATATAAAAACAATTATACTCCAGCTGAAATTTCTATTGATAATTGACTATCAAGTGTTTTCCACTGTCTTTCATCAAGGATCATACCATGATGCTACATTTACTATATTCCTTAACTTTTTTCTTAATTTTAAAACTTAATTTTCAGAGAGTATTTAAAAATGAACACAATAACTGTAAAAAGTCCAACTATTCAGCTGCAGTAAAACAATCACAGCTTGCATCACATTTTTTAGCAATACTGTCATATTAATTCAATGGAATAAAGGCATCTTATAAGTTCTAAAATGTTAAAAGGATGATTCTTGGTCTTAACTTGCAGTTTTGGCCATGATCTGAACACCAAGCCCTTGAGAACTGTTTTGAAAGTTCCCGTTACCTTTCAAGAGTGGAGTTGCTTTATTTCTTTTTTCAGGCTTTTAACAACACCTTATAAAAATAGTGTTTCTGGTTGAAACTCCCCATTAAAGTGCTTAAAAGTGAAATGCCATATATTTTCATGAAATTTAGCATTCTAGCATTTCAAAATAGTCAGAAATGTTATTTAACCTCCTTCCAACAACTCTGGACTTTCCCCTCTATAATCTTAGATGTGCAGAGACTACAGTGCTGTTAAAGAACTAGAAATAATTTCTATAGATTTCTTTCCTTGCCAGGATATTACCTTTTCTAAAATCTGCCTTCAAGTTGGGTTCTAGTCTCCAAATATATTTTATCTTTTTATTTCCCAATGTGATAAGTAAATGAACTCAATGAGCTAACTGAAACCAACTGCTAAAAAAAGAAATGAAAAAAGTTACCAGTACTGAAAAAATCAAAGTAAGTATACAATCCTTTTTAAAGAAAAATTTCTCTATACTACCTCCAATTCAAGCTGTTTTCTATCTCTTTGTTGATTTTTTTAATCAAATCTAAACACAAGCAGTTAGGACACACATGGAAGTAACAACGTACAAGATGGTAATAAAATTGTACTCATTGGCAATTATTAAGTCAGTTCTCATGCATGAAGGTTTCTTCATAACAGACTGCATTTAAGAAGCCAGTCTGATCATTCTAGTTATCAGACTAAGATTAAGCAAGTGCAAACAGTGACTGATGATAAAATTCACAGCTTCTATTAGATGATTTGGGTATTACCTGAGCTAAGGGCTAATATGGTTTAGGTTACAAGATCAAAGCACAGTGAAAAGCAGAACTACTTCCCCCTCAGTCAAGTTGTATTTAAATAAATCACCTAAAAATGCTATTGCTCTTTTGATGAATGATATTTCAGGTAATTGTTAAAGTAAAGGACAAGGAATTGTTATATTTGATTTCCTCCCAGTTTTGGATAAAATACTTTCATTTCTAATGCTTATCCTTAATATGAATCTTCTACTTAAATTTGTGATCAAACTAAAAAGCAGAGAGCAGACAATGGAATTTCAACTTTTTTCTGTCTTGGTGTTTAGATCTAAAGCAAGCTGTACTGACAGCGGTTGGCACCCCTGTTGAGTTTGTTGACAGTTACAGTGCTACGCTAACCCTCGAGTCAGTCTCATTTTACATTCTGAAAAGATGACACTTGGCACTAAATTTGCTCTTGTTATGAATAATATGCTGCCTGTTAACATAACAGAACAAAAACCTACTTTTACAAAGAAGAATGTGTATCTTGGTATATTTTTCAAATATACTCAGCATTCAGAAATGTCACTTCATGTCTGGATGTGCGAGAAAATGATAGGAGAAGTAAGGACATGAAAGAGCAAATTCCTGGTTGCAGGCCAGCTTTTGATGAATTCTCTCAGACTCACTTTTTTCCCAAGAAAAAAACCTTTCACTTCTAGACAAGGACAAAGCTCAGCATCTCCTTTTCCATACCTTACAATCCTGAAGAAACAAATTCATTAAATTGCCTTTCACTTGGCCAGACATACTCGACGCGGGTACCATCAGAAGAAAGGGCTTCCTGTTTATACATAAGCACCCAAAGCTTCTCCCCAATTCTGCCATGTACACCAGAGATACAGAACTCCAGTACTACTTTTGTAAGTGAATTACATTTTATTGCTCAAATCTTTTCGAAAGAACAGCATAATTAATCTTTGTCAGAGTTTTGGCCTACCTCTCACCATTACGTTGGCTGAGTACCTCCAAAGCAAGAGTATTCAATCTGCATATTATGCCTGGGGGAGAAAGTGTATTTTGGGAGAGCCAAAACAAAGGAGATAAATAGCCATTTACATTTTAAAAATACTCACTATAAGTTACTTATCTTACAGGACAGGACAGAAGTTCTTGAAGATACCCACCAATAACAATTTTTGCAGAAAACATTTATTCTCCCCATCACAGCTTAAACACATGCTACATAAATTACCTTGGCTCAGGAAAAAACAGCCATAGAAGATCCATGCAACTGACACAGTGACAAAGCTAGGACACAATCTGATGCTTCTGTAACAGTTTGCCCATCAATATGCTTTGTTTCTAAGTGCCCCTTCCTGGGGCACTCTGGGAGAGGTTACCTTAAAGGATTTTATTCTGATGGCAAAAATACATAGGTTGCACTAAGGCACTAGTGCATCTACTTCTTCAAGCTTTACTCCATGGTACAGTCTATACACTTAGTTTTATAGGGTCAATTCAAAAATTAATTATACACGTGCTACAATACATCATATCAGAATGAAACATGCTACATACTGGTAAATGGAAACTATTTCAAGAGCACACTTTTTTTTGCTTACACTAGAACTTATGCTTTAAATAGTGTGAGCTCTTCTGTGTTTCTGCAAGGGGATAATTTTCCTACACAGTTGCATTTTCTCATGTCAGGATTCAGACTCACTGCTTCTATTCACATTCAGTCGCTGATAGAACACAGCGCTTTTCAGTTCCTGAGTCTATAATCAAAGCACTGTATTTGATGGTAATGCAAACGAAGGAGTATTTGTCTAATTAATATTACATTATTATATGGGTAATGTGTTTTCTTATAAATATCTTGTATGTACAGTGTCTAGTTTAAACTTTCCGAGAAGTAAGAGAGTGTGAAAATGTTCCTTCATCACACAAGACATCAGAATTCTTCTCCTTGGCCTTGAACAAGCAGATAGCTTAGATAGCAAGTTCTTTATCCCATGAGATTTACCAACTAGATATTATCCACCTTCTAGATGATATCATGCATTTTTCTCATATGACACTGGCCAAATGTTCAAGAGTCTCATGGGATGAATGTCCAGAAATAGCAAAATCAGCATTCTAAGAAATACGTAAACATAACCACCCACAGCATGCCTGCCCTGGAGAGCTCATTCTTGTGTAGAATAATTTTTACAAAATCACGAGTGACGGTCTTTATTCCCCAGATTAGTCATTTATTTGTTATTCTTTGAAGTTTATGCAAACAACTGCATCTATGTTTAGTCAAGCAGAGAAAGGGAAAACTGCTGATCTACAATTGCTGCATGCATCTGTACACTGTCTTTCAAAGCTCATTCAAAAAATTATTAAAAACCTCATAGCAATAAGAAATAACCCTATTTTTAAAGGGGTGAACATGGGTATATGGCACCAGGTTTTCTGTTGACCTTAGATCCCTTTTAAGATGTCACACAAGGTGTATTTTCAGAAAGTCTTACTACATTTTAGAGAAGCCTACAAGACTCGCCATGATTTCTTGAGGAAAAATTGACATTATTATTACAGACACATTTAAACATCATCATCATCACAAAAACAGCAGTAATAAAACAAAAAGTAAATCCCTGCAGCTGACAATTTTTAATCTGTCAAGTGCAGAAAAAAGCCCCAAACACATCTGGCATTACATTTTAAGGATTATAATAATACTTCCAGTTACTTGGATTAGGAGAGCAAAGAATATAACATAACATAATATACAGCTGAATTAGGAATAGAGAATTGCTTTTAACTCATGCCAGAGAGGTTTCTCCAGTTACTGCTGCTTCCTTGGTGACATACATTGACCAATTCTAATAACAACAAGATTGGAGGTAACATTTCTTGAACCTCACACGCGCACCTGAGTATGACAGCTGACTGCAACGTTCATACTGGTCAAGGCTGTCTGCCTGAGGCAATATCCGTATTTTGAGAGGAATTAAACAGGAAATATAAAGGTGAACAATGCAACCAGCTCAATAAGAGGGTGAAACAGACATAATCAACAAAACCAGAAAAAAGATCATTAATAATAATGCAAAACTTAAGCAAAAAAAGACAAAAATGAGACAGTATTGGTGGGCATAAACAAAAAGGTATTATGACACTCCAAGCTGTCCAGAGTCTGTAGTCAGTCAGATTTCTCTTTGAACACTCATGACAGTTGCAGCAAGCATTGCCTGTGTTTCAATACCTCTCATGTAAACAAAATCAGAACAATTAAGCAAGATGTTTTCTTTTAGATATATGGTGACAAAAAAAAGCAAGTCATGCGTGAGTTTTATGATCCTGGTACTTTTCCATCCCCCTTGGAATCTACTGATTTTATCTATATGCAGCTAATGTGCAGCTTATGAGAGGTTGGATATAATTTGCAAACAACCTACTCCAATGATAATTTCTTTGGTGCCTAAATTTACTTCCTTCCACAGTTTCTTTAAATGTTACCTTTTTCTCCCCACGCTATGAACATGCCATTCAAATCATGCTTCAACAATGATTCCCAAAACATTTTACAATAATATTAAAATGCTTAAAAGGCCAGTGGCAACATTAACATGATATCCTGTCCGCCCAACTATACTATAACGGATAGAGTACTGTGCAAGTTTTGATAAAAAGGTTGCAAGATATTCTACTCCCCAGTGGTGTTATCATTTGCAACTGCCACAGTGATACACAACTGCAGGGACATCTTGAATAACAACAATGGCTTATGAGTCTTTCAGTCACATGAATGCTAAATTGCTTGATAAGATTGTATCTTACTTGAGGGGGAAAATTTCACTGGCACATGCCAGTTCCTGTACTCTAAACCTCCTGTTTAGATTGCAATCTTTCCAGCGCCACCTACAAGAGGTATCATTCTGTAAGCACATGGATTTCCTGTGAAATTTTTTTTTGTGACTTATTGGCTCACACAACCAAGCTTTTCCAGCAACTGCAACAGCTATAAGATCTCTCTTGCTACACCCTTGTGGAGTCTTAGTTTAAAAGCATGAGCTTATACTGCAGTATGGCAAAGATGGGACACATACAGCCTCTTTTATTTACCCATCATCTCTTTTTCAGGGTTTTAATCTTCTGTCGCTCTTGACTGAACTGGCCAACGAATTTAAAAGTTGAAAGGCTTACAGGCTTGAAGCACACAGGCAGGCAGACACAGAGATAGGGATATAGAAGTTTCCACAGGAAATGGTTTTTTGTTTTCTTAATTTTATACAAGCCATCACACTAGTGCTGACAATCAATCCAAGGTCCTGACCTTGATTTTCAGAGGCCAGCCACAGCCTAGTCTGCAATAACTTCAAGTTCTTTTCCTTTGACTTTTTAATGGAAGGGAGGAGGGATTGAGGAAGGAAGTTCTTCACACAATACTATCACAATTTATCCTATATGAAACATTTTACTTCGAAGAACCTGGAATATGCCTATCAAGGCTTTTGTTTTTAAACAAAATCTGTGATGAAAAACAGCTGAACTGAAGAACAATCATCTTGTACTTAACACAGTTCAAGACTCTTGTAGAATCTGATCATTGGTGAGAAAAAATTGAAAGCCACACAACAAAATTGAGATAGGAATACTCTGCAGCCATTGAACACCATAACTTGCATATGAAACAATGGATATGCAAACACAAAAATGTTGATGGGGCCAAGAATTTGTTCACAAGACCTTTAAAAAAGCATGCGCTGAGTGTAGTGTCACTGTGTTGTATTACAAGTCAAATGGCAAAAGGGGAGAAAAAAAATTGATATGGAATTATTTTAGGAAAGATCTTTAGATTCAATATTCCACTGGCCATATTAATGATAAATGAATAACATACCACAAAGAGGGTAATTATGAAGACTAAAATCATGAATGAGAAGGCAGGAGGGAGGGCATCACTGGACAAACTTTAGAGACCTGTGGGCAAACACGTCTTTCAATAAGATTAGTTTTCAATTAGATTAGATTTTAGATTTTTAGATTTTAGACAATTTCAATTAGATTAGATTTTTGGACCAACAGTTTTCTGTAATTTAATCTGTTTATATGTAACCGTGTGGTAGCCAGCTAGAAAAACTACAGGGGATTAATCTTCCTCTACTTTCCTGTGGAAATCTCCGACTGCGTAATAAAATATTGAGAATAGTTCTAGTAAGATCAAACAAGTACGACTTTGCAAGGGATAATCATAGCTATTCTAAGTACGTGAACAGGCTGCTTCCTTGATGACAAGCTAAGAAGCCAATTTCAAACATTTCCTGGGACAAAGCATGCTAGATGATACGCGTTCCAAGTCCAAAAAGACTTTGCTCCTTCAGTTATCTTCCCACTTACCCTTTTTTTGTCTAGATATGATTTGGCTTTAGGAAAGCAGGCCTATAAAAAAATTCTGTTAAATGTTTAATACAAAGGGCTTTATTTTTACATGACACTTTCATATATCAATGGCACAAAATGCTTAGTAATCATGACGAGAATAACCAAAAGAGAAAAGACCAACTTTTAAGGCAGCTGATTAGGATCTTGGGAATGAGAAGACAGAACAGAAGGAGACTAAAGGAAGAGTTAGAACAGAATGAAGTATTCAGAAAACAGATTAAATCCACATAATCCCCAGGAAATAACTAATTCACAAGCAAATTATATGAAATATGAAAATCAGAGGGAATTCATATAAGGCCCATATTTTATAGGCCTCATCCTGTCAGCTTGTTGGCTAGGCAGAACTCTTTCAGGATGACTCTTTAAGGTGCCAAAAGTTTTGAGCACCAACACAACAGTGTGGTGCCCTCATACGCTACTCTAAAATCAGTTGTAACCATTTCCAGATGAAACCAACATGTCAAATTGAGATTTCCTATACTGTTTGCTTGGGGGACCTTATAGAAATATAAGAACAGCCCTGCTTAAAGGACTTCCTGTATATCTTCACTGTAGCCTTCTGGTTAGGAGAATTTTTCAATTTTTAGCTCGGTTTCGTGAATCTTGTGTGAAATACAAATTTTCAGGTTATATTTACAGTTCATTATGTAAGGATTGGCTTATTCTCTTATGACAAGGTGACTTACCTTTATTCGCCTGGAAAAAATGTTCTCTGAGACTCTGCACAGGAAAAACAGTATTACCATTCCTGTGAAACCATCATGAATTGTGACAGCAGTTTTACTTCAGGGAAAGTTTATGAAAATATGGGTCAGAAATAGATTGCATTCATAGTTTTGTTTTCATAAAACAATTTAAAGTTACATGTAGGAAGACTGTACCAGGCCTGGCCATCTAAATCTAAAATTGTAAGAGAAGTACTATTTCTGAATTACATCCAATAAACTCAATAGGAAATCTGGAATTATCATTGACTCAGAAAAATCTGGGCCACTTTCACCAAAGAAACACCATTTTAGTCAAGTCCAGTAATACAGAGCTAGTACCAGCTCAACCATCATGCCAATTCTCAAAGGTTTTCACACATTCCTGCACAGCATCTTCATAGCCTCCATTCAACAATTTTAAATGAATATATTTCAGATCTAAAACTAAGAAATGTCAAGTATCAATCAGTAATCACTGTTTTAAAAACAGTTTTAAAACACTTAGAGAAGAAAAAGTGAGTCACAACCATCTTACAGACTAGTCTGTTGATAATTACATAAATTATTTATCCCTGCACAGAACTCAGATGCTGAAGGTAAAGGAATTTTTTTTATTATGAAACTGAAAGAACACATGGAATTAGAAAGTTTAAAGAAAAGTCTTTTGGTTTTTTTTAAACATTCCCAAATGAAGCCTTTTCTGTTTTCCTTCAAACTTTTACTCCTCCCTCCCCAATAAAGAAAATAAACTGGTGGGGTACTTAAGTCTTGTTTCTCTATATCATGCTATATATCACATTGTTCAGATAAAATATAACAGCTGAAATTAAGCCCTGTGGCTCCAGACAAATCAGTGAATCATAACATCAAGAAAGATATTTTTTTAGGAAACAGTCTTAACACTAAGAAAGAAAGAGTGAACATCCTTATCAAAACAGTTTTAATAGAAAAATGAGTCCTGATCAAAACAGTATTATTGCGTATTTAAAACAATTCAGTTGAGTATTGGTGATCTTAAAAACCAATCTCCAGATTTGAAATACAGCAGCTCTCATATTTTATTTCACACCCCCCCCCCAGGAAACTTGATTAGGTGAGGAAGATTAGACTACTTACTGTCCAAGTCTGAATCAGAATTAAAAGGTCACATTAAAGCATAATCTGTCCTTTTGTTTCTATTGCTACAACTATTAGAGTAAGAGCTGGCAACACCTCATTTCACCTTTACAATCAAACTATCCCCTTCCCCCCCACTTTTTTTGCCATTTCCGTAACGCATCTCCATATATACAGCTTGAATTTCTCATTGATTCATTCATAGAAAAGTATCAATTCAACTTCTTTAGCATGTTTTTTTCTTTCTTTCTTTTTTTTCCCACCCCCAAGAGGTTAATACTCAGTGAAGAATTAAGGGAAACATTCTGCAAAAAGGCCTTTAATTCCTCCATGAAAATCCAAGAACAAGATGAAAATTACATTTGCATGTACTTACTGTGCAAATGTTAAGGCTATGCTGTCTGTGGGCCCATCACAGAATCAAATTATATGTTATTGCTTGACCAAAACTTATGCTTAGTCCAAAACTTGCAAGAAGATTGGGGGGGGGGGAAGGGAACAAAGGTGAAATGTGTGTGTGTGCGCACACAAAGCTATTTTAGACTTGCTTTGCTTGGCAGTTTAATTCCTTAAAAACAAGCCATACTTAGACATTGCAAGGCTAATGAACTCCATAATCAGAAGACAAGATCAGCTGATAGAATCACTGGAACTACCAAAAACGATCATATTATAGTACCAATGCTCATACAAATCTTAAACTGGCTTTTCTAAAGACTATTTACATTCCCAGTTATAGTCCAATTATATCATAATGTTTCAGCAGATTTAGTTATTTTCAATTTAGAAAGCAAGCTAAAAATTTAAATGATTGCTTCGGTAAGTCCCTGCAGAGCCTCCAGAGCTCTCCTAACACTTGTTTGGTGGTGTTGCTCATTCAGCGTAGACCTCACTGAAGTGAATGGGAACTGAACTGATGAGTCAACGTGCTACTTTTACTACTACATTTTCCCCTTCCCCCATTCTTCAGGACCATCACATCATTTCTTCATGTTTTAATCACATTCCTTTCCCAGAAAGAGACTGATTCCATTTCTGGGAAAGAAAGGCTTTAAAGGGCATCATGAGCTGCCCTGCTATCTGCATTAATATTGCATTCCAGAGACTATTAGAAATGTGCTTATTTAAGCACTATATTAGTTCCTGTACAATTAAAGTAGCTCAAGCAGTGAGTCAAAGCAGAGTATTTCTGCTCCTTTTCCACTTACATTAGTCCTTCCATAGAAGCATATTAGCATATTATGCAGAGATAGGCAGATTGCCACTTTTAAATGGAGGAATCAAACAGCAAGAAAAAAGTCACTAGGCATCAACTTGCTGGTATACTCCACTCTATTCTCACCAATTCCTAAAACAAGCTGTGGCTTTAAGACAACAACAAAATACAAGGCACAACCCAGCAAGTTTTAAGAAACCAATTATCTCCAAGATAACCTTCTCTTGGTCAAATCTGGTCAAAGGACAGAAATGTTATTTAAGAAGGGAAGACAAGACACACAGAGCAAAAGATTGAGCATAAAACTTGTTTCCATAGAAATCTCGTCCCTTAAAACAGTGATAGAAATCACCATGACAACTAACCTGAAGAGTTATGATGCAGATGCAGTCTTAAAGATTAATCCTGGTTTAAGGATTAGAGGACTGATCAGACCACTGCACTAGCAGTTATATCCCTCTTGGAAGAACAGGTCAGGTTGGATGCTTGTTTAATTACAGAATTGTTTTGCCATTAGATAAGATCTATTAGTAATTCTCCCTCTTAAAGGAGAAAATTTCACACAGATTTATGATTTTTAAATGCTTGTTTCAGCTGATGGAGTCTGTGGCAAACAAAAGGCAAACCACCAGGATATTCTTGAGATTATTGTTTGAGAACTCTCTATAAAATAAAATCAAGAAACCAGTAGAAGAGAAAGGGGTTTAAATGAATTCTATTCTCATTCTAAACAATATTAATAATATTGTTTTGTGCAGCTATCTCTTTTAAAGAAATCAGTGTGACCATACTAGTGGGGAACCAGTTTTTTTTTCCTATTCTTAGGAACCAACTGATGTCGTTTCTGCTGCATACAGTTTAAATTTTGAGTCTCAGCTGCCTTTAAATCCCAACCATATAGATGTGTTTGTTTGTTTGTTTTTATTTCTAAAATGGTATAGGTATAAACAATCTGACAGTGATCTCTGACTGCTGACCACACTTGGGAAAAAAGCAGGTAGCTGATTAGAATGATTTAATAGTTTCCTCATCTGAACATTTACTTAACATACTTATGATGCTTACTCACAGGAGGTTGCGAAGCTATGCCTTAGGGTCTAAACAAACAGTTCTTCATTTTCCCCCAATTTTCACAGTAGTAATTGTGCTGCTGCCACCAGTTTCAGGCCATGCCATGCACTAAGAAGTCCTATTCTGAGGAACTCTGGAGAGGAAATTGATTTAAGTTACCAAAATGGTAAGAATTATCTTGCTCTCTTGGTCCCTTTAGCTCCATCCTAGCTGTTATATTTATGACAGACACAGGTGAATAACTCCCTATCAACTACTAAGCATCTGTTCAAAATACAAATTTATGTCAGGTACAAAGGAGGACAGCTAATCTAATGTAATATTATGAGGTTTTACTGTCTTCAAATCTTCCTGCTTTTGAAGTCTGTATGTAGTGTGCCTAAGACTCTAAATAAGAATTCTGGCCTTTTATGTAAGCTTAGAACAGAAGATATTTGTGAACCATTAGCTATGGTGGAACTTAGCATAATGCACATGCCGAGACAATTCCCTCCTTTAATTATAGGGTATCCATGGAGTCAGTATTTGGAAGTGCTAACTAATAAGCTAAGGGGACCTTTATGGCTTTCAATTTCAAACAGTTGGCCTGAATGGAAACAAGATATCTTGGCACAGAGAATTATTTATGCCTGTGTAGACTCAGCATGACTGAATATTTGCCACATGACAATAGAAAGCTGCAAAATAAGTAAATTGAGAAATGAATGGCTATCCCAGTTTTGGCCAAAAATGTTCTGTATCATTAGCTCAATAATTCAGATTGTCGCTATGCACAGATAGTATTTCAATAGCTCTAGAAAACCACCATATTTGGCATATGACTGGGGGAGAGGTGAGAAGGGGAGTTGCCTTTCTCCAAAGTAGATTAATTCAGTCTAATTGTATGCAGTTGTATTCTTCTTTATTGTTCTAAATGACATTTTAAATGTATCAGTTAAGAAGAGAGCTGGAAATTTTTATTCATATCACAGTGATTTTTAAATCTTATACTTTTGTTAAATGTGCCAATTAGTTTCTGAGATGCTATATAAAGTACATACAGAATGTAGCTAAATTTCTCTTTCCCTGTATTTTTATCATATTCAAGAAGAGGAGAAATTAAAAAAAGTATTTGGACTATTTTTGCATCTACCAAAAATAGTTGTTTTTGCTTTCAATTAAGAACATTTTTCTTCTGCTTTACACAGCCCATCATTCAAACTTCCAGGAAATATTTGTGTAAATTAATAGGAAGACGACAACTGTAGTCACAATATAATTTTACTTAGCATCTTCAAAAGCTTTCAAAACACTTCATTACTTACATGAGGTCAGCTCAAGATAAGAAAAATTCAGATAGCATTTTGTAAGCCAGAAAGACATACTCACTCACCTCCCCCACCCCCCAAAAAGTAGGGAATTCTTAGCCTTGTTAGTGAGTTTAATGAGTTAAAAACATTAAAACATCAGATAAGTGCAGGGTGTTTACATTCTTCTGTATGTGCCTGGCAGTGTTTAAGAGCTGAAGTCTTGACTGAATGTGAAGCAGAGTGCAGGAGGCCTTATCATGAGGAAATCCTCACTGCAGAGCATTCTGTCATCCTTACCTTTCACTCCAGTGTAAGTATGCTATTTATTTCTTCTTAGGGACTGCAGCTTGGTGAAAACAGATGAAAATCATTGTACTTTACTACCAGCCAGCTTCTCATTAATATGCACTGAAATTTTTTCCCAGTAAGCCTGACAAGCTACCTATGCAGACCTACATAGCCACTGTCATGTTCTGCCTCCTAACACAGTTCTCATTTTGTTCTTAGAAACTGCCTGATAAAAGTTACATTAATGAACATACAGTTAGTTTTCAATGCATAATTTATGTCTTTATTTAGAAGAATGGATGATTTTCCAGGATTTTAACTACAAAGAAAGGAAACCACAGTCTTGGGCTACATCCGAGAGGAAAGCATGTTAGTCCTTCCACCTCATGAAATCTAGGGTGAAGATTATTATACTGATGTGGACGGGAACACTGAAGTAATCCACACTCACTGTACACAGCAGAAACTGCCACTTTGGGAACCATTAAGGCTGACATACATAACAACCCTACCCTTCAAGAGACCTTAAGTAGGACCTTACAGTGAGCAATACACCTTTTATTCCAGGGATGTACCACTCATAAGTAAAGCTCTTTCCAGAGCTACAGAAGTACTTCATTTTTTATAAGAATAGAAGAAGTTATTAACTGATTATGTGCAAAAGCAAACATGCAGCAGCCTTTCTGAACTCTGCACTGTTTGCCTGCAGAAGCATATGAGCCATGGGAGACACTTCCTTGTGAATGTAGGTCTTTGGGTGGTAAAACACAGCTGAGGAATGCAATTAAGCCATCCTTCCTCTTGGGAACTGATGCAAAATCTTTGTTTTATTGATACTAAACTGGTGAAAAACTCTATTAGAGCTCTTGGAAACTTATCTAAACTTAGCACAATGCCGAGCTGCTAGCCAAGAGTCTTCCAATGCAGGATGGCACTTGGAGAGAAGGTGGCTGCCAAAGTCACTTTACGTCCATTATCAGGACTAGAGGCTCAGAATGATGACAAACAAAACTGTCATTCAGTAACCTATACAAACCACATCAGCATTTACAGTCCAGCACTTATAAATGTCTTCATAAAATTCCAACCATGGCCTATCATCCTTAGATCAGCAAACGAACACAGACTGAGAACAAACTTTTAACCTCTGTAAAGATGATCTCTTCTAGTGAAGGGTTTGAAGAAGCAAATACACTGCCTACCTTGTGTCTGAGAGAAACAGACAGCCATAATAATCCATTAAGCCAGCAGTCATTTATCCAATACACTGCATGAATCAAATCCACCACACATCACTACCAGAAAAAGAGCTCTGCAGATGGTCAAGTAATATTAATCAGATAAATAAGGCATGTGAGCAGCAAAAAAACAGACCTGATTCTATGAAGCTAGGCTAAAGTATAACAGCTGAATATTGGAAATAATATATGCAAGAATATTTTCCTGCTATGAACCACTTATGATTAAATACTGTTTAGGCATATCTTCTAAATTTGTTAACAGCCTCTCAAGAAGCTTTTCAGAGAGTGAAGGTTAATATGCACTTGGAATTACCCAGCTGATTTGTCACCTCACATTTATGTGGTTAAGTCTATCACAGGAACCAATACATATTTAACACCATTTGAGTAAAGGCTTAGCAATATCCTATGTCATATCATTTGGCAGAGGTCACTTAAGTTCTGAAGTCAGCCTTTCAAATCCACTGTATGAGGCTATTAAATCCAAGGGTTTACAACAAGATCTTATTAAGATTACATAGCTAGACTAAGGATACATAGTATTTTACCTACAAAGCATTGTAAAGTATCTTAAACAGCCAGTTTCACATTGATTCTGATTTCAAAGATTCACTGCTTGAAAGTTTTAATTAGGCAGCTGTATCCTGATGGACTGTTTAGCATTCTCTGAACTCAGATTTCCTGAGCAGCCTGCCAGTCAAAAATACTTTATTCTTCATACATTTTCAGTTTAGGCTATTTTGCTCTCCTAAATCACCCTCAAATTATTTGTCAGCAGTACGTCAGTAGCATACTCTTAAGCTGAAATCTCCCATTTATGTGAAAGACATGCTGAGTCTTGTATTTTTTTGACTATCAAAAAAATCCTCTCCTGTAGAGAATGCAGCCATTAAATCAGCTTTATTACTACCTACAGCAGCCTGAAGCTTCCTGTCATCCCTAATCATTAGCGAGTCCTGCAAGTGAGAGTTACCATCTCACAATGTCCAGAACCTCTGAGTAGACAAGGAGTCATTCACCGCTACGTTTCGTAATTTATTTCTTTACTTTTGTCAGAGTTGCAATCAAATGACATACACAACCCTGGTTTCCTTAGGCTGATCCATACAGGGTTCTAAACAAAAGCAAGAGACATTGTCCCTGTGAATCAGAGTTCAGGATCCTGGATGAGATAAAAACAAAATGAATAAATACATATATCCCAAGCCACTTTTATAAATAAATACATATAATTTTAGCCCAAAGTTTTGTTTTGTTTTTTAATTACCCTATACGGCCTATGGTATGTATGGCATTAATATTTGAAGTGAAATTCCTAGTGACATATGGCTCTATGGATAAAGCAGCATGAGAAACATTTTCTCAGTCGAGGAAATTCATTTAACCAGTGTTTGCAATAAAATTTACAAAAGACAGTTTACTTACACACCTACATTTTCAACTCACTGCTACCATTATTTCTGTATCTTGTTGTTCACTCTAGTACAGGTCTTAGCAATGTCTTTTCAACTGAAGATGTTATTTGCTATTAAACATTTCTATTAAGTAGCAACTTTTTGCAACTTAATCCACAAAAGAAAAATGCGCAAAATTCATGAAATGAGACAGATAAAGCAATATTGTTTCTTTCTAATCAATAACCCAGTGGTTAAGTACTTTGTCTTAAAGCACAGTTCCAAAATCCTTTGCCTCCTCTGAGAGTTTCCATCTGTGAGGGTAATACTCTAAATTCCTTATCTTAGAATATTCTGGAGAAAAATACTCGCAGTTATACCTGCTTAGGTTGTCCCCCTTCCAGAAAAGTATTAAACACCCACTGGAATATAGACTGGATCTCAGGGTCCCACTTGTCAGGAATACACTTCCTGGGTTCCTTTTCCCTAATTAACGTGTCATATTAATATAGTCTGTCCAGCCAAGTGAATATTTACATTTCCTATGGCAACCCATGAGATTAGAACAGCTTCATTAGGAAAGAATTAACAACTCATTTCTCCCTAGCCTAAAATAGCATAAATATTAAAAGGTAGCTTAAGTGTCTTTAGAGATGGGACATGTTTCAATTTCCTGAAACAAAGTGGGAATTGAATTGGTCATTTACATCCCATGTTAGCACCATAATTATTGGGGGAAAGAGTGGAAGGCAGTATAGCCTCCTCTTATGGACGTTCTCTAAGTTTAGTCTTCCATTGTCTTGCTTTTGTTAAAAAATAAAATTAAAAAAAAAAATCCAAAACACTGTTTCAAGAGGAGGAAGTTCTCTAACAAAAATAAAGTTTCTAATTTCACATATTATCAAACAAAATAAACACACAATTTTAAGTGCATTTGTGTTTTGACCAACCAGTCCTTCCCTTGACATTTATCCCCAGTCAGATATGGAGGAGGAATCTACTACAAGTACTTCAAAATAAATGAGCATTTAAAAGAAAGACATACTGCTAAAAATGCTATATGCAAACATTATGACCAGCATGACTAGGCAAATCAGATATGAAACTTAACACCAAGAAGAGGCTAGTTAAATGCACCTGAAAGCCATTAAATTCTTCTTTGATCAAAGTACACTGAATATCTAATTAGAAAAATTACTGTTGATTCTGTAAGAATAAATCAAGGTTCCCAATTAAATGTTGTTGGGGGTTTTTTCAGGACTCAAGAAAGCAGCTCTACCAGCTGTATTTGTGATCTGCTATGTAATGCCAGGCTACTTTACCCAAGCAGCTGAAGAAAGCTTCTTTCACTATTGTTTCATCTAGATAGTGTTCTGAAACAATACTTTCTAAATGGCCTTTAAATAGCTCCTTCTTTATCAAACTGTTGAAAAAAGCCCTTCTTATAAGAACAAAGAAAGCAGTGCTGCAAATGGAAGACTGATGAATCATTAGTCCTTCAGCACACTTTTTAGTTTACTAATTTTGTAATGGGGGAAAAAGGTCCTAGTAGATTTCATTAATTATTTCTAGAAATACTGTATCCCTCAAGCAGGCAACACCACACAAGAAAAAAAATCCATAGGATGTAGTATTAATAAATGCAAGTGAACCTTTGGTTAACTTACTGATATCCATAGCATAACAAACATAAGACATTAAAGCTATCTGCTAAGTTTGCATACATACTGTATACCATTGTTATTAAGAATAAAATAAAAAAATTAAAACACATTTGCTTAAGTGACAGAAAAAATTCATACAGATTATAACAAACCATGAAACTTCTCTCTCAGAGGACAAGCCATATTGGACAACTAATGGCATTAGAGAATGTAGAATTAATAGCCCTCATTAAATGCATCTGGAGAATTTCACAGCCACGATAACTGTGTCCAATCTAGAATGCCCAAGCAGAAATAAAGGTTGTATCCTTCTCCCCTGTCTTTAAATTTTGCTGAATTAACTTTTAAGTACAAAGTTCTTCTGTCACACAGTTACAAAAAGACCTAAACTATGATCCTGGTCAAGAATAATGGCAAACACTAGATTAAATTGAATTACCTCACAGTGATACTAATCAGCATAAGAGAACTTTGAGCTGTGTATTTTGACATACATACAATGGCAGAAAAAAACCTTCGGAGTTTACTAGTTAAAAGTGATACTTTTGATAATTCATGCTTTATACAAACGGAATCTCTATGTCAGACTTCATATCTTGATTTTCACTGAATAAGCATTGTTTTGGTATGTTGTAATAGCTGCTATAAGCTGCTAAGTAGATAAGACCTACATTAACAGAACTGGCATTATTAAAAAAATTGATCAGTTTTCCAAGTCCTGTCAGAGGTTCTTTCAGGTTTAAAAACACAACAAAAGAAAACACCCAATAAGCTATTTTCCCTAAAGTTATTTCCTGCATCAAGCTGATCAAAAAATGTCTCTAAATAACATCATTTAATTTGAATTTTGTTAATGTTTCCTTAGTCTTTTTAGAACACCTACATAGTTTATATATTCTACTTGCTGTTCCTACGTATGTGCTGTACACAATTAACATTAAGAAAATAAGAATTAAACAGATTTGCTTGAGCAACAGAAAAGAATTCACAGAAACTGTAACAGACCAAGGAGCTTCTCTTTCAGAGGAGAAATCACTTGTGCCATGTAGTGAACCATCCATGTCACAGGCAGTAACAGATTATTCACTAGTGTAGAGTAATCACATATCATATGCCAACTCATGATACCTCTTAAATGGAAAATTCAGACAAATTTAGAGGAACGGAAGTCATGAGTCTTCAGATTAGAAGGATTTGGTTTTAAACTCAATTTAGTATGGGTTAAAAAAAAATTCTGTGCAAGTCATAGCTCTTGTATCTTGAGGAGTACTTTTTTATCCTTCCATTTTCAAGGAAGGATATTCTGGGGGAAGAACGATGCGTAGAAACATCGGCACAGGACACAACATGGAGAGTGAAGATGGATCACGGCGCGTGCCTGACACAGCGAGGTCTGGTTTGTAAGCCATCTCCCTTCCTAAAATCTCACCGATGACGCACAGCGCTCGAGAACTTCAGAGGAAGCTTTGACTTGGACTTTTTTACCCAAACAGTTACCCATGCTCTTTCCTTTTGAAATCACAGCCCAAGTCTCTCAGGCGGCAGAATTTACCCGGAGTTTAGAGATGACACGGGGAAGTACTGGCACGCTGAGGAACCCTGAGCCAGGACGGGAGGCAAAGCAGCCGCAGCAGCTGGGATCGCCCGTACTGAAGATGGGCGGCCCAGCAGGCCCTGGTCTTTCAGACCTTCCCCTAAACCTCCTGCGGGGCGAAGGCGGCCGCGGGCCGAGGCCCCCGCGCAGCCAGGCAAGGCAACAACGTCGTCTGGGGGCTCCCAGGCCCGGCCCAGCCGGCGCTGTCGGGGCGCCCCTACGGCAGCCGCTCGCGGACGCAGAGCGCGAGGCCTGCTCTCCTCCCGGTTCCTGGCTTGCTTTTTTTTTAATCTTCATGAACTCGTAAAAATGAAGTTTGTTTCACACAGGATGCTGTCTGGTAAATCAGAGATCACAACAAACCGTGACAGACGGGTGGAAAAGCCCGTCGGCGTCTCAGATGGCAGCTCAACAGCCAACAGCAAGGAGACCGGGCCTGTTTTGGGGATACCGAGGCCACCGGCAAGCTGCTCGCCGAAGCCTCAGCGGGACTCGCCAGTTTGTCCTGCTTGCAGAACCTCCCTGCGCACAGCAGGAGCTGCTCAAGCAAAAAAATAAAATAAAATAAAATAAAAAATCATCCACATGCACAACAGCCAGGAGAAACAGCTCTTCTCCCCACATATGTATGTGCGTGTGCCTGACACTGCCTCAAACAGTCCCAAATCCTCAATATTTCAAGTCCAAATTTCCTCTGTATCTGGGAGAAAGGATTAAGCCACATCACACACACTTTGGAAACAAAATTTTAATGGTGAGTGCCAGTTCTGAAATAAAATTAAAACTTCAATGCTATTGTCTAAAAGTAAGCAAGCAGGGCAATAGCTTATCTGTTAGACTAAACACATTCTTTTATTTGCCATTATATAGAACAGCTATTTAAAACAAGCCTTTTACAAGCCACCTTTTAGGAAGATTCTATTAATGAAAAAAAAAGGTCATTTTTGATAGGTTTTCTAAAAACAATACTAATCCAGTAGAAGAATTTTGAGTGCAGAAATAATACTAAAAAGGTCAACAATGCATGTCCTGCTTAGAAAAATGTTTCTGATAAAACACTATAGGATACCTCTCAGAACATTGGCAACCTAATTCAATCATTTATGTCCTTATTAACACAGTGACATATGACATAAGTAGTCTGAAAAATGGAAAAGCTACAAAGCGACGTGAAAATTCTAGAGTTGGTCTCTGATGACACATCTACCTCCCCTCATTCCCTCATACAGGAAGGGAGGGAGCATTGGGAGATATGATTAGAAATACTGAATAGGAAATGTGCTGAAATAGGAAACTTACATTTCTCAAGGTTATTGATTAAAAATCAGTCATTTCATTTTCACCAATCAAGCACCCTTCAACTGCAATTTATCAAAGTCAGCAAGAGTAAGATCAGACAAATTATCTCCTCTAGACTGGATACCGTTGGACATAAAATACTCTAAATGGTATAAGCCCTTCAAGTATGATTCCCCAATAGTTCAGTAAAAAAAAGTTATATAATAAACCAGGAAAAAACTCGAACATCCTCATGCAATAGCAAGAGCAGTGCTCCTAGAGTAAAGAATACCTTCTAGATGCCTTTCACTTATAAAGACATGACATCACTCTAATTTACAGGCAGGAACAAGCCATGATTTTCAAATAATTGGTATGTACAACTGAGAAGCTCAAGCTATATTTAAGAGTGCTTCACATCTCCCTTAATATATTCAGAACAGCAGTTCAACAGCCTCAGATAAACATGAGAGAACTCTGTAGTTCTGAAAGTCAACCCTAAGTCTCAACTTGTTTACCCAGAAAATGGAAACTAATGATGTGTATGGGGGAAAGGGGAAAAGGAGAAGGGAGAGAAGGAAGAGTGCAAGAAACTTTCCCATTAATACACACATATAAGGAAAAGCCGAAGCATTAGAAATCCATGACAAAGTTCAGCTTTTCATATGAAACCATCTTCTCTCTCGTCACTATTCCCACTGTTGCACAATTCAAATCTCCTAGCCTCCAAAACACTCGCACCATTGCACTCTGACTCACCACCAACTATTTGCCCTCTACACACCAGCAGGCAAAGAATCCATGGAAGAAATGGCATGTATGTACTCATCAAGCAAACATAACATACCTGTGCACCATCTTCCATCCGCTACCATAGCAAACACGTGCTAGTAGTGCTAGAAGGAAGATGAGGGGAACCTTCTCAGTTTTCACAACTTTTTGTTAGATAAAGGAGCACAAATCTGAACTCATGGGCTTCATTCCAGCCCCTGGAGAAAGTGTCTGGCTTTCCTGCCGCTGTTCTTTCCACCCCATTTCTCCTTATTTATGTGCTGCCACTTGCTGCACACTGGCAAGCAACAGGACAATTCCTGCACCTACCACCAAGCAGCACTCAGGCATGGAGCAAATGCTGAGGAAAGCTCGGGGGAAGAGGGCAAGGGGGAAAGGTACAGGGGGAGAAAAGCCACTCACTTTAAAACAGCATGTTTTGACAGTATGTTAAATGTAATAACATTTAGATTGGGCCGAGTTAATAGCATGAACTCAGTTTTAGCATTTAATTTAGGCTATGGCTAACAAAATTAAGGAACAGGTGAGAGGTTATAATAATTAACTTGATCATTCAGGAATTATGTTTGCAATATAAGTTTTATAATTCAAAGTAATTAACCATAAGTGGCTTAGCTCTTCATGAGGACAAGGGTGGTAGCTGAAGTGCTGCATTCTCATAAAATCATCACTGCTGGAAACAATAGATTAAGAAGTCAGCAGTACATGGTGAATTTAGATCCAAGACTTCTGACAACTTCAGCTAATACAGTATTCAGGTTTATCAAAGTAAAGTGTTAGTGAACAGTTGTAACTTTTAGCCGAGTTACATGTTTCACTTAAAATGTGATAATCAGGATACGTATGAAAGTGTGACCTTTCCGGGTTTTTTTGTTTGCTTGTTTGCCTCTCTCTCTCCACTGTACCATCTAATCTATGCCAATTGTATCACATTTTGTTAGGCTTTTAAAAAACACACCACATTCCAGTTACTGATATTCAACCAGTTGCTCTTCAATTTTAATGTAACTTGCTTCCTGTCCTGGCAATAAATTCAACAGAAGGTTAAATATATTGAAGTTAGTGCCATGTAGAAAGCAAAGCTGCAGCCCGCTTTGCTAGATGTGTTTACATGCACTATTATAGTTTAATCTCCTTCCTAATTTCTAAAGCAATGCCTTTTTCCTCCTCTGTCATTTATTTTGAATGCATCATGTACACAGTTGCTGATTACTTTTCTGCTAGGGATTTTAGCCATCTGTGCTAACACAGTTGCTGAGAGAGTCATATACAATAGGAAAAAGATAATAGTCATTAACATGAAACAACAATAAAAGATCTAAATTTGTAAACCCCAACTTTGCCTACAGTTTATGATTAATGAAGACTAGTGCTTACTGAAAGCTGATTGTGTGTTTCATTCTGTGTGAAGCCTGAGGGGCTGAAGCTTAAAACACTGAAATCCTTTAATTTAATATCCCTCTCAAATTAACTCTGTGGATTGAATCACTGAGTCAGCACAACCAGTGCAGCAAAAGCCAGACTAGATTTTCCTTTGTCTCACTAAGGAAGCATGAGAGATGCTGAGCAATACAAGATGGCACAGCACACCCAAATATTACATTTTCTTTGAATGCACAGATTCACAAATTTCAAGGTACCCTAAAGATAGCTTAGGGCTTAAGGCAAAGGCGGCAGCTGTCTAGGGGACTGCTCGGGGAGATGACCTGCACTCGCTGGGGCATCGCTGCTGCAGAGGAAGGAGCCCGCCGTGCCCTCTCCCTCCGTAACAGCAGGAACAGTAACTTTGGTGCTCCAGGCTCCCCGCTCCAGTGTTACTGCTCCCCCTCTCCCCATCTTCATTTACTGTATGAATTTTGTGCTGCCTTTCAAACTGTGGGATAGAGACTATTCCAATCTGCCTGCACTGCTCCAGTAGTCTTTGTACTCTGTTTTGTTCCCAGTAAATCCAGTCCTGGCCATATCTGGCTGCAGGCAGCGAACGGGTGAGCAGGAGAAGAGTGCCAGAAATGAAAAACAAAAAACTGGAAGTAGTAACATCAGTTAAAACCTACAGTGCACCTTGTATCCAGAAAATGATTCACTGGATAGAGCATTGGGCAAAGGGGGGGCAAACAACCCCCTCCCAGTACCTCCCCCCGCCAAATAAACAGAACCATAACAACACATTAAAACAAACCAGACAGTTCAGAGCAAGTAAGGGAACGCACATTAAACAAACTACATACCTGTTTTAAGAAACTGCTCAATAGAAAGAGGGAAAAACAAGGTGCTAAGTTACCTCTGTAGGAGTACCTCACAGGAGTTATCTTCTGTGATTTTTTTTCCCTTTTTTTGTTTGTTGTTTTTGGAAAAGGAGATGTTTTCAAAGGAAACTGTTTTCAGTAGGTTAAACCTGGAAGAACCTTATTTTCAGCATTTCCATATTATGTGACATTTCCAGACAAGAACGTTGAAGATGCTTGCAATATCCTCAGTGATGTTATAAGAACCATGGGGGACAACACTATCCCTTCCCTTCATCCCTCAAGAATAGTCTCTACCCAGTTCTGTTTTTTGAAATCACAGGCAGAGGAAACATTAAGTCTGATTAGAGTACAAGACAACATTTTTGCAGCTGTGCATTGTGAACACCTCAGAAAGGGAGAAACCCAACACTGACCTCCTAGAAACTAAGTTGCCTAGTTGGTACCAAACTAACAGCTATTTCTGATCCCATTATTTATTAGTTCTCATGGCTTTCTTTGGGTTTCCACGTCTCCAATTCTACTCCCGACTTCCCACCTCTCACAGCACACTTAAAACAATACAACTTCCCTAACCTGTGTGTTAACCTTCACAGTCTGTGAAGGAGGAGCTTCAGCTGTTACAAATCAACATAGTTGCTTTATTTTATGATCAAATCTGACAAGGCTCTGCAAAATAGCCTAAGATGGCAAATATTATAGTTTCCTTTAGACATTTGCTTAAAATTGTGACATTTGATCAATACTACAGAACCTGGAAGCTTGCTGTTCTATTTTATGTAGCACCAGCAGGGGCACGAGAGTTTAAACTTTCCTTTCTTTAAGCCAGACTCCTACTTGCACTTTACCAGTTTCTTCCTTTAGGCAGCTATTGCCTAAGTAATTGGGGGGGGGGGGGGAATAAAAATTAATGCTGGTGACAAAGCATCACGTCCCATTGTCCTAACAACTGATTTATTGAGTTTAGCTTCCTCTGAAACCAATCTTAGCATTAAGTAGCCATTGCTTGGTGACTGTAAAGCATCGTCTGTGATCCTCTACACACGGCAGTTAGGAATGCTATTTCTAGGCAGAGATGCAATTTCTAGCATTAAGACATTAAATACAATACATATTTGAAGGTTACGTGAGTATTACTTTTTTTAAAAAAAAAAGTTCTAAGGCATAAAGAGTTAGGGACAGAAAGAGCTTACTAGATCATCTAGTTCACCTTCCTTTACCTTTTCTCTCAACAGTTGCCCTGATAAGGTATTTCATTGAATTACTAGGGATAATTGATATCAAGTAAATTACCAGATTAAGCAGAAATATTGCCAGTTTAGACTATGTAGGCCACAACTGGGAAAATACTGTTTAAAAATATTCAGCATAATGTTCTCATTGTTATGGGTGACACGAAATCACAGGTCCTACAAGTTCTTCTGAGTCAGCAATCAAATCCAAATTGGAGACTGGCCATGACATATAATTTCTGGGCATTGTGCTAAGTAGAAGGGCTGTCAGATCAGCAGCATAATATATGAGCCATAATAATCATAAACCAGGTGGATATGACTTCTAAATAGACAATGAGAGAGTGAGAAAGGGAGTAGGCGAGAAAGCACTCACGCGAGCACAACAGTGCACTTCCATAAAGAGGCCGATTAAACAGCTTGCTATCACTAAAAAAGGCTATCCCACCCACCTCAGCTTCATTCCCAACCTTCCTATTTTCTTTGCTCTACTGCAGCATTTTCTGACCCTACTAAGCTCACTGCAGTGAGCCAGCGGAAGATAAAAAGTAAATAGTTTCCCACTTGTGCAGTGAGTGCCAAGGCACAAGGAGAAGGAGGGAAGAAAAGCACCAGAAAGATCAGCAATCAGCCCAGCCTGACACCTGAAACATCATCCTCTTGAAATAGATGGGGCAGGGGGAAGGGGAAGGTTTGGGGGTTTTTTTGTTTTTTTTTTTTTAATTCTTAGATGTATGTTACTTGATTAAATTGATATTCATCTACCAGGTTCTTAAGAAAGAGTTAATAATGATTGTGTGCCTGGCAACCTCACAAAAGTTCAATTTTTCATGATTTATTTCAGTACGTGCTTTCTTACAGCATTTCACAGAACAAAGTACTTTTGAGAAGATGCCCATCCTAGAGAAAAAATAATAATAATCCTAACTAATGTTCCTTCACTGATACTCTAAAAGAAATCAAATCCCAAGGTAATGGAATTTAACTTGGAGTCAAAAGAAAAGTCTTTAAATTATTTAAAGATAAAGGTATTTAATTTACTTATTTTCAAACTGCAGAAAGAATCAGGACATTCAAAATGGTGTATATGAAGTATATTAAACATCACATTAATAGCTCAGTTGTGTAACAACTATGTATGGGGAGAACAGAAAGAGAATAAGATTCCATTTCCAAGGCCTAGCCCCCCCCCCCTTTTTTTAATTCAATTCTTCAGTCTGTATATAGTGGACACAAAACAAGCAGATTATGAAAGAAAAAGGTTATTTTGTCTACAGTCTTGCTTTATTGTGTTCAGTTAAAAGATCCGTAAATCATTCCACCATAACAAACCAATGTATCTCACTCACATACACATTTAGTTAGTTAGTGTGGTCCTTTTCAATGCCTTGTGTATTCTAAGAAAATACTAACCATCTATCATTTATTCAAAGTCCCTGCTTTGTACATTTAGAAAAATCACTATCTATGGGCTTAAGTTATACTTGAAGCTTCAGCTTTAGTGAAGTTTTGGCAAATATATTAGATTTGTTGATAAACATAAGCATAGCACAGTATGCCAAAGTTCGTTCATCAATACCTACAGTATTAATATCAACATACAATCTATGTTTTAGACATGTCACCTTAAATATATTCTCAGATCACTTCAGATAGTTTTATGATAAGGTTAATTCCATCAGTTCCTTCATACTGAGAGAGAATTACTTAACGCTCGTAAGAAAGAGCTACAGGAAAAGACTGTTTTAGCTTCCTTATATAAGTCTTTAGGGCAGCTTTGCCACTGCATGCTTGTTTTGTACAAGGACACCAAAGCCATTACTCCCGTTTGAATAATTCAGGTATAATTCAACTGAGGGTTATGCAATTCTTAGACTGATTTAACACAGGTGAGTGCAAAACCAGTCCACACAATTCCATACTGTTGCTGTGCAGAACAAAGTTTTGCACTGAATCTTGAAGAATGACACAAATTTGAACTATTAAAATGTAATTACATTTTATGGAAGATTAGTGATACCACAATTTGTGATCCTTCATACTAGATCTTTAGCAAGCATAATAAGGAACTAACTGTTGCCTTCCCCCCAGTCAAAAAAAACCTGTGTAAGTTCAAAGTTTCACAGTTACGCAAAGCTTATTTCTTTCTGTCAGAAAACAGCAAATGAAGTATTGGGGTTTTTTTGTTTGTTTGTTTTTGTTTTTGGTAAAAGCTAGCATTGTGTGACAATTCAATTTATAATAGAATCAGCTTAAAAGTATCCATGCAGATGTCTATTTTGAAGAGTTCTTTAATTAAACAAGTAATTGCACAGATCAAGCAGTTTTATTGCTTTGGTTTTCGTACCATACAAATAACACACAGACTACCAGTTAATTTAAAAATCAATCAATCCTCAGAGCAAGGCAAGATCAAAACTTTTTTTTTTAAATAATGCATAAACTGTTACAAAACAGTGTTTGCAATATATGTTCACTAATTAAACTAACACATTGGGGACAAAAAGAAAGACAATTTAATTTAATATATATATACTGTCCATCACAATGCCTTAAGTTTTGTTATTCTATCCACATTTTGCTACTATCACTATTCACTCTTTGATACTATATTGCTAGATTGATGCAATTGTATTAAAAAGAGAAGCAGTTTATAAGACTGCATAGTCATAGCTGTCATTTTGATATTACAACAAAAAAAATAGAGCAGTTTTCTTTTGATGATTTCCTTATTCCACAAGTGCACTATTTCATAACTACATTCATTAAATTTTAACATTCTAAGAGTCCAATATTGTATTAATTCTTTATAGCAATTGAAGAATATTTTTTTAGTTTGCCTCTCAAATGTAAAGTCATACACAATTCTTTATAAAGGCTACCAATATGACTGACTATTCATTACCATTGCTTAATCCCTCCATAGCTCTCTATAAAATTCTGAAATTTGATTCTGTAACTTCTGATTCTGTAATTTCTGTCCTTTCTATCAGAATTAGTCATGATGCCTTCAGAAACATTTTCCTTTTCATATATATATATATATTTATTTATTTTTATTTATATTTATATATCTGTGTGTGTGTGTGTGTGTATAAATATATATATATATATATATATGGAGCTTTCACAAGATAATTTTTATTATCTAGAACCTGTTCAAGAAGAGTAAAAAAACTAACCACTTCCATGATTCATAAGATAACTATTGATCAAATTGGAGTTTAATCTTCACACTGACCATCCAACAGCTATTTTGTATGAGTTCCTATACTTAAAAAGTACATTTCTTTAGTTTCTACTAAAAGCTATTTCTATAGTTTCTACTAGGTTGTTTGAAAGCTTCTGACTTCCTGGATGTGCAGCAGGGCCAGGCAGCTTGTTTGAAGCACATGGAGGGAACCAAAGACTTCAGAGAACGCTGCCACAAGCCCGAGACACAGACAAACCAGATTAGTACTGTGCCTTCAAACCCTGGGCTCAGATTCCAGGTCTGCGTTAGGAAGCTTTACAAGACAGAGCCCCTGCTCAGCCATAGCTCCCAGGACAAGTTGAAATCTCAAGGACAGTTTTGAGCATATTTTGTTCCTTAAAATGAATCAAAACCTATCTAAAAAGGAGTGGAGATTTTTGAACTCACAAAATGGAAGCACTTAAGAATCTTTAAATTTTACAGTTTGCTTGGCTTCTCCTTAAACCAGTTTTTTGTTTCATTTTAAAGCAAAACACAGAAGAAATGAAAGTCTGAGTAACAGGTAAAAGTCAAAAGTCAGTTACTCTGGGAAACTGCTACAGGCAGCAGGAGATCCAACAAGATATCCCATACTAAACTCTGGCATAAGAGTTTTTCAAACAGTAATAAAAAAGAATACTAATAGCAGCACAGTAATAGGCATAAAAAGCATCATCTTATTATGCGGACCTACCTCAGTAATAGCAGCAAGTGCTCCTATTTCTTATTTAGAAGAATAAGACAACAAATATAATCATATTGCAAGCCTGATGCAATTCTTTCCCTCTCCTGTCATGACTTAGAAAGGTCCTGATTAAAACCAAATCCTCAGAGTACAAATTAAGAGAGTCATCTGAAGATTCAGAATTGATTTTCAATAATTCTTGTAGCACTGGAGGGACTCCAAAAGCTGTGGCTATATTTAAAACCAGTAAGTGAGATGACTCAGGCAATCTCTGTCCCATCAGCCTGATTTCCATTCCAAATAAGATATCAGGAATGCCCAATCCAGACCTACTAGTAAAGCTTTTAGTAAGATTACATAAATTAAGACAGACAGGTTTATGGCAGCTAGAACTTGTCAAAGTTGCTTGATAATTCGTTTGATGAGAATTTGTTTTAGGCAATAAAGTTTTTGATGTATGCAGGTGAGATCTTTGACATTTTAGCACGTTCTCAGCCTGTCTGGGTCACTCAGCCAGGCTCCATTTCTTATAAATTACTGTAACAAGAGGATCCCCTAAGAGTTGTTAATGGTGTTCTGATTGCCTGACATTATAGGAAAAATATATGGCTGTGATGCCTAGCTCATTTCCATTGCCCTTCTGGTACATTTCTAATATTACATTCTAATACACAGGAGCACTAACACAATGGCAAGCTTACATGGCTTATAATTAATCTGAAAGCTAGGACTCAGTGATGTAGAAAGAAGATTGCCGTTTAATTCAGTGGGACTAGAGTTTAACTTCCGAACATTTTAGACTTGCATCCCATGTTTAAGGTACTACCTAAGAAAATATATTATTTTTTATATATACATATTCCTCCCCGTTCCATCAGCTACAGAAATAGTTTATAATTTGTAACTAGTTGTCCTAAAGTCAGATGTGTATTCTAATGGGTTGCATGGGAAGGGACACACCTACACTGATTAGAAGGGCTGCAGAGAGCAACACTAAAAGAATTTCAGATAAATATGATTGTAATCACTTTTCAGGTGGACCAGTCTGGGTCTAGGTCCTGCTGAACACCTTCCACTGTGATTGCAGCCACAGGAAATGAAGATGCTCAGCAGGTGATTAACACCTCTTAGGATGTGGCCCAAATTAATTCTCACAACACCACTTCAGCAATAGCTAAGAAACTTTGAAATTGTCATTTAATGAGACTGTTTCAACTTTATTTGCAACCTTTCCTCATTTCAGTTTTAATCTTCTACTACAAATTCTGCACAAAACATAATGATAACAAGAAGCAAAGAATGAAACGTTCTTGCGTTAGGCCTCCAAGTCCTAGGTAGTAATAACAATAGGTGACAGTCTTCAACAGAGCCCCCTGTTGAATAAATCAGTAAGGAAAACCCTGTTGTCCCAAGACTTTTATTTTTTTTTCTTTTCTCTCTTTTTTTTTTTTAAGTGTTATTTTCTAGGTTTTCTTTTTCTGCTTTAGACAGGAATACTGGCAAGTACTTCTAATCCTGTGCCAAAAGAAAAGTTAACCAAGACTTTTCAAACAACAATATGGATCCATTAAAATAATTTCAACTTCAGTCTAAGGAGGATTCCCTCCTCATTAAACAGATGTCAATGAGCAGTTTGGACTAATAGTTTTGTACACAAACAGGAAGGCTAACATAACGACTCTAACCCAGTCTTACTGACAAATACACATTTCTGATAACTTCACAGTAAAAAGATCAAACTGTATTCTTTAGTTAATGGTATTGGCAGGCTACAGTTACTGAAACTCCCCATACATAGTGGCATAAGTTCAAATGCATCTCTTCATATATAGAAAGATTTAACATTGCTAATAACACTAAAGGGATAAAAATGAGCAAAAAGTTCATAGTACCTTTGAAATGATTATGCTATTACCACATTATTTATTGTTTGGCCTAAATCGGACTGAGTTCAAGCAGCAGATAAAAATGCTTTGCAGCTCTAAGGTGGAGGATGAAGTAACCTATATTGCTTTCATGATTAGCAGCATTAAAATTAAGTTTTGAGCAGTAGCTCAAGATGAGTCAGGAGAGGAGCAGACAGCAGAGAAAAAACACAAAGTTCAGTAAAGAACAGATGCACGGTCTATCCGTTTTGTCTGTACAGCTTCAGCAGGCTTGGAATGCAAGGGTGCCAGCTGTGGATCCCCTGGCCGTTGTGCATTAGCCAGCTGCATAAAAAAAAGCTAGTAGATAGGCTACACAAGGACCTATCTCCAAAGCTGGATATGCTGTGAGACACATGACAGTTCAGATATAGAATTGCATTAGACCTGACCTGAATTTTATTCCAGTGTTGAAATTTGGACTCTTCTTAGGTTAAAGAACATGAGAATGTTACTGCTAACGCGACCACTTTTAATCATCACTTTCTAAATATTCTTATTAATGATAGCAATGATACTTGACCTTAAGGAACACGATCAGGAGCCTGAGCTTGATGCTAATGGCAAGACTGTTAGGAGAAAGAAGAGGGAAGGCAGGAGAAAAGAGGACAAGGGGCAAAAATAAACAAATAAATAAATAATCTTCCAATAATGAAAGAGAATGGAATATTATATTTTAAATAACTTTTCAATATCTACAAGATTAGGGCCTACAATATAAACATCCCATTTCTCAGAGTGAAAAGAAGCCTATTTTATTGGTTTCCACTTTGTTTGCCAAAGCTTTGCAGACTGGTATCCTTATAGACGAGTAGGTATGGTCAAGATAAACCAATGAACAAACATATTTAATGGAAACTTGCAAATACATTTATAGTTATGCCACTCAATTTGCAACAGAATTATACACTTACATGCCATTAAAGCTGAGATCAGAGGAAAATATACAGGGATATAAAAACAGTTAAATATGCACATTTTGAGAACCTGAGGTAATAGCAAACTTAGGAATAATCTCTAAGAAATGAAGATAAATATGCTGTATCTGGGGAAATGGTATCTTCATAGATTATGTCAAAGATGAGGACATGCATAATTGATTTAGCTAGCTTAAGACAAATGAGACATATGGGGAGCCAAGAAAGTAATAGCTTTAAGGAACATCTATTAAGCTTAACTAAGTAAAACAGTTTAGACCATGCAGAGTAGCTTCCATAATTCAAGTGTATTCATTTTTTTATATTTTCATTAATGGATATATTTAAAACTGTACAGGTAAAGGAGAAGTTCCAGTTTAAGAAAATACATGAACAAAACATACAAGGCCAGATCAATTTGCCATTTTGAGTTTAGGGACCTGTTCACACTACAGTATTTCTGATAAACATAAAGTTGATTTTGTGCTTAAAGCAAGGAACTTAAGACTCCTAAGAGAGAGAAATATTTACCGTCAGACAAAATTCAGCCTGTCTGTGGACTCACATTTCGCATGGTACAGTTAGTCTTTGGGGTTGGTTCCCCCCACCCCCTCCTTTATTTTATTTTGACTTTTTTTTTAATTCACGACAATATACAGAAACAAATTTGAGTTGTTATTTATGTTCCTTAGAAAAAGGGCATGAATACTCTGACTTCACTTTGGGAATAGCTGCTCAGGATGTATTGGTGGGGGTGTTTCTCTTATTTTTCTTAAGAAATGCACAGTAAAATAGGAGCTGTGAGACAACCACTCTAGCACAATCTACACAAACTGCCATTATGGATGTTCATGCTCTGGAAAAATCTTTTCATCTTCCTTGCTTTCTTTTTCCTCATGAACAAATCATCCTTCTTTCTATTAAGGCCGTATAGATTTTTTTTAATATATATATTTTTGCCTATATTGCTTTGTCATTCAGTGAGATTATGCTGATCACTATTCTTCACAGAGCCAAGTTCAACAATTATTCAGCAATTTTGACTTATTTAAAATAGATAATCGATATGTAGGGGGGAAAAAATCATTGGTTTGCATTAACCTTTTCACTGCCATTACATATACACATTCACACACTTCTTATTTCAGAGGTGAAGAGCTTAAACTGGTCATTAGTAGAGAACACAAGATATCATACAAGACAGTAAATGCATTGGGCATAAGTAGTATAACACCAGGAAAACCAGACCTCAGTGTGTTCACAGTTCAAAGCCTGAGCTTCCTACAGCGAGACATGAAGGGTGTGATGCTAATGTCCTTGACAGATGTCATGACGGGGATGTGATTGTCACCTTTCGGCTGAAGGATGCTTTCAGATCCATCTTCCAGTTCATGTTTGGGGATATTAGAAATCCGATGAGCCTACTATAGCCATGGGGACTGAATTTTAATCATAACTCTTTTAGTGGAATATTGACCAGCATGCAGAAGTGGAATACATCACAAAAATGAAATCAGCCCTTTCCCTCGACTTATCACATACTCCCAATTCCTGAAGAAATATAATACATTTAAAGTTGGTAGGTCAGATATTTCCAAATTACAATCAGACTCCTTGCAAGAGCGTGAAGAGACTATAATAGTATATACAATAACACCTCTGTTTCCCAATATAAAGTTGTATTAAAAGCAGATGGCGATGAATTCTATTACTTCCTGATAACTTTTATACAAAACATAGGCCAAGTATGTTTTGAGGTCAAAGCGGATGAGAATTGTCACACAGCAGCATGGGAAGATGGCAGATAAATTCTTTTTCTATATTGCTTTCCCTCATAAAATCCAATCAGAATCCCTGCAAAAATAGATCCTCAACAACAGTTTACTTCTGTTGTCTGCACTACTTAACATATAATATAGTTGGGCCGGTCGCTTTTGTAGCCTGGATCTGCATCACAGCAGCAAAGTCTGTCTCTTTCAGTAAAGAACTGGGGAATTCACAGACGTTGCTTCATTAAAGAATTAGGGATACCAAGAATGTTTGTACATGAACACCAAATTATATATCTGAATGTATTAGTAGTTCTCCGTTATTGCATTTGGCCTGAAAAGGATTTGTTATTTATTCTGACATTACCTACATTTAGAACTGCCAAATAAGGCATGAGCATAGACTGTCACCAGGTTTCTTCTTTACACAGGAGAGCAAAAGTCCACATTTTGTACTGACAAAATATTCCAAATATCTTCATTATTTTATGTTGCAGAGTAGTACTACCCAAAACACAAGTTTCCAGAATCTGCTTAGAAGTTTCTAGCAATATCTTAAAAATAAATATGAAATCCTTTGGCTTTTCTCCTGAAATGCCTCATATATTCTTAGAGCTTCACCATCAAGACAATTAATAACAGATAAGTTTAGGAGATACCATATATCATGCATATTTTTGTAGCTAGCTACCGTCTCTGGATTGATATACCTTCATGTTGGATGAAGGGAAAGAAAAGAATATGCATATTTACATACAAACTAGATGTAGTATCCAGGGGGAGAAAAAAAACAAAACAAAAAAAAACACACAAAGCAAGAGCCCTAGATTTTCTTAAGAAACAGCTATGAAAGCATATTGTTTATAAAAGATATAAATGTTGCTTTATTGCTTGTGCAAACCAAAGTAGTGGTGACAAATTGCATATATATTAGTTTTCCATAATGACAGGGGAAGCAGATGCAAAAAAGAAAGCCAGAAGGACAAGAAAAAAAATGTAGATGAATTTGAGCCACAAATCAATAATAAGGCAGCAGCTTTTCCTATGCTAGTAAGTTGCTGCAGAGAAGCATAGACAAAGTTTACTATGTAAGAAAAACTAATCAAATTTTCCCACAAATATTGCAATATGCAAAAAATAAATTGCTCACAATTAACATTTATAGTTTGTCATGACACTGCACTGCTCCAATATTTTAAGATATACTGCATATTTTGGCTATGTTTTGCTCTTTTTTGGTAGATTTAATTTAGACGCATTTTGATTTAAATCAATTCTGACAGTTGCTGTGAGTTTTGGGTTTGTGGGTGGGTTTTTTTGTTTGTTTTGTGGGGGTTTTTTGAAATTAGGTAAGATTTAAAATCATTTATGGAAGAGTATAAAAGCAGCCTAAGACCATGGTTTAAGAAGTACTTGAGTAAGTGTCTAAGTAAGCATTTACTTATACACAGCAATACTATTAACCCAGACCATTCTAGTGCTTGCTAATCCCAGTGAGGCCAAGAAAATAACCCTTTCATTAAACTTAATAAAATTACACATGCACACACAACATTTATATATATAAAAAATATATATTATAATATATATATAAATACACACACACTTTGACAGGGTAGGCTACCAGAGCACTACAAAAAGTCTTCACTCCAGAATACTTAATTTAGTTAGGTTAAAGTCAGTGGTCAACTATAACAGTTTGATTGGTGGCTAGAGTTAATGTAATGACACAAGAAATTTTGCAAAGCTACAGGAAAAACACATAAGTGTCTTTCTAGCCTTCCCACTCAGTGGCAGAAGGGGGACCTTTTCATTTCAACATAGCCAAATACCTACACAGGAAGATGTGGTGTATGAAAAAAACATGCACGATGGAGTTCGAATACAGCATCATGCCTTGAAAAAGGTTATAAATGCAGTCAACCAGCTGTAGCCTTGATCTAATCTTGGCCAAGCAAAAATTTTTGCCATTGCATATTTTAACACCAATTTTCTATATCCCAACCAGTATCTGGTACAAAACAGGTAGTTTTCTCCTACACTTTTTTACTGAAAATTATCAAATACATTTTCTTCCAAAGAAAAGTAACTACCTAATGATTGTGACTACTGGCCACAACTATTAATAACATTAATTAAATTTAGCACTGCTGATTTATAACAGCCAGATGTCCACCCAGCATCGCTGTGAAGAGATACACAATCATCCATAACGGAGATTTCAGACTTCCCTTCAGAGACAATTAGCCATAGCATTTGGAAAACTCCCATTTCAATTTTTTTTTCCTCCACAATACTAATGCTGTTAAAATGACCAATATGAAAGTGGCACACCCTCAGAAGGCACATACAGCATATTCATAGCTCATGGTAAACACACGTTTTGGAGTAGGACAAATGCTTTCCATCCAAAGAGACAAATTCAAGTACAGTTTTTTTGTTTTGTTTTGTTTTTTAAGTAGTAAACCAATGACAGAAATTTTTGTTCGGGGTGAAGTGTTTACTGGATTCCAAATATTTATTTTTCTGGTAAGAACAAAGAATTCTTCATTTTGCTCAGCATGACATCACTTATTCCATGTCCTGTAACTGGAAGCATGTTATTCACCCAATTCTACTCATCTTTATGGAATGTAACATTTTTCCACACTTGCTGCATGAATAGCTTTTTTTCTGTAGATGATCTAGCAAAACCAATGAGTAGGTTATTTTCATACACACACAGAGGTAGAGTATGTAAAAGCAGCTTTACCAGAATGTCTATGGATGTGTTTTGATTCATTAAACGTGAAAAACAAAAGGAAACAAATCATATTTGCAAATAAGCAGCTTTTACCTAAGCACCAAACATTCTATAAATACAACTTTTATCACAAACATAACAATGCAGACATGGAGCTACGAAGCTCAACTTACCTCACCCTTCAGCACATCTGCCAGTCTAATCATAACCATCACATTCAGTCAGCCAAGCTAAGCAATTATTTAGCTTGCTCCTCTGACTGATAGAAAAACATTTTTGTAATCATGTGTGTCTAAACAACACGTTTGATATAGGGCAACTTCCCATGGGTCAAACAGATCAATAGGTCTAGTCAGCTGACCTGTGCAAGTTTTAAGTGTACTTTGCAGGATTCCATGAAAAGCAACACCACTCACTGAAGTCATCTAAAATTCTCATTCATCTGTCTTTTGAACAGTTTTTGCTCAAAGCTCACCTGACAATCCATTTGGAACTCTTCACTGACTGTTTTGAACTTCACCATAAGCTTTAAAGGGGGAGTTGGTCAAATGTTTCTGCTTTCTCCTCTGGTTTTCTGTCTCTGTTAAACGCTGGAAATTATGGTTTTAAGTGCTTTTTAAATATATGCATTTTTCAGATTTTCTTGGCTAAAAAACAAAAACAAAACAAAACCACACACACAGCCCCAGGAAACAGAGCAGTCACATTTCATAAAAGTATCCAGATATTAAAAAATAAAAACTACTATGGGAAGTAAAATTAAGGGAATACCTAGCTGTTCCAGCAGAAATACAGACACTATAGGGCATGACAACACTCATTTTAAAAAGTGATACTTAACACAAGAAATCTAATATCCCACCAGCCCAGAAGGGAATCTACAACAGGGTGAAGCAGCCAGGCCAAGAACAAGCTCAAAACCTCTGGCAGCGTACCTAGCTCAAGCCCTAATTCAGTACTGCATGCACTAGCTTTCTACAAACAAGTTTTCACCTTTATATATTCATTTTCACCTTTATATATTCATTTTCACCTTTATATATTCATTTTTAATGAAGTTTTTAGATATGATTTAACCCATACTTCCAAAAGTAATGTTCGAAAGCAAGGGGAGTTATTGTAGTCTCCAAATTATCTGACACTATTGACTTCTAAAAAAGAAAAAGAAAGAGAGAGAGAAGAAAAAACCCTGTTAAATCATCTGTAGACATTATTTTACATTTCACTGTCAAACTGAAGAAAAAAAAAAGATCCTCCCAACACTCCCATATATTTTGAATAGCCTGATCCTGATAGGATCCCTTCTAAATGAAACTTAAATCTGACAGCTATCTTATCTGACATAGTGCCATGTTGATAGCTTTAGTTAATCCACTGTTGAAACCAGCATAGATAACTAGAGGGTGGCTTTCAAACACTTCTAATACTTTCTAGGGAACATCTAGTAAGAGATCATTCAGTGGCAGCTAAGCAACATACACTTATTTAAAACTGACCTCTCCCCTTCCCTCCCACAGCATAACTAATCAGCCATTTACACTGCTCTAGATCAAATCCAGAGGCCAAGAACACCATCCTGGGCTAATTTGATTCCTTGCTCTATTAAAATCACTTGTCTTAGTGCTTACTCCCTTACATGTTCTCAAGATTAAGTCGTCAGTATAAAAATGGATGTCTTTCAGAAGAAAAATTTTCAGAATGTTGAAAAATATCAAATTCAATACATCTCAAAGAACATTTTCTTGTTTGCACTTATTAAAAGCATTCCAACTAAGTCTGCAGGAATGTTACCATCTAGTTTTGCAGTAGACTGATAACATCACACCTTCTGGATGTGAATTACAATTTCTTCTTTATTATGGTAATTTCTAGAGCCTAAGCTTAGCATTGTGGTTACGGTATGTACCCAAAGTAGCACCTGCCTTGTAAAAACTGCATTCTAAATGAGTGACAAATAGACATTTGCAAGAAAAGGCCACAGGATCTGACCCACCACTTCAAACCTCACTGAGCTCCAAGCTTCTTAGTGAACAATTGGTCTTCCGTTATCAAATCTAGTAGTGAATTTTAAATTCAAATGTTCATATATACAGACAAATGTGCTAAGAAGAATGTGCACAACTGAGTCACACAGTTGAAGTCTTTTCATACAACACAATCTGTCACCATTTACCCAGCTTGTTCTTTGTCTAGGAGCATTGTAGCAATCTGAACGCATCAAATTGCTCTAAGTTTCATAACCTTTTTTGTTCACAGTATGATTTTCATGAAGCTGCAGGCACAAAAATACTTTTTTTTTTAATTTTAATAGGGCAAGCTGCTTTAATACTGATGTTATTTAACATTCAAAGAAAACATTGTATAATGTGTATTAAATACAATAAAGGCAATAGACAAGGTAACTACAAACACAAGATTAATTAATGACCATATCATGCAGTTTGGGTAGATACAGCTGCTCATTGCTTAAAAGGAAGTATTTTGTCATAATTACTTAGGCACAACTTGAAGTATTTCCAATTCTAAAAACATGAGCAAAAGAGATCCCACATTGCTGCATTATTAACAGTAGGGTAACACTGATGTTGGTATGGCTAATGACAGTGTGCCTTTTCCTCATTTGAGGTGTTATTGGTCTCCCCTTTACTACGCCTACATTAAATAAAGGTGAACTAGAATTTATTTTAAATTTTTGCATCTAATTCCCTGTTTATGACAATCTGGTTGTTGATCAAACTCCTCCCATAATATAACACACAAAAAACTAACTGTGCAACCGGTGCTTTCTTAACATAGAAAACAACTGGTTTTAGTTAATTCAATGCCAAATACTTCAGCTGCACTTTAAAAAGAAGCATCTTTTATGAAGCTAGTTAAGGACATTTAAAGATTGGGGCGGGGGGCGGGGGGGGATTTAAGATTATATAGGCCCTGCTCCAGTAAGTCCTAAGTAAACTGCTCTACTGAAGTCAAAAGAATCATTTGGGTATTTAAAGTCTACTTTATATTTTACTAGGCATATTTCTCATATCAAATGTATCCCCAATTAATGCAGATTCTTGTTTTCGCTCAAAGGAAATCCCTTTCAAATAAAGCAAATCCTAATCCTTAGCACATATTTCTAGCAACAGTAGTATTTTCATAATGAAAAGCACACCTGAAACTTTTCTGGGGTAGCTGTGATCAAATAATGCTGATCTTGCCAGTTTTCCATTACCAAATTGAGGTCTAGAAGAACTGAGGTAACAGACCGAAAACTGTATTCATTTTTCATTAAGGAAGCAGTCTAGCAGCATGTATTAACATAGTGTCTACTTTAAATCAAGTGACAGAATTATTCTGAGATCCAGGAGTGCCTGGCTGATGGCCCAATAAGTACAGATTTTTCAAACCAGACAAGAGTGACAGTATCATTTACTATTGCTTTTCATGCTAGGAAAAAAAAGCATGCAAGAGTCATCTTTGATATTCATGTCAGTTTTTAATCAGTATTTGTCCCTGTCCACCCATAACCTAGAGATAACAGACTGCTAAATGGTTCCTCTAGAAGCAGTAGCAGTTAAGAGCACTCAGGAACGCAAAGGGTCAGATGTAACATAAGCAATGAAGATCCACCAGAACAGGCACAACTGAGCCTTCTTCTGTGGTACTTGCCTTTGAGTAGAGCCAGCTGCAAACCTTTGAAAGAAGTGACCTGCCACCACCTTTTACCACATACCTAGAGCTGCGTGCTTCAGTCAAAATAATAATTTTCAAAACTCAACTAAGAAACAAAGCATGTGAGAAAGTCTCAACCTTCAGTTAGAGTTGGGGGGGGGGGAAAAAGAAAAAAAAACCACACACACACACACAAAAACCCACACACTATAGAAGTCTTTTTATTCCTACATTGCACAGTAACACAAACATGCTGCTTCCATCCTTTCCCCAGCTGCGTTCAGGCTTTTTTTAGCTACAGGACAAGAGACAAATTCACAGTATTGCCCAACAGGGAAAGGTTCTTGTGCACCATGGACCTGACTACACTGTCTCACATGTCTGTCTTCATATTTAATCTGACACTACACATTTTATATTCATAATAACACAAAGGGAATATAGGCAATGCGTTTCACAGACTGAAAGGTAAATAGACAGCTTTCATGCAATTTTTGTATCAAAGCACTGTATTTTTGTTCTCTCCTGAAGAACTTATGTTCTTTGTATTGTAATTTCCTTTAACCTTCAATAAGCCATTGAAACTGAAAATATAGGGTTGTTCTGTGCTCACAGGAAAAAAAAAAGGCAGAAACTTTATTAAAAGATGTAGTAAAGCCCTGAAGTTGTCAGTTTTCCATTACTCTAATGTGATTTTTCTCTTTGTTTATTATACAGTGCATAACAACTTGGATCCAAAAGGCTGTAGGCTATTATTAAAAGGAAAATTTAGCAGCTTTAGCAACAGAAGGTTCCCACCACTAGATGATAACAAAGATTACAAAGAAAAATTTTATTGCCGCCTGATCATTGCAATGGAAATATTGAAACAGGGCAATTATCCTACCCCCGCTTCTTTTCTTAAAGGAAGTTTTTCATATGAAAAGTACCTATATACTTCACCCTGCATGGCTTACTTTAGGCAAAGAGAAACTATAACCAAGAGTGTCGGAGTGGGAGACGGACCCGGAGTAACGATGAGTCTCAATATGAGTATGGTCATTCTCCCTTTATTAGAGCTTACACAGAGTATATATAGACAAGCAATAAGCATGCACTAGCAGTAGCTGTATGATTGGTTTACAGTCTCTGTTCACGCGCCTGAAGCGAATACACGATTGGTGCAAAGTTGCTGTTCACGTGGAGGGGCTTGTCAGCCCCCTCCTTTACTTGTTTACCACTACTTATCTTCCCCTTCTGTAATGGTCTAGGAATGCTCAAGGACAGTTCACATAGCCGCAGGGATCCTCCCTCCATCGTGAAGAGAGGATGGCTCACTTCTGAGAGATCATGCCCCTTTTCACTTAACCATTCTTCCACACAAGAGAGAAATCATAAAACAAGTTCTCCCTCAGTAGCACAGCTGTACCAACACTACTTAAAGTACTGGATACCTCTGCAGACAGCCTAAGCCAACTAAAAGATCTCTAGGTAGTATAAGTCAACATAACTCTATTGAGATCAGAGGAACTGTATACTCAGACATACACAAACACAGAGTCCAGTTCAGGCCCTGAGACCCTTGAATTATGTTTGTACTTGAACTTTATGAAGTGCACATTACTGATCTAGTTGATGCTAATAGCCTATAATCTTCAATGGGAGCAAGCATAGGTCAATGTGGGATCTTTCAGGAAAACTATCCTTAGACATACAGCATCCACACTTAACATAAGCCATAGTAACACCATTATTTCCTTACTCAATTCATGTTTAGTCGATAGTTTATTGAAAATAGCACTGTAGTTTCTGTGTCAGATACTGCTCAGTTATTGAGCAAAAGCATCAAACATCAGGTAAACAGAAGTGGTTGGGACTCTGGACACAAGGTGACAGTGAGGTGGATTGAAAACTGGCTGAACTGCTGGGCTCAGAGGGTTGTCAGCAGCATGAGGTCCAGCTGGAGGCCAGTCATTAGTAGCGTACCCAGGTGTCAATATTGAGTCCAAGACTATTTAACATCTTCATTTATAATCTGGAGAATGGGACAAAGTGCACCCTCAGCAAGTTTGCAGAAGACAAAACCAGGAGGAGTGGTTGATACACCAGAGGGCTGTGCTGCCATTCAGAGGTACCTCAACAGGCTGGAGAAACGGGCAGAGAGGAACCTCAGAGTTCAAGAAAGGGAAGTGCAAAGTCCTGCACCCAGGGATGAATAACCCCATGCACCAGTACAGGCTGAAGACCAACCCCTTTCTCTTTACAGAAAGAGACCCTGGGGGTCCTGTCTGACAAGTTGAACACGGGCCAGCAATGTGGCCTTGTAGCAAAGGCCAACAGTATCCTGGGCTGCATTAGGAAGAGCATTGCCATCAGGTCAAGGGGGGTGATTCTTCCCCTCTACTTAGTACTGGTGAGGGCACATCTGGAGTGCTGTGTCCAGTTCCAGGCTCCCCAGTACACTTCAATACCTACTGGAGTGAGTCCAGCAAAGGGCCACAAAGACAATTAAGGGACTGGAGCATCTCTCATATGAGGAGAGGCTGAGAGATCCTAGACTGTTTAGCCCAGAGAAGAGAAGGCCCCGAGGGATCTTATCCATATGTATAGATACATGATGGGAGGGTGCAAAGATGACTGAGACAGACTCTTCTCAGGGGTGCCCAGTGATAGGGCAAGAGGCAATGGGCACAAACCAGAACACAGGAAATTCCATCTGAACCTAAGAAAACACTTTCTCCACTGTGAGGGTGGTTGAACGCTAGAATGGGTTGACCAGGGAGGTTGTAGAATCTCCATCCTTGAAGATATTCAAAATTTGACTTTATACAGTGCAGGGCAACCTGCTCTAGCTCACTCTGCTTGACAGGGGGTTGGACTAGATCTTCAGAGGTCTCTTCCAACCTCAACTATCCTGTGATTCTGTGAACCCCTTGCCACATGGTATTGTTGAAGACACAGACAGACACTTGCCAAGTTCATGGAAGAAAACCCTTTATTGAGGTTTATTAATTTAATAGAAACACTTCTATCCCAGGAAGTCTCTGTCAGGAAGCAGCAAAGGCAGGCTGCTCCACAAGAGAAGGCAAGCAGGGAGAAAGGCAGGCAGGTTCTACCTCATCAACATGAGCCAGGAAGTTGAGTCTGTTAAGTCTGGGCTAGGATCAGGTCCTGAGACAGCAATCAGGGTCAACCTCAGTTGACTGATCAGCCAGCAAGTCTGTAGTTATGAGGCAGGTCCAAGGCCAAGCTATGAAGTCAAGTCCACAGGTCAGGATCAGAATCAAGAAGGTACAAGACCAGGGGCCAATGTAGCTGCAATGCCTTTGCAACCCAGCTCAAGCGGGGGACAAGTGGGAGAGCTTCAGCTTAAGAGCAGCTCCCAAAGGTAAGTGGGACAGCCCTTGCTCAGACTTCTAACCTTCTTCACAGCAGTTCTCATCAGTGAGCTGGCTGACCTTGAACTCAACCAACTAAACTCCTGGACAGAGGGGGGCAGTACACTCAGGGCCCTGACAGTCACTGAGCTTCAGAGACCTCAGAGTTAGAGGCTGGGAAGAGAATAAGATGCTTTGACCATAAATGCCTAGACACACACACACACTTTTTCCATTAAGTGTCTGCTTTTGGTCATGATCAGAGACATAATACCAGGCTAGACAGACCTTTGCTCTGAGCTGGTAATGGCAGCCCTCTCATTCCTAAACAGCCTGAAAGAAAGTGGGTCTCCATTGGCCTAAGTCAGGTCTGTCATATTTTGCTGGACCTTTGATTGTCTTCAAGAAATAAATTGCTAGAGCAGCTGTGTATGGGAAAATGCACAATAATAATGCCGTACCCTGCTTACACAGCAACTCCCCACCCCAGCACTTGAGAAGTGGGTGTTAAGAGAAACAGCCCTCTGGGGTGGAAGAGATCTGCTGTACTGCAAATCCCAGTTTCTAAGATCAAGGCTGTCATCCCAATATTAATTAGTAATACAGTATGGATTTTATAGACATTAAGTAATTGTTCCATAGAAGAGAAACTCTCTGGCGTTCGTGCTAGACCTCCACCTAATTAAACTGCACAGTTGCGGAACATCACTACTGCCCCGTTTTGAGAAGATTGCCCCTTTAGACCCATCTGAGTCACCTATGCTGTAACTGACCTGAGGTCAAATATCCTTCCCAAAAAACAACCACCACCAAGAAAGAAATACTCCACTCCTTAATCACACAGCAACTTTGCTAATTAACCTAGACCCTTGCTGTCATCTAGCAATAACTCCCACGTTTTGCATTTGAGGGACAGCAGTAATGGGCTGCTTCCTTGATCTGAATCCATACATGTAGAGAGCAGATTAAGGAATGGAGCTATAGCTATACATGCTAGGCCTCTGCTGAAAATCCAGATGTCCCAGTCCTTGAAAAGAATTGAAGTGCCTCCTGCAGCATAAGTATTTTGTAGTATACTATACATATAATGGGTGCTTGTGTACATATATGCATATTTGTTGCCTCGATTTTTAATTAGTAGTTCACAAAAGAGTAACTACCCATTAACAAGATGAGAACAAATACTGTACCACATCATCTATGTTACTGTCTTCTAAAATGCAGAGAAGTTGTTTGCTAAAACTCACCACTTTCTGTACTTTCACCAAGTCTCTACAATTCCAGACAAAACACAGCATTGAAAGAAAGTTAAAGTTGTGCCAGAGCGCTAATATCAAAGAAATTCACAAATACAAAATATACCATATGTCTTGCTGTAAAGAGAAAGTGCCTGTGAACATGCTCATCAGTTTTGAGAGGCACATCATCCAGGCCTTGAAAGAAATTACTGCAGTTCTCCGTTTGAAGCTGAGAGTTATTGACCAAATAGATTTGGAGATCTTCCAGCTTGTTAAAGGTGCTAATGATTCATGTATGCAATTTTTGAAGAAAGAGATGAGCTTCAACAGTGTGTTTGATTTTTCTGTCAAAAAGTCAAGCTGCACTTGAGGTTGTGCAAGTCCTGTTATCTGCCTGAACGTGCCAAGATGCTTAAGGGAAAAATTATGCTTCGGTACCCCTCCCCCCCCCCAAGCTTACTTACCTTCAATAAACCGAATATATGGGTTCTCCCTATTGAAAAGCTTACTTTTAAACCGAGTAGATTCACATTTGTGTCCAGCATCGCTGTGTGATTAACATTGTTCCAAACAGCATCGGAGAGTCCTACAAAAAAAGTGCTCTTTAATTTCATGCCGAGTTTAGCACACATCATCAAAAGCCTTTTGACTGAAGGAGACAACAAAGGAAGAGCCTGTGGGAAACGATCCTGTATGGGCACATTTTGCAAGCAATGCCATAGCAAAGTTTTGCTGCAGTACATGGCTGTCATATTGCCTGTCACTGTATGTGCATGTGGGGTGGGGGGAAACCAACCTGTTAAAGCTTTTGTTTCTTTATAGCAATTACCTTGAAGAAGGGGGCGGGGTGAGGAGATGAGAGTCTCATGTAGGAAGAGTAAATCTAATAAGCATCCAGAAGAGGATAGCTATTCTTTTGTCTCTTGATATATCATGCTTCTAAGTTTTCAAAGGGGTTTTTTTGTTTTGGGGTTTTTTTTGTTTTTTTTTTTTTTACATTATTCATTTTCTTATGTTTCGAGTTACTTCATACAAATAAAATCACAGAAGTTTCAACAAGAGGCAATCAAAGTGGCAAAAGATAAAAAACAGGAAATTGGACTACATTATTCATGAAAACCAAGGAATAAGTGAAAAGGTTTCACAAACAAAAGAGCATATTCTGAATCACAGCCTAGAAAGATAAGTGGATAATTTGAGACAAGACTCTTGTTTCCAAGCTCACAGCTGAAAATTCCTTGTTAATGTCCTACCAAGTTTTCATGACATTTAAAGTGGAAAAACAGTCTCTTTTCACAGTCTTGAAGGCATACAGGAAAAACTAAATCATGACTAGCTGTCATTATCAGCAATGATGGATCAATCAGGTCAGTACATTTCAAAATCAAGAAAGAAGATAAACCTATTCAGAGACAAAGCTAAGTATATATGTTATATACATATGCATATCAATAGTCTCAAATTATTCAGTTTTGCTCTCTTAAGGGAAATTAGTTTCTCAATAAGACGAGTTCCACGTAAACTACTCTGAAGTGCAGAAACATGAATGAAAGTTAGGAAGACAGATCAGTTTCGCTGTAAAAATTTCTCTTACAAGTTCTGGTAGTAGTTGGTCTGGGGAAACCCTGTTCAACTGAAGTCAAACTCCATGTAAGATGTGCTTTGAGCTCAGAGCCCCTAACTGTGTATAAATAAAATAAATGATTGCCATGAAAAGAATACACGGTAAGTTAATCCTCTTTAAAGATCACAAAGGTATAGTACAAGGAAAATAAAATTACTCAAAGAAAGATTTTCTAAATGAAATTTTGACAACAAGCTGAAGTTTAAATGGGGAAATATTTAATATTTAAGTAAGTATTGGACTTGCTGCATTTTTCAGTTTACCTTAGTTGTACGACTCTATCCCAGAGACACGTGTGTATCACAGGCTTTTTTGATGGCAAAGACTGAATACATTATACTGCAGAACGATTTTTCTGATGGAACATTGAAACAATTATATTATCACATAATAAATTCACCCATAACAAGGAGACATTCACAGTGTAAGACTAACTTTGAGTAAAATAACATAATTGCACAGAATTGTAGCGCTGTGGGTGGGGAGGGGGAACAAGCTTTTAACAGGCAATAAGCCTTCAAACTGACCTTTCAAGAAGGCTGGCACATTAATGTAATCAAACATCAATATTCAGACTGATAACAGGGTTTTCTTTTTAACATTTTCAAGATGCTACAGCAGTAGGCCAACCAAACAAGCCGTTTGTGTATTAGTTTTTCTAAAGGAACTCCCGGAAGCACAACCAGAACATCATTAAGTCTAAACTGAATGAATACATGCAGAAACGTTTTTGGTTTGCTACAGGAAATTCTCCAGTACAACTTCTTAGTAAATAATTTTCTTGCTTTTGAAGAGACACATCACAAACAACCCATCTATCAGCCTGTGCCTATGAAACTTTCCCTGTTCTCTATCTTCAGGGCAGGTAAGATGTGAAGCACCTGACTGGTGGACATAAGTGAAACTGGATAGCAACAAAGAGCATATATTTTATACATATTTACACACACAGGTAATTAGCTACAGAGAGACTAAAACTAGTAGTTTGCACTCACTCACCCAAATTACACCCTACAAAGCCTTTCTGCAGAAACAAAAGGTCTTCCTCTCTGAAACAGAGGGGAAAAAAGGGGTTGGGGGGAAGTTGGACCTTTTTCAATACTTTTCATGATAACATGAATGGCAAGTGTTAAGTTTTTTTCAGTCATGGCTCTGCTAAGGAAATGCTCTAAATGCTGGTTGGCTTTAAACTTACACATTAAAAAAAATGCCCATTTTAACTTCTTTATAAGAAAAAGACATTGCAAGATTTCATAAGAGAAGCCCAAGACACCTTTTTGCTCTTTTCTGAAACAAAGTCTCAAGTCAGAGAAAGAAATTGAGAGAACAGTGGGATACGACTTCTTCAAAGAAGCAACATGATCCAGTTAACCAATTTCTCAAAACAAAAATCAAAAGCCATAGAGCAAGCACTGCTGGGCTGGCACCACGCCACATACTAACAGACAAGGCATGACCCATGTGAGACACAGCATCCGTGCATCCATGTACTGCAACACTAGCTCGATTTTATGCCTTTCTTTCCATAGGAGATATGCTCCAGCAAACATTATTTAATGCACCGTGATTCACTAACCATGTTATGCAGCAGTAATGTAAAAAAAAAAAAAAAAAAAGTTGAAAGAAAAAATACAGTTGTTTTAAAGCATAAAATACTGGGGAACGCTTGTGTCAGAGAGCTGACAGCAATGAGATGACTCACAGGTCATGCAATGGCCATCGTGTTTCATGGGTGTAAGTACTGCCTTGCGCCCCGGCCTGGGACACACGCACAACAGCAATACACACAACGCAGCTTCCAGATGTGCCTTACCAAACACCTGGGCCTCTGCAAGACATTTTTTACTCCGCCCAAGCCAGAAACTTTGGCACTCCCTGATGAAATTACTTCCAGGCCAGCATTAAAGTAGTACAGTCTCCCCCCATGATATATTTTTAAGACCTGGGTTTCCAGATATGCCCCTGCCCAGGCACCGCCTGGGACATGGAAACCCACCCCAGCCCTTGCTGCAAGTGACCACATCAGCAATGAGGGAAACGGGAAAGAAAAGCTCAGGCCCCTTCGCAGTGCATCTACCACCATCCCGTTTGCACTTAAGGCTAGACTTAGCAAGCCCTAAGACAATAAACAAGCAGGTCTCCCACTCACTGTATCAGCTTCTCTTCTCACCAAGCAGCACGCTTACTCTGTGCTTCAGGAAACCTGCTAAGCTCCTACCTGGCTGCCATCTTTCCGATTCAAATAGATCCACCAAAAATCCTGCATACTTTTATTTTTGCCTTAATCTCATCCTTCCCTTTCTACAAGGGAAGGATTTCACTAAAAGTCCCCCACCTACACTTCAGCAGTTGACGGTGGAAGTGCTTCAAGCAGCAGCATGGTAGCAAACAGGTCTGCTAGCCAAGCTAACTTAAACAGATCTTCTCTGCTCTTGCGGATCACTTTATTACCTTAACTGGTGCAAACTGGAGCCCACTTTTTACACCTGACCAAATTCAGCTTACCTAACAGAGGGGAGAGGGGATGACTGCTTGCTTGCTTGCTTGCTTTTTAGGAGGCCGGTTTGGTCGCTGTTGCTGTCCAGCCGCGGCATCTCAGCGTTTTGTGAGGAAATGCAACGATTCTGCAGGTTAAAAACTGAGGGCAGCAAGGTCCTTCCCACAAGGATTTAAGTGTATAACGCAGAAATGCCAACACAGAAAGAACTCCCACCGTCTGGCCTACCCTCACCGAAAGCCGACCTTTCTAACAACGGCCTCTTAAGGAGCCGCTAACGAGCCGCTCCGTTACCCTCCCCTCAACCCCTGCGGAGGAGCGGTGCCGCCAGGAGCCGCCCGCGCTCCTTCCTTCCCTGCCGAGCACCGCGCGCCCCTCCTCCGCGCCCCTCCTCCGCGCCCCTCCTCCGCGCCCCGGGCTTTGACGTCATTCTTTGCGACTGCCGCCTCTGCGCAGGTGTTAGCAAAACTTGCCCCGCTTTTGCAGGGGAGAGAAGCGGCCTCCCTCTTACGCGGTAGTGCAGTGCTAATAAAACAGTCGATAAGCTCACTAAGCCGATTGAAAAGAAAAAAAAAGTAAACTTAGCTGATTTTTTGTTCCAAACTAGGCAACGGGAAATGAGTACATTATGCTTTAATGAAGCTAACCTTTGTTTAACTGTGTTTGTCCTTACCACTTCAGTCCATATCCCAACCCCACTGACAGAATAAACTGGACAAATAAAATTTGGTCCCCAGCCATCAAGAAAAAAAAATCTGAAAATGTTTAATTTTAATCACCAAAAACAATACCATTGGTTGTCACTACTTACCACATTTGCAAGCAATTATGTAAGTCTTCAAGGAACATGAACACAAATTTCCTATTTAACGCTTCCTTTTTAGCTGCTTATTTTTCTTCATGATTTGGCAGATCTCTATTTATAAGTCACTGTGACTGAACTGTCATTTATAGCAGTATGGTAATTATGGATATATGAACCTTGTAAATGCTCTTCAGTAGAGCTGGAAAAAAGTTAGGAAATGCAGATGTTTTTAGCTGACCAGCGGATGCACACTGAAGGCCTCAGGTGACCAAGTGCACATACGAATTTGCAGTCTGCAAGGGCAGTTACCTAGAAAGAGACTCCATCAGTTACATACAACACACTTTGGTTTGCACATCTAAAAATCAACTTGAGCCCTCCTCTCTCCCCTCTCAGCAGAGGAAGAGTTTCTCCAGCTGAGCTGTTAGGAATACAAATACTTTCAGCTGTATTAAGCACCTGGCAGGAACAGGAAAAATACATCAAAGGAGTAAGAACAAATTATCAGTGATGGACGTGTCTCAAATCTGCCGTGACTAGTTTTGCAGGAAGGTGAATCAGAATTCAGGAAAGAGATGCTGACAAACAGCATTAGGAGAAGCAAAATCCAGTCAGAACTTGCTAATATGTTCTGGTAACATGGTCCTATTCATTTATGTACAAACAGAAATAATGAGGGTGATTTATTTTAGGTATCTTAAAGTCTTTAAAGAACAAATCTAATGCCCCAGAGAAACAGAGATGATAAGACAATGGAGAAGAAAAAACGTGGGTTTCTTTTTAATATGAGGGTGATGTACTGAGTTACACTGACATGCTTAATAGAAATATAGTTTTCCTGAGGGAACTCTTCCTTTAAAGATGCTCTGTTAAAGCCAGTTAAATATATCTAATAAGCTGTGCAGAGGTCATATTTCATAATACTAATCAGTTTGAAATCAGGTACGAAATGAAACTGTCCTGTACCAGGCTCGTTGACTCTGAGTGATTCCTGAACACCATACATTATCAGCAATAAAACCAAGAAAAATAGGGTCTAAGTTAAAATTCTCAGAAATTGAGGGAAGTAACTAAGGAAGGTTAGTCTAGAATGAGCAGATTCCCTTTCCCCAAGAAGACCCTTGGAAAGCAGTTTAATTCTGAAATTCTGCAAAGCATTTGCTATTTTGATAGATTTCAGTTTTCAGTTTATTTCAGTTAATCCAGGTCAAGCAGCTTTCCTGGGAAAGTGATCTGGAGAAGTACTGAAGCTGCAGGAGTTTGCTACTTTTCCTGTAAAATGACACATGCTATTTAGGTTTGCTGTTAAAATCTTTCAGAGAAAAAAATGACACTGTGGAAACAGATGGACATGTCCAGAGGGCAAAAATGAACAAAGATGAAAATTCCATTCTTGGGAAATAATCTAAGTAGAAAAAAAGTTAATACAACAGCGCATCCAGTTAGAGCACAGGTTTGGAAATATCATTGATCTGCTCTGTTCCAATAGACAAGGTACAAGCAACCAAGATTTGAAATAATGACATATGTAGAGAAATGTTTAGCTAACCTACTTTCTTAAACATGCTGTAACTAAAAATATATCATAATTTAAAAGTAAGCCATAGTTTAAAAACAATAACTTAATCTAAAGGTTTTTTTTAAAATATGCCCACTTGTGTAAGAAACAAGTTTTGAAACTTGGCAGACTAAATTCGAGAAGCCTCACTTGTAAGACAGTCGAGTCAATCTAGATAGCTGCAATAGAGCAGTCCTTTCACACGAGGACACATGAAATTGGACCCTAGCAGTTTGCTGTATTTTGATGATAGGAAAAAAATGAGATCAGTAATTGAACAGAAGAGATGGCTTTGACATTCATAAATGGAGGTAAAAGTGTCATGTTGTTATCATAAAAAGCCAGTGCTACAGGACCATTTTTGCCCAAAGCCTAGGGGTGGGTCTGCAAGACATTTGTCTTTTAGTGAATGCCCTGTATCTCCTCTCAAAGAGATGAAAAGATTTTTAAACTAGAAGGAGCCTCATTACAATAAAAAAGGCATTACTATAATATAGACCAACATATTTAACTTTTTAAGTTTGGAAAAGCAACTGGGCAAGACAGAATAAAAATAAGGATTTATAAACAACTCTGCCTGTTCACTATGTTTTTATTTCTGCCAAAATTCTGAGTTGAAGAAAATTATGCCCAGTCCTCTGAACCTCCAGGATATTAATTTTATCACCTCTGAGGCCTAGATAACTGCTCCTTGCTGCAAAGTCCTTAGTCTGGTATCATGAGTCACTTGAATGCCTTGTGGACTCTATAATAGTCTTTCCCTGACTGTGCTCAGTGGATCCCAGGGGAAGAAAAAATACCCTCCCACTGCTCATTCCCACGAGGTTTATCTGCCCCAGTCACCTCTTAGAGCAACTTAGCATATAACAGGAACACAAAATTAAAATCATCCCTGACAGTTAGCATTAGCTGAAGCAAACATAAACAACCTAACACAGTAACTCAGCAGGGGCTGACAGTAATAGAGGCATGCACCTAAAATACAGGCATAATTATATTCAGCTAGAAAAGGGTATGATTTGTAAACTGAACATATACCTGGGAGAGATTTGGAGCTTGCAGAGCTTGTAAGTGCTTGCAGAGCACCTTCTAGAGCATGATACTAAAATAGATGGAATTAAGTCCAGAGCTGCATTATGGACATATCAGTCTGATTTAAATGTAAAATAACTGTCCAGTGTCACATGAAATGTAGATGTATAGATTATGACTTTCAGTGATACATCCAAGGAAAATAATTACACCTATTAACACAGGGTACGCAGGACAGCATATTCCCAGCCCCTCTTATTAATTTGAAGTGATTCAGGAAATTGTTGAGGCTCATTATAGGCCAAAAATCACAGGCTAAGTGAACGAGCTAATAGTAGCACAAGAAAAATTAACCCCTTGAAGCAAAGGAAGCAGAGATTTGCTTCTGTAGTCCTGAAGGGGAAAAAAAAAAACAAAAAAACACAGTTCTGTAAATCTTAATTCTCTACCTCACTTTTCTGAGATAGCTTTTCTAGAGGTTACTTGGCTAAACAAGTAATTATATACATTTGTTTTCACTAAGCATTCTGTATCTGAAATGAACATCTTTAGCAATAGACAACATTTTAATGGGAATGGATTTAAGGAATGTTTAATGTCATATGAGTAACATCACTGCAAGCCCTCATTATCCTCAACTCCCAGATGATAGCAATATAAAAATTAATATAGTACATAAACTGCAGAATTGCATTGGAAAAGCTCACATTGTTTTTTCACCAGAAAGTCATAAAGGAGAATGCCTGGATTAGGAGAAACTGATGTCAGGGTTGTTGGATACTTGCAGGTGAATAAAGAGAAAGCAAAACAAACAATCTTGCTTCTCAGAAATGATGCTGTTCATGTCTCTGAGGAGAAAGAGCAGCTCTAAACAGTTGACATGTTACATTGAACCTTGCAGTTCTCTGGAGCCAGAACCTAAGATAAATGATACTGCAGAGAAAAATGTAAGGTTATGTTCAAATTGGTGATCTGAACTGTTGAACGCCCTGACATGGGGTGTAAAGGTATGTGGGTTTACCTGAGCATGCCCTCTGGGACTGTGTTAGAGGACTATGGGAGGCAGACCAAGCCACCTAGGTGCAATCTGGTACATACGGCATGCAGGGAATGGTTGCGATGATCCTGCGATCCCTTGCATCACCTCTGTGCATTGTGCATTGTCCTAGCGGATGACAGAGGCCACAACGGAGCCTGGGAGCACATTCATAATTACGCCAAGGGGTGGTCATTGGTCCCCTGAATGCTCCCTGGCACAGTTTTACTCAGCGTAATTTGCCCTCCGCTGAATGTGTTCACTCTTCCATGCTTAAAGGGGCCTGCACAGGACTGAAAATTGCAATTTATTGCATACATATTCAGAATAACTCACAAATCTTAGCTGAAACTAACTGAACATCAATTTTAAAAACATATTTTGAATGAGCATGTCACTGATGGCCCAAGAGCATTTTCTGTAGGTCTCCAATCAAGGAGTTGAATAATGCAATAATTGTTGGCATTTTCTGTCAAAGACTTTACAAAACATCATCTAAAAAAATCACTTCTTCTAGGACTAGGCAGAAGGATGAGAGAAGAAAGACTGGATTTCAGCATATCATGACAAAACTCAGCAGGAGTCTCTACAGGAAAAGCTACAAAGCATATTTCATTTGAAGCAATGAACTTTAATAGGAATTTCATTTTACACATGAATGTACCCTGTGCGATAATCTCCAGTCTGTTTATTCATCAGCTGGAACCCAGGATTAGAATGTGAAGGTGACAGAAGCAGTGAATTTTGTATTCCCGAAGGGTAAGGAAAGGTATTAACCTTTTTAATGATTCTTCATTCAAACCCAGCTTTCACATTAAAAAGTATAATATTATGCAGTAAAATCGATTTTATTTTCTCTGTGATCTTAAGCAAGAAAGGAAATCCAAGTTTATAGTGTGAAGAAACAGTGAATATCAGTGATTTTATGCTATTTACATCTGTTCAGAAGGAGTCACGTAAGCAACACACAAATAGCAGGATCATCAATGTAGCAAAACAAAAGCCTACACAACTTTCAAAAACTTAGCCCAGAGGCCTTTCTATTAGTCTTGAACAAACATCTTCCAAAAGCATCTTCTCTTTCCAAGCTATCTTAAATAGCCTAATTCTGAATGTACGAAAATGTACTGTGATTTTTTTTTTTTTTAATGTGATTTACTAGGGGGTTAGACAGGCTCAGGGAACTGATAGTGGAGTGGTGGAGAAAAGCTGTGTGAATTTCTTTGAAATCAAGGATACAGCAAGGAATAATCTGACTTAGATTTCAATTTCCTGGGATGTGAACCACAGAGAACTTAAAACAGAAAAGGATTATGCATAATCCTTTTTTACTCATTTAAAATGAGTACTCTCATTTTAAATCAACAGTCTAGATATAAAATTGGTAAATAATAACTGAAAATTATTCCTAAGAGCTGTAAAATGCCCAATTACTAGTTTTCCACTATACAGAACATATCCTAACAGGCATAGGAAGAGACTTTTTTCCTCTGCTCCACAGGGTTTTAGCAGGAAGAATGCATCTCTTTCTGTGTGTAATTTATCCAAGAGGAACTAGATGTATTATCCATCCAGGGATTTTCTGGCAGTTTGTCTTTTCACTGGGCTATTACCAAAAGGTATGCTAGATGGCCATTTTTCTTCCTCTGCAGCACTGTTCCTACCACCTGCATATGTGAGTCAACATCACATACTAGCCTTTCTGTCGGGGCTAGCACATGGCCTTCAGGCAGATACTGTCAACCTGTAATATATCGCTAGTTAACAACTTTCTTGACAGTATCAGTTAACAAATTTGAGACAATAAGGACTTGGAAAATCAGAACTCCCCATTCAATAGCCCTTCAAAACAAGGTTTCAGGATGGAATATTGTATTTGGTTCAGATTTAGTCACACTATATACTCTGTGGGAATCAGTGGAAATATCAGTTCATCACAGCTAGAAGTCCAGCTGTGGGAACTGGTGCCATTCTCACATTACTAATGCCAAAGAATAGTACATGCAGCCACTATACATACACTTCCTTCAGGAAGAATTGAGAGTAAGTTCTATCCACACACACATCATATCACATAGATCTTTGGACTTTAAAGGGTTAAAGGATCTGAGAACTCTTTCTCTCAGTATCTATAACTATATGCCTAAACTGGTAGATGCTGAAGCGCTTCTGATGTTTTGGTACCCCACCAGCCATGTCCCATGCCTGGTTAAAGGCCTTGCTCGCGCTAGGTTTTCCTGCCTCCTCCCTCCTCTGGGTGGGACCCCCAAAACACGCCAGCCAACATGGGTCACAGCATATCCCCAACAGATCCCTAATCCGGACAGCCAGAAAACCAGGGCCAAGGGAATACTGGAGGGTTCAGCCATGGCTCAGGATCCTAAGCAGGAAACTCTTGTTTTTCTTAAGCTGATTTGTATCAGACTGTAACTGTAGGCAGAGAAATTAAGACCCATATTCTCATATTCTTGGTATCTAAGTCTTAATGTTTCCTTCCAGACTTTCATTATTCAAAGTGCTTTGAACACGAGAGTGTCTTCTTTGCAGTCATGCACTTAATATATGGCAGGGATGAGAACACAATTTAATAACTAACTGAGATGCTGTAGCGCTTTTAAACATTGGAGGCCAGATTCTCATTTTAACTAACTTGACTTCAATGTACTTCTGACAAAATTTCACCTAGGCAGGTCATAGATTTCCTCAGTGACCTCAAAACACAACCAAAGTAATCTCCCCCTTCTCCCACATACGATTAATGGAACTGCAGGACCGTCATATTGATCTCACACAACGCTCACAAAGGAAAATCAAGTATCAGTACAATTTCCTCACAGTGCAGAAAGACTCAGTCTCTTTTATTCTTTCAGATATTAATTAACATTTTTTTCTCTTAAAATTCTCTGTAGATCTCAGGAGTAGCAAAGGATATGTCATGTTATGTATCAGTTGCTATGGTAACTAATCCTTTCTAAAAGGGAGAAACAAAACAAATTTGTAGTCGACCATTTCTCACTACAGACAAAGGGAACAAAGGATGTCACTAACAGTCTTTATTTTGCAGTCCATTCCCTCCTTTTCTTTCATTCTTGCTTAAAACTGATCACAACTAATTTGGTACAGTGCTGTAATTTCCTTTCTTTCATTCTGAACATTCTGAATTTCTCATTTTCACAGAGTGTCAGAAAAGGAGTTCAGCTGCACTCAGAAAAAAAGAAGAGGATTTGTGAAAGGGTGTTGATTAAGTTCCAGATCTCTGTTTGAATTTTTTACCTGCGTGAAGGTGTAAAGTTAATGAAGAGTCTTTACTGGACATACTTCAGGTTGGAAATTGTTAAATTTCCGAGAAAAATTGCTTCCAGCACAAAAATGAGGGCAAATTTTACCACATTGCTCCACTTCTATATAGACGGATTCTCCGAAATCAGATTCCCCTTCTTTCCCTGAATTTCCCTGAATCCGAGGGATATCACTAGCCTGGAAAGGTCCTTCATGTCCCGGCCACTCATTGAACCCAATGTAAGCCTCCATCTTGCAGCAGGATGCAATTTTGGTTTATACTCTTTTCATAACTCATTTCTGAAATACCATTTGCTGGTGGCACAGAACTCCTGAACTTAGTTTGCTGTGTCCGACAGCGGCAAAGAGTAAGTCTTCAAAGAAATGTACCAGTATCAATCGGCTAGAAGAGAAATTTCTTCCTCCCTACCCTTTTTCAGTCAGTTGTTGACTTCTGCCCAGGGAAATGTTAGCTATACTCTTCATAAAAATCTATGAGGTATCATTCACTGCTTTATTACTGTAGCTTTACTCCAGTATAACACAGATATTAAGAAGAATAACAGCGTTAGAAAGGGTGAGCCTGGACAGGGTACCTAATTTAAACAAAATATGCTCGGTATTGTACAGGAGTGAGAAGAAAACAGCAAACAAATGAGCAATACTATCCATTAGCTTGCTTATCAATCTACAGGCAAAGACTGCTCATACTTTGCCAAAGTGAAAACTGCACAGGAAAGCTGCTTCAACATGCATAGCTTGGCAATTGCAACCACTCAATAAATGGCTCCACTTGGCATAACTCTGAACAATGAGTTATACGCATTTTATCAAATTTACCAAATTACTCACCCACTAACAACAAAAAAGTCACATACAGGAGATAAATGTAGCTCAGCCGTAACAATAGTCTCCTTAAACTGGCTTCAAGTCAGAAATGGTATGCAATAAAAGGACAAGAAATTGCCTAACCTTTCGAATTGTGGGACTTACATAATTGGAAACAGGCACAGAAAATTGAGGAACTAAGAAATTCAGCAATATCCATCATTCATTTCTATATTTAGAGCAAATTATAGAAAAAACAATTGTTGTATTGCAGAAAATAATTCTATGATCTTGACTGATTTTCCAGTACCTATATCAAGAGCTGCTTGAAATCATTTATTCCGTCAGGTACTAAGTGTTTAAAGTTCTTCATATCCCAAGAGATTCCTGTAGAGGAGCTCTGGTTCTGGTTTCTCTGAAAGAGAAAAAACTATTTTGTGAACTAATTTTTTAATGTTTGAACACTAAAGTGTCAGCAGAGCAGCTGAGAGAAGAAAACCAGGTAGAAACTAGTCTTGAAGTAGGTTTGACATGAAATAATCTAAAAGCTGTAGATTGCTGAAATAAAGTGACCTAGCCAGACCTTAAGGGAAAGAGCTGCAAAAGATTCTAGAAATTTTTAGGGCTATCTGAGACCAACTAATTACACACTTGAGGGAGCTGAGCTCAGGAAAGGCTGGTGACGGGAACAGAGCTTCCTGATCTAGGTCACAGAACTGCTAAAGCTCAGGTTTTCTGTCTGAGGGACTTTTATAGCTCCCATCTGCATAGTATCTAAAAGCCTTGCCCTCTTTTAATGTATTTATTCTCAAAACATCCCTGTGAGGGAGGAAAACATTGTTATCATCATTTTGCTCATAGGAAATTAAAACATGGAGACTGAAGGGAAGATCCTCATTCGGTGTAATCTGTCAAAGGTCCATTAAAACCAGTAGAGTGTCCACTGACTCTCCATTAGTGTGAGCAGAAGTAAGATGATTTAAACTGGCTGAGTTTTTTCCCCTCAGTGATTTGCCTAAAGTCACGCAGGAAGATTGTGACAGTATTGGGAAATGAAACCCATCTTTTGAGTAACACTAACCATTGGACCACTGGTGTGTTTTTTGTGTCTGATAGAGGCAAATGTGACTGAAGAAGAAACCTCAATGTTATCGCTGTAAAATGCATGAGGGAGCAGACCATACCCCAGTATACAGAGATTTCACTTACTTCTGCTATGCCAGTCTTTTTCTGGTCCTTACTGATTTTTTTAATGGTTCAGAACTTCATTTTTAATTCTTGCTGAATGTCTCAAGATACATTTCTCTTCTGCTGTCCCTGCTTTTCCTTCAGTATGTTCTCATTCATTCGTTGTCATCACTCCCTCTGCTTCTGCCCATGGCCCCACCTCTTGTGTCCACCCTCCCATTCCTACCACATTCTTCCTCTCCCTGTATCCACATTACCAGCCTCCTACCCCAGGGCTTCATCCTTTTCCAGTGCCCAGCTGCCAGCAAACAAGGGTTCCAGGCTAAATGCTTACTATCTATAATATCTTAGCATCCAAACACTAAAACGTGGTTTGGCCAAATATCAGCAAAAGACCATGAGGAGAGCAAAAGTCATAACACTGATGACTGGGGCTGGTAAACTGAGAGACCATTATTTTATCAGCAGCAGAAAATACTAGAAATCTACAGATGTTGTTCTCATGATTTCTGCTTTGATGTCTGGACTGGGAGATAAGGATGAAAAAACAGGCATTTTTCCAAAATTACTGGAAAACTTTCAGTTTCAGTGAACAGTACTTTCAATGAATCTAAAAGGCTTTGAATTTCATATTTGTGAAATGTAACAAATATTTTGCACATTTTTGACACTTTAGCAGCAACAGAATAAGACTAAACAATTCACTTTGTGCAAGTTGCTGTGCAAATCAACTGTTGTCCTTATCAGGTGACCCTACAGCCGGCAGCCCTGAACAACATTCATTACATTCAGATTTTTCCAATGGAAAACTTGTCAAACCTCAAAACAATGAGGATGGATGACAGGTGTCAATCATTTCCTCTGACAGGTCACATGCATTTAACTTGAATGGTTTAAGTTTTTCAGCCTTCAAAACAAAACAAGCATTATCACTAGAGTATAAAATGAATTAAGCTTCATAAACTAAATGCCAAGGAAAGACATATGCACCAATAACATAAAATTACTACTATGTGAACAAAGTACCAGCTGCGAGCAGCAAAGTGAGAGCACCTCTATATATCAAGAGAGAAGAAGATTTGTGCTCTCTTTGGAAATACTTTTACAGCAGTTAAAAGAGAAGCCTTGAACCTGACAAACAAGGTCTGCTCTTTCTTTGATCCTATCAATCAAGAGTCCAGTAGGTCCTAACTCACATAACTTATAACTTAGTTTTGCCCTTGGACAAATGTCAAGTCTTTTTCCTTCTATTATTCTGAAGAACAATTGATTAACCCTTTTTTTAGGAATGTAAGAAATAATCCTTGCAATGTAATTGATACTGTAAGGGTTATTGACCATTCCACTCTACAGAAATGTGGTAGGATGACAAATGCTTTTGAGGATGACTATTTTTAATGTTGGACAGCATGGCAGAAGACTAATTAAAGATGGTTTTTATGCTTTACTTGTGCAAGGTAGATGCTGTCAGCAGTGCGCTGACATAATAAACACAATGGACCAGAGAGATTCTGCTATCACTTACACTGTAGAAAATCCAGAGTAATTCCACTTAGCTATAAAAGAAATGAAAACTGTAATAGGAGAAAGTCAAAGTTATTCTGTCTGTTGATAAGTTATCTCAGTGCCCACAAGTATTGTACTTTCTGGCACACAGCTTTGAATTTAAATCACCATCTCTAACTCTGTGATGTTCACGCCAGTATTTAGAAAGCAGGAAACAGATGTGGAACAAAAATATGTTTGAAGTTGGTGAGGCCAGCTGGGATGAATGAAAGATGAAAAAAAGTTTAAATAAATTTGTATCCAACATTCATTCTATCTTTTCTCCATCACCAATTTTATTTCAGTCCAGATTTTGATTTTTGCATAGTATCTTAACTCTATCAATTATCATGTTTATCTGCATGAAGTCATTATAAAGTGCTAGACTCTACACTTCAGTTGTAAATTCCAGGACCAGAAATCTATATATGAGCAGAAATCTATAGATAGATTTGGGATCTATCTATAATATATCTTCTAGTTCTTGATAAATAAAAAACAGAAGACCACTGATCTGGAGTCTTATAAATTATTGCTTAACTAATTTTAAAGTGTTATTTTTACTTTATTTTGGCTTTTACTGGATTTGATTGTTATCATATAATAACCACATACTAGCATGTCTTTAGTACTCATATTGATGCATACATATAAATCCTCCTTGGAATTTTCTAGAATCTGTCTCAGTAGCTAGAAACTACTTGGTTACAGGCATGGCTGCAAAATCTTTCACAAGAGGTCCACAGTCTGAACAACCAAACACTACAAACTAGAAACTGCCTCACTCAAAAAGCCCAGCAATCTTTTTTTCTGCAGGAATTATTAGCTTTAGCACAGCAGCACAGGAACATAAATAGACAGCTACCACTCTAGAGCCAGCTTGTGTTCAGAAGACAAGGAATATGGGAGCAACAAGCTCATGTCACTCAAAAAAACCCCAACTATGTAGCCCTCTCCTTTGATGATAGGAGAACCTATGAATCTTGGACTCAAGATAGAGGACAAAAGGAAGCAGGAATCCTTTCTGAGGCCAGTTGAGAAGCCTTCTCAAGAAGGCTCAAGAAGAACAATCACCCGGATTAGTGACAGTTTAAGGCTTTTTTTTTTAATTCTCTATAAAGTATAATAAAAAGGCAGTATCTTCTAACAAGTGTAATTGATGGAGTTTGACAAACAGATGAGCTTTCTGTCACATAAGACTTTCTTCAGGTCTCTTCAGAAGCTGCTTAAACCCTACAAATCTCTTGCTTGCATCTAGTAAGCACCATAATTGCAGCTATGCTACTACCACAATTTTTCCCTTTACCTCACAATCCATGCACAAAACCAGTATAAATCCTGATAGTCACTCACTGACTAATGTTAACTATCTCAGGGCCTCTGTCAAAGAGTTTTTACATGTTATTCATCAACAGCAGAAGAGGCGACACTAATAAGTTTTAACTCAAGGGTACAGTATAACGTAACTAAGCCCATATGGTTTAGATAATGCAGCCAGCTTTCCAAGATTATTTTAATATGCATACTTTGGTCCTTGCAGCCGGACAAGCTGGGATGTTTTTTTTTAATGTCTCCACCATCTGTTTTATGAATCCTTGAATTTATAATACAAAGGTCATTGTTTCAGCATATGGGGAATTGGGTTTCACTAATAAAGCAGGAGCTGGTGAGAACTAAATGAATACATACATTTTAATAAATGTATATGAGCATGTGCAGCTATAAATGTTTCAGACTGTGTAACTTAAAGTATTAGATAAATTGACAGAAGGGTTATTAGAGAGGGAGTCTTGGATGAATGGCCCCAAGCAAGAGCTCTGATGATCGGATCTTTGGGGATCTGGTATGGATTTTTCACATTTAAATCAGACACATTTAAAGACAAATTCCTGGGTGTTTTGTGTGTGTGTGTGTGTGTAGGAAACACTGTTGCAACATGGTATCAGCAACATAGCAATTATCCATGCCAGACCTTATAAAAGGGGAAGGTGATTTTATTTAAAACTAAAAACGGAAGCAAAACAGGTTTCACGCATTCTCTCAGTCTCATACTCAAAGGCACCCAAACATGTGTGGCATCCAAAGAGTCTGTCAGGCAGTCAGGCAGCAGGGCAGGGGTGCTCCTGCTGTCCGGCCGGCAGCAAGGCACCTCAGGGCTTGTGTCCAGGTGTCAGGTCCAGGATCCATCGTGATGACACGGAAGACAAGGCGGTGCCAGCTGGCGAGTCCTCCTCACGTTTCCTGGGTTCTTTGTAGGCTGTTGGCAAAGTGCACATTTCGGAAATATGTTTTTGAACCCTTCTGGAGCTGAAGGATGAGTGCCTCTGTCCTGTCCCACCTCTGGGAGTTGCCACTGTCCTTTGTCTCCAGAGCTGGGTGTCTTGTCAAACTGCAGGGAGGTGTGCTGGGGTTGTGGTGACCTGCCAACCCCTGTGGCATTAACCTGGGCCATGCTGGGAGCCCTTTTCCTGCTGTGTGCTCCTTTGGGTGCTTCCACACACAGACTTTCCCATTCATTCTCCATTGACACTGATCTTACAGTTCTCTGTATTTGTGTTTCTCAGTGTGTGTATGTGTAACTTTTGGAGAAAATCAGCTACTGCTCAGAGTAAAGGACTTCTTTAGGCAAGATATGTACTTGTTATTGGTGAATGACTACTCATCCTGATTCTTAGGATGTAAAAAATACACGGCAAGACAATTCTACAGTAGCTGTAGAATATAATGCAGCAGAGATCAGCACAACTGGAATATCAGAAGATGGCCAAATGGAAATGAACATATCTTCCTCCATGACCATGGGAAGAATCTCATAAAATACCACTTTTGGCAGTATAAAAACAATGGCTGCTAATATCCAGTTTCCTACTGCTTTTTTTCATTTAGAATTTCAACAGCATCATTATTCTTTGTGGGAAGAGGGACAAGGGAATTGGGAACAAGGGCGCTATTTTTTTTTTCATTACAAAGATTACAAAAGCCCCTAAGTCAAAGGCAGTATCAAAATATTTCATCTCTTCACATTTACCAGGGAAAAAGAGCGTAAAAATCGTTTTGTGAACTTCTTAAAAAGCATTTATCAGGAACTTGATTAAGGAGGAAGTTGCAGAAAAGCAATTTTCACATGATCAAAGCCTGTTCTTTAAAATCCTCTTTCCATGGAATAGAGTAGTCGTGTGAAAGATCTCACTGCTGAATGTTTGCTGGAAAGCTGTGTACTTAAGCATACGTTTTGTAAGCTACTCCATGCTAAAAGACTAAGTACCTACTAAATGCCTGTTTTACAAGGGAAAAGCAATAGTAATGACAAACCCTTTAAGAAAGTGATAGCATGATCATAAAGTATGGTATATTTTAATCAACAAATTAACAGCTATTTGATATTTCTAATTTTTTTCAGTCCATGATCTTAACTAGCTCTGGTCTAGAGCTGAGGTTTCTTCCTTTTTCAGCTGTAGTTGATTGTAAGTATCAACGGTTTTCTGTGCCCTAATGATTTTGTCTGAGGTTTTAATTCCCAATGGATGACTGATTTCTCCATAACATTTTTTCAACAGAACATTGTTGATTGAATGCAAATATTTTAAGTCTTTGATGAATCCCCCAGAGCGAGACAGCTTAAAGCCTTATCAAAACTATTCTAAAGATGGGTTTAATAGTAAAGAAAAAGAAAGGATATTACCATATCTGAACAGTAACTCCTCCAAGTAATTCCTGACATTCTGCATTATGTCCTGTAGCTAAATCAAATAAGAAAAAAACATTGCACAGACATTTCAAGTATTTATCCTATGAGAAGTGTAATGACTGAAGTGGTTCTTTACAATATTTATACATTTTTTGCCCTTAGTTCTCAAAAGTCTTATGGAGTGATGAGTGCCAAGGGAAGGAGATGGAAAACAAAAATGTGAGCAGCCTGCATGAACTGAGACGATTTTCTTTTCCAGTGAAGTCCCACAGCAGGATGGGGAAACTGCAGGTAAAGGATAGTGAACCTTTAAGAAACTTATTCTAAAACGCAAAAACAAATACCTCTTAGCATTCAGAAATAGATCTTTTTCTTGAAGGAAGCAAATACATTTGAGAAGTGACAAAGGAAAAGGTACAGAAACCTAGTCTTTGAAAAGTCGTGATACGGTGCCCGTGATTTCAGTCATCAGCATTTGGAACTCTTTTTTTTCTATTCATTTGGAAGTGAATGCTAATTATATATGTCTTTCTCATAAAAGCTGCAAAAATTAATCTGAGAGCAAAGCAAATATAAGAAAAGTTACATGGCATACCACTTTCAGTAATTTACTTTAATAATTGATTTTGAGATGTGGTTATTTGAGGATTGAAAAAGAAAACTTTTTTATTATGATATTATTCACTGTTACTTCTGGGGATAATTAGTTATTGCTTAGACTAGTTAATTGAAAAGTTACATTTCAAACTATATTTGTGTTGTGGAATTCAAAGCTCTGGGTAATTATTTCAAGAAGGATTTTTAGGTTTTTGTTTTTCCAGCTTACATACGCCCGGCTACATAAAAGTAAAGCCACGCTTTTATGATCACCTACTATGACACATGAAAACTTCATGTGTTGCCTAGTTTAGCTAAAAGGCCAGGCTGGGCTTTTCTTTCTGCAACATACTGTGTATTCCTTCTAAATTAAGCACACAGAATTTACAGGAGAAAACAACAAAAAAACCCAAAGACCTCGATGTGGAACACAAAATATTAGTCAGGCTTAATGAATATTCAAACATTTTCCACAGAACACAACAGATTCTGCATTTTTCTTCCGTGCTAACTTCCCTTCTCAGACTTGCTCTCGATTTGCAGGTCAGACAAGATTAACATCAGCTGCTCCCAGCTGGCGCGGAGGGAAGGACCCCGCCGCACGGCTGCTGCCCATCACGCTGAAGCGATTAGACAAAACCTTGCTTCGCTCAGCCGGGCTGAGCCAGTGGTCGTGCGCCGCCGGCAGCCAGGGCTGGACACCCACCCCGTCCGCAGCTGTCTGTCTGTCTTGACCCCAAAACACCAAGGCAGCGTCTCCAGCTTCCCACGCTGGAGGTGCTGCCGTGATCGACGTCATACCGACGGAGAAGAAGCCGCTCCTCAAAACCTGAATTTTCCTCTGCTTTTGTTTTCCCGTTTTCCCGAAATTATTTTCAAATGCACGAATGAATATGATAAAATGTTCACAGTCCCACTTTCAGCTATGATAATATGTCGCCATTAAGGTAAAGTCCTTCAGGCAGCGACCTCAGTTCCAGTCTGGGAGGTCTGAGATTGTGAATTCCCATCTGTCAGTGATAAATGGGCAGTCACATATCGTCTTTTACACATAGGAGCAATTCCCACTGATAGCGGCAAGAACCATACTGTGGACAGAGGGCAACGTTTAGATTCTTTTCAGTAACTTTTCACAATGAAAGCATTTAATTTAATGAGCTGCAGAAGCATTTGCCTTTATGTGCAGTGCTTTTTACAGTTCTGTAGAATTTTAAAATGGATTGTTTATGATTAGACAAGATTTATATAAACAATTGGAGGTTACATCCCCAAGTAGTGTAGGGTAGTTCTTCTGGCTTCTCTGGGCATTTAAATTTGATTTTCACCAGCTGCAGACCTGGCCCACTGTGTTTAAAAGGTTTTAAGAATTTAAATTTTAAAGGTATGTAGAAGTATCTTATGTTGCACTTAGTTATATGTTTGTTTTGAATTATCAAAACTAGGACTCTGGTTCTGACTGATGGGTTGCTTATACAAAAAATGAGAGAGAAAGGAATATTAGAATAATAATTTGAATATTATACTGAATCTGAAAACTTAAAATGTAAACACTTTTGGACAAGCTTGTTTAATAAAGTACATTCCAATTCTTTGTCGATATCAGAGGATAACTGCTATAGTTACACCACAGTTGCCCAAATTTGGCCCTTCTTGGGTGCAGAGGGCATCCCAAGCCCCCTCTCAGGGCAGGTCTGCAGCTTTTGAAAGACAGCTGGAATTTCTGAGCATAGTCACTCATGCGAACACAACCTGCAAAGCAGTACTATTAATGTCTGTGTCATGCCTCTGAGTGCTTGGAGACAATAGAAACTTGAATCTGGCTGGAGTCCTTGAGAGCTACTGCAGTCTTAGAATGAGAAATAGCAGTAGAGCCTCATGTAATGTTGAGATACTTAGAAACAGTAAGTACTGAAGAGCATCTTTTTTCCTCTGCCTTCTTGCTAGTATAATGTTTGCAAGCAAATATGCATTTCCCAATACAACATACCACTACTACTGCTATTTTTTTTAGCAAGCAGAACCTAAGGATAGAGGAAATAATTCTAGTTGTTCCATGCAAAGGTAGCGGACCCCTCTTTAAGGATTAGCAGCCATTTATTTCTTTTCTGTCTCAAGAATTTTGGAGGCAGGCTCTCAAATTAAGTTGGATCTACCTTCACTTTTATCATAAGGAGACAATTTATTGTTTCCACAACCTGCTGACCCGTAGAGATCAAGTCCTTATCTCCCAGGTTTTTTTCAGCTCAACATTTTGATAAAGCAAATACAAAAAGTTGCATGAGCAGTCTAAACAAGTATCAGGGAGTCCCATTAGCATTAGTGAGTTTATTGGTCCTTCTGCATCTTTATCAGTGTCTTTTAGAGCTGATAAATAGAGAACTTACCAGGCTGTAAAGAGTCTTTGCTTCTCTTATATAAATTATGTTAATCTCTCCTATATTTAGTCAATAGATTAGAATTTTAAAGCTGAGTTAAACAAATGCAATACCCTACAGAAACCATGATTTTGAAGTAAATATTTAGCACTGCAGTATACAATAGTATACAGACACCTGTAGTATTCCACTGGTAATCGCATCTTTTGGAAGAACAGACCATTTCTTCTTACTGTTTTCTAAATTTTAAGCAGCTTTTAGTTTCTGAGAATACCTTTTCTTTTGTCCCATGACAGCTAAGTCTCTTTAACAGTCATTGGCAAAGTATCTTGTCATAAGCTTTGGTATGCTTCAAGGAGAACTTTGAACCTGGAGCTGGTGAAGAGCAGAGCCATGAAAGTAATGAAGGGATATAAATACATACCTTATAGGGGAAGCAAAATACTCAAGGATCATGTTAAAGGATGAGTTCATCGCAATCAAAAGTACCTTCTTAGAGAACAAAATTCTGGTAAGAAATGTCCCCTTAATGAGTCTCCTGTGCTGGAAGTTGAAGCATGATTTAACCTAGAAATAGAGTGCATTTTTTTAATGGAGAAGACAATTAATCATTGAAACAAATAACCAATAGCTGTGGTGCATCCTCTACCACAGACAGTATTTCTCAAAGGTATCTTTCAGTTAAAACAGAATTATTTCTTGCAAATTTTATAGTTTCTGTTGAAGAAAATCAGATTCGATTGTTCTAATCTGGTATTTTCTGAGCTGCTTTTCTAAGTCTGTCTAGAATCTATTTAATGATGTGCTGTTTTATTAATTCATCCTTTGGTCCAATTCCTGGAAAATGTATGAACAATCCACTTCTGCACCCACTCAGCCTAGAAATCTTACACAGATATTAGCTTACTAAAAATAGTAATGGATTTCTGTCTCAATCTCACTTGCTCGGAGAAACATGCTATATCATAAACTCTCATATTTTGGCATTTACAAGTGTTGTGCCACTCCAGTATAGATTGTTCTTATGGAAACACTGTGGCTCAAAATATTTAACTGCAGCCAAATGTCTTCCTTGAATCATTTCTTTCTCAAACTTGTCTGAATAATGTGTACAACAGACATTCATAGGTAAAGTTAGTAGCTGGCCACTTGCTAATTTTAAATTTCAAGTTAAACTACTACAGAGATCCTTTGACAGATGTGGAATACAACAGCTGTTTAAAAGGGCAATAGATATCTGTTCTCGTCTCCTTGAGTGATGGTGATATAATGCCTTTATTCTAAAATTGCTGTGAAGATCTCCCATGTGGCAAAAGGCAGCCAGCATAGGCAATAGGAGGGCTTGCTGCTTTCAGCCTTACAGTTATATAATTATCTTTGCCTGATAAACCATTCAGAATTGTCCAAGCTGAAAGCTGTAAGTCTGCTCAGTGATGTATCAATTTGTGTATTATTTTTTCCGGTAATCAAATGTCATTATTCCATAATCTCAGACTATGGACTTCACCTTTCCCACTAGCCATACAATCTCAGTATATATATATATATACAGCTATTGTCTCTGCTCCGAGCTCCACACAGAAAAAGAAAATGTATTTGTTTGGAAGGTACTGGCAGTGCTTTCTTCTATAATCTGAAAAATGTTCCCAAGCACATCACAAACGATGCTTGTAATGTGCAGTCTACTGTCTGCACTGCTGACAGTTTAGTGATCACATATGAAGTGTGAGGAGTGTGCAGAGCAGCGCACTGGTGTGTTCAAGAGCAGTTCTTGCTCTCTTTGCTATTCCATGCCAGCAGAGGTTATGTTTACACTTCTAGGAGAAGCTGTTTCTGGGAAGGATGCAAATGCCTAACTGGTCCCTTTTCTGACTGTAGGACATGCTCCTTGTCAAATCCAGATAGGGTTCTCTGAAGAAATGGATGTTATTTCCCTCAAAAAAGCAACACATGGGAAACCACATTACCAGATGTATTTCTAGACTTCACTTTTGGTCCAGCATAAGATTTCTTTAAAAAATAAACAAAATGAACAGAGGTACCTTCAAAACTTCCTAATTCGATCCTTTTTTTTCCCCCACAGACAATAAGAAGAAATATATTCAGAAAACAAAAATGAAGTGGTGCCAAGATGAAGGGTAAATTCAGATAAATAGAGGAAGCCCAACTACATTTGCTTCTAAATTGTGCAATATAGCCACCTCTAACTTTCTAGCTTTGAACAATACACAGGTAAGTTTGCCTGCTTGCTATTTACTCCTGGGCATTAGAGTAGGACTGCTTGAGACTTCCTTCTGCAAGCTGAAGTGTCAGGAAGCATAAAATGAGGAGTAGAAGGTTCTGCCAGAAATGTATGGGGGTGCTAAAAATGGGACTACATGATGAATGCTCTCCTATGCTCATGGGAATAGAGGGAAGGGTGGGGACATATGATTTCAGTGGAATTTGCTTGATAAGGGCTTAGTGGAGATCCAAGGATTTAGCCTGTTACTTTTTATTGAAATCATTGTTCTCAATGAGGCTTTTTGTTAAGTACAGACAGAGGCTAAAACAAATTATGAACTAAAGATAAGAGACAATAATAATTAGCTGTAATTGAACACAGTGAATGATATTGGTCAGGCCATCATGAGCACAGAACAGGGATCTCATATTAAAATAATGTCCTCTGCTAAATTTGTTTAGAACATCTGAAATGTCAGCAGATGTAGCTATAATTTAGCACTCAAAATAGTTGTTTAAAAGGACCTGTTTCCATAGAAAGCATCCAGACCACTCATTTCTCACACCTTCAGTAAAGGTTATATCGTGGGGTAGTATTTTATGCTACCTATTTGCTCAGTAAGAACCCCAGTAAAGACCCACACTACGGTGAAAACTGAAAGCATAGAAAGATAAGGTTCTCAACCACAATGCAGGATCTCCTAAGGATGTAGGTCTGTTCCCAAAGAATGACCCAGGGACCAAAAACAGTACTTTCTGAGAAAGCAGCTCCTATCACACTCCCAGCACTTTTACTGTTGTCAACCTTCCACTCTCAAAATAATATTTTAAGAAGTCCTTTAAGAAATGTCTTTTCATTATGGACAGTTCATTACTGTGCATTAGAAATCATGCGGCTGATTAATACGCATAAATATATCTCACTATGGTAGGCTTTTGATGTATTATCTCCTATTTTAAGAGAGAGGAACTGTAGGATATGGTGGGATGATGAAACTGTTGTGAATGTGTAGGAGTTTCACTGTGAAGAATATTATTGACTAGACAATGTAACAAAGAGCCAGTGCCTCATTCATGTGTGGTTTTGCAGCTCCAAATCTTTTTGCAGAATCCACCCATTTTGCCTCCTTGACTTCATATTTCAGTAAAAAATAGACATCTTCTTTTATCTTAGAGGTGGGAAGAAAGTAATTATTATCTTGCCTTGCTAAATCTACTAATAGAGATATGGGAATACTTCAGTGGGTGACAGTTCAGCTGTTAAATGTATTATACACAATGTGGTATACAAAAGTGGAAATTATTTCACTATGAAGTTTTTTTTGTTCGTATGACAGCTGTGTTCAGCACGCCCAACTGAAATCAGAGCTCTGTCACTTCAGATGCTATAAAGCTCTGCAAATGTCACAAGCAGGTATATAATGGTTCACATACACAGAATGGCCATATTGCCCAGCCAGAAGAAAGCAAGGCACTCCAGGTGACTTAACAACATATGAACAAAATATTTAACTTTTTTTCTTTGAGAGCAAAATCGTGGAGTGACAGGAAGTAGAAGATGAAGGAGAATAAGTAGGATTTCATTGATTCGCACCCCCCCCCAAAAAAAAAGAAGTTAAATGAATTTCTGCATGCAGAAAGACTGTTAACTGCATCTGTGCAATCTATAAAAAAAATACAGGGAAACTTTTAGGATTCCTTCACATTATGTCTATCTTTTCAGACTGGTAATGGAAAATATTAGATTAAATCTCTGATTAAATGGACAGAATTACTAGCTCTTATTCAAATCCAGTCAATCGATTTTCGTCTTTCTATCACAATTAATACCTAATTGGTTTTCTACGACATTTTAAATTCTTTCTTCCATGTCTAAGTTTAGATCATTGGCAGCTTTATCTTTCTGAACCTGCTGATGAAATATGAATTAATACTATCTTTGGATGCTTGATGTTAAATTATTAAAATTTCCAAGGAGCTCTTGCAGCAAACACAAGCAACATATCACTGTCTAATTACCAGTCTAATTGCTTCCTTCCTGTTCATCCTTTTGACTATTAACCAAAGCTCTATTTTGACTGTTGTTCTTATATTTCTTATAAATGAAAGAGTAACCTCAGTCTTTTCTTTCCTGTTTGGCCAGGAACAACACAAAAAAAGAGATACAGAGAAAGGCCAGCAGATAATCCAGGTGCATTTGCCTACATCCACACACGCACGGTCTGCTCCAAAACCCTGAAATCCATTTGCAGACTTATCCTCACCCCTAGGTTCTTACAGCCTTCCACATTTCATTATGAATAAACACAGACAGTACACATAAAAGTGAACATATACATATTTAAAATTGTAAACATAGCTTCACTGTGCTTTTTTAGCTGTAAACAGATCTTCTTTTCAGTCTAAAGTCCACTTCTCCACAGATCTCAAAAACAGGGGGAAGTGAGGGAAGAAGTTTAAACAGCCCATCACACTTGCCATTATTATCCTGAGAGTGCAAGCCGCGCAGTAGGAAAAGCAACCGCTAGGAAGGGACAGGCAGTGATTTAGCTGAAGGCGGGAGAAACGTACCTACTTCCAGACTGGGGAATAGAACCTTTATCTTGTTAGACCCAATAGGTTAATTTAACTTACCAGCGCCCTACTTTTGAGAAGCACAACTGCACAGGTTGCACAACTTTAACCTCAGTATGGATTGCTGAAATATAGAAATCCTCTTTTTTTTTTGGGGGGGGGGGGGGCGGGGGGGATGACAAGTTATTCAAAAGATTGTATTTCCAAGAGAAAATATTAAACTTCTAAGAATGAAGTATATCCTGAACTTTATTGTCCAAAATGTGAAATAATGACTTCTGCTGTAGCTGTATGGGCAAAGGGCTCCAGCTTGTTTGGCACTAATGAGAGGGAAAAAAGTATGAAGTTTTGATTATCCTTGCTAGTATCCCAAAGTTTGAATGAAATGTCAGTGAACATCCTAATAGGTACCTATCTCTACAGTCAAACACTGAAATACCTTTGAAGTGATTATCATTGAGAAGTAACAGTTAAAACAGATTTGGCAAGATAGTTGTCTGATTATAACATGGTACCTGAGATTCTGTGCAGATACGTACTACATATTTTCTCAAAACAGTCTTAAGCAAATAAAAGAATATCAAACAGATAACAGTGCCAGTTTCTAAATTCCTTGATGGGTAATGTGATATAGAGATATCACGGAGTACATCCTACTTCAGTGAAAACAAAACAACCCCCTGAAAAGGACAGAGGATTGCACTGTGTCCCAAATTATCAGCCATTCCCCAGCTGTTAGTACAACATGCTGTACCTGAATATATAGTTTGGGCACGAGAATGCTATTTTCAGTAGGCTTTATTGCAAGTCAGGAAGCCTTGTTTCAACAAGAAACATTATCTGTCAGTGAAAGAAAGAGAATGAGTGACAATCTTTGTTTAAAAACTGCCAAGGAGTGATTCAGCATTCATCAACTGACTTCATTCCCATTAGCAAAATTTAAATATCCAATTTAGCAACCTTTCACTTTTCCTTTTCAGATGAGATATGTTGTTAAACTCGTTTTGTAGAGAATAATTGGTAATAATACTCCCCTTCTCTCTGTGAAGTCCTGAGATGATTCATGGAAGAATTACCATTTCATCTAGAACATTTTCCCTTCTGCAGTACCTGTGGAATCAACCCAATTGTCTTCCCTTTTCAGAAATCATTAGCTCTCTAGCACGAACCATCTCTTAAGATGCTTTTATTATTTCTGAAAGCCCTACCTCCTAATGGACCGAATGTAATTGGGCACAGATGCTATTTGCAATGAATAGACAATCCAAACTTCTGAACAACTGCACTGCATTGAATTACATCAAGTGTACAAATAAACTTGTTATTCTGTTTTTAATTTCTATCCATTGGGCTTGAAATTGCAGCCATATGAAAACTTAATGTAATCCTGTGGCCCACAGGCCCAGTTCAGCCTTCATTAGAAGAGCAAAGAAAGCACTATATTTCATAGAATTACAAAGATCTTGATCTTACTCACTTTGCAAAAAACTCCTGCAGACTTCAAAAAGATTTGGATTAGACCCTCTGTGCATTATAGAAATGAGATCCATATTTTGTGTACTTTACATGAGTTCTCTAAACAGGGACTAATTAATATTTTGACATTTTATACAGTTGACATTTAAATGAAATATTTCCAAAGATCATGGCCCTTGATATTGATCAATATGATTACTGACATCAGAAATACACCATTTCCATAATACTATGGATTAGTGTGCTCAGAGCACCACACAAGCAGTACTACAGAGAAGAAAAAAAAAAACAAAAAAAACGCATCTCATGAAAATTCTGTAAATAGCAAAAACATTTCAAAGACTGACCTTTTATGAACATCCAATAGCTTAGATATTTATTCTAAGTTTATCTGAAACTACAAGAAATCAAATTGGGAAGGAGGTAAGATTGAGGGCAGTCTTTCTCCTGGCATTTCAGAATTCACACATCTCATCTCATCCAGAATGGATAGTGTTCATTGTTTAATTTGCCTCCCCATCAGAATCAGAATTTCCTGTGATCAATATTTACTTTGGAACCTCAAAGGAACTTACAACTCTGATATTTGGAGCATTCCTATAGAAATTACTTGTTGGAAATGTGTATTTTCCTGAAGGAAAGGGTTTGCGTACATATGTTTTATAAAAGTTTCACAGGTGAGGTATGCCTGGAAGGATCACTAGTAGGATAAAAGTGCACTAGACTAATGAAAATGCCTCACTGCTGTTCTGTTTCTCATACTCACACGTCTTGGGTTTTGTTGAATGTCTCCAAAACAAATAATGTTAAAGCACTTGTTAATTCATTTCTTTTGGACACACGGAAGTGAGAAATTAAAGAGAAAAGTAGGACTCCCAAATACATACTTACTAGAATGGCTATTTCAAATCTAATTTGATTGGTATCTTCATATTTCTCCATCTTAAGTTGTATGTGCCAGAAGGTTTTCATATAAACTGTGAATACACATCCTAGGATCTGCAAGTTGAGTTGAACTGGCCATTTGAATCTGCAAGTAAAAAGCATGCACAAAACCAAAGGCCATTCATTGTTCTTTTAAGCCTCAGATTTCACCCTCAGTGGGTCTGGGAGGCCATTTCCAGCTTTCAGCTTCTATTGCTGTCACTTGTCCACAGAACCACACTCACTCAAGCTACATTGGTGCCCTGGACCTAATGAAAAAGCAGTGAAAAAAAGAGTATGGAAAAAAATAAAATAAAATTGCGTATTGGTTTACATGCAAGACGTCTGCCTATTCAAAACAACAATTTTTACAACAACATTTTAGCTATTATCTCCTTTTGACATTTCTCGTTTGAAAAGGGAAAGAGGAAGCAACTCACTGGCAAGACTGTCTACAAATCACTCCAGTGAAGTACTGCCACATTTAGGTTATATACCCCTTTGCAGTTTTAGAGTGTCTTTTGCGTGTTTTACATACATGCAAATGTCTTTTTTAAACATAATCCTAGATGAATAACTAGACAGTAAACTTGTGAAGCTTTATCACGTTTGTTGCATTTTGAAAAAAACATGACAAATGAAAGACAATTAATGCGCAAGAAAACCATTTCTACAGTACTTCATGAGGAAAGAAATCTAACCATGTTTTTCAGCACCTTCACTTATTTATTAGCCTTGCTCTACTTCTGTCTCCTCCCAAACCTGATGCCTAGTCTTAAAATCTACTTAACACAATATCTGAAACTTTTCCCCTTATCCTTTTTCTCATGTGACAGTGTGGCAATTATTTGATAATATGGGAATTATGGGACTGCTCACTGTTGAGCTGTCAGTCAAAAGTCCTGTTCCTCATGAATCTGACATCACATCACTGGAAAGCAATCCGTCCCATCAGTCAAGTATTTTCTCTAGGGTTGTTTGGAATTTGTGTCAGAACCAGGTATCCAGAACTGTCTGTTAATGTAGTCAATTATTCATATTGTCTAACCCTCTTCCCCCCCACCCCAAATTAAAACATTAACTGTATTACTTATTGCTGAAGTACTGTGCAATAATATCTTAATAGGAAGATGAGGTACAAAAAACGTGCTTTAGGTTTGGGGTTTGTCATGCAAAAGTTTAATATTTACATATGATGGTGAACACATTCCAGAATGGGGATTCATTTCACTCCAAGTTCATTTCCAAACTTCATACTTGGATTTCCAAATTTGGATAAATCAGTTAGGTCTGGCTTTACCCCAGCTAAGTCTAAGCATGCAACCGAGGTTCTAAACTTTGGGAGCGTAGGCTCCTCTCTAGTCAATGGACAGAGCAGATATGTCCAGAAGGTAATACAGAAGCTAAATGCGTTCAGTCATCTCTGGAAGTACCTATTATTCTTTACAAATACCCTAAAGTTAACCTGGGCAATTATGAGCCTTCTGACCAGGCAAACAAATGTACTCAACAGCCAGCAATGCAGATATGTTCCTTCTACCATTTCCAGTTGTTCCTAGATAAGGTAATGGCTTATTGCCATGAAATCTATATACTGCTGCATTTTTGAGAAGCAGCCGAGCCACAGGGACGCTGTTCAGTGGGCCACAGGCACTTGTGGTCAGACTTTTAAAGGCCCAGCTACATGTCTGAGTTTTCAGAAGTTCCTAGCCACTCATGCAGCAGAAGTTAAGAGCTTGGGCACCCATCTGCATCTGCAAACAACATCAAAAGTGCTGCAGAAGGCTTAAAGCAACAGTGTAAGCACTGAATAACTTAAGATTTGTACCCACACAGCAACAACAGCTCACTCAAAAAATAAAAATAAAAAGCAGCAAAAACCTAATAGAATGGACCCTGGCTCCTAACATGTTTTCTGCCACAGGAGAGTTTACATCTAATCAGTTATTTAAATTAAAATGTTGAAACATCAGAAATAACTAAATGCCTTTAGCAAGGGCACTTAGCTAGAAAATGCAAAAACAGACATCAAAGAATATGTCTAGTTCAAGGGGTATGAATCCAAGGGACTAGAGATGAAAAAAAAGGCCCTGAGCATTTTACATTTCAAACCTGAAAAACACAGAGTTGATGCGTAATAGATATTAAAGGGATATAAGATAGGCTTTTTCCTATAACAGAAGAATTAGCACTGATAGATGCAGGTACTAGAGCTTCAGCTATTCTGTGATCACACCAGAAGCAGGAAGCAATATGTGAAGGAAGCGTGAAGCATTTGTGAATGCAGTAATGATTCACTAAATTGGTCCTGTCTTTATTCCTGTAAAACTGACAAGCCAAAAGCAAAAATATTCTGCTATTAAGCAAAATTATTGCAAGAAACAGAAATGGTAGGAAAATTTTATATTAGGCCCTGACAAAGTGCAAGCACTCAAGATTTCCTGGATGTATATTCAGCTGCTCTAAAGAAGAGCTGGGACAGAGTATAAAGGTCAGGATTTATATGCAGAATGTGGTCAAGTCAGAATACCTGAAAACAAAATTATTTTTTATTCGCACTAAGCTTTTGCCAGAGACTCAAATGATTAAGGCATTTATTGAATAAAAGGGCGCAGCACAGTGCTGGTACAGATTCTCTCTACTCATTTAAAGCAATCTAGTTCCATGGTCTTCTTAGAGAGATTTTATAATTCACAGAAGATCTTAACTAGACACCAGTAAAAAAACTTCCTGCATTAGAAAATGGGCTAGACAGGATCATAGCATCTCTCAAGTGTAGTAACATGTACTGTATGCTGCTAAGGCAAGGTCAGGAGTACAGAAGTAGGGTTATAAAACAAATGTAGGCTGTGGGGCACAAGAGTCATCATTCACTCACAAAACAAGATAAGCTATCTGCACTTCAGCTACATGGCACTTTTTTGCGTGTGAAATCTGTGGTTGGTAAGTATATAGAGTAGACCCAGAAAAAGCAGCAAAGAAATATCAGCAGTGTTGAATAGGGCAGCGAAAGCTTGTAAGCCTGGTGACCCTTCTTGCTCATGAATGCTTGAATTCTGCCAACAGGTAGTCTCTGTATCTCTGTATTGGTGGCAAATGCTCCAGCTACAGCAACTGCACATTCAAAACGATTAGAAGGACAAATAAAGATCATGACAACCAATGCTACCCCACTCAGAAAGCTCACACAAACCTTTCTTACCCAGGACCTTCTGGAACACCAGTCACAGACACAGTTCTTGATTTGAAAGACCCCCAGAAACAAGGATGGAATGAAATGTATTCAAGCATCTCCATTTCATCACATGGTCCAGTCCTAGATTTTTCTTAAGAGGGAGGTGAGGAAATGATTGAAAGCAGTTTGGACAAAGCAATCTTTTTAAATGCTGTCTAATTCCATAAGCAAACTCTCACCAGCTTTTGATGGAAAGGAAGGCGAGAAATCACTCAGATTTTATTTAACCCAGGGTGGAGAGAGACGAGTAAAGCAAGCTTTCCAAAAACAGTCTAGGTATATCACTCTAAAACAAGCATTAAGCCAAAAAGAACCTAACATGCATCAGTTTCAAGAGCTATCTGTCCTCTTAGAGACTGTGCATTGTTCTGGAGCAAACTGGATCCTTGTCCTTCGCAGTGCATTACACTGATGGAAGAACCACAGAGGAACATCAGGACAGGGTTCGCTTATGAAGTGACAGGCCTAGAGAAGGATTTCGTATTTTTGGGAACACCTGAGTCCAGGAGAGTCTACAGAATTGAGGGACTAAGAGAGGGAAAGGCAAGGTAAGAGAGAGCAACTCTTGCCATCTGAGATAAAACACGATCTCTTGGTAGCCTTAAAAAATATTTTTTTAGTTTGTAAAGCAGGAATAATATAGAGTCAACCAGTTGTACAAAGTAATATGGCACAGAGCTCTGGTCTACCCTCTTTCCTACTTCGGGGCTACTCAGGGGAACTTTCCCCTTCATTCTCTTTGTTGTACAATTAATATAAAGTGGCATATTTCCTGCAGTACCTCAGTAGATTAATTTTTAGTGAACAAAACAGTTGCTTTAAAAAGAACCTTTATCACTTTTGAAAATAGGAGTTAGGCACCTAAGTGACTTATGAATCTCTTTTGAAAATTTCACCCTTACTCTACAGTATGCCTCACTTCTCCAGCTGTAGACTGGAGATAAGAGCTTTTGAATGATGCTGCTCCTATCATCTTGGGAATAAAAGAGAGTTAGGGGAAAAAAAAAGACAGCAGCAGTGAGCACTCAGCTGGCATAACAGCAGTGCTCCATTGACAGCATCTGTTTTCTTGTACTGTGGAAAAATGTTACCACTCATCTTATCAGTGCAGGTATGCTGATTCGCAACAACATACTACTTGGCCCCTGTTTGTTCAATTTAGACCTTATGGAAATCTATATATAAAAACATATCAAATAACTGGGGTACATTCCTGCTTCTATCAGGCTTCCTGTACCATAACAAAAATAAAATGCATTGCTTTATGTTATTAGAATTTCTTTAACAGAATTAAAGACATATATATTTATATTATGTACTTATTATATTTATATTATACATATAATATATACTATATAATATTATCTATAATATATTTATGTATATTTATATTATATTTATATCTTATACATTGCACACTCATAAAATCACTTATAAGACAGTCTGAATAAGACTTGGAGTTGATCTCCAAGTTCTGCTCCCTGCCTTTACTAAGCAGAGTTGGCACTGACTGCTCCATTAACCTTCCAAAATGCCTCTATCCAAGCAAAGGAAAACAAAATCAGCAGGCAAAAAGATTTCTAAGATCCTAAGCCTGAAAGCAATGTTTCTGTCAGGTGTTGGATGAAACCATTGAGTTTGATCTAGTTTGGAATAAACTCCTGTAAAAGAGAAAAAAAAAAGTATTTAGACTTTTGGAGTTTTTAGATTTGTAGCTCTTAGCAGAGCATCTTCTAATCTAGCTCTGGTTATTTCAAGCCATGCTGAAAGACCTATTTGGTCTGTTGCTTTCAGAAAACAATGAAGGCTGGACCTCAGAAGATTTGGATGTTTCAGATGAAACACCCACAATATCTGAATTGTGAGAGGAACCTTGTGGTCATACATTGATGCACAAGTAAAGCGTTTAACTGCAAAATCTGAAATGCACTTTTGACAACTGCTGTAAAATTTCAAGTTGTATTTGTTAATCCTTTATTTCATGTTAAAACTACAATAATTAAAATGCTATTTTCTGTTATATCAAATTATGCTTACTCTTAGTGTGCTTTGTGCATCAACAAAAGATTTAAAAAGTTTTGATTAGATAGCAATGCCACGGTGCTTAATTCCTAACCTCAATTAAACCGGTTCAGTACTAGAAAGAAACTCTGTTATAAAAAGAAGTGCCATCTGCTTGATTAACACAACTGTACATAGAGACAAACCTTAGAGAACCAAGGAGAATGCTGGCATTTAACATCTGTTCTACCCCTGACCAGCAGCAGCAGCTGAGAATCCCCATCCAAAGCGGCTCTGGATGGCAAAACAATGCAAAAGCAAGGGTTATGGCATCTATTTATTCCTCTTAATTTCACATCATCTCTGGTAGGATTTCTGTCCCTAAGCGGTCCAGCCCTGGAAAAGACTTTCTATGCCCCTTTACTGTGCTGGTGGGGAAATCATGCGTTTATGACTGAGACCAGACTTTTGGAATATCCATCTAAAATGTATGCGACTGGCACGCAGCAGATGTATTGCCACATCCTCTGCTCTGGCAGGAGCCAGGATGCTCCATTAGATTCTCTCCCTTTGCCTTGCTCCTGTTGTCTTGCCTTGGAGGAGGCACTTCCACTGCTTACGCAGCATTTTCTGCATGAGGGTATCAACTACTTGCATGCTGCCCTGCCACGTTATTGTGTCAATTATGTCATGAAACAGGAGGGGAAGCTGCTGTTGCGGGGAAGCTGCTATTCACTGCCTACCCACCGATCGAGGAGCAGAAACGGTAAGACTCCCAGCAGCTGGAGGGCACGATGGCTGCAGCCGGGGCAGGCAGCGGAGGCGAAGGCGTAAGTAACCGTTTGCTGAGGCGCCAGTCCCTAATGAGCAGAGCAAGCCGAAAACGCAAGGAGCCACAAAAACCACTTTGAAGCTGCAGGAGCAGAGCCGCAGACTCACTAATGGGAGTTTGTTTGTTCCCTGTTTCTCAGCAATACAGGGGAGGTGGTGGCGAAGATCTGGCTACTCTTTTCAGCTCAGACTTTCACGCTGAGTATACTGCAAGCATTTATACTTAGTTAGCACATTCAGGACTTTTAAAACTCAAGTGTACTAATACTACTCATGTGAATCATACCTGAACTGTTCATCTGGGTGAGACACACACTCTGCTACTTTCTTTCCCCTATTACTTAACATTTTGGACTATGTTTTCTGTAGATTTTTTATACTTCCTAAAATTCAGTGAAGAATCAGAATTTACGCACCAGTGTCATTCTCTGGAGACAACCCATCCATGCCCATAGATTCATTAAGGGATGTAAATATGGATACAGGAATAATAATTAACTGTGAATGAGATGAAGTAATGTGATTCAGAAAGCATGTGCAAACCTTCTGTTATAGGTGAATATGAAGGGTTAATTAATCAGTGCAATGTTATGTTGCATCTGTGAAACCCCTCTAGTATCCTTGTAGCTATAAAGTTTGCACAGCTGGCAAATTTAAAAAAAGCAATTACAAGAACCATTTTGAAAGTTTGGGAGACTCTAAACAGCATTAAAGACTAAATATTAATTATAACAAGTATCATTCAAACATCTTATAGGACTCTGAGGTACTAATGAACTCTGTTAAGAGCAATAATCAGGTTTACAAATTAAACTACTGGTTTATACATTAGGCAAGCTTCAGTTTGTTGGAGCTTTCTGTATAATGAAGTTATTTTGCCTCTTGATACAATAAATCTAATTTTACATGTTTATTATGACATCTTATTAAACTGTTATATAAGAGGAACAGTATAGAGACATTCTGGAACTTCTCAATGTTCAAACCAAGTCTTCCTCTATGAAGTTACTTTTTTAAATTCATACACTAGCCAAAAAGAAAAAAAGAAGGACAAGTTTAGTTTCTGCTTCAGCTACAATAAGAATATGCCAATATTCATGTTTAGCTTTAAAACCTGAAGCTTTGACACACTAATCAGCTCGAGAGTGTTTTAATCTTAAAATCCTGAAGTCTTTAGAATTATCATGTCACAAAGAAGTCATGACCACAGGTTTTCCTTCTGTTCGTGTGTCTGGAAACGCTACTCGAACAGACTGTTCCACCACTTGGGAAACTTTGCTTCACGCCAAAATGAAAACTGCAGGTGAAGAGCAAGGCGTGAGAACAGCGGGGTGAGGTGGTTAGATGGGGAAGGGAAAAGGAAAAGGAAGTGTCCGAGAACACACGGGGTAGGGACGATCCAAGTGTTTTGGCTGAGCAAAACAGATGAAGGCTGAAGAGCACACGGATGTAATTTTTGAAGCCAGTAGTGAACAGAAATAATCTGGAGACAAACACACATTTCTCAAATTTAAAAAATCAAAATAATTTTTCAAATAAAATCCAAAAACCTCATCTCAATATGCAGTCAACCAAACAAAAACAGAGAAATAGTCTTCCTATCCTTAACTAGGTTTCTGTATCTGCATTGATTGGCTTAGTTTTCAGGTAATATATATCACACACAATTCTGTTCTGGCTCCAGGACTCTGGCTCTATTTCACATGTATCAAACTAGTACCAATAGAAATTTTGGCCTCATTTTCTAGTCATGATTGGTGTTGCAGATGGTACAAACATATACATCTCCAGGAACGATATCAAACCTCCATGTTAAACAAACGTTATAAAATGGTAAGGATTTTTTCTTCCAACACTAGTATTTGATTAACTCAGAATAAGTTACATGTATATACAACGTAGGTAACTCGATTAGTCACTCCAAGTGCTTGTTCTTTTTTTAAATCCAGTATCCATCACTAGAGAAATGATAAATACCCTGTTAGCAATCTTGGCCACTTAGTTGGTTATTCAGATCTGTTCCCAATATAATTAACTGTAAATTGTGAATTGAGTGCAATCTAGCCAGCCCAAGACTTCAGAGAAGCTAAAGCTTCCTAAATAGCTTTTCTTTTTTCCTCTCATCTAGATGCAAAGAAGTCTGGCTCACAGATTTTCCAGTGTATTTTTGCTTTCCTCCTTCCTCAGACTTTCTGGGTTTTATTATTATATCATATGTATATAAAAAAATAAAATATGACTCTAAATTAATTTTTTTTTCCATTGCTATACTTGAGATAATATTGCCTTCAAATTTAGGCAACATTTTTTTAATATAACTCTGGAGGAAGAGAAAAAGTGACTGCACCAAGGAAGAAAGCAAAGGTAAAGAATTTATACTAATTGCACTGAATTTGTCACTCTGCAACCTTCAGTTTCAAACTAAACATCTTTTCCCACTTTCTTCTGGAGCACTTCTAGTTGTATGAGTTTCAATAATGCTTACTCTCAGTCTGGTAGTTTTAAATTTTATTTAAAAGCTTAATCAGAAGCAATAAAAACTCCGGATTAAAGTGTTCCTTTTTAATAAAATGCATAAGGCCACCAAGTTTGTCTATGAGAACTATGAAAACCTGTATCTAACAAGCACTTTCAATTCTTCTATAAGAAACTGCTTCATGCAAAAGCAGTATCCAGTAACAGTCAAAACTGTAGCAGCGACCTGTAATTTTACTTCTCAGTAACTAAAACTTAATAAAAGCAATTTAATTTTTTTAACTTTAAAATTTATGATTAAACTGTGAGACTACAGATATGGAATGTTAGTTTTACTACTCAGATTATGAATGCATTAAAAATGCAGATAGCTGCACATGGATGAAAATATACAATGCTGCACAAGCCCTGAAGATTTCTTCAAGTGGGCCTCAGAGCTCACTTAAAAGCAAAGGGCTAAATAAAATATGACTGAAAGATTAACTTCTGACAACTTACACATATTCTAGTATATATATATATTATTTTTTATGCAACTTTATTTCATTTGAACATCTGATGCAGAAAAAATCCGCATATTTTTGTAGTGTCAAGAACGTGGCAATAAAATCTCCATGCAAAGCAAAACAGTGCTATTGGTAGGCAGAAATCAAGCCTTTGGCTGATTTTCTTTGTCCCCATTGGCTTGAATGGAAGGCAAATTTACTTGTATCCCTTCAAGGAATTTGGCCCATTCTATAAAGTTAAATACTACTGAAAGCAAAGCTTTGCAGTAGCAAAGCTTAATGATAAAAACAGACACGATAACGGTTGCCATGCAAGGATGGCTTTTAGCACGAGCAACAAAATAACTGATGCAGTAATATCCTACCCTGGTTTTTGTGCGTGCTTACACAAACCTCTCTAAATAAATGTCAGGTTCTCTCTTCGGAAAACGGTCCCTCGAGGGGAATGCTCCCGGGCTGCCCCGCAGGAGCCCTCCAGAGCGGGCAGCTCCGAAGGCTGGGCAGGAGATGCCGCGACGATGCTGCAAGCAGCCCGCGGGCGAGGGCAGCCCTGCACACGCGCCGCGCCGGCAGCACAGCCCTCGCCGGGCAGAGGCAGGACGCCCGCGCAGACCTCTCACCTTCAGGGCTCTAACGCACCGGGCTTTGGTTGGAGCTCATCCTTCCGTTTCTCCAGGTAAGTTACTTTAAATTCTCACCTAATCCACCTCCGTTAAAAAATAGTCGACCAACTTTGCTGCTTGCAGGGAACATATGGAAGTGTCATTCTGCTCGCCAGGTCTTGTGGCCTGCGTTAACTCTGCCTGCTCTCTTAACCTTCCGGAGAGAGTGAGAAATTGCTTGACATTCAGATCTATTTCTCTTTCAGCTTAGGCTCATTAAAACAGCTCAACAGCGAGGGACTGTGGAGAGCTGCTGGAAACAAAGGCTGATGCAGCTTCCTTGGTATTTATCCAGGAAAACTCCCTTTTGCCAAAGATGGGCCACAGATAAGCACCACACTTCAGACCTGATCAAGCTATTTGAACTCCTCTCTCTTCCTGGAGAGGAGTCCTCTGGCATTTACAAACCTGAAAACATGAACTGTCTATCCCGGAAGTGTTACAAGCATTTTTGCAGTTATAAGGCATTTTACAAGCTGCAAAACTATCCCTTGTAAAGCAAACAGCTTACAGAAGCCTCTTCCAATAGTCACAACTTTTCCGCAATACCCCTCAAAACGAACTTTGCAGATTTCTAAGTCTCTCTTCTCAGCGCCTGTAGTCTGCACTAGCAGTACGCTGATGAGAGCGTATAAAGTATTGTCCCAACTAGCTGAGAAAGAAGTGGATTCCAACCGACAGTGCAGAAAGCTCCCTGTTGTCATTTTTGCTATTGGATCCTTGAGTTTTTCCTTACAATTTGATTTATTTCAAATTGTATTCTACTTCCTTGCGTCATGTTTCTACAAGCCTCATTACATGGCTATTGAAAAAATACTGCAGATGAATTTTTGTTATCTGAAAAATGAGAACAGTTCCAAAGCCAGTTCAAGGTTTGTTAGGTAGTGAAGTCATTACCTGGGAAAACTCTCACAGGAAACTCCGGCATTTGGGCACCAGGATTCTGGGACTTGTATGGCCAATGACAGATGCCACAGAATTATTATGCAAAATATAGAGAAGCAAAAAAGGACACAAAACAGATTTTTCATTGGAAATAGAAAAATGTAAAATTAATTGAATGACTTGACTTTTGCTTTGAGCTTTGCACTACCTTGAGCTTTTTTTCAAAAGGGATTTTTTTTCAAGGGATTGCCTTAAAAATAAAATCTTTAATGCCTACTGAAGTAAGGATTATTACGATTTTATAATCTGGAGTGCTCTTGTGTATCTGTTTTAAAGTGCTTTTGAAAACCACATCCAAGTTTCAGGCTATAGACTGAATTTTCCATATCGTATTTCATAGGTACATTCTTGACATCCATTTTTTTTGTGAGGAAACTAATAAAATGCATTTCTTCGTCTGGTTAGTTCCAAACTCCAAACTCAGCATACAATGCATCATACATATCTATATACACTCATATAAGGCACACATACATCTATTCCAATCTACGCCACATCAGTGAATATGCGTGCACACATAGATAGATACCTGCCTTAAAACATGGCTAAATCTCTAAACTGTCTCTTCAGGCCATTCTAACACAAGCCCTAGTTTGTGTTTATAGGTAACAGGAAGAGATTCAAACCTCTTTTCCAGGAGCAAAACTAAAACAAGTTCTACCTTACAGACATGCCACTCCGCTGAGCCTAGAGTTTGCTTTATGGATACTGAGGGAAGCAGGAGAATCTGAGCCAGGTTCATAACATGGCCTTTTGTGGTATATCTGCTTGTCATTTGGAGAAGTCCCAAGATTTTTGGTGCCTTCCTCCCTTTGCCTTAACCATCCTGTATTAACAGACATATCTCTGTTAGTCAAATGCTAGTTCTGCTTAAAACCCCAACGCGATTCTACAGGAGGGCCTAAAATACACAACATTAAAGTTAGTAGTAACAGGTCACTGCTAATCAATCCTGATTTTAAACTCTTGTTTCATAAGTACATATAACCAAACAGATGCGTGTATAGAAAAAATATATATCTGAGGATTTTATACATGTTATTCTGTCAGTTTCATTAGAATTTAAGTTTATGCTGCAACAAGCTATTGTTATACTTCAGCTTTAACGATTACATATTTTATTAAAATGCCCTTTTTCCATTCTGGGGATTTGACTTTGGTTGTGTTTAATTACTAAGTTCTAGTAGATTAAGAAAAGCATATGAAACAGCATATTTTATTTCAAAACAGCATATGAAATCTCATTATCTGTAAGGAGAAAATGTTCTATACACCTTCTTTATTATAAGAATAACTTCACATTTGTGTTTTGTGATGCATTAGCAGATCTGAAGTTAGCCAAAATCCTTTATCCAGTATTCCTCTCAGCCTTTTTGAATCAGAGAGAATAAAAGAGAAAGACATCCAGAAAGGCAAACTAGTACATCAGGAATCTGTCCTAGAAATCTGTCAGGAGAGCTGCAGGGTTTTCTACAAACAGCACAGCAGGCAGCTGTGCCGGCAGCCAAAAGAGCAAGCAAGGTCATTAGAGAAACAGCCACTGCAGACCTAAAAGCTGCTACAAAACTATACGAAACACAGCAACTAAATTTAAGCAGCACTGGGGTCATGATATAAGCCGTTACAAACCACCAAGACTGCGACTCCGGCATAGCTTGGTTCAACCAGTAATGAAGCAATTCCTGAGGAGATCCGTAAGTTTGCTTCTTTGTGCATGGAATGGAAGCTGTGCACTCGTCTAATGTTAAAATGCTGAGTTTTATTTTGTCTTAAACTACACAAGGTCAGGAGGCCACAATTTCAGCCATCACAAAACAGAAAAAAAAAATTGCTCCTCAAGCATCCTTATCTCAGCAATAAAAACAGGGCCTCCTTTGAGTGAGACACGTGGGAACATACTATAGGTATTTTGGCTTGAGAGAAAATAAACAAATGGATCCTTTTACGAGAAGCAGAAGAATGTAGTACATGGTGACAAAGTTCTTTCTTTGCAGTCCTCTACATATACTGCAAAGGACATGTGGATGAGCTATTTTTCTTTCACGGTATAAATCCGGCAGAGCCAACAGATTTGGGATCTCTCCCAGTCATAAGAGATGAATACAAGCAATTCAGCAGATATGTTTTCCTAAGAATTGTATATTCTCTGCTTTGCTAGTGGAATTTGATCTTAAAATCACATGGCACTGCATCAGCAAAGGCCTCTTGCTGCTTAGTCACATTACAGGGAAAATGGACACAGAAAAAAATATTCTCTAGCCATTATTTATCTGGTTTTGTTTCCAAAAGTACTGTTTCAAAAGCTGCGTGACAAAGTGTCATAATTCAGATCTTTCCGGCACAGTGGAGAAAAATGCTACAGAGCATTTTCAGTGACATAGAGTCAGGCAAGTCCTAAACTGGGACGTGGTATTAACTTTATGTAACTATAAAGCCTATTTGTGCTTTATATCCACTATATCTGATTTTACTTTTGGGTGATACATAAAAGAAGTCACAGTGAAGATGGGCAGTCACAATTGCATTAGCGCATTTCAAAATTATGGGTACAATCTGGAGTGTTGAATGCTACTTCTGTCTTAGGAGAGGGAACACTCTGGTGCTGCTTGAAGTGATCTCTTTAATTCAATAGTCAGGCTGAATTAGCCCAAGGGATACAGTGACACTCTAGGAATTCAGTGGCTTTCCTATGCAGATATGATTACAGATTTGAGGCCAGAGCTGTAATAAACTTGTTAAGAATTTGGTATTATTGGATATAAAGGTTGACATGAAGCTACGTATAACTGCTTTTTACTGAGAATGATAGCTGTACTCTACAGAATTGTGTTATTGCTTCCTTGTGGTATAGAAGCTTAAATTCTCTTCCTATTTATAAATTATCTTGCTTAGAATTAATTCAGATACCAGGTCCTTATCCTACCAGGTCCTACGTAGACACAGATTAATTTAACATAATGGTGGTCACGTGACCAGATTAACTAGATACAACTAAGATGCAAGGCTATTCTGAACTTTAAGTTGGTAAATGAAAGGCATCATTTGATGTGATCTGAATGCTAAATTATAATTTTTTCCTTAACAGGTGGTGACTCCAAAGTCCTTTAAAATCATTTATCATTTTTCTGATCTCTAAATAATTCTAGAATTATGACCAATAGAGAGACTCACTGTTCTTCACCACTCTGCAATGTTTAATAGTCCTGCTGAATCCCACTGTCACATGCAGAGACCATAGAACCATGATGGTGCTGATGGTGCATTTAAGGTGTAAGAAAGGTAGCAAATGTTCTCAGCGTGTTCTCATTGCATCACACTTTTCTTCCTCTTTCTGTTCTGAGGTAGGTGTGCTACTGTGGGTCACTTGTTAAGGGGAAGACTGCAATACCCTTACTCAGCCCTTACTTCAAAGAGGACTACTCACAGTATAAGGTACCATATCTTCTTATGAAAGGTCTGACCCTAAGGAAATGAAGCTGAAAATACAGAAAAATGTAATATATAGCAGTATGTTTTAGTTCATGATTTTCTCTGCCTTCAGTGGAGCTTCAATGATTTACAACAGTTGAGCATATGGCTTAAATTTTCAATGTTACTGAAGTAATTTCTATAGCTGTTAAGAACATAAGCTTTTCTTCACTGCTGTAAAAAGCATAGTCTGTTTGAATACCACTTTTAATTAAAAAAATTTCAAAAATAAAACGGTATCTAAGAATTAGGTTTTAGACATAAATTATGAGGACTGTAAAGTAACGGACTGTAACAGCTTGAAAATTTTCCCAAACAACATAGACCAAAGCAAATGATATTGTACAAAATATTCTGGAAAAAATCTTCATGAGAAAAGGGGGAAGACTGGAAAATAGGAGAAAAACTGCAAGATAAAATAATGTGTTAAGAATTAATAGCTTTTAATACTGAGCTCATAACCATGACCTTTTCAGGGCAATCAGACTTGTCAGGACCACTAATAATCAAGTCCTAATTGTCAGGATTTCTTCTTAATGAAATGGGTGTGCAATAGTTTGGTCAGATAGTATCTAAAATGTTTGTTTGTTTTTCTTTCTCATTTGCTGATAACATTATTGAGATGACAGTTGCTGATAATGAAGTCTCATCACTGTACATCTGAATTACAAAAGTTAATTAAACTTTCACATAAACAGATAACTGAAAGCTTCTATACTACAAGGCTAAATCAAGAGAAGAATTTACAAACAGAATAAGGGTTATTTTAGTCTGTATAATTTTAATGAATAAAGGTCATTATCAAGCATGTATTTATGCTTTCTTTAGGTATTTTACTTTGGTAATAATTTCATATTTTCTCCATTTATCAAACATGCATACTTCCTTAATGTGGATTGTGATATTACCTTCACATATACTACAAAATTTCAATAGCACTAACTTAAAATGTGAAGATAGACATTTAAGGGATAAAAAGGATTTACATCTCTTTACTCACTTTCAGCATGATTCTGAGCAGAAAGTTCTCTATCAATATTAGAGACTACATCAAAATTAACAAACAGTTTAGGCTGTTTAAGCATTATTAATAAAGTACAGAGAATTAAAACTTGATCTCCCAAATGGCTTTCTTGACAAGCAAAAGAAACAAACAACATAAGTTACGTATATCCACCTTTTAAAAGCAACTTTTCAAGTCATAGGCTGCATGATAAAGTTGTCTTCTCCCCACTGCTGGAAACTTAAGTCTCATAGAGATCATCATGTTCAATTTCACTCAACCATAAAAATATTAATGGTCATATACTTCATAGGTATTGTTTGCAAGATCATTCTACTCTTATTTCTTTGAATCCGCTTCTCAAATTTCAAATTCACTTGCATACTGAGTTCAAAAGTTCAAATATTTTTGTTTCTATTTTGAGACTGTGGAGGACAGTTTGCTAAAAAAAACAGGTTGGCGAAAAGAGTCAGGAGGAAGGCAATGGAGAAAACAGAGAGGAAGAAACTATTTAGTGAAGGTCCAAAAAAATGGAAACAAGAAATGCAAGCTGATAGATGACAAGGAGATCCAATATAGCTCCCTTAAAACAAATGTGGATGTCCATATATAACAGTCACCCAACAGAGACAAGACAGAAAGACAAGCTGAAGCAGGATCTGTGGAAAGATCATAGCCCAAGGAAAAGCCTGTATAAGATTAAAACTACTCTCAGGCGTCACTATTACTTTCTTTATCAGTGAACTCAGCAGAAGGCACTGTGCAAAATTATAAATCAATTATTTTCCCTATTTTTATATACATTGCTATTTGCTGACATGGATTCAATTAATAGGTACATTTCAGAAAGCCTTTGTTGAAAATGTGATGTCATGGTTATGCTTTAGAAAAGCAAAATGTAGGAAGGGAAGACACTGAGTTGGAAGTGAGATGGGTTTTTCTACCTGTTTTTTCCCTGAAATCATAACCTGAAAAAAATTAAAAATAAAATACCTTTCACGTATAGCATTTTCTTTAACAATAAAATATTTTAACATCATCCTTAAGATATTATTTTTATTTTTCACTTAATATGTACTTCAAAATGCTTTCCATCTGACAAGTCTTTCAGATGAGTTACTTTATTTAATGAGTTGTGATCCTGCAATTTGCAATACCTGATTCAAGCACTCACAAATATCTGATTGCAAAGGAGAAACAAACAGGATCAGGGATTAGAACTATACACAGTTCAGATGCAGTGTCAGATATTGGCATATCATAATGAATGGTTTAACAATTCTGGAGTTGCAATTTCTCTGTAAGAATACCTAAAAGCTCATGCTATTTTTAGAAGCATTAGCAGCTGAGCTTAAACAGGGGCTTGCTGCTTGAATAGCACCGTCACTTTTACCAGAATACAGTTTTGAAGTCTATTGCATCTTATTCTTAGCACCTCACAATTTATGTATAGCTTACTGTTTGAGAAAAATCTTTGAAAATGTTTTCCTTTTTCTGCCTTTGAAAAAGTGATCTCCCTTAATCATCTTCCCTACACTTCCCACTCTTATATGCTAATGAACGATGAAAAAGCCAAGTATTTGACTGAAGATAATTATTTGGGCCTTTACCATTCAATACAATTATTTTTTCTTCAGATGCCAATGTATGTATTATCAAACTCTAAAAAAGGTTTCACTGTGCCCAGGATGAATTTTGAAGGCTAATTTTGACACTGAACCAGAACTAAATGTATGCCAACTGGCAGAAATAATACATTAGTTTCATATGGCAGCTTTGCTCTAATATTATTTTCCATATTAGCAGTTGTGTTCACTGATATGATGTGGAAGATGCTAGCATGATTGTACATTTCATTGCTTACAAGAAATATGATTAAGCCTAATAACAAAAAAGTAATGGGATATGGTGCAAGATGCCTGCCTAGGGCTCCTTGAAATTGTCCCTAATAAAAACAGTCATGGTATCAACTGTCTGTGTATGATTTGTAGGCCAGGGTCAAAAGGAAGATGGTTGGAGGTTAGAAGTGGAGCAGTTCATCTAACTACCAATCCCATTGAAATGGGTATTACAACTACAAGGCAATGATCTGCTGCTTTAAGCAGCCCAAAAGCATCCCCTGAAAGAGATACCGACAAAATGCTACATGAAGGGACCTTTAAGTTTTCTCATTACTTCAGTGTCCATAACGTATCAGGTTGAATGTCTTCACTTGCCCCTATATCTATTTTTAAATAATAGATTTAACCATAGTGAGTGTCACCCTCAGAAGCAAGGAAGCTGAGAAGCATAGGAAGGTTAAGGCAATAAGAGATTACTATGTGGTATGATAATGCTCTCTAAGGGTCTCCACTTAGTCTTAAAGGAAAGCAACATTACTTCATGTCTGAAGAGGTTTTGGAAGAGGACAGTGCAAACTTGACGTAAGTTGCTGCCTAAAAAAATGAACAAAGAATATAAAATCAACATAGATATATTAACAGAGAGGACTAAAATTTAAGTCCAGGAAGATTCACGCTGTAGAGCAGAGCTGACAAAAGCACTTGTGTAGATTTTGCTCTCTGCTACAAGAAAGGATAAAGATAATAATGATATGTTTGATTTAGCACAATAATATATCCATTTTTCATTTCATCTTAGAAATGGGGTCTCTTTTTCCATTGAGCCATTAGCAGAACCATTATTTCCCTTTAGCAGAGATAAAAACATAGAACCAGTAAATGTACACAAAGTAGTGGTACACCAGTCATGGACTAGAGTAGAAGAAAATTAAAATGATACTTTTAGAGCTTAGATAATTTAACTGAGGCACACAGTGTGAAGAACATGCTTCAAAAGATATGAGATTTGCTTTTAAAAACAACTAATGTCTTTTAGGAGTTAGAGAATTGAGCCAAGAGAATCTCAGTCTCTTAAAGAGCCAAATACTACAATTTATTAGAGCAAGGGTTTTCTTTTTTTTTCTTAATACACCAGTAATCATAATTCAAATTAACCTACTTCATTTTTTTCCATTGTCAGCCAATGAGATCAGTTTAGAGATCAAGTTTCGTTGTCAAATTCACCTTCTGTTTCTGTTACTCGATAGCAGATGTGAATGAGTGAGAAATAAACTACATTTCATGGCAACTTATGCATTGAAAAATATATTTTTGAGCATTTTATATTTGGGGGGTGCTATAGTTTTGGTTGGGGTAAAAAACACAGGGATGAGGTGCTAGAATATTGCAAAAACTCTCAGCTGAAAAGGTTAAGAATTTGATTCTAAGCTTTTTCCCATTCATTTGTGCAATGCCACAGAATTACATAATTGGAATAAAATTTAGACAAAAATTAAACGCTGGATGCTCATTTAAAAAGTATTGGTTCACATTCTGCAATACAGCATGTTGATATCTTGATCCATGACTAGAGAGCTAATTATGAAAGCAGTTTACCTACCATATTTTTCTTGTACACAACTTGCACATTATTTCTTCAAAACCTGTGATTCAGCAGCAAGTAGTATGGATTGACAAGTAATACAAAAGGAAATGTCTCTAGAGCCCTATCTGTCCCAGGAACTGCCTGCCTCCCCTCCACCAGAATATTCAGCCTCATACCCTCTCCTCTACCACCACTGAATTTATGCAAGGTATGTGAGAATATGGGCTATCTGGAGATTTATTCTCAAATACCAGGGGTGGAAGGTTCAAGCTGTTTACAAGACATTACAGTAAATAAAAAATAGCAACCTTGAATTATAGTACATATATTTCATGTAATTCTTCTTTTATTAAAATTTTAAAGATTGTTGCTTCAGACAGGAACACCCTCAGATTTCACTGAGTTCAATTTTTATGCTATTTTGCCTGATCAACACAAATACAATAAACCAAATTTCTGTCCAACTTTAAGTCAATATGCAGTCATTTCATATAAGGAAAGCATAAGTATGTTTTGGAGTGTGTGCATATTTTTAATTTTGAATCCAGCTACTGGGTTGTCAAAGTCAAGCTAATTCATTCTGTATTTTATTCCAAATTCAAAACCAAGAAGTTTCCTTCAAACAGTTTGTAAACAGCAGCAGCATTGTGTATAAGTGAGATGATCTGTGGACTCTATTTATGGTCATTTTTCAATATTTCTAAATTAGAGATATGCTTTAAGCACTATGTGCAATTAGGCTTTTCTTCTATCTGCTTTCTTAGTCTGTACATACTTTAAAGACAGAGTGAAAGAAGATTATGCAAAAAGGAAAACAGAACTTTTTTTGAAGATGAGGACATCAAACAGTCCTCAGAATTTAAAGAGAACTATAAATAAGCCATATAAGTTTTGTACAATTCAACTATTAAGACTAAATAGCATTATTCCTACTTTAAAGATTTAAGTAATAAAGATGTTAAGGCCAAAATGATATACAACTTGTATGAACACAAATAGTTGGTTGGAAACAACTATTTCTGCATGCCTCTAGCACTTTTATGAACAGTGGTAAATTTTGTTTTAGCCATTTATGTGGTATTATCAGAAATATCTAAGTTGATAAAAGACTATTTCATGTACTTAAATTTAGTCTTATTGGAGATAAAACTAAGAGGAGATCTGCCCCTGGATTTTAAACCAGAATCACTGTGACAGCTTTACTGCACTGACACTTTACCTGCTCTATATAGCTCTATACAGCTCTATAGCTGAGCTCCAAAGGGTCCAAAAGTTCACCCATAGTTCTCAAAGGAATCTGAATATGGGATTAATTCCTACACTATTTTAGGTTTGCCTTTTGAGGATGCTTCACCACAAATGTATGTTTTGTCACCTAGTTCTCCAAACTCACTTATTCTAGCATTAAGGAAAACAGCAGTTTAATTTAACATCTCTGTTTATCATAGACTTAACTGTGTTACAAGACCTTTCGAATTTCAAACAGAGTGAAACAAATAAAACATAGGTGCCAGGTTCATTAGCATTTAATGAATGACAAATTAACTTGCCTCTGCTAGTAATCTGAACTTGTCTTACTCCCGAGTTTTTCAATTATGTTATCTTCTTTCATGCAAATTAAAGAACTACAAAAGCACAATTAGATGTGGCAGCTACCTCTGTAACAAACAACCGAAAAAGAGCTCAACAAAATAAATTATAGAATTCTCCTTTCTTCAAACTGAGCATGTATCAATTCAGCTAACTGGCAGCTCTCTTTAGCTTTTATTTATTGCAAACTAAACAGGAAATAGATATTAAGTTAGAGTTTCTATGAAAATAAACTAAGATTTTTTTCCTCTCTTCTTCCATTCTTTCTCCTTACCCACTGCTTATGAACTCAGTTCTTAAGAGTAAACTGATGCATTGACTAGTTCCTCTGTTTTTACTCACAGATCTGCTCATTAGAGTACCTAAATATAGACCCCTAAGGTAATCTTAATTCATTATCTATTTTACAACATTATTTGTCATTTCCCGTATTACAAACTTTCCAAGGGGGAGATGGTAGGTTTGGGGGGTGGGAAAGGGAAGTGGACGCTCTAAGTGATTCTTCAGTGAACAGAACACAAAGCTAATGATAAGCAATACTTCATACAGCCACTATTAAAATCAGAGGGCATTTTCCCATTGGCCTGAGCAAAAAAATATGACAAAAAGCTAGCTAGACTATATTCATGAAAGGGAGGCAACAGAGATCGAGAACAGGAGATTTGGTTTCCGGTCTGCATCATTTCTGCAAAGGTACTGAAAGTCACACAAAATTAGGAACCCTTTTCACCTTAACAAAGAGTGTTTAAGTGTTTACCAGTGATTAGCAAATTGCAAATTTGCAAACAGGCAAGTTCAGGCACAGTGGGTGTTGTACTATTATAGCCACCTTTTCTTGGGCGCTATCACAGAAGTTTACATGAAAAAGAGCTTAATGGGGTTCTTGTTATGGCAGGTGTATCTTGCTCATCTAGAGCAACCACCATCATCTCTGGAGCGATGGCTAACCTTTAGTGCTTGGAGAGAATAGTGTTAACCTTGCCCATGGACATGGACTGGCCTTAAGACTGGACTGAACAAAAGGCTGAGTTATACCCTCTTTCCCTTCTGTGTACCAAAACAATTTCTATACGTAATCTGGTCCTGAGTGACTTCCATAGTTATATTAACTCTATTCAGCTCAGTAAAAGACTCCTGTTTGGTGATGCAAATAAATGTCTCAGTCTTCATCCTCTTTTGTAACTGATAAACATTAAAGGACTTAATTAAAGTTTAATTAATAATAAAGGACTTAATGTTTAATTAAACATTAAGCATTAAATCCACAAACATACTTGAGCAAATAAGAGCTAGAACAGATCAGTAGTTCAGAGACTCGAACTTCCTAAGTAATTCTTTTCTCAGTTCATGTTTGGAACCTGGTAATCACTTCAAGAGCTCTAAGTTTATAGAAATACAGGTATTATGCTACAGATATATGGCACTACTGTAGCTCAAATATAGTCACCCCAATAGATTTTTGGTATGTGTACATCTACATTTCAGATCATGGAATTGTTTCCCAAGAAATTAAAGAATTAGTGATAGAAGAGTAAGGATTGACAGGATAAAGCCTCATTCATTTTTAGAATAGAAACATGCATTTTGTTGATGATGTCAGTTAGCTTGCTAGTCACTGAGAGATATTAAATCCCATCTGTCTTAATCATCAAACTTGTAGGCATCTTCCTGAGTAGAGTGCTAGACTAATTCAATGCTATTTTTTTGAGACTAAGGTGTATATAGTTACTCATGAAATACCTACATCTTTCTCTTTCTCTCAAGACTACATTTATCACTAGCAATGTTCAATACAAACAGGGAAAGACAGGAAGGAGCCTGTGTGTGTTCATACGTGTCTCTTGACACCATCAACGTAACACGAACATTTAGAAACCAGCCTGAGCCATGAAAATTCATCTTCAGATTTTAAACTTTAGTAGAAGTTTCTAACATGTAGCTCTCTCTACACCCAATGAATCTGCCAGTAGGGAAAGTTCCTTCTGGATCCAAATATATTCAATATTTTCTTCAAGAAACTGGAGGAATATGCTCATTAAATTTCAGAAAACAACAAAGTAGGAAAGGCTATAAGCTTTCTGGATGACAGAATTAAAATTCTGGAGAAATAGTTCAAAAAAAATGGTACTACATTTTATAAAGACAAAGGCAAGGTTCTCTACTTACCAAGTTTTAATGAACTTAAATACAGAATGGCAGGTATTGGCTAGGGAGCAATTGTACAAAAAAGGAGACCAAATTCATTTTATACTACTGTCTGGGCATTATAAAGGATCGCAGTCTGAAGTAATAAAGTCATGAAGTCATGAAAAATATTGAGATGTATAGCCTACAGTTATATGAATCATATTTTCTCCACTTAGCATCAGTAAAGCATCATTTGGTATATTGGATCCAGTTTGGGGCACTGCACTTTAAGAAAGATAGAGACTAATCTGAGAGAATTCAAAGGAGATCACCAGAGTAATTTGAGATCTAGAAACATATGTTATGCAGAAAGAAAACGTGCTTTATGCAGAAAGAAATACAGAAAGACTAAAAGAATTAGGATCAGAGAAGAGAATACTTATGGGAGTGATAATAATAGTCTTAAACTGTTAAGCTAATCTTAAAATTATTCTTAAGAATCTTCAAAAATATGTCAGAAGGGATGTAGGTATAGTTAATCTGGTGCGTGGTCAGTATTAGATCAGTGTTTCTTTCTGGGTTCTACGTTCATTAGACATAAAAAGATGCCCAGAAAAACAACTGCAAAGGGAAAAAAAAATGCATGCAAACAAGTATATAAACAAAATGAGAAAAAGTACAAGTGATATACTACAATAAAAATTTCAACTACCTTTTATAGCCCATTAATTTTTCCAGCATGAAGTGGTCTTTTGTTTACAAAGGCTTAAAAACACTCATAAAGTCCTTTAGACTTCTTGTTTGTCATACTGTGATTTACTAAGCTATAGGATAGAATTTCTTTGAAACTAAATTAAAACTGCATAATGTTCATCAATCAGTTTTGATAAGAGTAGAAGGCATACAGACATAATCAGGAACAACGTGTGGTATTGGAATAGCTGAAGCAATGTTTCATTATCTTTCAAATCCATTTATGTTTGCCTTTAGCATCTGGGGCTCCTGTGTCTTTTCCTCAGCGCCCTGCTACAAGAGAGCAGCGAGCTACTTCATGGTAGAGCTGGAAACAGAATTTTCCATGACAAAAATATTTCAATTGTATTTTCAGAAAATTTCAGTAAATTCAATTTTACAAATACAAATACAGTGTAATCCAAAAAAATTTTAACAGAAAAATATTTCAGCCATCTCTACAGGATATATCCTGCCTTGGGCTGCTCTGGAAGGTGGAGGTGCCAAAATGGTAGTATCGAGCAATGGGGTGCCTTGTTGGACCAGGTTACTGACTCCAGTATAATGTAGAGAAAGAGAAAACAGACAAAAGGGAAAATGTTTTTGACCCACTCATTGTCTAGTCAATGAATCTCTAGAAATACCACGAGCAAATTGCATTAAGATGTAAGGGAAAGTGGTGCATGTCCGCATTTTTTCCTTTCTACTAGACATTCTGGAGATCTTATTCTGGAACTCTAAATTATAATTGTCACAGTTTTGGTAACAGATTAAGTGTAACCCCAGAGATTGCTTGATTCTGGGCTCAGTCTTTTCTGACACAAGACTGTCCAAATTATAGTCCATTTCTTCTGCAGATACTATGTAAAGAGAAGCAGATCAAGCTGCTGATGTTTTATTGCTGTCTTTTGGCCAGCCTTAGGATATGGCTTTCACCTCACATTTTTGCAGCCACAGAACGTTAATGGTAACCAGGAGATCATCAATGGAACGCCCCTGCAGATTTTTCAAGGTGTTACTCTAGCTGGGAAAGAGAGTTCAGTAAGCAGGGCCTCTGATTTTAAAAGATCTGATTTTTCCAGTTTTTCACTTAAAATATTATCCTATCTGTTGGGAGTAATGCAAGTACAATAGACTTATCATTGTGAAATATAGGCTATCATTTTTAAATGATAATTTAATTATAAATGTCTAAAAAGAAAACAAATGTTTAAAATGTAGTTTTCTGAAGCATTTTTCTTTGTTCTTAAGAAGCCAATTGCTGTTATTTACATTAAACTTCCTCTAATTTGAGAGGGAAAAGAAATCTTGAATTAACAATAAACATTGCTTCAAAATAACAACTTTTAAACATTTTAATAATACAAGATTCACTTCCATTTAACAGCATACTTTCCCAAACAACAACTGAAGTCATTTAGTCAAAATGCACCACTACTTTCCAAACTTGCTAGGGGAGGTAAAGAAATTTCAGTATCGTATATTAAATTCTGTTGCTCAAAGTAGGCTTTGTTTGCTTGAAAATTAGAGTATCCCACAGCCTGAATCATTAACATCACAAAGAAATCATGTACTGAACTGAAGATTCTTTTTATCAATGGAGTATCTGTTTCTCAGACAATTATTTTGCGTACAGACCTCCTGAAAATTTTATGGGGCAAAGTTTAATTGACATTATCTAGCAGTGATTTCTTTAAAAGTTTTTTCTTTCTTTCTTTTCATGCACCTGGCACCTGCAAGGATCTCTGGAATTTCAGGAAAGATAAAAGCATATAAAAGACTGTAAAAATATCTCATTACTTCCTTGTCAAACTATACAACGGCTCTGTACATTACTCCTGATTTTTCATCAAATTAATAGAAGACAGTTTACATAAACCAGAATAGAACTGGTTTATGTAAACTGGTCCAAAGTAAAAGCTCTGAAACATGTATTATAGACCTCCTCACCATCCACTGTTTTACTCCACAAAGTTCTCCTTTTGCACCCCATGACTTGCTACTGAAGCCATATCTGATATAACATATCACCTAAAGAGAAAACGTGAGATCTTAAAACATGTTAATGAGAACAACATAGAAGACTAAGCCATAGACTACAGTGCAGATGAAACAGTTAGAAAACAATATGATGGCCATGAAGTTTCTGGCATACAAGAAGATCAAATAATTGATCTTCGGCAGTTCCATGTTAAGTGCTAAGTACTATATAGTCTTTGGGTTTAGACTTGACAGTAGCAAAACCAAAAAACACCTCCTCCCCCACTCTTTCAATACTCTTAAGAACACGTGCCATCTATTTTATTCTAGTAAGCTTTGTCCTGCAAAGGTTGCAGAGCATTTTTCCCTCGCAAAATTATTCTCAAATATTCTGAAAATCCCTTAGGTTATTTCTTATCCTTATATTCTTTCAGGGAGACTCATGATCATCTATATGCTTTTTTCATACTTTTCTCTACTAAAAAGTTGACCAGACGTCCAGCACGTTTTTATGGCTATTTGGGGGTAAATTAGACTTCTACAGGTAATTTGCCAGGTAATGCTAGGAGCAAAAGTGAAGATATTTGATATCTGGAATTTAACTGTTCAACAGATAGGAAATATATGGCAATGCTGACCCACTCCTGAGGTCTGAATATAGGCCACTGAGTAAATTAATATCTCAGACCACTACCGACTCCTTATTATGCCCTAGAAATCAGGTAAGATTAATGAACTTGCTTTGCAACCTCTGGAGAATGCTCTAGGTAGGTAAATGACAAACACTGACAGATCAAGGAAGGCAGGCTGATTTTACATGGAATTAATCTTTAGATGAAGTGGATATGAAAGTCTTTTCCTTTCCAAGTACTCCAAGATATTTGTCATCAGCACTCACTGGTATGACCAGGAGTAACCAGGCCATAGGCAAGCTTTGACTTCAGAGAAGCATTCTGGGGACGCTGTTTAGCCAGTTCAGATAATCTCAGGACAGTTTGCTCAGCCTCTCCCTTGTCCTTAAATACACATTTAGGGCAGTGTTATATTAATTTAATTTCTAAGTCAGGATGGAATGTTATTTCACAGTAGGAAGAATCTACAGTCCAGCATAGCAGTGCACCTCTCCCCCCACCCCAACCCTATAATACCCCATTTCTTTTTATGCTTTAAGGCTGAACAAAAACAGATGTAGTGATTACTGCTTTTTGCGCAAGGAGAATAGTTTAATGGATCTGTATTGCAAGCAACAGCTTCCCACACTTTTTTCTGTGATCTTATCAAGGTTGTAAACTATCTAAGCAAAAAAAAATGCATTCTGATGTCTAGAGCTTCTTCGCAATTTTTTGTTTTGTACTTATTAGCAAAAAGCAGCAAGTTTTATCTTCACTTTTAAGTGTAAATTGCCATTAATAGCATTGGAAACTCCATGGGCAGGGAAGTTAGCCTCAGGGCTTTTTAATATTAATACAGAAGCTTGCAAAAATTTTCAGAAATAAAGGTTGTAAAGGATTGAAGGTACGTTTCAAATAAGGACTATAACAACAAAAGCTCTGAAACTAAAAAGAATAGATTAAAACCTGGCATGGGGAGGGAAGTACCTTTTATTCTTTCACCCTAGGAAACACCTCAAAAGGGTTCATGCACATGGAACAAGTGTTGGCACAGACTCAGAAGGCCCACTCTTGGCATCATTCAGCTCACTTGTGCTGCTTATTGTGTTTCAAAGAGTAAGAACTAACTCCAAGGAGATTCTCCCACACCTGTTTGTTCAGGAGTTATGCACACCTAGCCCACCCTCAAAGGCTGGATGAGACGTCTGATTCAACGCGTTAATGTCTATGTCCCTGTCAACTTCTATGAGCAGCATCCAGCACTTTCAATCTGCTCATGCCAATATTAACTTGAAGGAAAGAGAATGAAAGTTTGTCATGTGTCTTTTTTGATCTTGACAGGCACATCTGCCAAAACTCAAATCTAAACTTGGAAGCTCCACACTAACCAGTACTGAAAATTGTTGTCATTAAACTAAGCTATGCAGACATAAATATGAACGGCGTACATGCTGACAGCCCACTACTGGTAAATCTTTGATTCCATTGAGGGCAACAACAAAGATTTCATCCATCGTATCTAAGTGCAGTAAACATCAAATTCCCACAATACCATGTCAATTTGCAGCGCCCCATTTCAGAGCTGAATCGATGCAATCACAGCTGGTAAAATACTAACTACAAGAGCAGATACCCCCCCATTCTTTGTCATCTCCCTGCCAACAGTTTGTATGAGGGACACTCGATCATGGCTCTCTGCAAGCTGCAGCCTGGTACATTATTTACATGTTATAACGGGAACAGGAACAGGTCGGCAGGACTGTCCATTTTATTTTTGATTGCATCTGTCATTCTTAATAACCAGAACAAAATTATGAATTGTAAAATGCTTTTAATAACATATTTCAGTTTTCCATTTAGTTGATAATGTTGATTTAGGTTCAATTTAGTACAATTACAGTTACATCTCAAATTTCCTTTCTGTTACTTAAGATATTCTATTTCTGCTCTGATTGCCAATCCATATTCTCTACCACACCACTATGTTTTAAGTACATTATTTTTCTCATGTCACATTGATTTACAGCTCATAGCATGATCTTACTTCAGGAAATGCTCACACTTCAACATTTTGATTAAATTATGGGATCAATTCAGGTATATTGTTCACCTAGAAATTCTACTGGTTTCAGTGGGGCATTCGGATGTGCAAGGAATGCAAAAGTAGACTGGTTCATAAATGACATGAAGAAAAATATCATCGCTCCTTTACTGGGCATTTTCCTTACTTATTTTCATCCAGTTCTGATAGAAATAAGTTGATGGAAATCATTACTGTTATTATTTTTCACTTGTTCACTTACATCTGTTAAGTGTAATCTTGCACATTTGAATAGCTTAACTATCCAAATTTAACTATTCACTATTGTGGGGCCTGTCATAAAAACATTTTTGTTTTGTGGGAAGAGCACAGAATTACCTTTGCTGTTCTGTTCTAGGGGTGTGTCAAACTTTATCCAGGCTTCTGGCTTAGACAGATAGCAATTCATCCCAATTTTTACCTATCAAATAAAGAGAAAGTAGTTCCCTTTAAAGTTATGTATATTTTCATCTCTTTTTCAAATACAGTGGTTTTAGTATGCACAAAGAACATTGAAGTTTTATGTCTATATTCTTGTGTTATTATTTTAATTTAAATCATTGTTCACATAAAATGTGAGGATGGCATTCTGAGAGGGAAAAATGGGTTAACTGAGGCAAGACAATACTATTATTTAAGTTTCTATAAAAGAGCTAACATGATGGTATACAGTGTTCTGATACAAATTGAATTACCTGTCTGCATCCAGTCTATTCTTCAGATTACGGCAGAGGTCATAATATCTTTCCAGTTTCCTTTTTTTTCTTTTAAATACATTACAAAACCAAGTTGTCACATCTGAAAATTGCAGGTCTGATTCCTCCCTTGTCTGATTTATGGTAAATCTGTGACACATGTAGAGATCACCTCCACCTCGAGCAGGCTGCGTGCGGTTGACCTAGGCAGATATAGATGGTTTCTGTTTCGCCAGCACAGATCAGCTGTTCAGCAAATACAGCTAGCCCTTTCTGGATCCAGACAGCTAAAGTACATACTGCCCCTCAGATAACTACATTGTTTTCCTAATACTAGGGTCTGATTAAAAACTCACCTTATCATGAGAAGCATCATTCTAATGAGCAGAACTTAACTTTATGGTAGAAATTCTATGAATACTTAAGACAACTGTTTTCAGGAACTGATTTTGTTTTGTTTTATTTTTAAATAAAGAATTTCATAGGGCCATTTTGTCATTTCTTTTTCTAGACAGTTCCCTTGATACTACTTTGCAGTATATCAGCAAAGGCATCAGAAACAGACCCAAAGATCTTAATCATAACACCTTAAGAATTAGGCTGTGTCTTAGAAGAACATTTCAAAGCAAGATGATCTCTTTTCTATCAAAAAATTAGGAAAATCTATTATGTCACTCTCCTTTCTTGTATCTGCATTATTAGCTTGAGTGTTATACCTCAGGAACTCGCGAAAGTAGGAAGATCAAATAGGGAAAGGTCACACACAGAACTTTTCAGTATGACTTAGAAGTTTGAGATCTGGTTAACAGAGCAGCACAATGTATCACAATCCGGCAGCAGTTAAATGCACCATCCAAGTTGCTCACTGCTCATTCTGCAGACTTCTATTCTATTTCTTCTAATTGTTTCAAATTTTATTTCCTTATTCATTCCATGATGATGAAAGCCTCTGCAGAGAAACAGCAGTAAAATGCTTCTAAAACCCACGCAGGGCTTTATGAAACAGCTGGAGAATGGACTAAATTGAGAATTGCACATGCACTCTGCAGGGACTGAAATTTTAAAAAGTGACAACTGATTCTGTTCAGAAAAAACAGGAAACTAGCAGGGAATAATGGATTTAGATGAGATACAGTCAAACCTATCGTTCAATTTCTATCTGCAAATCACTAAATATGTTTCTAGCAGCAATAATGCAGTAAGTCATATGCTCTTTCAGCAATGCACTTGTATTAAATTAACTGAGAAAATATAAGCCCCAAGTTATAATTTTTGCCTTTTTGATTCAAGCTATGGTTCATTTATTGTAATGCCTTTGGGACATTTCTCTCTTAAATTTTGCCAGTAGAGGTCATTTTGTTATAAATTGCTTTTTTGCTTTTCCATTCTGTTTATTTATTTAGTTTATAGTGAAGTGAATTTTCAAAACTCTGAAGAGCTACTGTAAACTCGGTATTTTAGCAGACAATGAGGCTTTAAACTAACCTTCTCAAACACAGCGAGATAATTCTCAGATCACTGTAGATGTTTACCTGCGTGCTGATTTTTGCTTTGTTTGCTAAAACGTAGTTCTGCAGTTTTTGTGACATAACCCACCAATACCTGCAGGAAAATTCTCTTTAGCAAGGCTCCACCAGCTTAGGCGCTACAATCAGCAAAGCACAGTCATACTCTATGTTCGTAAAAAAAAAAAATTATGTTTTTATTTTTTGAGGAAAAAAATGACTGAATTTCTAAAACAACACGCTTAATAGCAGGGTGTAGTGTAAGTACTGTCTTTTTTTGGACAAACCAAATGAACGTTCCTGAAAACACAAAATGCCACACTAAAAAAGAGACACAGTTACAAACATTGTTTTGGGGAAGGGCAAGGGCAAGAAGGAGGAAAGAAACAGCCACTATTTTAACTTACAACATGATGTCTTCTGACAATATATTTGTCACTACAAATAAATACAAAACCTGGAAGATAATATGTCATATGGGCTAACTTGTTTCGCATGTACAGAATGATAGACCACATCTGGCACTGTAGCAAACCAGTCAACAGAACTTCTTGCTGTGTTGCTCTATCACTATAAAACAGGATTTAGAAGGCAAAATAATAGTTCTTGTAAAAACATTTCCTCAGCTAAATCAATAAAACTACAGCTGTAGTTGTATTCCAAAAGGGCTTGTATTAAGTGATCATTTCTCATTTCCTTCTTTGGACAACCGTGCTTCAACTGCTATAACTGTTATATACCATTAAAGAATACTGAAAAATGCGTTGCAACACTTTTTATTTGCCAATAAATGTTCCCTGTTAATAAACAGATACAAGGTACAAATTGTTATATTTGGAGGACTTGGGGACACATAATCTTTCACTGGATTCTGCTCTGTGTTGTTCAAAAGTTCTGATACATAATAATGTTTTTTTCCTAAGCTTCTATTTAAATCTGACATCCTGGTTCACTGTCAGAAAAAATTTTCTTTTAAATTTAGTTTTCAAAAAATTCTAGAATTTACTTACATAATGAGACGCTGTAAATCTGTCTCTGTAGATTAATTATATATATATTATAAATTTCAAAATACAGACAGTAAGCAAAATTAAAATTTATAACCCTTCAAAAAATGGTTTGAAACTTTCAAACTCGTATCTTCCCCTTCCTGTAAGACATTTGCAAACACCGAGTACTGAAAAGGAAATCCAGCAGCAAGGAGAGTAGGTGAAACAATCCACTGCTGGCTTCCTACATTTCATTTTCCCTTTAATGATATACCCACCAGCCTAATCATTCTACAAATGTTTTCTTTCCTTCCCTCTTTTTTCAGGAGCAATGGCTTCGGATTGCCCTTCCTCTCCAGTGGACATGCTGAGAGATGCCAGACCTGAACCTCACAGGCGGTTCAAAACGCCACCATCATGAATCGCATCTTACAATATAAACACAAGGAGTAGGAAGAAACTCAGGGAATCCTGCAAGAGAGAATCTACAAGGCAGAAAGGTAATTACACAGAACGTTACGTACGGATTTCTTCTAGAAAGAGCTCGGGCATTCGCTGTATTGCGTAATGCACGTACGCACAAACCCCTGCATCTACCTCAACACCAGCTGTGAGCGACGGCTTGAACAGAAAAGACGCCACCAGGAGAATCTCAGGCCGCAAAGCAAATCGGAGCCCAGATGGCAAGAGTTGAGGAGATCCAGGACATATAATGCTTTGCTCGTGTGTGTGTGCGCGCGTGAATGAATAACGTATGGAACCAATCCTGTCACAACTTTCTTTAAATCCTTACAGATCGATTAACGTGCGGTTGCTACTGCAGCTTTGCAACCCATGACATTTGACTCTTTTGGAAGTGACACTTTGGGATTTATCTAACATACTGTTGCAACAGTCACAGACAATTTAACTTTCTTGGAATATATTAGTTTATGTTGCTGCTATAAAAGATCCAAATTAAATTCCCCACAGGGATTTTTAACAGCCATACTAAGAAGCGCAAAGTAATTCTTTTTTCTAACAACAGGGACCACAATAATGACTGTTGAATTTCATTTTGATAATCACAGATGTTACCAAGACAAAAGAAAAATTCTTAATGAGATTTGGGGTGATTTTTTTTCCCAATTTGGTATACTTATATGTTTTCAAATCTGTTAGTAGTTAAACTGCTTCCTTCATTATAAGATACTGCTTTTCATCTTATTTTATATTAATTTTCTATGTTGCATCAGATTCTCTTCTATAAGTTGCTCTTTTCAGTGCCTTCTAGTTGAAGTATTATAATTTTGCAGTAATGTAAGATCCTAATACATTGAGAAATAGGTGAATGAGATCAGGAGAAGCGAATTTATACAAATCTGTGGCTAGGCACAATTAATTCTCACTCTATTGCTGTTTTATGTGTGGCTATAGAAATGTAGTTGAATAAAATGACAAAGCATTTTATTTTGATACAATGATGAATTAAAACACTTCATTTTTTGAGCAACATCTACATCGTATAGAACAACAGGTGAAAGCTGTTAAAAGATAAATTGCTGAACAGACTGGATAAAAATAATCAAATATTCTGATTATATTTAAAAAAAAAACAATGGAGAACTGTATACCTAGGATTTTTATTTATTTTTAATAATTAGAATTCTTTTAAGACTTTTATCCCACTTGCCCAATTCTATCTCTTTTACTAGAATTAAAATATTCTAATTTACAAGGATTTAAAAAAACTGTTCATTTGATAGACTTCAAAAGTTACTGAAATTTGTATCCTGTCTGAATGCTCCCAAAAGTATTTTCAAATTGATAAAGCAAATGCTGGTGACTCCACGTAATTTTAAATTACAGTGTATTTTTTATTTTATATAAAATTTAATTTATCTAATCCCACCCAAGGTGCAATATCTATCTTTTTAAAACACAGCACACTTTTAGTTCCTGTCTGCCAAGTAAATAGATATGTCCGAGTTATTTATATCAGGGGGGCAGATGTCACTCATTAGATGTAATGTGTTAAACAACAAAAAAGAGTGCTTACTCTTAAATGCATATAGCTGATATACAGGAAAAAGAAATGAATACTTACAACACCCCTTATATACTGCTTTGAATACAGACTTCTACCTCTTTTTTGAGTTTATAAAGCTCGCTATTAACAATACTTTCTATTCTGCCTACCTCCTGAAAGGGCTGCAGTGAAACCACTGCAGGTTTCTAGCAAAGTGCTGGAGCGCGATTTTCGGCACAGGGCAGCTAGCTCCTGCAACCAGTGCAGCGAGCAGGGAGCGAGCGGGGAGGTGGCAAACCAGGGGCACCGCGCTGGGTTTGAGTCGTCCCCTGCATTAGTCGTGGAGGAGATCGCCGAGAGCCATGGAGAGCGACTCTTTAGGCTCATTAGGGTTAACTCCCTACTGCAGCAGCAAACGCGGGGTACTCTGAAAGAATGAGCGGCAGAAACGAGTAGGTAATTAATGATTATCAGCATAGCAGAGAGGTTTTGGAGCAATTGTCAAGCTAGAGAGAAAGTGTCACTTGAAATTCTCAGGAAGGACTCGGAGTGTGATAGAAAATTAGCATGAAGTACTGAAAAAAACCCAGGTTATCTGATTACATAAAAAGTGCACCTGATGACCTAGTAAATAAGGAACACTATCTAATTTATACAGGACCTAAAATACAGCAGCTGTAAATTAAACCTACAGATATATCACTTGTTCTGCTCAGGATTTAATACCAATGCTTAGGCACAGGGTATTAAAGTGTAGCCTCTAGTGAATAAACCAGCTACATGCAAACAGAGAATTACTGTTACTAGGGGGTGCATCACTTTGCATTTTATAATTTGTGTTTGCCTGTGGAGTTTCAGCATTGTCTTACCATAGTGTTTACTACATTTTAATTGATTAAAGGAATAAACTTCACACACAAGAAAAGCAGAATACATCTTTGCACACTTAATGAGATCTTCTAAACTACATTCATCTCCTTTAGTAATTTAAATGTGAACTGGCTGAAGAAGAATTAGCCATTTTATGGTGTACTGGAGTTAAATTAATGATGATTATTTGGTGATGTAAAATTAATGCTTTTTAATCAGCTATTGTTAGTGCATCTATTTACATGCAATTATTTTCCTCAAGTATTAAATGCGGAATAAAGATGTCGCAGAAGAAAAGTTTGCAAATAGCAATGGTCTGTATTAAAGAATATATTTTCTTCTAAATTTGGAGAACTTCATTACTATGACACCTTTTTTTTTTTCTTTATACAAAACATGATTATAGGAAAATCTGGAAAGAGAATAGTAGTGTCAGAGCATCACAGTGCTCCGCTGCCTCAAATATCAACTTTTCACAGCATAATTGGAACTCACATTACAGGACCTGTACAGAGTCCGTGAAAGCCATTTAAAACTCATCCAAAACCTGCAACAGGATGCTGGACGTGCCTGAAAATATCTTGTAGATACCTAAAGCTGGTGATACTATAATTATCTGAAACCAATACAAAAATGCTGTTGTGACAAAAATGCTGATATACACAGAATTAACTGTGGTCACACACAGCAGGAAGAATATTTCCAAATAGTCTGGAGGATTTATGGAGATTTTAATAATCAGTCAATAACTATAAAATATGATTCAATAAATGTTATATAATTATTGATATCTTCTACGTATATGTATCTGTATCTTCTATCCATAATACATTATAGTCTTCTAACATGCCAGAACTACTAATCACTGTTTAAACCTTGCAAGTTAATATAAAGCAGTTTGAATTATAGACCAATGAGGCCTTTCTGATTTCTGTTCTGTCATATGAAAAAACCCAAAGACCATTCAATGAAGCTAAGATCACATTTGTTCATAAGGCAGGCTTTGAAAGACTAATCTGTCAAAAAAAATCTCAAGAAAAATATCTTTGTAAATGTTTTCTTGAATCCAATGTAATCTATCGCGGGACTTGCGAATGTAAATTATAATTCTAAACTAAGAGAGCCTACAAATCTAATCCGTAATCTACAGCAGATGTAATGTTTCCTTCAACATGTAAAAACATTGATCTTTTTTTAAAGAATATTCTAGGCTAAACAAATCAAAGCTGATTAACAGAGGCTATTCTGATAAAGTTCTGATAAAGAATTAGTTCATGTGCTGTACTGGACACTGCCAGAAATACAATTATGTAAAAATATAGTGAGAGAGAGCAATAGATAACAAAAATATTGAGCATCTCCATAGGGAAGTTATTGTTTGATTGCTTGTTGTAACTCCTGCTGCCTTTACCACTGGAAGCACATACCTTCAGTGTATACACGCTTCAAATACAGGAGATAGATGCACAAGCAGATATGTGCATTACCAAAACGCAGGTATTTAAGGCTGTGGCTAACGTGCAGGATAGGCGTATTCACAGTGCGCCCTGTTGTCCCCAACTCAGTCAGACTGTCCAATCCACCAGGGCCGGCCTCCTTCCAGTTTTTTTGCAGCACACCGAAGGATGGGACACACCCAGGTTGCACCCCAACAAGCACACAGGGCATAATCAGGTGCACACTAGACCTAAGACTGCTGGAAACGTTTCCAGATGATTGAGTTTCTACATACCTGAACATAGTTGCTGGTATAAATATCCTACTTGTCCTACTTCAGTCAATGAAGAAAGGCAACTATCAAAGTTTACTTCTTCATATTGACTATATAGCAAACCTAAGAGTAATTTAGGCTAATGCATCTTTCTTTCAGACACACATTTATTTAGGAGACAGATTCTTTGTAATCCTTGGATTATTTCTATGTTCCTTTCAAGTAAGAGATAATAGAAGTAATTTTAAAAATCCTGTATTTATAATAATATATAATTAATGCTGTGAAGAAAGTTAAGAATGCCAATGGAGTTTCAACAAGCCTCGAAAATCTTTTATATCGATATTAATTTGCTAGCATTTCAAGTAAATCATTTTACCTCAGTTCTCTTACCTACTAGGTGATAATGCTGTTTTTCAAAGGCAAAGTTCTTCCTTTTAATAAATCCTTAATTCTATAGTATTTGGCTAAATAAAAAGCTGCACCTATTTTCAGGAGGGATTAATATAAGGAAAGTTTGTGTTCTGCAGAAGACCAAACTGGTTAATCTTAACGGGTCCCCCAGCCTTAATATTTATGATTAAATCTCTGAATTATTACTTTTATTACCCCTGATGTGGGCTGCTTTGCTTTTCAGTTTCTGTTATTTAGAGCATAATTCCTCAAGGAGTAAGTGCACACAAACATATGGAGGATCTACCAACTCATGCATAATATTTCAGTTTGACTTGTGTTACCATGGGGATTTAGATACTAATACTAAATTACTTCATTATTGGGCTGGAACCCTCTGAAGGCAATCTCCACTTTTCAAATTATACAATCTTTATTTGATAAGGAGCAAGAAAAAGACTGGAGTACGAGCTCAAATCATCTTATTTAGTCAGTTAAAAGGCTACACAGGACTAAATATGCTTTGCTGATATATTTATCAAGACTTTCTTGTTATTTACTCTGGTACATGCACCATGAACGTGACGCAGTTTTGGGACCAGTCTGCATCCCCTGTTCAGCTGTTTTGCATCAATCTGATGGCACAAGGCAGAGAGCAAGCCAGTCTCTCAGGCCTGAGGACGTGCTCAGGAGGTGCAGAACAGCAGCAGCAGCAAACTGACTATATTCTCCCCTTCAGAAAAATGGTCTGGGGGAAAAGATCACAGCAAGGCTCTTCCTGCCATGTAACCAGTCCCATGCGACTCTGTGACGTTAGGCTGTAAAACTGGTGTCTCAAAGGTGCGGGGAATGATGTGCTCTTGCGTCATTAAAGGTAGTGGCTACATCAAGGCTACCTCACTCAGAAAGAAAAGACGAGGGGTGAGTAGGATGCTGGGAAGACACATCTGAACGTCTGGGCCTGATGACACTCAGAAAAAGTTCACCCTTCATGCACCAGAAGCACAAAGTGCTTCTCCTGCTTGAGAAGCCCTGCAGCAAACACAAGATTAGGTCCTTCAGTTTGGTTTAGGCAGGACACCAAGAAAAAACTTCCCTCCCAGAGACAACTGGGCTAGGATGGGACAAGTTCTGTCCCATAGCAGCGCAGGGAATGAGCTGGGAATATCAGGAGGCTCCTGATATGGGGGGAAAGAGGGGCGCTCACAGCCCTAACACTCAGGCGTGTGCTTGAGTTTGGGTCTGCATACACACAGCATGGACGGCTGCAAGCTTGAACTTGAGCCAGCGCCCGACATACAGTATACTCACACCCTTAACATAGTGAGATGACGACCATTTCTTCTTCAGCAGCCATAAATATCTATACTGAGGAAGGGCAAGATGTCCAGGAAAAGGCTGGAGACCAGAAGGAAGAGATGGAAGTCTCTGCAAACCTCTACGGGACTAACAATGATACTGAGTGAATCATTGCTGTAGCTGCCAGAGAAGTGACATTGGTAAGGTATAATCCTGGTATAAACCACATCCCTCGAATCTTGTCTCTCATTCTAGATGTTTGGGACAGACACAGATTAAAAAAGAGTTAATACTCCCAGTTCACAGCACAAGCTGCCTGCCAAGGACTGAATAATACACTTTTTTATACCCTTCCTTTAACAGCAAATAGAGTTTGCCAAAATTTTTAAAACAAAAAAATTATTGAAGTAAAACATGGTCTTTTCTGAAAAGCCATATTAGAAACTTATTAATTTCTCAAACTACAGTAGTTCTTTAAATATCTACTTATTTTCTTCATTTTTAAATAAAAAGTTTCAAATAACACATTTAATTTCTATCATTTTCAAATTGAAAATGGAAGCAATTCTGAAACCTTTTTTTCCTTTCTAAACAGACTGGAGAACATATTCTCTAATATCAGTATTTTCCCTCCCTCTGTCTTCCTGTGAAAAGTATGGTTAGATGCTATCTCAGTGAAAGGCTAATCTTTGCTTTAGGGTAGCCTAAATTCACCACGGTTTATTTATAAAATAGAAGATGTACTAAGAAACTCTGTAAAAATGCAATGTACTTTACCTCTCTTCCTCTCTCCCCCCCTTAAAAGTTGATCGTGTGCAGCTGTACAATTTAATTTATAACTGCCACCATCTTAACTGAGGTCAATGAAGCCTTTATTCAGCCTTTGCAATCACATTTTACAATTTGTCAACCATTTTACTTACCGTAAGAGGGAAACTTTTATTTGTTCATTTAAAGAATAAATTTATTGGTTCATTTAAGAATAAATCTAACTGACAAATAAATACTCAGGTTAATGTGCTGTTGTTTAAGTGCAGCTGTGCTAAGAAAGGGCTTGTTCAAACTTAGACAGTGCCCTGATTTTGATAAAATGCTTCTTATTTGCTTGCTTGTCCTTATGTTCCACCATATGTCATTGCCTGCAATGATGTTGAGTAATACCGCTGTCATATTAGTTGGCATGGCTGCTACTTTAATAGATTGAACAGATATAAACTGATTGCCTTAAACTAAATATGGGTATTTTTGCAGTCTTGGACTATACACTGCTTGCAAATACAGTCACTAGCATAAAATAAACAAAAAATCCTAGAGAGACTCTTTGTTATAAACAACACTTAAAATTGTCTCTCTCAAATGATGTGGAAGAGCTAAGGTAACTTTTGAATCAGATTTCACTGCTTGGGGACAACTTCTGTAATTTGTTCCATGGTTGTAAAAATAACAAATAACCCATTTTATTAGTTGAATATTCCATTTCTTGAAGTTCAGATTTTGCTTTCATTATGAATATAGTTGAATATTAAATGTATACTGAAATGTATGGAGTATGAAAATACAAGTTTTCTTTGATAAATACAAAAATACCTCTCACGTTATTTTAACAAACAACCTGATAGTTAAATAACACTTTTTTTTTTCTTATTTTGTTAATTAAATTATGGAATTCATTGGTACAAGATGTTTTGGATGACAGAACTATAAAGGAAAGAAAATCCATCCAGAACTATTAATTTATACAAACTGTTTTAAGAAATCTCAGATGAGAGGATGTATCAGCAAAACTATCATTCTGATACTTGCTCTGACATTATTTTTCCCCCTCAAGTATCCATTATGTTCTAGAGTTGAAGAAGGGATAACTGGTAAGTTTGGACATCATCTTCTCCAGTACCTCCATTTCTAAATTCTTAATACTAATTATCCTAAAAAGAGATGTGAACTAAAGGAGACAGCTTCTATCTTTTAAACACAAAGGCAGCAAAAGGAAATTATTTTCCTACTTAGTACCCCTAAGATTTCTCCTTTGTGGCAAAGAGGCTTTGATAAAAGCTGTCACTGGGACATATTTTTCAGCATAAGGATAATGCTATGCCTTAAGCTAGACATTAATTTTTCTGTAAAGATTATTTAGCAGAAGAGGGAACATATGCCACAGTTACTAAAATTTGCAACGCTCACCTTGGACTATTAGTTTTTGACACACAGTAACCACATTTTTTTCACCACTGATCATATTCAAAGATTTAGTGTCCTATAAGATCCTTTGCTTTTTTTGTAATTTCAAAGAACGTTTGCTAAGAATATTTTTCATTATATAAAAATGTGTATTATATAAATATATCTGCAGTAAATTATCTAAGGAGAATGCATTTTTTTAATGAAAACTATAAAGACATAGCATTGGGAATGATGGATTTTAAGGAGAACTTTCAAAGCTGATAAATAATTCAAATTATAATACTGTCTGATTTTGTTCCTCCTTTTACAAACAAGATTTAGCTTGCAAAGGGGAACTGGATGAATAGCATCTTGGTTTTGGTATATGACCCTCACTCCACTTGTTTGAAATACTGCAAATCAGGAAAATAAGAAAAATTTGTTACAGTCCTATCCTCTGACTGTGATTCAACTGCTCACAAAAGAATGGCAATACCTCTTCGTGTGAAACTCTTATGCCAATATTAAAGAGTGAGTACACGAGAAAGAGTTTAAACACCAGAAGGAATACAGTGTACCATTAATAACACTTTAGCTCGGAGGAATATTTTTTCTAAAGCTTAGGACAATTTTGTTGCTGGTACTAATTTTATTATCAGTCAAGACATTTCAAAATATGCTTACATTCTGGGGGAAAAAAAAGTGCTAGTTCTGAAGAATAAGAGAAAGGTTACGGGACTTAACAGAATTGTAAGTATGCTGTTAATTAAATTAAGATAGCCTGATTCAGACAACTTTCCTGATAAATATAGGAAGCTGGAAAGCATATTTTTTAATGAAATCTTTTCTAGAAACTTACTTCAAATAATAATATTGAGCATCAATCCAGGAGTCTTACCCTTTGAAGGAAATTGGCAAAATGGCAGGAACAACTTTATTCATGACATTTTCTATACAGATTTTATTGTGCACTCATAATCTAGGACAAATATACAGGATTAAGGTTATTGATTTGAGGTGTGAAGGAAGATTTTTTTTTTCAGCACTCACTGTCATCCTCTCTTCTCCTTCCAACTCTTCCCACACTGAAAAGAGAACACCAGGGAGAAATAGGATCCTGCTTCAAAGAGCTGTCTTGGAGAAAAATGAATATGGTCTCTGCAGTTTGAATAAATTAATACATTGTTCAGCCAATCCATAGCTTTTAGTTCTCTGATCTTTTTTAAACCTTTTTATTTTTTTGTTTTATCAAAACAGAAATTAACAATTTTTTGCTGTATTTCTGAGAGAAAGATTTTGTCTTTTGTAATCCCACTTTGCTAAAAACAAAGCACGTTTTGCTACATTTTTTAACGAGTAAAACTGTGGCAGGGACAAAGTCTTTGTGCTAGAGACAGTGCAGCTCATGAGTCCCTGCAGTTCCGTTTGGATTTGGGAAGATACAAATTGCTTTTTTCTTTACACAGATAATGTGCCAGGACAGCAACTGAACAGGAATGCTCTGAAGAGCAGAGCAGGCAGCAAGCAGAAGCAGCTGCTAGAGGAAGGGGCTGAAAATATTGCAAGGGGGTCCAGACACACAGGTAGAGCCCGAAGGCCCTCCTCCATTTAAGGTAACGCCCTCTGACATGCTGCGCTACACAACATAACCATATGCTCTTAAATACAAAATGTCTTCACTGTTAAAAAAAAGAAGGAAAGAAAACAAAACCAGAGGAACCTCCACACGCTGTTGCAGACAGTCCGTGACTTCTAAAGGAGCTGTCTCCATGGGAGAGAGAGAGGCAGGCCGCGTCACTGCCAGCCACAGCCACGCCGATGCAGCACGTCCCCAGCAGCAAATACACTATCTGAAAACCCACAGCTAGTCTCAGCAGGTGAGAGAAAGCAAATCTGGGCAAAACTAACTCTGCCCTCTGGGAGGCATTCAGACTCTGTCTGGGGGCAGGAGCTAACTCACAAGTTCCGGTAGTTCTGCTAGCAGAAAGACATGTTGCAGTGTGCAAGCTCCAGAACTGTTTGATAGAAAGCCAGTGTAAGTACAGTGGGATAGCTAGACTAAACAGAACTGTTTTCACAGAAAGAAAAACCATGGGAAATTGCATTAAAATCTACATGAAAAGATTATTATTTTAGATATAAGTTGACTGCATAACTTCAATTTCATCTTGAACTTTTTTGAGGGCGTTTTCATACTTCTTGGTCTGTTTTCAACCCTCTGATACACAGGATGAGTACACTAGGAACAAAAAAGCTACTAGTGATTTATATGACTTTATGCTGTCTTTTAGTGTTTACCTTGCAAGCCTGCATAGCTTCAATATCATTTTTAATGCGATAAAATAAAACATGATTACATTTCTAGAGCACCTTTATCAGGGCCAGAACATCATTGTGTTAAATTCAGTAAAAATATCAAGGTATACTTAATCTCATCCCTAGAAATTTTTGTATATAAGGTCTTAATTCATTTGGAAAAAAACCAAGGCATTTGAATACTTTCAGTTCAAACTGTTGAAGCCATGACTCCTAATTTCAAATCACACTAGCCAATTTCTGTTCAGGTACTACAGATTTATACTCTCTCTATAAATCTGCTGACTCAAACAGAAGCATTTAAGAATAACATTTTTGTAGCTCAGCCGAGCAATCTGAGTCAGTTGTTCTTGTTTCTATAGAGAGACAATCTTATGGAAGATGTAATCACCTGAGTGATGTAAAGTACAAGCTGTGAACAGAAATACTTCTTTAAGTTGCACCATGAAGCAGTCATACAACTCAAGGAGGAGTTGGTTCATATTTTCCCAATTTAAAAAGAAACAATGTAGAACTCAGGTCTAAATTTGAGATATGTCAAGAATGTTCAAGACCCTGTTTTCAACCACGGGCAAGCGCTCTAACCCTACCTTTTTAACCCTATGTATCTGGCTCTCCGACAAAGTTTTGTCCCAAGAGATTCTTTTTATCACATTTAAAGACAACAAAAAATAAGGTTTAGGAGTTACTGTTACGAGTCCATAATTTGTTAAGGGGTGGAAAGTTTGGAGGTGATAGAAAGGCAAAATAATTATTTACACAGTTCAGCATCCAAATAACCTGCCAGATGAAAGGAGCCTTCAGACCTCTCTTTCCTCGTTGACTTTGATTTCTTTTTACTTTAGCAGGTCATAGAAAGACTTACAAGGAGAACTGTATACCTATTGACTGTCCATATTTGAATTATTAAGGTGAGCTGAACTGAAATACCCTTGTTTCCTGAATCAGTGCACATCCTGAATGTGGCACCTCTTTTATTAGTGATGAAACTATTAAGTTACTCCCTCCATTCCACAGTTATCTGAATGTTCAAGACAGTGATTTCAATGGCAGCCAAGGACATTGAATCATTGTATTCAAGAGACAAAACATTTGTTGTGATTGTTCCCTGATATTTCTACCTTGAAAAAGTAGAATGCAACAACCCATTCTGAATTTAATAAAAAGCCTATTATAATACTGATGAATACCACTGCATATTTGTTAATCTCATCTGCAATAGTGCAATATAAGGTGGCATAGAATAATAACAACAAGTCTCAGGACATTCATGAATAAGTAACAAAATTAATTAGAAATTAGTAAGATAGGAATCTAGGGAATAGGATTCTGATCCTATTGGCTCCCTTGAAAAAAATCTGTTCTAAGATATTTGCTTTGCTGTGAAATCACCAGAAAATGTGCCATGGTGTCTAAATCTTCAATTTAATATTTGTATCTTGGTATGAATCTATTCTGTCATATTAACAGAACTTACTTTTTTTTCTTTTACTAGTAGATGTTTTTTCTATATCTCCACTAAACTGCAAAAAAATAACATTTGTGTTCAGCTTACCCCACCAACGTCAGAAGTATCAGAACAGATCAACAATATGATTTTCAAGGGATGATGTAACATAAAAAAAAGCCATAAGGTTTATGTAAGGAAAGAAAGTTTCTTGAATTAATATAGTTTGAGGATGTAAAAGACAGTGACAGGACCAGCAAAATCCACATATTAATATTCTAAACTACACTGTACATAATATATGTAGCAAGTCCCAGCTTACTACAGGTTTCTACATCCATTCTACAGACTGTGAAACTGACTTTGATTTTAGCACTTCCTGCTGGTTGAAACTATCTTCTCCCCTCTTGAAAAGTGCCTCTTCTGTCTTCTTCTGATTTTTCATGCAAAACATGTTTCTTCAATAATTAGTGATTTTAGGGGAGAAAAAGGACAAGAATCTATTCAAGAATTCCAAATGCACTTACTTACTGCTTAACAGCATCCAAATGCATTTTTAACTGATGATTCCAAGCACAGCATTTTATATACTCCTGGGATTTGTCCTATTGACCACTGCATGCTCTATGTTATATAGAAATACCTACATTTTTGGAGGTGATGTCCAGTTGATAAATTGCACAGTTGTGCCTGAAACAAATTTATCATGCCCATTTGACCTTATCGCCTCTTAATCTAGGGGCCAGAACTTCCTGTAACATTCCAGCCCTTTGAGAAGCTTCAAACAACGCTCATTTTTAATCAGCTAGTCAGAGATATACTTTACTTTTTCTCTTCACACTACTCTTTCCCTAGCCTTTCCTGCTCCCCTCCAAACAAAACAAAAAAGAACCTCAAAAAATAAGAAAACCTAAAACTGTCAAGAGTTAGGAAAATAAGACTCAGTCTCGCATCAGTGACAGATTTATTGTAAATAAACATTTAATTACTTTAAAATTCCTTGGGAATTTCTTGGGAACACAGAGAATTTGACACCCTCTGAAAGGTTCTGGTTTTCCCTAGTGGTCTAGAATTTGCTGTTAAGCTTTTAAATCTTTTCTCTTGGGACTTTCAAAACCTTATATTCATGAAAATGAGAGGGTGTATAAGGCATTTTATAAGAATTATGGTATGCTTGTTATTCAACAACTGTATTCCACTGGTTTTTTTTGATTTAGCATCTCTCAACAAAAAATAAAACATATAACAAACAGTGAAGTGCAGAAACAATAACTAGAATCAATTTTCAGCAAGTTAACAATTTCGTTCTTTGTATTTCAGTTCTACATCAGTTAAATAAAATAGCAAGCGGTAAGGGAAGCAGCATTTTTCTGTAATGGAAGAAAATACTTTTTTTACATTTTTATCATTTCTGTCCTTCACGAAAAGTACCTGCAGTCCTCTCGGAGTCCCTAAGGAGATCTCTACCTGACACAACTTCGAAGAGCAATCAGGTATTCTTAAAAGGAGGCGTTAGGGGAGTCAAGCAGGGCAGAGCCGCCAGGTGTCCTGCCAATCCGGGATGAACGATGCTCCCTCAGGCACCCCTCACTCACCTCAGTCAGCACTTCAGTATCTGCGATATTGCAAGAAGCACTATTTCAAACTGCTTGTAAGAATTCATTTCCTCACTTCAGGCCATATCTTGCAAACTGTTGAAGCAATTTCTACTGCAGGCAACATGACTATTCCAAGTCAGGAAAAGCTCAGTGACACTACAAATAAGGGACTTGGGTGGCCAAAGTAAAGCAGGCTTTTATTGAAATTTAATTTGTATATTATGACTTTATAAATATAGTTATTTATAAGTTTTGGGTTTATTTTAAGTGGATCCTGATATCTTCCAAACAGAAAATAAGACAAACCATGTATTAGTCCTTTCAGACTTAGTCAAAACCAAGTACATCAGGCTTTAGCTGTGACTGTTAATATTTAGAAATGGGACAATATTTTCAGTGGAGCCATCCCATTTCACATTAGTGGTAATTTTTTTCTCAAGAGCTCAGCTTCCCTAAAACTGTTTGAAAATGTAGCTCACAAATACTTTTTTTGTGCATTTTCCACATTTTATATAATACTAAACATTTTTCTCTTGGGACTCTTGGCTTTTGATGCCAGAGATAGACAGCCTTGACTTCCTGTTAACTGGAGATTCCATCAGCATCACTAGAAAAAGCAATATAATTGAACCTAACCACTTCTCTATAAGCAAGAAAATCCCCCCAAAAACACTTAGTCCAAATATAAAGATAAAGAAAGAAAAGGGATTTTTAACAAGGAGGAGTTTGAAAGCCTGGATGACTCCATTTGTATTTTCTACATCCTTGATATCACCCTACTGTTTTGACATCCATCCAACACACCAGTTTCAAAACTTTCTTTGCTTGATTTTTCCATTTAGCACAACAACAGCACATATGACCATGACCTGAATAGGAAGATAACTTTGCAAAATACTTGTTTTGCACCTAATTCTCAGAAACTGTTCTTGTAACTCTTAATTATTTTTGAAGCAAGTGTTTAATTTAAAAATTTTCCCCAAAAAACTTCTTGCAAGAATATCAGATGAGAATGGGATTACTAACATACCTTATTACATTCAACAAGGGTTCTAAGTATAATAGAATCACTTCCTATCCTCCTAATTTCTCATAAAATAGAATTTATGGAGTTTATGCACATAGTACAGTTGCTTTTTCCATTTGTGTTCTTACACCATGCATATTGTTATAGTTCCTGAATACTTAGCACAGTGCAAAGATATAACAAAAACTTGCTATACCTAGAAATGAGGGGAAAAAGTGACTCATTTATTCACCAAAAAACACAATTCATGCCCGTCTTTTGGGAAGTGCTTCTGGCAATTCCTCATTGCAATTGAGCCATCACACAGAATCTTCTATTTCAACAGATAAGAAAATTATCATTTTTAATGATAATCATTGTTTGCCTGAATCTTTTTGGACAATTCTGCACAAGACTGAAGTTCTTCACCATTCTAAACTTTACAACAGGACATAGCAGTTTAAGGATAACTGGCTAGAATGAGAAGTTCAGCAAAAGCCTGAAGAAATTTTCTGTTTCACTGTAATTGTTTTATTATCCACTATCAGGGCTTAAATTTCTAGCTTTTCTGTGTAGTGGGGAAAAAAAAATGGGTTTGAATAGGAGGAAAGGAGTCAATAGGATTGCATGAGTACCAAGACAGTGGTTATGACATGGTAGTGGTTTAGATATGTAATTCCTTGATTTGTGGACAAAGACTCTGTTTTGGTGCTTGAGGATTGAAAGAGCACTAAGCATTGTTTTAATGGATGATGATTCTCATATCCTTGGTATTGATATTTATTGTGAATATTGCAGATGCAGAATGTGACCTACTTTGTGAACTGAAACTATGGGAATCTCACAGTGGCCATCCTACAGAGTCCTCACTGCCAGAGTACTACAGCCATAGTACTCTGTTAAATTAGTTACTTTATCATCACTGCTAACAGTGTTTTGGTGACTTACCTCTGTCTCTCAGCTCAGTAAATAGGTATAAAATACAGTTTTCTATTAACAAGCTGAAGAAATGCTTACATATCCAAAACCCTGTTTAACTTTTCAAACTACACTATTCAGTTAATTATGCTTAGGCCACAATAGCTACAACACAACTACATACAGTATATGTTACATTTGGCTTGGCTTTTTGTTAGATGAACGCTGCGAGATGTATGCATTCAAATAATTTTTTTTACTTGAGGCACCTTTTCAACATTTGAGGTCTGAAGAGAAAATGAATGCAGTATTATCTTTCTTGTAGACATCTATTCATCTGCAAATAAAGAGTGTCATAAGATGAGCAGAAAATTGAATACTTAAACCAACCTGACTCTCTCTATCAGTTAAAACTCATAATAGTGCAATAAACATTCTGCTCTTCCTCTCTGTGCTGAAACATTACTGAATTAGGCCCGTTTAAGTGGGTATGCAGCAGGAAGAAGGTTTTTCCCTTGAGAAACCTTCAGCCTCAGTGCACATGTTAATCTGTGTTCATTCCAACTTTCTGACAGCAAGAGACACTGGATTTACTTCACTGAATTACAGTAGTGCACTCATGAATTACACTAGCATTTTAAACTGTTCATATTGTCTAGGCAGACCATAGCACAATTATTACATAAGCCAAACTCCTCATTCATTCACATTTATTCAGGTAAATCCAAAAGAGGTAGTGGATGCCTTCTAGAAGCTATCTTAATATTCAAGGAAAAATGAAAATACTTTTATTTAAAGAGATATTAAATTCAAATTCCTGTCCTATCCTTCAGGATCTGATAATAGTTTTGTTTCAGACCTCTATCAAATAAAACTCACAAAGCTTTGGGAAATGCCGAAACCTTCAAATCTTGGATGACTTTATGTTTGCAGGACAGAAAGAGCTAACAAGAATATCTGTTTAAATTGTTCTATTCCACTCCGTATAAGATCAAAAGAAGAGAGAGAACCTTGCTATAGGGGTCATAAGGTCTAAGCACCTGCACACATTAACTGGATCGCATGGGCTGCTGTTGCACGCTACCAGGCAATAGAAGTTTCCTAAATTACAACAGAATTCATGATAAAAATAAGGTTGGGTGCAGTGTGCACGAGAGAATTACTTCCCAGAGTTGGCTAATAAAATAGATCATGTAACTTCCGACCCTGCTATTTCCATCCTTGCTGCCACAATTACTATCACATTTTCTACTGTTGCTTCAAAAAAGGGATAGGTTTGTGCTTCAGTTTTGATTAGCTTTTTTCTCTACTGCAAGATGATACATTTTTCAGACCATTAGCTGAAGTTTCACCACTGATTACTACTGACAATGTATGGCACAATGTACGCATACTGAAAATACGCCGAACCCTAACCAAACTCCAGTGAAATATTTTTAGTGCATTTAGAAGAGACAAGCTGAGACTAGGTACATGGCATTTTCGCTTAACCTTCCCAGTGTCAGGTTGCTGGTGCTGTCCCTAAGATTTCACTTCCTTCCATTTCCTTCTCTCCCGGGTAGTCTGGCTGGGAAAGCTACAGCCATACAGCGTGCGTGACAGTAAAGGTGGTCACGCTCACAGGGAGTCGTTCTAATTGGACACATTCCCATTTTTGCAGAAGCAGGAAGAGTTACGTGCAAATCTGAGCAGCAAGAAATGTGACATTTTTGTAAGGAAATTAACAAAAGCCCAGACTGGAGAGGAACATTTTTGCAAGTGTACGGTTCATTATCATTTCTAAATCCTTCAACTGCTCCGCTCTAACGCAATCAACAGACAAATCGACTGTAATCAAGTATTCTAGGTGGTTCTTGAATTTCGGGAAGGTTTCTCTTAGGATCCAGTGTTTCTAAAGAATCTATAATCTATGTATCGATAACAACGCATTCAGTGACTTCAGTCTTACAAAATTAAGTTAAACTCATGCCTGCAAATAAAATATCAGAGTCCAGAACTGAAAATCCCAGTAAGTTTGAAGTTTTGTAGCCACACTGAATTTAGTACACTTCACATGACTGCTTATTTCACTGATTCAAGAAAGTCAGATTCTTCATCAGTTAGTTAACATGGGCCTTACAGTTCTGTGAGAGCAATTGCAAGGAGGAGATTAAGAAATACTTCTGTTTGATTTAAAACTTAACATTCTGTAAAACTTTTAGAAAACAACCAGGAAAATATCATATCACGTGGGAAGTAGTGCAAGATAATGAAGGAAGAAGTATGGCTTTGCGCAAAGGAGAAATGACACTATTCTTATTTAACAATGAAAGATCCATAATAAAGTTGTAAACAAGAGTATTTACATGCATTCATTTGTAAACAATAATTTTATCACATACAGCTCTACTACTGCTGTAAATGTTCTAAGTAAGCCACAATAAAGAAAGTAACAACTTTCGGAAGTAATTGTAAGTAAGCTTTTAATGGTCTAAAAATGTAGCCTTTCTAAATACAGGACATTTTAATATTGAAATGGAAAACAGCTATTTTTGCTTCAGTATTCAAAGTAGCCAAAGATGTATCAGAAACCTAGCTTTCACCCCAACTGATAATGAGACAGAGCACTCCATATGGAAAGTTTTGATCCAGGATGAAAATTAACAAAAAATGACAGCTTCAGTTCAGAATACTGAGTCCCAGGCAGACAGATCTGATTGCAAAGCCAGCAACATACAGAACTAAGTGGAACAATTATGCTATAACAGGTAACCCAAAGCAGTGAACAACGGCGAGGGTTATAAGAATTGCACTAATGATTTGCCATGTTTATTGAGCAGATCTGAAGATCTGAACATAGAGAAGTTCACATAAGAGAGTATCCGGGAGAGAGAAGCCACAGCCAAAGCTCATGGCTGTGCTGTCTGCAGTAGGAAAGGAAGCCAAGGCCTTATGGATGGGATTCAACTTGAGTATTGTGCAAAGAACTACAACTGAGCTAACTGTGTGGGATGCCTTTACAGACAGTGGAGAAAATTAGGAGTCAGTGTAGATATCTAATGGTAAAAGCAAGAACATCTATTCTTCTAATTTCTTTGTTTTCATCCTATGAAGAGGTAAGTCAAACACATTTCAAAACAGACACTCTTTATATCTTTACTCCTAGTGACTTTAATTTTGGAAAACTGTGTCTTAAGAGTAAATGGAAGCTTTGATTTCATGACCTGTAACAAGCTGCAAAATCATAAGTACCATCTTCCTGAACTGGTCTACCTAATAGCATTCTGAAACGCTACTTGAAAAAATTGCACTTTGGGAACAGTTTCAGATCCTGGAGGAGGCTGATATTTCAATTCCAGACCATCTTTCTTTCTAGTTAAATATCTGGGCAATTATTGTTGTTTTAAATGAAATCAAAAGTCAGTTTCATTTACCAGAAGAAGTGTAATCATTTAGTTATTATCTGCTTTTAAGAAAATTGTGAAGTGTAACATGAAACGGAAGACTTTTTCTAGCATTTACATTTTATCATACCAGATCATGATTTAGCTCAATGCATGTTAAATACTAAAAATCTAATATTTTATTTTTCTTATTGCAATTCATACTGATGACACTTCTTCAATGGGATGTTTTCCACAGATATGAGGAATTAGAAATTTAATTTTTTTAAGGTTACTCATATTCTAGTACTATACAGAGAAAAAGGTGAAAGATAAAGGAAAAAGAAAATTCATTAAATGCTTTATTTGACAAATTCATTCTGAAATAATATAATGTTTCTTGTCACTCCTCCATCAGTCAGTCTGACCATCTTTTTTCATTTTTGAGCTCTATTTGACTAAAATAAACTTCTAGAATCAAATGTTGATATACAGTATGGTACTTTCTGGTACCCATAAATCACTTGGCTATTTGACTACAGTTCCCTTTTTCATTTGAATGAGCTTTCATTCCTTTCTGACATAGCAGTTATAAATCACAGTCAACTTTATTTATTAGCAGTGGATTTTAATGCAGCAGAATACCAGTAAGCATGATTCCAGATATAAAGAAGGTTAGAGATGAGAGGTACATGCCATATATATGTACCACCTAATTGTTTATATTTCATTGAATAAACTCCCCTGTGTGATAGTTATCCGAAGATATGAAACTCAAAACAAGGGTATAAGAGCATTAGTCTTTTGCTGCATAAGGGTCCTTTACTTCAGAAAAGAGTCTCATCACAATCAAGCCTCATCACAGCATTGTGTGGGCATGTTGTGCAAATGTGTAGCATACCAACTAAAAATAACAAGTGTCAACAAACTAAAAAGACAGAACTTCTTGGGGGTCTTATTACGACAAGCAACCTGTGTTCAATTCTCTCTTTTTCCAAAGGCAATGTAACACTGTTCTGTACTTCAGCTCAGAATTTGTAAAATGGGGTAACAGATCTCCCCATCTCCTGCATAATCTCATCAAGACTATAGACCTTGAAGAAATTCAGATTCATTCAGTGAGAGGTATGTTAGGAGCATGCAAGTATCTTGAGCAGAAAGAAACAAAAAAGATGATGGCAAAAATATTCCTTACTAAAACAGATGAACGATAGTGGTCCAGACCAAGAGCCTAGGTAGTCCACTAGCCTGTCTTCAGCACAGCTGAAGGGTACCTAGGGCAGAGTAAAAACAGGGTAAACACATATGATTCCTTTCCTTTTATATACTCCCAACCACCAACTAACTCAGAGGATTTCCTTTAATTGTTTAATTGTAATTTATACACATATATGGACATGTTTCCTTAGATTCAGGAATATTCCCAACACTGCTATGCCACAGAAAATACACAAAAGCCATAACCATAAGAAAATCACCAGTTGCCTAGGTCACCCTTGTTTTATTTATATGACCTTTCTGAGTGCTATAAAAACAGAGCAGCCTTCATAAGTATCTTTTTTAATATTAATATAAAACATTTCTTACAAGGCTATGCACTAGGTGGGTTAATAGCCATTTCTTATCACCCCAAACATAATTCTCAGTCAAGTGCACAGAGCTGAGTTTTGTGAAGTGTTAGGACTGGTATCCAGAATACCAAGTCATGCCTGTCTGCCAACTGGAATGGAGAGCTTCCATAAATGCTTGCAGCGTTTATAGCTGCCTCTTTTTACTACCGGATATTTTGCATACATTTTACTGGCAACTCGTTGTACATTAAGTTGCTTAACTATGATTCATGGTAAATGGAAATCATTCAGATCTAAAGGGAAAATATATTGGTGTTCTCAGGAGAAAGAAAAAATAATTCCTGACGTGAAGCAGTGTCTAGAAACTAACCGGCTTGCTTTCCCCAAGGAGAGGCAACCCTGCGCAGGCATCTGAAATTCAGATTTTTTTCTGTTGCTTTACTCCCACCATTTAATCCTTTTCTATTAGAAGAACCTTGAAGAAGTAAAGGTCATTCAAGCCCCCTCCTGTTGAAACCCTTGCATGAAGTGACAGTGCTATTTATTGATATCTAGAGTTTAATTTGTGATATGGATATTTGTCCTTGTTGTCTGGTCTAACACTATAATATTATCTTATGAAGACAGCAGACTTCCACAACATGATGATAGCTTTCCTGTTACTACCAAACTGTTTCAGCTGCGAGTTGCTGAACTGAAAGCAAAACGCTCCAGACCCACTTCCAGCTCCGTGAGCTTTCCAGCCTTTCAGAACCGCTAGCGCTCCCCTTCAGAGCCTGCAGATTAGGCTCAGTTTTAGAACCATTCCGTCTGGCATTATATTATATAATGTGTGATCTTTCCATTTTACTTTGGGCAAAATAAAACAGAAAATAAAATTCACCACCAATATCTCACTGTACACATATCATCCAAAATACCTAATGGAGAGATATTATGATGTTTTTTGCCTATGTTGCATGAACAATCATCTAACTAAAGGAATAGCTGAGATGTTCCCTGACAATTTATCAGTAAAGGCACTGAAGTAATAGAAAGGTGTGTATTTAATCAAAATATACAAAGATTTATATAGGTTAGTCATCAGTAAATAAGGGTTAGAAAGTATTATTATTATTATTATTAGAGCAATATTTAAAAAAATTTACCAGAAGGTGAAGTGTCTTAAATTATGACTTTTTTCTATTTACCCACTCCCTTTAAAATATTACATTTTTCTGTTGTTGATAACTAACTATAATTATTAAATCAATTTTATTGTTTTAAGTAATTAGAATAGAAAATACCACAGAAAATGCTGTACAGTGATATGGTTAAATGAAGCAAATTCCCAATTGTGCAAAATCAAGCATGGACTGTTTTTTTTTTTCCTCCTTTCTTTTATAATAAATGGAAAAATTTTCTATAATAGCAGTCTTCCTGGAGTGGTAATGACATCTCAGAGCCAAAAATGCTGATTCACTTTTTCTGAAATTTAATTTTCAGAATATGTGCATATCAGGAACATACTTTTCCTCCAGAGATTAATTTTCAGAGTGGCAGAGAGGGAGAAAGAATTGGCTGGTAGCAGGTACTTCATTATCTGCCCAAGTCTAAAAAAATCTTTGAAGAACCTCTGCAAGTGCAGTTTTACATGCATGATCTTTGGTTGTTCATTCTGTCTTCATGAGAAGCCAGAGATATACAGTAACTCTTTGCAGTAATGTAAAATAGTACAGATGTAGGCATATTAAAAGACACATACGGAGAGGCTGTTTACCTAAACAAACTTCTTTTATGCAACAGTTAAACCTGATGCAAACAAAACATAGAAAAGCACAATAATTAAAGATTTCATTATTCGCTGCATAGAAATAAGACTTCCCAGGGACATGCAGTGTCCAGCAAGGACAGAGCTTTTCTGTCATGTATATGCAGTTACGTACTATGGAACGAAAGGCAGACTTTGGCTTTAACGTATGACAGCAGACAGGAAACGCAGCTAGCGGAAGCACAGCAGGGCCAAGCTTACAAAAATACCTGTAGACCATATGATGTGTCAGAGCCCATGGCAATATGAGCACCACAGGACCCAGAGAAATAGCACTGGAGAGCAGCGTTCTGTGATAGCAAGCTGGACAAAAGCATGACATACAGAAGTATAATCCAAAAGTATAATTCAAGCGTTCAATTTGAACTGCTACCTTCTGAAAAAGCTACAAACTGTCGCATCTTTACAAGGCTTTTCACATCAGTTAACAAATACATATTTTTTTCTTAGGAAAAAAAAAGCTCAAAAATATGAACCAAGACCAAATAAGATCAAGACTGCCAGGCTTTTCTGCTTCTTAGGATATGCAATGTGTTGTAAAGATACCTGTGTTGGTTTTAAATAGGATGGCGTAGTTGTTGGAAGTAATCTACACATGGCAAGATGGAGCTCAAAGCAAGATAAAACACAGAAAACACAGTCAAGTAATAACCATACGCAGCAAAAGGCTCACAGTTCTCTAATTTTATTCTGCTCGGTTTGTGGTTTATGCTTATCTAAGACTACAGTGTTTACTTCCATTAATCTAAGGCAAGTAAACTTCATTTTGCAATCCTGTTTGGTAGCAACAGCAGGAATTTTACTAACTTTGGACTTAGTACACGGATTTTAGCATATGAAATACTACTTTCAGAAAGTGTTGAGAAATAAAAATCTATGTTTTAATTCAATCTGCAACCGTTAACATCTCTAATTCAGAAGAGAGTTAATTATTTCTTCATTAGACTCCTCTCATGCTATTTCAACATCCTTTTCTTGCTTAAAAGTACACTTTCTCTGTAAGTATTTTGTTTTAAAGAGGGCTAAACTCTCAATAAGATCATAAACTATTGAAGGAAAACAAGTGCTGTGGTTTAAAACAAATTATGACTACATTGGAATTTAGTATAGAAATTGCTTCTTCAAGGACAATGATATTTCTGGATTGCCGATGAAAAAGAATTTAATTTTGAGCAAAGCAGATCTGCTTTCCCTTACATGTTAATCTAACATATTTTTCACCTCTGAAGCACCTTTTCTAGATCAGGTTAATGTTCCTTAAAGGATTCTGGAAATATACTAATACTCTGTAGATAAACAAAACACTTGCTTTAAGTCAGTCCCCTAAGAACCACATTCATCAAAAGCTGAAGAGTTATGGACCCATTTCTCAGGGCAAAGAGCGTCATGCGGAATTGTAACTGACCTCCTTGTATGATGAATGCTTTTTTTGTAGCGGTCTTCAGAGGCCACTTCAATTTATCAAAAACTAAGCATTTAGAGAGACTAAAATAGCGTGCTCAATGTAGCCCATCAAATATTGCCCTTAATACATTGGCTGCAAAGAAGCATAAATTTTTTGATGGTATTAAACTTTAAACCACTATAGGCATAAAGAAGACTGAACCACTATACCTCTTAAAACCAAAAGGAAAAGAAAGTTCATAAAGATAGTTTCTTGATACAGTCTCCTCTATTGCATTACTCACTTCTCATAGGAAAGTATTTGAAACATATGAATTCATGTTCAAATAAAGATTTACTACATAGCAACAGATGGAGATTGTAGATACTCAACACTGAGATTATATGACATTAAATAATCATGATTTATTACATAAATATGCTTTAATTTTCCTTCAACTTTTTGTACAGACATCTATAACCAGCTTAAGAGAAACATGTTTTAGGGATTTTCCAAACTACTTATTGTCCCTTACTCTTTTACCACTGTAATCACTTACAGTTTTTCTCTTTATTTCAAAGAAAGCGGATATAGACCTGAGCTTTCAAAAGAAAATTTCATTTTACACGTGACATGAAAATATAGTGTCCTTTGAGCATAGCAACCTTTTACTCTCTTTCAGAAGCAGAAGATTTATCTACTATTTGGTGCATTTCATAACACTCGTGTAGGAAGTCCTATTATTGGTAATGACCTTCAAGAAAGTCAAACCTATATAGGAATCACCCAGTGGAGCTTCCCTACACAACCATTTTCACGACTGCTTGTATTTCAGTACAAATGACCAATAACCGAATTCTGAGAAGACATCTCCTAAAACACTTTCCTTTAATCACAACACTGACAGTGGTTCTTGGAAACGGAACCACTTGGTTATTACCACAGAGTAACTGTGTGCGTCCAATTTTTTTGTCATTTTTGCAGTGGTTCATTATTCATGTTGCAAGTAAATTGGCCATTTATGCACAACAACAATATACTTTAATACAGCATTTTTAAATTGCTAGTGAATGGGTTTCATTGTTTTTGTTGTTGTTGCCTGATATTTGTTAGTAAGTTATGTCAGCTTATGAGGTCCTGTAATAGATTTCATACATGTTAATTATTAATAATTTGGCATACAACACTATGAATCATGGGACTAGAAACAACCTGAAGTTCTGTCTCCCTGTCCCAGGGGAAAAGCTACTCTGCCTCAGCCATATTTGCAAATATTCCAGTCAGTCCAGACACCACCTAGTGACTTCTCAGTGGCCTCTAGTGAGAAAGAATTCACATATCTCTGGACAATTTGTCTACTATCCATGCCATTAACATATTTTTCCTACTGTCTAAATTAAATTTCTCTTCCTCTATGGCCAAGGGAAAGACATTGGCCCTTTTTTCTTTTCAACAGTCCACTATGCATTTGAGACTACAACATCCTCCTTGATTTTCTCTTCTTTAGGTTAAGAAGTCCAAATGCAATTATTCCTCACAGTAAGATTTTCTAGACACCTATCATTCCCATTCCTTTTCTGTGGACCCCATTACTACCAGTCACGCTCTGTGCATGAAACTGAAAGCTGCGCCATAACAAAGAGGTTGCTTCTCTGTGATGTTTGCCTTTTTTTTAATATCATAATATTGCTGACTAATTTATTTTATGATAACCAGCTAGTTATTCTTATCCTGTAGTTGTGCAACTAATGCCAAACTTGACATACTAGCTGTTACAAAATTAGGCCCCAGATGCAGAGGATTAGATAAGCTATTTTACCCAGTGAGGTAAGCTTGCTTAGGAAGGCAGCTAGGGGCACAGTTCGCACCAGGTCAGACTGCTGACAGAGCCAGTGCTCCAGACTGAGTACTGACTGCCAGGGGTTATTGCATTTCACTGTGATTTGACTCTTACCTGTACTTGAGGCCAGATAAGCAGCTCTGGCAAAGGTTCAATTTGCAACAGTGTAAAATCTCACACCGACTGAAGGAGAGCATTAGCCTAATTGGATTGCTTCAGGTAATGCTGTAAACCTAACTAGAACCTTTCTGCAACAACTGAACTTTCAGTCTAGCAGGGAGAAGCTGCAGTGACCCTACCTGCCTGATCTTGTTTTGCAGTCATGTAGCGTTTTGTAAAACTGATGCCTCTGTACTGACAATATATAGTCATCGAGTTTGAACTTTTTTTTTTTTAAGATTATGGATGAGAAATTCATGTTTCCTTTTTTCAGAAAGAAAACTTAATTAACTATCTTCCTAATTCTCACACTGAGACAGACTTTGTCCCAGCACAACCGCATGCCCTATAGGAGACTGAATTGGTCTAAATTGGCAATGACATTAGGCTGGCCCATGATTCTTGACCATCTTTGATGGAAATATAAAGAAGATTTGTAAAAAAGAAACGTTTTCAAAATTTAGAGCAGAAGCAACAGTAGTTTACACAGCTTGAAGTGTAACAGGATGACTTTGTGAGTGCTACAAGCACGTATATTCAGAAAAAGTCTAAACAGGTTGCTTCCCATTATCATGTAATACCAAAACAAAGTTTATGACATAATGATTTAACAAAGGACATGCTTCCTTACTTTCAGAACTAACTTTGTTACAAGCTATACAAATTGTTAAGCATTAAATTTCTCCGTCCAGTTTTATCAGCTGGAAAATGATGTAAGAAAAAAAAATCTGTCCAAAAAGTAAGATGCTGCTACGCCTATTGCCTGAATACTCTAAAACTTTTATGTTGATGTTCTGTCATACGTTGATGACAGAACTTGTTTTTGAAAAGACCTGTCAAAGGTTTTTCTTCCAATCTAAAAACTGAACTCTCTGATGAAAGAATTTGCCAAACTTTGTAGTGAATTTCAGTTAACGGTTTTGTAAAAGGCATCTGAACCCTGAAAAGCAAATTTGTTTGGATGTACTCAACTTAATATAGCCTCAAGTGACCCATTAAATTTTGTTCATTAGACTCACTGAAATAATTTAAAACACTTCATCCAGATAAATTTTATGTCAAGCATGATTTGTTTTGTACCCATGTGAAAAGTCCAGTCAGCAGAAGTTCAAACAGAATTTAATAGGAAGAGCAAAGTACATTAATAATGGCTAGCAATAAAACCAATAAAGCTTTCAGCAAGTATATTTTTTAACCTAAGAAAGAGATTCCTAGGCACCAGTGGGAATACAAAGATATTCTTAATTTCAGCTGTGTACAGACACATTCATCCCACAGAACATTGGTAAGATTTCAGGAAAATTCTGTTTCACATTAAAATAAAACCCCAAACCAACTTACAGGTATTGTTGTTTTCTTCCCCTCAGTAAAACAAAAAGAAAGAAACACACAAGGGCTAGTGGTTGGCACATTCACACATGGATGAAAGAGATGGTGGTGGTGGCTCTCTACTTCCAACATCCCTACAAGAAGCTTCACCACCTTGCAATGACAGCCTTACTTATTGTCCTATCCCTCACAGGGGCTTTGTACACATTTTATGAATTACTGAATTGTCTAGATGTTTCTTTACCGAGATACTAGTTGTATTTTGGATGGACGTTCTGGATGTCTTTTCAGTTCCAGGTAACTCTAAAAGACCTAACAGAAGAGGGACATAGTACCTTCAAAAGAAAACATCTCAACCATTACATTGAATTCTACTGAAAGAGACTGCTTTTTTCATGGTAATACTAACATTATCATCAAAGTCATTTGGAAAAGATTTGTGATCAGCTTCGGAGCTCACACGTTTTGCAAAGGCAAGTAATGAGACATTATATCTTTGTCCATTATCAAGGGAAACTGAGAGAGAAGTGGCTGAACATATGAAACCAAGGGAAACCAGGGGGAGAATGGGTTTCTCGCCTTCCTGGGAACAGAGAGGACTCCCCAGTTAAACACATGGAATCAGTATTGTTTTAGAAAGCTCTCTTATCTCTTGTCCTCAGTCACTGTAGTAAAAGCACTGACAGCTTTAATACTTTTGGACAAAACTTATCTTTTTCTACATGTTTTTCTTACAATGTGCTTCCAGAAGAATTAATATGCAAAATTCTGGGAAATTCTTATGAAAAATCCCATGGGAGTGTCTATTTCACTGAACAGTCTGGCCCTTGGAGTGACTCGACAGATGCCAAGACTGAAGGACCCTGCTTGAGGATGGTTCAGATTTCAGTGACTTAAAATGCCAGGTTTTAGCGGAAGATCTGACAGCAGTACAAAGAGTTAGGGTTAGAATGAATTCTTGGCAAGATGCTGTAAAAGCTGCCTTAATTACTGAAACTGGCTACCCTTCTTTCTTCCTTCCCTCCAGAAAATCCCTATTGGACCTGAAGAATACTACTCAATAAGGCTACCAACAAAACTAAAACTCTATGAAGAGTTTCCATTTAGAGAAACATGAATTTTCATGATAAAATTTTCAACCAACTCTATTTATAACTATGTTACAAATAGATTTGCTTATTTAAATTAATTGTTCTAACACTCAGTATTCAAACATTCATCTTCAAACTATAACTCTACTCATGCAGCATATATTGTAGGAAGAACTACATAATAAATGCATTTCATCTCAATGCAGCAAGAGTGCTTGAGAGAAATAAAGGAAACCAGTCTGAGACATGCACATTCTTATCAAATTGGTCCAAGATATTTCCATGTTTTATATGTTTTATTGCATTGACAAACTACAAATCAAAAAGATACAAGTGAATAGCTGTGAATTTCTCCTTCTAAAAATTAATTCAAAAGCTGAGTGCACTGTCTAGTGGAAATAAACTCCTCAGTCTTTGAGATTAGACTGAATTAAGACAGATTAAAAGACAGATTTTTACCCTGATTTTGTAACCTCCAAATTCTGTAGTCTTCAAAGGAATACATGTAAGGCAGAGCTTAGACAGATCACTGCTGAGATGTAGAAAAATATTACATGTCTTGAGTCATGCTGAGACACATGATTTTGGCTCTTTGTGCACTTTAGAAAGTAATAGCTTTTATGCTCTCATTCTGATTCATATTTCAGGTCTGGTGAGAACTTTCCTGTGTGTCTTCATATCAGTCCTCTAAAGTCTAGCTAGTCTGAAGTTCTTGAGTGAATGACTAGAGAGTAATTAGGAAGTGAAAACACTTCCTCCATAAAAAAAAACTCCTTCTAAAAAAATATAATTAAATACAAAGTAGTATTTTCCACATAGTCAGCCAGTTGGAATGCATAAAATAACATGCTTTCCAGTTTGCTTTGTGTCTGTACAATCTCACGTAGGCACTCAATGGACTTGGCTGTTTCTCAGAAAGGAACAGGTCCATTTCAGCTTCAATATCCCCCTTTTTCAAGTTGCAGACTATGAACTGATTATAAATCTCTCAGTATAGTGACTCCTTATAGAGTAGAATGAGTGATACAGAATGTCTATAAATTGGTGCTGTCTTGGATTTTTTCCAGTAGAAATACAAAACAAAGTCTAAAAAGAAGGCAAAAGAGAAGATTGTGAGGCTTCCCAAGGAAGCTATGCGACTAAATAACTGGACAATGTGGAAAGCAAAGATACTACAGATAATTGTGGCACCATACACATTTAAAATAAACAACTGATTCAGATACTCACACATTTTCAATTAGGTAAACATTGAGGAAACAATTCTCAGCATCACTATTAACATCATAATGACAGTTTCAGTACAATTTGTAGAGAAGATGGTCGCTTTAGAAGAGCAAACAAAACTTTAATTGGGAAAAATAGATATGGAAAAGTACGAATATAATTTTCAGTTTTTCTCTCTCCATCTCAGAACAGATACAGAGGAAATAAAGGGCAAAAATACTCAGAAAAGAGAAATTAAAAAGTTAAGGACTTTTTAATTTGGGGGGGGGGAATACAGTATATGGCAGTACAACATAAATTACACCAATGTATCTGAAGAAGGCCACTTGTGTGCTCTTTACCTTTTCTCACAATACCCAGAAAGTCAAAATAAAAGGCAATAATCAATAAAAAATCCATAATAATTCTAAGCACACAATATAATCCCAGGAACATAAGGGTCAGTAAGAAGGCCAAGCATATAGTAGACTTAAAAAATTACTATATATTTGCACATACATACTGCACTGCGTGGTTAAAGTATCTGAAGATATTCTGGGTTAGATGTAAAATTATGAGAGATTTAAATTCTCATGCTTCATAAGCATAAGACTTGTACTAATTGCTGTGGTTAGAAAGAAACTAGACCCAGGAGACAGTAATTTTACTTAGCCCATTACAAAGTTTCATACTCTTTTATATTATGAGGTATCTGACATTGGACAAACTAAAAGAGTAAATGGACCAATAGTCTGTTTCAATGTAGGGAAGCTTATATTCCTACAGAAAATGATGAGTCTGAAAAGATTCTGAATTTTGATTTGTTTTTGTCAACCGCTCATTGTCTTTTTAACATAAAAGAACAGTATTTTGCAACATGTTTGTACTAGGACAATTATGCTTATGGACATAGAGACACGATAAAACCACCACATCTAACAAAAAACACCACAAGTAGCATCTGCAGGCTGATACAAGTACATTATAAGTAAAGCACATTTGAAGGAAATCATGTAGTAATTCATTAACTCTAGAAGTAATTTTATGCATGTGGAAGAATAGCCAGAGATCTGTGGGATGAATGGAGCTACGCAAATAAAAGATTTTGAAATTGTCAAAATATTACATGCCATTTTCCCCCTACTTTTATCAGTTCAAATTCATCCTTGGATTTGGTGCAGATATGTGAATGGTTTCACTCAGCAAAACACCATTTTGGGTAAGTTAGTTACTGGCCGAAAAATACACGCTGTTCTAAATACCTCATTATCTGTCAGAGCTATGATGTTATGAAGAGATGAATAAATCATATATACATATTTAAACTATAATGTACAATGATGGGATGTATGGATTGGAATGGGATGCAAGTAAGCAAGAAATATTTTGGTGGTTTCTAAATTGTCCCTCTTTTCTTTAGTCACCTCTCATGAGCCCGTTGTATACAATTTTGCTCATACAAATCTATACAGACATCTCTGCCAGTCATCTCCATAATGACTATTCAAGGTATGATATAATACAGTTTGTATTTATACTGAAATTTTGGGGTGAAATTCTGGACCCACTAAAGTCCATAGGCACTTTGACAGGAATGTCAGTGTGGTCAAGATTTCATCTCTTATGGACAAGAAAACTCTTCTAGATTCAAATGGGCTTCTGTTTACTGGACGAGTATTTTGGTAGAGCTTACTTCCCAGAAGTCCTCTGTGCTCAGTTAACGTTATCAGAAATCTTTACTTTCTACTGCGCACATGCTTTATTAGACAACAGCTACAAAGATATCATGTGAGGCAGCATCCTAAATAAGACTCAAAGGAAACTAGAAAACATATTTCTTATTACTTACCAAACAAAGCATATGGCATGAAAATGAAACTGATGTGTTGAAAATAAGGAAGCCATTTTAAAATCTAATATAGTCCATCTATTAGATAATTTTGTTCTGAAAGAACAAAATAAATATTCTAAACTAGACAAAAGTTACACCGTATAACTGAACACCTGTGTAACTGAACCCACAAATCTCTACCCTACATTTAAACCTTTGTTAGAGAACATATGAATAGCTGTCAGAAAGTGACTTTACGAGCACAAAGATGTGCTGCTTTGTTTTCAGTTCAGCTCCATAGACACCATCCCTCCCAGAGGACTTGGAATAGACTGCGAGAACCCCTGACTCACACTCTTGATAGGATCCTTTAAAATTCATCATACCATGTGCAAAGACAAGTTAATGAGATCTCGTAATTGCCTCCCAACAATATATGCTCAAGCAGATTACACTCATTAGTAATCATACGTATAGCCTCATAAATCTATTTTAAGAGGGTATGACATTTCTTTCCTTGAGTAGCTTCTATTCTGAGCCCATTTGCTGACATTCCACTACTCTAGATCTGAAATCCAAGTTCATGGGAATGGCTATTTAAGGGACCTGGCCCTTGCATGCTGTTTTCATACCCACTGTTCCACAAAAGATTCCCACCAAAGAATAAAAAAAAATAATAATTAAAAAAAAAAAAAACCTTCCTAACAGCACATATCAAGGTTGTTATTGGAAATGCCAAAGACCAAAACACCGGTGTGAAAAAATTAGTGCTATGGCAAGTGCTGCACCCACAGCAAAACACATTTCAGGAAATTACAATGACTTTAAACCAACGAGCCAAGCCGTAGACAATGAGTATCTCGTAAGGAAATGATAACATTCTTTCCCATCGCTTTTTACACAACACCTTTTCAGAACCTGTTCTGTGGCTGAGATCTTCTGTTGCAAGGCCTCCCCCAGACTAACTTTTTACAGCCAGGTTACAAAACACAAGCAACAGAAATGAAAGAGAAAAATGCTGATAAACCTTTAACTACAGTGACGTGAAAGGTGAGTCTATAGTTACTTCTGCCACTCACAATACATTTTTAATATACTTCTGTAGGATAAGGAACATCAATTATTATTTAGACTAATAAAAAACAAACAAAATTATCTTTTCTAATCTAATGTCATATACAATTACAATGCATGTAATATTCAGAAGAAAATGCAAGTTGACTTTATTTGACTTCATTTCACCTGCTTTTACCACTGAATTTTCACCTATACTGCTACAATACCAAACCTGAGCACTGAATAAAAGTAAGATATAGAAACTAAGATAAAAATTTAATGGTACTATATTTTAAATATTTATGAGTAATTTTCATAAGTATTATTAATGTTAATAGCACAATTTATGTTCTCACCAGGAATAGAGACTTCCTTATGATAAATGCTTCTATTAGAATTCAGTAATGAATTAATTTTTAATAAGGCAATGATCTTGTTAGCTTTAAAGGTGATTTCCCTTTCTTTTTACATTCAAAATCTAGGCAAATTCCTGAAGGTAGTTAATCTCCAGTTAGTAGGCATAAAGAATTATTATTTTGTATGCATTCTAAAGTTTGTATTTGCAGTTATTTCTCTATGTTTGGGATTTTGATAAGTACAACATACTGTTAACATTCAGCAAGGTTACAAGAATGTCAGTTAGTTAGAAACAATGCAACAATCTCATTCTAATATTTAAACAATGGAACCTTTCTGACTAGCCTGATTTACCCATATTTGGTTAAACTGTAACTGGGTGACATTCTGCGGGAGAAAAAAAAAAAGAAAGAAAACATGTGCAAAAAATGGTGCCAATAAGCTTGAATTTAGTGAAATGAGTTGCTTTAGAGAATTATTTCAGCTGAGGATCAAACCCTAGTTTTTATATTAAATTCAAAAAACAGTTACTTTTTTAGCATTTTCATAATTGTACATTTTTTTAATAATTTACATTCTAAATATCTTGTAAAATATATTACCATAAATAATATTTAAATATATTAAGTACTATATCAATTTATAATATATTAATACGTTTCAATTTATGTATTGTTATAGCTCCAAAAATATGTTCTAAATATATTTTATGTATGGTCTAAATTATGAGGTTAATAACACATTGCCTAAAAATAGGACAATCGATTCTTTCAGTTATGTAATCTGTCTTGTAAATAATAATGATTAAAAAAATAACAAATCTATAAATTAATTAAAGCTTCAATCTTGGTAGGAACAGAATGGAAATTTTCTCTTTACAGACAGCATTCTATTAGATACAGGAAAATTTTAGTATGTAACTAAAAGTTATTTTAGTATGCAACAATAACCAGGAGAACCTTACCAGAAAGGAGTAGGGAATGACACAATGACTTTGCTGATTTTTAAGAATATATCTGACAAGGAATGCATTTGTTATATATTTGAAAAATATTTGCTCCAGCCTCAATGGCCAAAAATGTAGAAATCCATTAATGAACTTCTGCTTGTTGTTCATACATTAATAAAAGTATATTCAAATAGTGCCATATAAAATAAACAATCCAGAAAAACAAGCATTTCAGGCACATACACAATTTCTTATTTCCTATTATTTGAAAAGTGGGAGGGAAGGAGGGATGGAGGAAAGAAAAAACAGGTTTAAAGCATTTTTTTGATGGAAATCTCCAGGCTTTCACTTATAACACAGTAAAATGACTTTGAAGAACTGTGGGAGATCTACATTTTACAGGTATGCAGGTATTAACTGTATTAGCTTGATATAAAAACTGCTAAATGACGCAGCAGCAGTTTCAATAGATATTATTTAATAACTTTTTTTTAAATATAAGGAGAATTGTAAAGGTCCGGTCTTTTAAAAACTGGCAGCTTTCTGACCTTCATCCCATTAATGTATAAACATAGATCTTCTGTATACATATATAGTTTACCTGAATCTCAAGGGAAGAAAACACTGTAAATTGAATTGACATTTGCTGAATAGTAAAATGTCTAGTTTCTACTTTGAGGAGTTTTTTCTTTCTAAAATTCATTGTAGTTAATATTGAAAAATATACATGCTGTATGTGACTGAGCATGCACAGTTCTCACTTTGAATAAATAAAAACTAAAAATGAGGAGAGATAAAGAAGTGAGGCCAGACACAAACTTTGTTTCATAAACTTTCTAAAATTAAATTTTCTAAGTTAATTCTTAGTTAAACTGCAATGCATAGAATATTGCCACTAGTTATATTGTGTATCTCCAGTAATCCAAAACAGAATGCAATCTCAGGCTACACACCAAATGTGTTTTGTTTTGCAGATGCATACAGATGGCCCCACTAAAGAGCATTTGTATGAAAGAATTTACCTTTTTTAAAAACCTGATATTGCTCCCAGATGTAATAATATTTCTGACAAATATGGAATCCTGCCTTTGAAGGTGACAATTCATTTGTAATGTCTTCTTTATATACAGTACTTATTTTTTATGACAAAAAAAAATGTTGAATTAGTGTTTATTAAAGGGAAGACTGGATGGTTTAAGCTATTTTATTTATTATTAAGGGAAGCACTGAATTTCTCTATTTCTTGCATTATGCTTTATTTATATACTATTTTCTCGTCTCTGCATTTTTTAAATCAATTCTATAGTGATAATTCTGAACTCAGTTTGACAGTTAATCCTGTGAGTTACATGACATTTTATTGCCTTCAGTCTTGTGTTTCATATTAGTTGGCTTTTCATACTGGAAAGTTATGTGAACATCTTTAGAGGTGTATAGAATTAGTTAATGATGTTGCCTATGGAACTTTGCCTTTGCATTTATTCTCGATATTGTCTATGTTCACCATTTATTCTCGATATTGTCTATGTTCACCATTATATTATGTTTAAAAGCTTATGAATATTTGATTTAATAAAGAGATGAATGTACTCAGTGGAAAATAATTTTTAAAATAAACAGCTAATATATTTAGTCATACAGGTTTTTTTTTAAATCAACCCTTCAACCTGTTATTTTAGATGTCAAGCAAATTACACTTTGATTTAGAATAATATTCTTAATGTATGCATAGGAAATTAATCTGAGGTTGGATCTGAGAGTTCACATTTCCAAAATTTTTATTTCATACAAAAGAATACCTTTTTAAATATGAATGGTCCATCTTCGTCAGCCACCTTATTTGTGACAGAAAAGAACAAAGGGTGGGAATGTTAATTTAATACATAGCACATACTGAATCTTAACCTATTTAACTGTCATGGTTCATTTGAAGGCACAGAGCAAGGCCAGATGAGAGCAGTTGAGGAGATGGCCTGGTAAGTATACTAACACCCAAACGCCACCCTTCTACACAGCACTAAGAAAAACTTACCGTTCCCACTAAACTGCGTGCAGATCTAAAAGGATACATAGCAGACTGCAGTCCGATGTCCACACGTTTCCTAATTTTTTTTGTTTTGTATTGATACGGAAAAGTCTCCTACCTTTGTCTTCTCTTTCTTAGAATAATAAATGAGATATTTGCAAATTCTAAGAGAAGAAGGGCTCCTGTTTTTCCAGCTGTCCTATTCCATATCCTGTTACATCTCCCACTTGAGTGTTTTATGCCGTTTCGAATTAACAGAAATTAAATGCAATGGTGAGAAATCACAAAGCAAGAATGAAACTTTGGATCAAGTGATGAATGTTGGAGAAATAAAGCATGGACAGAGAGCATGGACACTTAAAGGTATCTCAAGATTTTTATCTCCACAATACAGTACAAATAACATGCGAGTATGTGGCTGTACTATTTGGGAAGACACACACCAAAAGATTTTGAAGCATTCAAGAAGGTGCCGAACAAGACTAAAATAAAAAAGAAATAGATGAGCTGTAAGGAGGAAATACGTCAGCATGGCACAAGAGATGAACTGAGAAATGTAAGAAAGGGATGACCCCTTGCTTCTGTTTTGTTCTGCAAATGAGCAACACAACCAAAATAAATGTGAGCTATTATAAGGAATTTAATTTCACAAACCAAATTCTTGTCTCAAGTTTGACACAGGCAGGAAGCCATACTAACAATAAAAACATAATGGTGCTGGAGAAAATTGAATTTTCTTCCAAAGGACACACCTATGTATCTCCAGGGCCAGATTTATGTGTGTGCATATTCAGTACAAAACTGCATAAATCCAATTGTCTATTTTGTTTCTAAATGCTCATTTACATCATTATTGAAGTCATTGGCTTTCAGAGGCCTAAATACTAGCATCTTTTATGTCAGATCCTATTTTCCTCTCAAAGTACTACTTTCTATAAATACATATATATACTTTTTTGTAAAAAGGAATTGTCAAACATTAATTGAGATGCTACATTGTAAAACACTGAATGATTTACCTGATATGCCCAAAAGCTCAAAATGTCACTGTTGTTCCTGCAGTAATATGAAATATCATAAAGTAATTTTAGCTGTTTTTTCCTCTTCTTTTTAATAGATTAATGCCTTTAAGATGCATTTAAAGCCACATTATTATTTCTTTTAAAGACTACCTCCTTTGATTTAAAGTGCTGTGAAGAAACTGTGGTTTGGCTTGTCAAGAAACAACATTTCTTAAAAGTTCGTGGAAAAATGTTTACGCCAGCACAAAGAGCATGCAGATAAAACCCCCTTCTGTCTTCTGCCAACAGAAGAGCTATATGGATATTTTTTTCTTGTAAGAAAGCAAGTGAGCTGGACCAGAAAACTGGCAAAAAAGAAAAGAAGAAGAAAACACACATGATGAAATATGAAATCTCTGCTCTACGGACCTCAGTGCAGTGCAAACTGACTTCAGTGTGGTGAGAATTTCACAGTTATGTGGTCAGACTGAACTCTGAGTACTCCATGCCAGAAGTTACAATGGTCAGACAGCTCAATTCCTCCGCATTGCAAGTTGTGTGTCACTTGCCTTCCTCCTCTGCTTACATGTAACAAGCATCCGTTCTTGTTCCTATTTTAATCCAAGGTCATTTTTGGCCAATGTCTCTTCGTTTGATTAAAATCTTAAGCTTTCTAATTGAGGTTCCCATCTCTTCCAGAACTCCTTCTCTAGCCACCATTGCCTGCCTTGTAAATCAATGATACACTCTTAGTTCCCAGTCAACCTCTCTCCTTCTTGCTTTCCTTAGCTGTCTGACCTTATTGTAGCCATCCATCTGTGCTAAATCTCCACTCTTGCATCACTACTGCTCACCTGCTAAATTAATTCCTGCCATCCTATATCCATGGTATTTGAATTTAATAATGTGAAACATTTTATAAGTCCCCTTTGCATTAATGTAAATGGTTTTAAATTGCCTAGCTAAATCACGGCAGAGATTGGATAAATAGAGCTTTTAAGATGGGGGAAAAGCTGAAGGGGAGGAAAAAAAATTGTGAGAGATGAAGCAAGCATATGATAGTCATTTCAAATTAAATACAGTCTTCAGGAAATGTATTTAGGGGTAAATGTGAAAATATTGAAATTATCAGTTTAGTGCAGAGTAGCAGTAAAAAGGGCAAATAAAGCAGTAGTTCATATCAGAATAGGGAAAGAAAAAATCAAATATAGTGTAATATATCAGTATTATGCAAGGCACCCTTTATATACCATCTGAAGCATCTAGAAAAAGATTACTCCATGGGTTATAGTATTATGGAAGGCACCCTTTACATATCATCTGAAACACCTAGGAAAATATTAGTCAATGGGTTATAGAAAGATATTCACTTACGGGACTAGAAAATTGGAAAATTATTGAAGTTATTTCATAAGGTAAAAGAGTTATTCTTACTTGGAGAGATGTGGGGAGGGGGGAGGTACGTTCAAGTTAGCTCCAGAAAATTATGCGGAAGTACTGAAAGTATGCTTGAGTGAATTTTAAAAGTATTTTCTGCTTTTTATATGAGTTGCTTATCGTCAATGTTTCATGAATAACTTTTCAATCAGTATGCATTGCTCAACTGATTAAATGAGTTTTAATTTTGCAAACACACGCTTTATCCACAAGTAATCCAAATAAAGTCAATATGACTACTCACACACACCAAAATATGCATGCATGTGCATATAGGATTTCAGGATAAAAGATCAAATATTCACAACTGCCCACATACTGATAACTGCACCAGCCTGATTAAGAAATATCAACCTAAAAAAAACAAATATACCATCTCTTCCTGAGATAACAAATATGTTGGAAATGTAACACAACCGTTATAATATCACACTTGTTCCCAGATTCCCAGAGTAGAAGGTGTATGATAATATAGTCTATCAACATAGAGACAATATCTTATATGATCTTATATGTACACACAAACTGCTAGATGCTCTGATTTCCTCTTCGCTCTCCTACTTTCTAAGCATGCTAAAGCTAAGATACAGGAAAAAGAAACATGAAAATCAGTATTGGTGTTCATGAAAAGTGTTATAAAATTTCTTATTAAAAGACTGCATTCTATACAGTAAACACACAACATCAGTGTCTTTAGACAAAAACATTCCAACTTTTTTCAGAACAGTTTTGCACTCTTCCCATCCATATTTTTAGCTCAGTACTATTACCACAGTAATGAGGTGCTTGAGTGTGCAACTGATAACAATCTGACAACCAGTTAACAACGGATGGCAGCCCATCAAAGGATGAAGGAGGTCTACATGAGACACATGCAGTATTGTACAGTCAATATAAGCAGATGGAGAAACAGCATCTGAAGTTATAAAAAAATGTACTGAATATGCAATGATAATGATGGTTATAGCTCCAGTACACTTTCAGTATGCACATAAAATGCACAAATTAAAAACATACAGAAAGAGATAATAGTAAATGGAAAAATATATAACATAACATGAAAGAATTGATTACATGTTTATAAAGGGGAACCATTGCCAAGTTTCCTTGAACTCAAGCTGCCAAACGGCTGTACGCACTGCCTGCTGTTTGTTCCTGAGAACATGCTGTCATTTTTGTTACTTGTCATCTTAACTGATTAATGGAAATTAGAGTGACAAATCCTGAATCTAATCTTTGCTTAAAGGTGACAGATAATCAATATATTTTCATTCCCTTACAAAAACAGATGATGAGGAGTAGCATACTCAGAATTTATGCAAGAATAAATAATCTTGGCTATAAATGTGAGAACTATCCATCACTCCTCCCTATTTTCCCTTTCAACCCCCTATCAGCATGTTTTCCAGCTGGAAACAAATTGTTGGATACAGTATATAGCCTAAATTGCAGGAACAACATGAGCAGATCTAAAGTTATAAGTTATTGCCACAGTCCCATAAGGCACATAATCCTACTGCAAGGCCCAACTATGAACTGCTAGATCTCACGTTGCTCTTTTATGAGTTTGACACAAGCAGATCCTGGAAGAGATAAAACAAAGCTCACTAAGGAGAAGGGAGCTGTAATATAGCTCTACAGAGGCTTGTAGTGTTTGGACTTCCAACACCCAGCTCACTGAATTCATTTTTGCCCCAAAAGCTAAAGTTGATATAATCAACAACAGGGACCTTTTCAGCACTGCTGCAGACAGGAACCTGAACCATAAAACTTGCCCAGAAAAATTCCACTGCCCAGCCCAATATGACTGATATGGGTAATGTATTTTCTGCTTATAGTAAGGGACAAAAAATAAAATAAAATAAAATAAAAATAAAAATAAATAAAAAATTCTAGGGACTATCTCAGATTAGATCTCCACTATCTAAAAACCCTTGAAACAAACGTTCTTCAAAGCACCATCAAGGGAAGAAGGATCTGTGATTTCAAAGTTGGATGAGCATTATCCACATTTCATCATTAGCACTGATAGTAAAATTCCTTTAAGTGTGAGAAGCATTCACTATGCCATTACTCAGCCATGGCACATACATCTCCCTGTAAGCCATATGAAAGAGACAATGGAGCATGAAGATCTGTAAGCCTGAAATGGCTTATGAGGCTTTTTGATTATATGCTCAGCACTTTTTTTTATATTCCCACTTCCTTTTAAAGGCTTTCCACCAAATAATCACTGTCAGTGAGACAGAAAAGAAAAAAACTATTTTAAAATCATAGACTTGCTCCAACTTTCAATGCACAGCTCCTCTTCAAAATACACAACAAAACCGAATAGACAAATCTGACTGCACTGGGGAGTCCTTCCCTCACTCAATCCTGAACGCCATAATTAAAACCCATTAAGTGATTCAAGATTGAATCCTTCATTCATTGAATGTTTTCAGATTGATTCTTCATCCAGACTTGACAGGAAAATTTTCCACCCTAGAAATACAGATCAGAGGTGTAAAATCTAGTACAGAACATCCTGACCAATACCAGCTTGATGGCAACAAATGGTGCCCCTTTATATGTCTCAGCAGCACATGCAGTTGCTGACACTATCACCTGGCCATTTTTATTGCCATAGTCAAGGGTCTAGGGATATCCAGTTTATCTTTAGAAAGATGGAATCCATCAGTCCATTTCCCAAACTATAAACTAAAAGGTCAGGCTTTCTGCCCTTTTATCTGCTTGAATCCCATAAGGAATTATTCAGAATATTTCAAAGTCATACTTCACTGAAAAGTTGCCAAATCAGATGCGTCCCTTTACACTGGTGAGCAAAAACATTCCTGTAATTTGGGTGACACTTCTGAGAGTGAACCCGTACTATTGTACTACTCATACGAGTAGAACATGTCTGAGATCTGGAATATGCATGCTCCAAATGCTTCTGTCCTTCCCCCGTTCCTTCTTTTTCTTCTGTAGGACAGTCCTACAGAGAAAATAATATGATGCCTACCATAGTTCACATCTTATCCTTTTGAGCCTTTGGGAAGCAGTCACACCATTACAAATACCATCTGCACTTGCACTTGACTGACAAGCAACAAGGTACTGTTTTGCTGTGGATTCCTCAGAAGTACTGGTCCTTCTTCTAGTTTTACATATCCAACCCAACATGATTTTGAGCTTATTACTGAGCCATCTTAATGCTATTGCAAAGCATGAATTTGAAGTATATGGAATAATTCTCTTTCAATGTATTTCCATTCTGCACAGAAATACTTGTCAGGTCACCATGATGTTTTTCTCAAAACAATAAACACACCAAGTTGAGCTCCACAAGGAGAACAAAATATTAGAGACATGACAAATAGGTGGGATGACAAATGACCTTATTCTGTAAAGTAAAAGCTTTATGTAGGCGAACTAGTTTACCAGTAGCTGGACACCTCTTCTCCTATCTAAACACAGCTGATCACTTCAAAGTCTCAGAAATCCCAGAAGCTAAAAGGCTTGAAAGTATCACTGCTACAGGTGACCACACAAAGTGGTACCGATGGCAGTCAGGAGAATGGAGACAGAACTCCCCATTCGTTTTGATAAGCCTCACTAGATAAAGCAGCAGACATGCCATAAGCATTCTTTCATCATTGGCACCAGTGGAGATATGATCAAGCAATGAATGAAAGTTTTTTCATATTTTTTTCTAACCTCCCAGAAGGTCACTGAAAGAAACCACAGAATTGGACAAATCTTCCAAAATTAGATGGGAAGAAAAAGACAAGCAGCAACATGTTTTCATTAGCATTTCCAATATTTGAACTTTTCAACCATCACCAGGATCAGATCAAACAACAAGGTGCAGATGTAATCCGTTTCTAAAATGCATTTCATTAATTGCTAGCAAAATCCCCGTTTTTAATTGGTCATTATAAGATGGGCATCAACAACATGCCTGTTCCCAGCACGCTGTAAAGAGTCCATCAATTTTTGCAATGCTTGCTTCTGCAAGGTAAAACGTGCTTAATCTATCAATCTGAACCAGCAACTTGAGACTGCTACTAGCAAAGAGATGTAAAGACAGAAATCTGAATAATAAATTTGAGAAGGAATTTAAAGTCACTTCAGGCCTAAAATCAAACATTGCCTGACAATTCTGATGAATCTCAGCACCTCTCTAAGACTAGAGGAGCACTGTTCATTGATTTAGATAGAAGGCTAGTTTTAAGCGTTATGATACATATCTTTCATTAATATTGGTTGTTAATTTCAGTTGGGTAAAGAAGATGCCCAAAATTGTGTCTTTTAAAGTTTGTGTCAGTAACCAGTTGGAATGACAGAGTGATAGCTGAACACAGACAGAGATCCTCCAAAACCATGACATATGGTATATTATCCATTTGAGAATCTTACGCTTTTATACAGTCTCCTTCTAAAAGTTAAAATATTCACATGCTTGAATAAATAGTCTGTTGGCAAATGAATAGAGGCACTAAAAAGCCAATAATTTGGCATTAAAATTATGGGCTGTTGTTATGACTAACCGAAGCAACCATAAATTCTTCTTTATTTCTTAGCTGTCTTTTTGAGAACTGAATTATCTTGCTAAATTTCTAATGAAATAGTTCAATATATTTTCTTTACACAATATATATATTTACAGAATTGTACTTGAAAAATTCAAGTGCCAAAGCTTCCAAAAAGTATATTAGATATAACTACACTTCTCATATAATTAATCTACATTTTTATCAGTCAGAAAGAGGTAGTTCAGCTCAGATTTTAATGGTGATTACTTTTGGATTGTTACTTCCTTTAAATTATTTATACAGATTGCATAAATTTTTATTAAACTGCTTGATGTTGCTACGTAAATATTCTACACAGGAAATGGCATATTCACCTTTGTTCAGCACATTTTTGTGATCAGATGGAACAAAGAAGAGCTATTACAAAATGAAATGTTATACCTGTCATCTAATTCTAGGTTATAAACAGATGGCACGATTTGAACTTTGCTAAATTGAAAATACCATTGTGATAGTTCTGGACAAGTTCAAGGTAATAAAGCTACTGTTACTGGATAGAAAACTACATCCAAAAATATATTTTTGAAAAGGGGAAGAACTGGGAACCTCTGAAGACCTCTCATAACAACAGATATTAGAAAAAACATACTGCTTTTTCCCTCAGGCCCTCATATAGGCTTCTCAAATCTGGAATGCAATCCAATTTAGGAATGATGCAGAACATTATCTTCTGACAGAAAGAGCTCCTCTTTCTGCCTTTTTGAATGTGACCAGGAAAGACATCTAATAGCTTCAGCTTTCTTCTGAGCTGCCAATTTCTACATATGCAGTGATTCTACTTTGAATGCTGAATAGATATCACAATTTTCTCCTCTCTTTTGGCAAATAACTAGCCAATTGCTTTTGTGGATGTCACTGAAATGCCCCTTAATTCCTAGGTTAATTTAAAACATGCATAACTGACACAAGTAGTTAACATGACTGCACTTGTAGAAACTGCATATGCTAATGACCAAATAGTTGATGGTGTGGTGGAGTGTTCCCTCATGCTAAAAGAATATGCAAAGTGAGTCTGCATTTCTTTGTATACGTGCCTTTTGAAAGATCTGAACAAATATAAAGGTTTGAACAAATATAGACTGATTTTTTCTGGTGTTAAGAATGCAGAATTTGAAGGAAGATAATACTGACACTTCCAAAATAAACTTACTACTTATTGACTTGATCTCATTAGACCAATTTGGATTAGCTTGCTTATTCAGTCTCTTGGTGGCTGGATCATGACCCTGCCCAGACAAAAGAGAGAAAGTGAAACTATTTAAATAGGAGAAAGAGCAGGAGACAGTGAATGGCTAAACCCAGTATGGATTTCTAAAACTAAAATCAGGCTTTAAGAACTCACTTTCTCCTAATAACCTTGTAGTCTTACCCATATTTCTACTTAGATATTGGCTTAACGAAGTTCTGCCTGCTGTCTTCTTGGCTGCAAGGTCAGATATTTACAAAGGGCTGAATATTTCACTTGAACAATCTTACTAGAACCCCGTGAATAAAATATTACATTTATGGAATTTTAATTAAAAGTCCCTTCTTTTTACACCAGATTTTATCCTGACTTCTTTTTTGTTTTTCTTCTCTTCATTTTCCTTTTATTCCAAAATCCTCATTCTACAATATTGCCATAGTGAGTTAAAAATACATGAAGCCAAAGCAAATCTTCTAATGAGTCATTGCTTCCTCAGTTTCTCTGAAAACACTACAGGCACACCTCATTTTATTGCACTTCACTTTATTGCGCTTCACAGATATTGCGTTTTTTACAAATTGAAGGCTTGCGGCAACCCTGCATCGAGCAAGTCTATTGGCACCATTTTTCCAACAGCATGGGCTCACTTTGTGTCTCTGTGTCACATTTTGGTAATTCTTACAATATTTCAAGCTTTTTCATTGTTATTATATCTATTATGGTGGTCTGTGACCAGTGATCTTTGGTGTTACTGTTGTAATTGTTTTGGAGCGCCACGAAATGCACCACATAAAACGGCGAACTTAATCGATCAATGTTGTGTGTGTTCTGACTGCTCCAGCAACTGGCCGTTCCCCCATCTCGCTCCCTCTCCTCAAGCCTCCCTGTTCCCTGAGACACAACAATACTGAAATTAGGGCAATTAATAACCTTACAATGGCCTCCAAGTGTTCAAGTGAAAGGAAGAGTCACAGGTCGCTCACTTTAAATCAAAAGCTAGAAATGATGAAGCTTAGCAAGGAAGGCATGTCGAAAGCCAAGACAATGCCGAAAGCTTGGCCTCTTGCACCAAACAGGCAGCCAAGCTGTGAATGCAAAGGAAAAGTTCTTGGAGGAAATTCAAAGTGCTACTCCAGTGAACATACGAATGTTAAGAAAGCAAAACAGCCTTATTGCTGATACGAAGAAAGTTTTAGTGGTCTGGATAGAAGATCCAACCAGCCACAACACTCCCTTAAGCCAAAGCCTAATGCAGAGCAAGGCCTGAACTCTCTTCAATTCTGTGAAGGCTGAGAGAGGCCAGGAAGCTGCAGAAGAAAAGTTTGCAGCTAGCAGAGGTTGGTTCATGAGGTTTCAGGAAAGAAGCCGTCTCCATACCATAAAAGTGCAAGGTGAAGCAGCAAGTGCTGATGCAGAAGCTGCAGCAAGTTATCCAGAAGATCTAGCTAAGATAACTGATGAAGGTGGCTACGCTAAACCACAGATTTTCAATGTAGATGAAAGAGTCTTCTGTTGGAAGGAGATGCCATATAGGACTTCCATAGCTAGAGAGGAGAAGTCAATACCTGGATTCAAAGCTTCAAAGGACAGGCTGACAGCAAGAGAATTAGAACTGACAGCAAGAGACCTAGAATTAGAAGTGGAGCCTGAAGATGTGACTGAGTTGCTGCAATCTCATGGTAAAACTTCAGCGGATGAGGAGTTGCTTCTTACAGATGAGCAAAGTGGTTTCTTGAGATGGGATCAACTCCCGGTGAAGATGCTGTGAACGTTGTTGAAATGACAACAAAGGATTTAGAATATTACATAAACTTAGTTGATAAAGCAGCAGCAGGGTTTGAGAGGATTGACTCCAATTTTGAAAGAAGTTCTATTGTGGGTAAACTGCTATCAAACAGCATCGCATGCTGCAGAGAACTCCTTCGTGAAAGGAAGAGTCAATCGATGCGGCAAACTTCATTGCTGTCTTATTTTAAGAAATTGCCACAGCCACCCCAACCTTCAGCAACCACCACCCGGATCAGTCAGCAGCCATCAAAATCAAGGCAAGACCCTCCATCAGCAAAAACATTACGACTTGCTGAAGGCTCAGATGATGGATAGCATTTTTTAGCAATAAAGTATTTTTTAATTAAAGTATGTACATTACTTTTTTTAGACATAATGCTATTGCACACTTAATAGACTACAGGATAGAGTAAACATAACTTTTATATGCACTAGGAAACCAAAAAATTCGTGTGACTCACTTTATTGTGATATTCACTTTATTGCGGTGGTCTGGAACCAAACCCGCAATATCTCCAAGGTATGTCTGTAATCATTATACTATAAAACTTTGTCCTTGAAAAACTGGATGATTCTCCTTTAGTCTGAGATTTTCAGATATACTCTTAAAGCATTTTTTTTTCTCTTGCTCAGTAACCTTTTAAAAGGAGCTGAGACATAGTCTTTATTTTTACAGAGTTTTCTTTTAATTAAAAGCTGCATGTTAGAAGAGTCACAAAGCACATCAAGAATTTTACAGAAGTCAAGAAAAAGTGCATCTTAAAATACCGGGGAGGACAGCAAGTACACATTTCTAACTGAAGAGCCATGAGGTCATCCTGTATTCAGTTGGATAGTTTCTATCAGATTGCAATTATTTGAATCATATAAGAATTCATCTGAACTACTGCAAGTCCTTCCACTGCTGTCCCCTGCCACCTCTCCACCTGTATTTTTATTTTTCTTGGTTTCACCCAGAAATACCATAAAATAAAATAAAATAAAATAAAATAAAATAAAATAAAATAAAATAATCTCCTGATGCTTTGACAATGAAGTGCTGGAGTTTGCATGACAAAAAAAACAATTTCATAAAATTCTCAGTCTGGTTTCCAGAGCAGAAAGTTAAAATAATGTTCAAATGTCTAAAAGCCAAACTTCTGAATATTGCTGGTATTTATGACTGAATGAAGTAGCAGAAAATATTACTTTAGATAACGATGCATGAACTGCATACCTGAAGATATAATTCAAGGTGCAAAATGTTCACAGAGGTAGTCATGATCAACTAATGGGATACAGAACACTTAAAAATAAAATGAATAAACAATAGTCTGCATTTCATCTTAATAAGCTATTAAACATATTCCTTTTTGGCAGATATTTCAACTTGTACATGATGTCAGATGAAATATGACAAAGAATAAGAGCTTATTTGAATACAACTTTTGGTAAATCCTCAATCAAGGTAAAGTTAGGATACTTCTGAGGTCAGGAAGGAAAATGATGAGCAACCTTACAGTTACATTGCAGTAAATAAAATGATCTATTAAATATGAAAAGTGATCGCTCTGCTTTTCCCGTTAAACATACTCAAATACTAAATATATTCAAATTGAAATTTAGATGAGACATTCAGGTATTTCTTCATTTTTCTTACCTGTTTTTTTTTCCATGTCTAAAATGTTTACGTCTTAGTTGCCTTTATAACCTTTCTAAGATTTACTATCCTTTACAGGAGTAAATTTTATTTTACCTTAATGATTTTCTAAATAAATAAATAAATAGCTTACTGATGTTGTCAAAATCAGGCTTGGCTTTATTTTAACTTACTTACTTCTCTTTTAACTTACAGATCTCTCTTTAATTTCTTGGGCCCTACTGTCTGAGGGTAGTCCACAAATATCTTTGCTTTGACTCTGAAACCATCAAGAAATAAACCATGTCATGTCCTTTACATTTAGAGTTACATTCTGGAAATGCTGGTTTTAAAATATAATATATTGTTAAATTTGACATCATCTTAAAGTTATTGTAGCTTCTTTCCACTTCTATATCATCCAACATCAGACAACATTGCAATTCTTATATTCAAATGCATTAAATGCCTTCTATGTCACAGCGGTCCTCAAGTGGAATTCTATCCTTTCTTTGACTACTAGTAGTTAGATATCAACCCTCCACACCTTCACCAAATTTGCTTGTCAAGCTTTCCTTTCGCTCACCTTGTAAAGCTGCAGTTTCTGAAAATCTAACTCTACTTCCATTTGTACTGGCTTCTCCCACTAAATCTACATTTTCTATGACTATCCGGAAGCTTTCAATTCCAAGTCTTAGATACTGTTCTTTACCCAAATGACAACATTAATCAGTCTTAGTCTGATGTCTCTCAAGGCTACAAAAGGTTGTTGTCATTTGAAAGGAATAATTTCCAAATTCTGACCACTTCAGTCTCCAGACAAATCTTCCTGATTAGTTAAATCCTAAAGGTATTTCTAGACATGTCAGATTTGCAGGCAGAACTCAAAGGCTCCTTGGAATAGTATTCTTACACATCAAGTTTAAAAGATATCAATTTCATGCTTGGAACTAGACATATTTCTCTCTCTTCAGAAGTATTTTTAACCCTTTGAAGATGAGCTGGCTAAAGAGATAATTATAGCCAGGATCAGTAGTGACACCTTCTGCTGACAGGCGACAGAAAAGTACTACAATGTGGCCCCATATTGCCAACAGAGAATTCCCACAACAAATGAGAGCCACAATGCTGCTTGCCGTCATTCTACTGGGACCAAACACACTACAGGTACAGCTCTGTCCTGCAGCTTTCCTTGGTGTCCTCACTAATTTACCCAGCATTAGATGAACGGAATCTTATTAGAACATATTTTAATATAAATATTTTTACTAAAATAAGTCTTTATTAAGAGCCATGTCACTTCCTACACCAGAGTACAATCTAAAATACCTGGTATGCCCTCAAACTTTTGCCTAGCATTAGTAGGAGAAAGGTAAATTTAGCCCAGGTTTTCATTATTTAAAAATTTGGTCTTTGCCTTTGAGACAAGTGGCCCAAGATGAGTGCGCATACATAGAAAGAGTTAAAGACTTTGTCATTTTATTAAATGCACATACAGAAAGATTAGATGATTTCTCCATGAAAGACTTCAAAGCCCCCTAAAATATTTGTTGCACTTCACTGGTTGCCTCATTTCTTTCTTCCTCCTCTGCCATCTCCAGGACATTTACTCCACTGTTCCCAGCCTTGAGCAATATCTACAGTGTGCCAGTATTTGCAGATATAAATTGACCTACTGCATAATTTTCTTCTGCTTTGTTGCACCCATGTGGAATTTCTCCTTACAAGTCAGAGACAGGAGATAAAACATAAAAGAATATGTACCAATATAACAGGAATGCAAGTCTGATATCCTACAGGCCTACAAGACTAGGGATCAGGACAGCAAACACCAGCAAGCTTTGGAAACTTTACAAATAATACAGTCTGAAGGATTTTATATGTGTGTGCGCACACGTGTAGGTACATGCATGCATTTTTAACTGACTTCAAATCATTTACAGCTTATTTTTTACACTATGTAAGTTTGTATCACTGGATCAAGGACACTGCCGTTATATATACTTAGTCCCAAAATAAACTTAAAGACTTCTTTAATTATAATTAAAAGTTTATATTAACATACAATGCTCCATGCAGAACATAGCTTCAAAGCCTTTTCTACTAGAAAATGTTACTCAATACAAGTGCATTTTTTTAGGCATGGAGGGAGATGGGAGGTCCTATGTATCTTTTGCATAATTATTGATGCAATTAAATGAAGAATTTAATGAAGATGTCTCAGAGGGTTAAAATACTTTCCCTTTGCCATTTGGTCTAGGAAGGAGTGCATCCAGCTTTCCTTTATATTGTGAATTGTAAGAAAACCCAAGGAATTTTAAATGTGCAGGAAATGCCATGAAAACAGGTATTTCTTTCGTGTTCTCCCTTCCCTCTTGGAATAGACTTTATATAAAATAAATCTCAGCAGTTTTTTTAAACTCTCCATCATTTGAAAACTAAAATCACCTCTGTATTCTCTGCAAAGCTTAAACATTTCATTTGCCTGAAAGCTAATGTGTACTTTCATGTCTTTTTTATATGCAGTAATTTTATTAAGGGCATTTTATTTTCAAACGAAATTGAACAAAGCAACTTAAAGGCACTCAGAGGAATAATGAGCAGTTGTGAATTTTGGTGGATGAAGGAGTTATTTCCTATTTATTTTTCTATTACATGTTCAAATCAAGCATATGCCTATAAATGATCCAGCAGGAAAGAACCACATAATCTCCAGCATAAAATGCTAAAAAGAACTGGCACATAGAACCACAGATTTGTTAATAATATTGCGATAAGGCAATCAAGGTATAGGTGTAGCTGCATGACTGAAGATCTGATATGTTTGAAATCAAAATAATGAATATGTAGAAAACACTTAAAGGTGGGACATATTTATATAAATAATTTTTTTTGAATGAGCATGAGAAATAGATTATCTCAAAGAAGCCTACCGCAATCTCAAATATCACAAAAGGAAAGAGACAGCACATATCTATAGCTACAATTGAGATTAAAAAAGGGAAAATTCAATAGGTTTAGAACAATTGACTGAAAAACAGAATTGTTCTTTAGCAGTGTTGTCTGTAATTGTGGCTTGTAACTGGAATAATATCCATGATCAACCTAGATAACTTAATAGTTGCAGGAACTGGGGTGCAAAAAACTAATTAATACAACAAAGTATTATGAATGTGATAAAATAATAAATCAAAGAAAAATTGTGGAAATCATGAAAAACATCACCATAAATACTAGAAAAAGGAACATATGCCCACTTTGTATTAAGATGGGAAAAATCAAACCAAACGAGGCAACTTCAGAAGAAATTATTCAACAAACGTAGGCTGAAAGAAAAATCTGCATTTGGCACACAAGAGAAGCAATCAATCACGTATACATATTTTAAATTGTCATGGAAAAGTTTGGGATAGAAAAAGAGAAGAGTTAGTGACAGCCAAAGGAGCTAAAGAGAATAAAAAGATATTTTGTAAGCGTCAAGAAAAAAGCAGAATTAGAAAATGAACAAATTGTTGCTAAGGGCCTGATTCACTGACTTCAGAGGATGGACACAGAGAGTAAGATGTCACTGGCAGATTAATGCCCTCAGAAAAACAAAAAAATGTGATATTGAGAAGCCAAAGATAGGTAAAGCCAGTCTGTTTTATGAAATCTGTTTTGAGATATAAGCAAATAGAAAAATGATTTAATGCATTAGGCAGTGGCGATGCCATTATCTACAACAACAACGATAACAACAGTAGTAGCAAAACCTCCAGTACTGCATGTATTAGTTACAGCAGTTAAAGGAATACTTAGAAAAGCTGAACGTATAGGAGTTAATTGACATGAACAAAAATCCAATTAAAGTAATGAACATACAGGATGCCACTGTCTATTCTTTACAAAACAAAAGCAATGATCTCACTATTCCCTGAATCTCATTTGATCTTCAGCAAAAAGTTGCTAAATATTTAGAGAATTATAAAAATAGCATAGGATGGAAAAGTATTCAGTGTGATACATTCAGGTAACATTTAAACATTTTATAAGTGGTCTCTGAATAATTTCAATTCTAAAGCAAATAACTAGGTGCTTTCATGAAAGCCATTTTTTTTACTACTCTAATCTTACAATTTCAGAAGATAGAACAAACAAGAAGTCAGTGAAAATCATATGCAATACACTAAATTAAAAAAAATGTTTCAAGCAACAGCCAAGAGAAAGAAATGCTAATATGATTATGAAGAAGAATTAATGGATAATTAACCTTTGGAGCATGACCCAAATTTCATTTAAATTAACAGGAATATTTCTGCTAGTGGACTTCATATGCTTCCAAAAATGTGATTTCCTAAGCTATATGCTTAGGAAAAAATAGTAGGAAATACATATTCTTTGGGAGGAAAGAGTGTAGAAAAAAATAATGCTGATACGATTATCAGTAATAACAGGCAGAGTTAATAATTCAGTCTGACATGAAGTGTAGATTATATCAAATTTTCATAGATGCAATTGAGTTTTATATAAAGAAACCAAAACTAGTGATGCTTTTGTTTTAGTGCAAGTACCTCAATCTTTTTAAATTCCTGGGTTACTAATAATTAAAAAATAAGACTTTTTTCATCTTCAGTTGGAAGTAATAATGAATTTTTATATGGCCAGTGAACGAGACATTTAGATGAAAACAATACAGTTCTAAAGTGCATCAGATTACTGACTCATTGAAAACCACTGACACCTTTTCATGAAGTCTCTCACAGACTTCAGTGTGTTTTCAGTGAGGTCTTAATTAGACTGTAGGACGTTCACTCCTGAGCAAACCAGGGTACCATTCAGGTTTGAATAGGTACAAATGTCCTAAAGGCCTCGTGGTCCTTCGGAATGGGAGGAATTACAAAGGTAATATTTGATTTCAGGTTCTGTTTAAGGAGGGAGAAAAAGACACCTGAAGTAAAGTTTTGAGTCTCCCTTTGCCACTTTGCCTACATAACAGCATACTGCAATAATTTTGACATGAAATTACTTGAATAAGTTTTGACTAAGCTAGTCTAAATACTGGAACCTTCCTTTTTATAATTGTTCTTTGCAGAGAATTAGCAGAAAAGGAATTGTGCTGCTTGAGAGAAGACAAAGCTCTGAAAGAACATGCTAATAGTACGGCCACATAACTATGCTCAGTGCCTACTAAAGCAATTTTCTTCTAAAGGGGCAGGAGGACGGGGAATAATAAACAACAGCTCAGTATGTAAATTAAAATTTTTTTGGATACAGTCACTTATTTTTGTTGATCATTTATATTTTGAGCCTGTTTAAAGTCTCAGCACAAGTCGTATGCTTACTTGTAGTAAGTTAATCAGTACAAATCCCATAAACAAGGTGTTTACTTTTGGTATTCTTTCTTCAGCACTCATACAAATTCAGTAAGAAAGGTATATAAAGAAAGATGATAAATATTTCATTTTGGTTTTTCGTTTTCCTTGTTCTCTGCGATACAGTGACGAGAGCATATAATTAATTGTAGAGCATGGTCAGATAATTGCAATCAGCTCAGAGTGCTCTAAGACGTTACTGCGTTCCTCAGCTGATTCTCTGCAAACCTGTCACCCATTGCAATGCAAAATGAAATGACTTAGCATATGCAGCTTGCAGGGATAGATTGCTGTGTCCATCCTCTGCTGGTACAAGCTAGCGATTCAAAATATTTATTCTATTTTCCAACCATTAAGCACAATATGTTCTGTATGAAGACATAAACATCATTAAGCATCATTAAAATGCAGGCTAAATTATTATTAATACTAAAACCATAATTCTATAATCATCATTCATTCCTATGAAAGTTGTGGCAGTCACAAAGCCCAAACCTTTTAACTAATCCACACGGGACAAATATTGTGTTTCTGCCAAGAATATCAGCATCTCTGACTTTCTAACCTCTCTGTTGACAAAAATGACGGTTGTAGAAGAATCAAAGATTTGCCAGATAAGCAAAGACTTCCCATTAGTGTGACTGAAAATGTGGCTTAGCTTTTTTCTTCCCCCAAAACATCTACTTCAGCATGATAATCTGATAGGACAGTTAGAGAAAACACATTTGGAATTATCTGATTATCAAGTATTTGATTAGTCACCCTCCTCTGCACAGTCTTACGAAGCAAGCCATGCTACTGTTACAAAACTCTTGCTTGATTACATACTACATTTGATCTGAGAAATTAATGAGAAAGTATATAGATTGAGTTTCACACTCAACTGGATCTTAAAAAAATACCTAATAGGATGACACAATAGAGAGAAAGAGATTAAGAGACATTAAGAGATACAAAAATATTGAAAGAAGACGGAAATGTGACAAGAATAGAAGAGCATCTGTTAAGCAGGTAATTAAAGGAGCTTTGTTTTCTATGCTGCTGGAGAAAAAGTTCTCTAAAAAGAGACGTAGACAGGTAGGTGTCCCGTGCGGAGGAAGCCTAGGCTGAAGGGGTACAGCAGTGTTCACTGTAGCTCCTGACAGTTACAGTAATTCCGTAAATCTGTTCTAACCTGGCGCAGAATTGATGTGGGATAAACAGCAAAGAACATTCACTTCTTCTGAGCAGAACTGCCCCAAAAATTATTAATGGTGATATTATAAAAGATGGCACCTCTCAAAAACACATCTGACAGCCCTAAAATCATATAAGTCTCTTCCAACTGGGAAAAGCAGCTTTTGAACAGACATCTTGAAGATCCTTAGGATGATAATTGCCTTACACCAGCAGGCACTCAACTTTAAATTCTGTGTTAATATTTGAACTGAATTAATGTTAAATTAAGATTATTTCAGAGGTCTTAAATATGTATGAATAAAGCAGCAAGGAAGCCAAGTTCAAGAAATGCATGCGAATTACTGGATCTGACTCTCATCTCATTTAGCATTATTTTTACACCACTTGTTGCAATTGAGTTATATTTTATTTATTCTGGAGCATCCTGTTCCACATTACACTGCATACAAACCACTGTAAATCTGACAAGCAAGATGCATGCTTTGGTGCAAGGTTTTATTTTTAACTTTTATTTTTGTTTTCTTGTCCCAAAAGGTATTTCCAGAGTTCCTATCCATATTACTAGAAAATGCTATAGTTGTCAAAGTTACTGTATTTTAGATTAGGTCTATAATTTAAACAAACTAGTACCACCTGGCATCTTGTTTTGAGGGTCAGTTTTCAAATAGGCAAGGTGCAGTAACATCCTTCAATGACGTGTGCTCTCAAGTGCAATATTGCAATTATACACTGGATCTATTTAAAAGATGAAATAAGTTTGGGGGGTTTTTATACATGATTTAAAAAACATATATGACTATGTAAATTTCTTATGCATTTCCCAGAGGAAAACATTTTCAAATATATTAAATGCTATAAAAATTAACTTTTATTAGAGATGTACTTTTTTTGGAGAAGGAAGGAAGAAAGGAGTTGAGGTCTTACAGTTTTTGCTGAGTACTACTTAAGAATTTTCAAGCAGTTGGATGTAATATAGGTCCATGTTTCCATTAAAAGTGAAGGAAAACACTGTTTAATTTCTCTATTTTATAAATGTCTTCCATTGTTACTAATTTATACTGTGGTACACCGAAAGCTCCCATACATGTCTGGAGATCATTAGGAAAAGTGCTGAACACAATGCGTATCCCAAAATATTTCACTCTAGGGAGATCACATATGGATTAGGACTCTGAAAGTCTAATTTCGGTCTCTTCTTCAGCCAAATATTTTGTATGTAAGCTTTGGTAAATCTGTAAATCTTTTTATCTCTCTAAAATTCTTGCACCTACACAGTCATCTTAGACTGTAAGTTATTCATGACAAACTTATGCACATGCGTGATGCAATAGTATGTCTTACCATTTATATCGTGTTTCTCTCTCCATCTATTTCAGATCTTATGGCCCCAATTACTGTTTTGTCTTACAGTTTCACTACAAAATCAGACAGAACTGGGGGGAGAACAGAGAGGGAAATAATTCAGTGCAATGATGTCAGAAAACAACAAAAAAAAGTGTAATAGCCCTCCAAGTTAGTGACTTTCCCACTGTGATTAGTCACCCCTTGACTACTTCACTCTTCCTCCTTCCTTACATAAGGTAACAATGGTCAGGAAAACAAGAAGTCCATACTCTAACTTATCTTGGACTCTATCTCTCTCTTTTTTTGATAAGTCTATCTCTTAAATTTTCAAAAATGCTTTTGTCTTTATCTTTTTTAATAGCATACAAAAGGAGGAAGTCTAGCAAAATTCACAGCTCTCTGTTTTAAAGGGTGTTTTTGTATTATTTGTATTATTTGTATTTTGTATGGTTTTGTATTATTCATTGTGAACAGAATTTTATAGAGTATGTTTGTACATCCTCTTCTTTGATAGTGACCTTTATCATCTATTTTAAATCAGTGGAGGTTACTGGCTTATTTGTGCTTCGAAAACATAGTCAAATTATAACTACACTTTCCCTCTCACACATGTCCACATATGCAAGTATTTTTTCGACTCGCACATCACTGAGAAAGACTGGAAGGTTGTGGCAAGAAAACTGATGATTAAGCCAATTAAGCCTTACAAGGAGCCTGATCCTTCAAATGGCATTTTAAGTCATACTCACTCCAGCGCTACCGGGATTCTTATCTAAATGAGGACTGCGCAATTGGATCTGAAAAGGAGCCAGCTCAGCCTGTCTTGCTGTCTAGAATTCAGCCCTTGAGTGTACTGATTTATAAGTAGTATGCAGGGAAATATAAAAGAAAAAAAGCATTCCAGAAAACACATTATTGTTCCATTTCCTTGCAATTGTCACCTTATTAAAGAGCTCTGCATTATTTCTCCTAAATAAGTTTCCACTTGTGATCAGATATAAATCAGAAACTAAAGACGATTGATGACAGTTTCATGATAAAAAGTATAAGAATGCTGTATCCTTTGCAAAAATCAGAAGGAAATACCATACCATGAAGGTGCTGTAAGTAGAAAGTGACTGTCAGCAAATAGCCTCAAGTTCTAATTTAATTATAAGTATTTGACACATTCAGTATAGTTTTTATATTATAACTTAGTTTTGACATTAGAGGCAAAAATACATACATTTTAAAGATTTTCATTTTGTGCAATGAGAACTGCAACAGTTTCTTTTTCTGTCTCTCAGGAGCAATAGAGGGTAGGAATTACAGCAGTCTCTGTACCTCTTTTCAGTGAGGGCTCAAGACATTTTTCTCCTTGTTTGAATGCCTTGGTATTCTCTCATAAAGCTTTCATAAGATGAGAAACCATTATTTGTTCACATACAGTAAATGGTAAATTAGCATTCCAATAAGAATTTCAAATTTAAATGGATTATCTTTGATTTCTTAAGTTAAAGTATTAATTTGCTGCCATTTTACCAGCTCTATAGAAATCAGAAGTAATTATGTATATGCAAATAATCATAGAGTATGGACTTTTCTCCTTTTGTGACAGAGGTAGAAATTATTTACTGTTGGCATGAAACACAATGCAACCTGTTACAGGAATATGGTAATGTTGTGGCACCATTAGCAATTATGGTAGATATTGTAATTCTTTCAGCATGTTATCTCCCACAAATTAAGTTACAGGATATCACAGGACTTCTTAGATATTTACCAGATAGTGCTACATGTATACAGCTAGGAATCAGCTTTAAAAAGTACCTAATGCCTTGTCTAACTTTTTTTTTTTTTTTTTTTTTTTTTGAGCAGAGCCACTGATGTTAATGGGGCTCTTGTGGCTGGTCAGGCATATTTGCAACTGCTTTTTCAAAGTGGAATCCTATTTTCCAGAGTGCCTCTAAAGAACTTATAATATGCAAACAATACTATATATTTGCATATTTGTAGTCACAAAGAGAGGGGAAAAAGCATAGCTAATAAACTCAGTGAATGAATTAAACCTCTTCAGAGCAGAATGAATATACCTATTCAGTTTCTGAGGGTATATTCATTATCTGAGTTTATCATATTCAATTGGCACCAAAGGCAGCCAGGCAGACTTGCCAGAGCCGGTCAAGTCCAGTTCTTCCAGCCACTTTGCATGTAATGTGCTGCCTGTTTTCATAATGCAATGCTTGCACTGCATATTCAGATTTCCTCCTTGTTCCCCTTATTTCCTGTACTCTCCTCCTTCCTTCTCACTGCCTTTACTGCTCACATCCTCAGTGCAACCTCTATGTTCCTGTACTTCCACTGAGCTAGATCCTCAGACACTATTCAAAAAAGAAAAACTAGGAATTGTAAAGAGAAAAGACAGCCAACATACAGCTAGCCTCACTAGCTCTATCTATAACCTCTTTTTCCGTATGGAAGGGAAGGCAGTTTCGGGTGGAATTTCAGCAAGCACCACGGCAGGTGCGCTCAGCAAGAGGAACTGCGAGTTACTCTGTGGGTTGGGCCATTCCCATTAACCCTAGCAGCAGCTGCAAAGGAATAACAAACCAGAGGTACCCATTCTCTTACATATGCATAGCCAGCATCTGAAAGCTAGCTCGATTATCTGAAACCTTAGACTCTGGAGTTTTACACATTCATAGCGACTGAAGACCCACAGTTACCAGTTACTGACAGAACCAGAATTGCAGCCAGCATTGCCTTGCACCAGGCAGCCTCCTTTACACATTCCTCGGATCCAGTTAGGAATTCGTTTTAACACTCATCACAATTATTTTACAATCAAATACTGAACATACAGATGTAGTACAAAAACCCATTGTCCAAAGCTATGAAGCAAAGGGAATTACAATTGCTAAATTGCTTCAGATGCCTTCTTATTAAGCAGTTGGAAAGCAAGAGTGTTACCATCGATTTGTTGCTTCTAACTGTTCTGCTTCTGCACTGCCTTTTGAGCAAGCCTCATATTCACACTTTAATAATTAATAAAATACATAGGATGCTAAGTGCATCACTATAATGATGGTGATTATATTACAGTAAAATAGCAATACTCCAGCTTGCTATATTAATCAATATGGTTGCCTCGGTTACGCAAATTTTCATTGCAGTTCACTAAAAGAAAGATTAGCCATAAATATTTCAACAAAGAGGATAAGAAGAGATTGTTAATATTTTATTTATCATGGATAACACTTTAAAAACATCTCTAAAAAAAATTGAATGAAGTATCTTCTAGAGCTTGATCTCAATGTTTAAGAACTAATGAAAGAAGTGTGGAGATAAAGTTTTGTACCTGAATTTACTTTTACTTCATATTCACAGACAGAATCTTTTGCTTATCACTCAAAATTACCTTCAGTATTTCACACTGAGAACTGAAGTGTATGACTCCTTTCAATATTAAGGCCTGTTTGGGGCAGAAGAGCGGGTTATATACCCAGAAGAAAGAGATGCAAACAGAGCACGTAATTCGAACAGTTTTCACATCAGTTCTTCTAGCTTATGATGAAGCTCAAAACACTTTATTAACCTGTCTTATTTTATGAAAATAGTTGCAGTCCCTAGCAAATTCCATTGCCACTGTCAAAGACACAGAGGAGCTCTGCGAGAAAACAGAAGACAACTCCAAATTCAGGCTGAGAACTGAGTATGGCACTGGGTCTTCAAATATCTAGCAAACTGGCCAAATTTCCTATTGGATTGCCCTGAAACCTAAGTACACAGAGATGAGAAAGTCACTGCTTGAAGTCTGTTCTTTTGAACTCTGTGTAGACGTTGTAGTCTGCTGATCTTATATTAACTGTGCATGATTGGCAGAAATATTATGAGGAGCAGAGAGAGACAAAACAATATGATGAGAAAGATAAGGCTGTGTTCAAAATGTTTAAGATCAAGTTCTACACTTAAGTAACTTCACCAATTTTGATAGATATGTGTAGCAGTAGGTGCTTGATTTCGTATTTTTCTGACACAATCCTGTTGAGTTTTAGCCTATAGTTAGAGAAAAGACAATATGACAAAGTCATATTTAAAGTAATGTTTCTGTTAAATTAAACAAATTTAAGGTAATGTTTCTGTTAACATAATTTTGATGCTAAGCAGTAGGGAAAGTAGTCTCAAAGCATCAAGCAGAATTTCTGCCATAGCACTACGAGTAACTGGAATGATATATACACATCAAAATCTCACACTTGACTTTTTGAAATTTACTCTCAATTGTTCCCAGTGAGAAGAAGCTACTGATTACACTTGGTACTTCATTTCATCAAGATGTTACCAGCAGAAGTGAGACTTCAAAATCAATTGCACTAAGAGTCCTTTGGTCTGTGAAAGAAGTGCACATAGCTGTTATGGAAATGGATTTTGTAACAAATACACCAACCTATTCCTCAGGAATGTTTATGGGAAACATTGTCACCAGCAAACAGATCGGAACAGTTCTAAATGATGTTTTAAAATATTAACTGATTTTGAAATCATAAAACAAAATAGAACCTTATCCCAGAGTTCAGAAGGTAAAAAACAAGAAATAAAATATAACACAGTCATATACATCTGGAATACACCATCCCTAGGAGGACCAAGAACAGATCTTTGAAGTTTGCAGCAGCAACTGTCATTCGTGTACCAGTACCTGGGCAATCATGCCTTGCCTGATAATGCACTTTACATGCTTCAGTGACATATACGCTAGATAAAATAATACAGAAGGAGTAAGATGACAACAAAAGACCTGAAATAGGAAAAAAAAAGAAGAGTAAACACAATGGTAGTTGTTGTCCCACTAAGGTTTGGTTTCGTAATAATGTTTATGATTTCAAACTATGATGAAGCAGCAGGAGATCTCAACAGGGGAGGGAGGCTCCCCTTACAGAGGTTGCAGTTCCCTCCGCAGAAGCACCTGGTGCTGCAAGCTGCAGGGCAGAGCCAGCCGAGCTCTGTGCTGCTGTTAGTTTAGAGGTACATCACGCACCTCTACATGAGCATAAGTCATAGCTAAGATAACACAGGTGACCCTACTGTCAACATCAGAAAGATCCTCTATTCTAACCGTGTGGGCCATAGGATTAGATGGTCTTGCATTTTAAGACCCAAACACTTTAAATACTCCCAGTACATCAAACTAAGTGTGGCTGTAAATTTCTGCAGGACCTGCACATAGGTAGCTTTCATTTCCTTTTTAGCTACATGTTTCTTATGAAAACATGAATAAAATTAGAGCTACATAGAACTGTTTAAAAGAGACTAAGAAAGAATGCTTGCAAAAAGACCTAAAAAGACCTAAATATTACTCAGAAGCTCTGCCAAGGCACATTTAAACTCTTTACATTGAGGTGATGTGTAAAACATTCAAATGTTCTCATCTGAAGTAAGACAATTGATCAGTGACTGTGTTTGGAATAAAAGGAGTGGGAAAAAAAAAAAAAAAAGACACAATTTGCAGCTACAGCACCCTAGGAAGCAAACAGCTATAATACAATGCCTATCAGGATTGACCATATACAGCCAAATTACATCATCAGGGAAAATCCAGAGCAAGAAGTATTCATTGTCCCCCTGTCCCTTAAGCCTGCATTAACAGCTTTTCAAGAGAGAGCCACATGTGTATTGAAGATGGATCATGTTCTTTTTTTTTTCTCTTCCCTGAACAAAGGCATGTACAGATACCCTGTAGCATTACTCACTTTAATCAAATAAAGATCTGCCAAACCCTAAAGGTTCTGAAAAGATTGAATATACATTACTGTTGCCTGGTAGATAGATTTTTCAGAGTTCTGTTTCTAATCAAATACCAATCATACTGTTGTAAATGGTATTGAAGAAGATTTCAGTATACTATTATACCATAGAAACTGCATAGCATGGACTGAAAATTTCATAATTATTATTTTTTAATCAGATTGTAAACATCTTTTTCAGTTTTATTTTCTATGTAGACAGCATGCTGTTGCCAAATCCATCGCATTATATTCTTTTGAGGTGCTAGTGGACAACAGCAACAGAAAAGCACCCCTCCCTATGGAGTATAAGTATGTTTCTTCTGAGTTGCTGATCAGTTACATTCCTTACCTCATTGCAAATATGTAACATAGAACAAAATAACATTTTTAACATTAACATACACACCAAATATTTTTATAAGAGAATGCCCAAGTACATCTGTCTTTTGCAGGGATAGAAACAAACTACAAGGTGTTTATTGTTTCCTTATTATTACTATTATTATTATTTCACTGTCCTGTGTACAGTCACCAAGATTCTGGTTCCTTAGATGCTGCAGAACCTTTTAAGCAGACAAATGGCCTGATTCCCAAAGCAGCTCAGTACTTAAAACCAGTGAGTTCAATAAGAATTAAATGCCCAAGAATTCTTTAAAAAAAAAAAAAAATCCTTGCCAAAAAGTGTTAAAATATCATATAAAATAGCTCCAATAGTTCACTGGAACTCTTTTCTTCCCTCATTCCCCTTCTCTATATAAGTATTATATCTCAAGAAACTTTTATGAGTGATATCCATTCATTTCCTGTTGGTCTTGTTAGATCCTAGCTGTATGCAAGGATAAGGGTTATTGCATCTTTTGAATATACATTTCTGCTGTTTAACTTCTTATATCTGAAGAGCTAGATATTTTAATTTATGATCATATTAACTATGTCTAACATATTAATGCCAGAGCGCTCCAGTTCTGGGATAATTCTAAATTGTGGTAAGCCTCCCATTTGAGTAATTCCTGCAGAGAGCATTATCTCTTAATTCTATCCTATGCAGTCATGAGCGGCACAAGTTTAGTTACAGAAAGCTGTAAACTCCTGCAGTATATAATATTTACTTCCTTATAGTAGCTTAGTAGCTTTATCCCAGTGTAAACACATTCCTGATTTATATAGTCAAAATTTTAAAATATCCACAATATTCAGAATATAACAAATAACTTAATAGTCTCTGTGCTATTGTTATATAATGTTGTTTTAGACATTAGATAACACAGAGTTATAAAAGAGAAAGAATAGTTTTACATTTAAATTATTTTCCAGATTGATACAGGAAATGCAAAAACAAATAATAAACAAAAAATAAACAGATTCTCAGCTGAAGCTTTTATACAATCTGTCATACACTAGAACCAGGGAAAGAGAAATATTTGCAACCACGGATTATCAACAGTGGTAGATTTAATGGAACTGAAAACTTTGAAGGTCAAAACCCAGAAGTCTGCCTGAGAATAAGTTTTACCGATTAAAATAAAGAACCACTTACTTTATGAGCAAACAGATTTTGGCCTAGTAAATGAAGAAATAAATTTAATCCAACTCAAGACTTCTTTTTATGCTCAATATGAGGTAAAGGAATATTAACGGATAGGTAAGAGTCAGGCCCAAACTTTTTAGGAGTGTAGAGCAAATTACGTAGCTTGATCCAGAGATTTTTGCTGCAAAATTCTATGGCAAAATTTACAGGAGTGTTTTTCTCTGTGATTTCCAGCTCCTCTGGCTACTCTTCTAGTAAACATAAAACAGAAAAATATTATTTTTCGTTAGCACTTCCTGTTGCAATAGTATGTAACAACTTCCCACAGTGACACCTAGTGATGATTTATAGGTAGCAACTGGCTTCATTCACGAAGGCGGGTTACCTCAACATGCTTTCCTCATGCTTCGGTTTCTAATCCCTAGGAAAATCAGGAGACTTTCATAAAATAAGACAGGTTAATAAAGTGTTTTTAGCTTCATCATAAGCTAGAAGAACTGATGTGAAAACAGTTTAGATTTAATCTAGATTAACTAGCAAATGAGGATCATCCACAAAAACAATACGTCCATCACATTCAAATATAATGGGATTTTTCATAGTCTGAAACGTAAACAGAAATGGTCCAGGTTTGCAATGCATAAGAACAAAGTTCCTAGTACATACCATATATATTTCTTGTACTACATTGAGTTTTTTGAAAGTTCCAGAATTTTAGAGTATTATTCAAACTTTCTACTACAAATTTATTGCATGTTAAAGCCTTAAAGCACAGTAATCTTTGATCACAGTAACTCACCTGAAACTCAGCTTTCCTCTCAGTGCTTTCTGGCCTATTAGATGATGAAGTAAACATAGACAGGAAAATGTAGGAAGTTCAATACACAAATGCAAAGTATATTCCAAATGGGTTATTTCTATTCTCTTGTGCATAAAAAAATGCATATGGTTTAGAGCTGGAAAAGGCAGGATTTAATCAACATCTTAAAATTAATTTCTACTGAATAACAACGTTTGGAGATAACAGGTTAGTGAATGGTCATTTTTAGCTCAGTCCCTTTGGCAAGGCTGATAATAACCTCTCTTTTGCAGTTTGCTGAGTTTGTCAGTTCTACCGTCATGACACTCCTAGACACTTCCACGGGGAAATAATTATAACTGACTCTTTTGATAATAAAAATATTTCTCGTTTCTTCCTCTCTGCTGAGCTCAGCCAGTTTTTTTACTTAGTTTTACTATTGCACAGTAATACAAAATGAAAACAGTGCAACATGATTTATATTATGTGGAAAAATAGGAGTGTCTTCAAGGAATATGGATAGCACTTACGTTACCTAAAGCTGTTAACAGTGCTTGAGTAAACAATCTTTTATATCAGGTATCAATAACCTGAAGCTGACCTTCAGGACACATGGACACAACTTCTGTTGAAGACTGTGATTTTAACTTTGGAGGGGTGACAGCTCAGGCCAACTTTTATCTTACTCATCTGATACTACTAGGAAGGCTTCACTACTAGCGACTCTAAATTATCTATTCGGAGATAGATTACAAGCCATTTATGGTTATCTCTTGGCAAATTGCCCCTAATGTTACACGTTCTTTATCAAAAGCACACTGTGTTTAGATTCTAACTGCTTAATGTAAGAATGTACTTAGTTGTTCTCCATGTGTCACATGCCAAGAGAGTCACGGTATGCAGCAGAAAGGCAAAACTAGTCTGGCATATGTTTTCTGCATCTCACTGAAGTACGGACCATCTCCCTGGGCACTGCCTGTGGCATCAGTAACAAAGCTCAGTGTGAACATAAAAAATAAGAAAAATCACAAACAAAAAATTAATGGTCACAGCCACTTTCTCGACATCATATAGGCTAACTAGGCAAACTGACTACGCAGTCCTGACTTACCTTACCCCCTTATTCTGTTCTGTCCCTGCACTTAGAATTCACATCAAATGAACATTGATCAAGTAAAATAACTTTCTATTTCACCACAAACATTTATTGGTTCTCTGATCCAAAAATTTGCAATTCTTTTTAGAATGTCGTAATGTAGATTTCAGATATACTGTGAGAAGTACTTTGACCTTTTTTCACAACTTCAAGGTTTCTAAATACTACAGCTGTACTGAATTTTGGTACAGTAACACTGGTTTCATTACCAAGACAATCATTCAGCTATTATCTAACTCTGGAGTCCTAAACCTCTGCACATATCTGTAAGAATATTGTGAAATCAGTTAACTGGTTAATACAGAACTGTGGGTTTATTTTCACATTCTCAAATAATGCCAACTATTATCCTTTACTCAATGTTTCCATCTTACAGTAATCTGTATTCTTCCTGCACATGTGGTTTGTTTTGTGCATTTTGTGATAGCCTGTGTAAAGTTTTTGTTATTATTGTATTTCATACTCTGGTCCCTCAGACAGGTATATTACCTGAAAAACAGAAAGTGCATTGCTTAGGAGTATAGACATTTGGTCACTATTTCCAAAATATCTGATTTTATTTTATAATGTGCATATATAACAAGGGGTATGTGCAAAAGTATAAACTGGAAGTAATAAAAGCTTATTATCAGAAGCACAAAATCATATGAAACCAAGAATCTAGCAACAATTTTCCAAAATTACAAGGATTTAAGAAGCAAATCTGATTTCAACTTTTGATCAGTCCAGTAATATTTCCAATTTAAACCAAAAATGTCATTGAGATTACTCACACCCTATTTTACTCTGTTCTGCAGTTATTTGCATCTTCACTTTGCTGTTCTGTGAGAATATGAACTAGGGAAGTTTCTTACAGATGTTTTCTGCGTCTTCTGTTCCCCCACTACACCGTTCTTACTGCCCTAGTTCCAACCCCCCCTCCCAGTCACACTCCTGCCATCCTATGCCTCATCTGCATATGCATATTGATTAGTTAAGTGATTGCTGCCTAACAGAATATGTAACGGCTGAGCTTTGCCCACCTCATTGCCAGTGGGAATTCTGATTTCCTCTGCACAGCTGCTGAAGGTCACAGAACATGTAGGAAGAGGCATCACAGAGATTTCTTCTCCCTAGTTAAATTTGGTTGACATTGTTTAGTTGGCTTAAAAGTTATAATTGACATACAGATGGATATAATCACAAAATCTTCATCTTTTTAGAACATCAAGCAAAAATGTTGTGTTTCTTTCCCAAACATAAAACAAGTTCTACCTGCATAAAACACTTCTGCATTAAAAAAGTTCTACCACACACTTTTACCAACAGAATCTGTGCTTCATGTATTTAAATCAGATGTATTAATTTCACTGTCAGACATGATTTTATGTCAATGAGATTAAAGTTTCTCACAAGGTAAGCAAGGGTTTCAGAATCTGGCTCATAGCCAGATTGAGACTTGAATATATCCAGTATTCTTAATACTGAGAATTCAGCAACATTTTAATTATTTGTACAAAATACCCCCATCCCTGTCCAATAACTCCTCTAAGCTTAATACAGAAAACTCAGAAGTAAAAATATTTTCTTCAGATATTCCCAAATGGTCACCTTTAAGATAAGAACAACCTGATAATTAGTTTCACCTCCACTCTTTTGAAATGCTAATAGAATTTAAATAATGTATATTGAATGTAATATGTAAATGAATTAAGGGAAGGTTCTTATTATATTTTGTAATCAACTAAACCACAGTTGTAGGCTCCCTTAGGTACAATGTTAGGAACAGATGGTCATCTTTTCACCTCAAAAGAAAACTGGTGTTTGATAATGAAATCTTGATCACCTACCATCTGCTTGCTAATGATTAGCAGCAACAGGATCATTTGTCTGAGTATACTCTAGGAGAAGAAATGCATCTTGGACAACTTTGAGGACTCTGATGATCTTCGTTCCCCTACAAAGTAAAGTAGAGTTCAAATATTAGAAAACTTGTAGGTAAACTAAAGGTCTTCATTTCTGCTATCAAAACTTGAATCTTTGCTGAGATCCTAACTGGAGAAAAAATATATATATTTTAAAGTGTTACATTTTCTGTTAAGTATTTGCATGTAACCATATACCCACAACTTTGTAGAGTGCTCACTTCCCGAGAAAGGCAAGGACATAATGTGAAAACTGAATAATTCTGCAACAATAAGCAAAACAGTAAAACCCGTTGGTCACTAAGCTCATTTTTGAACATTGAAAAGACAACATCACAGGCAAAGCCTGTAGCTGACCCTTAATCAGCCAGTTATTTGATGTGGAAATGCTTTTTCTTCTCCTGTCCCCTCCCAGCTGTTTCTTTGAAGCAAGCCCTGATTTCAGTTGCTAAAGCAAGGTTTTAATAGAAAACAAAGATAACAAGCTAGAGCAATGTAAATCTAAGTAAAGAAAATTAATTTTTCTCTGTGGAAGACAAAATGGTTTAAAAACAAAGGTCTTGCTACCCACTGTGCCTATAAAGGGTAGCACCTTTGCTCTGATTTTACTTTGTAGCTCAGCAACTTTCTGACTTCCTGAGCTTAACAAAGACCAAACAGTCACTTCTCTGGATGCACAGGAAAGACTCCTTCATTTCCTCATTTCTGAGGCTGGCTAGCATTGCTGCAAGTAAAGTGCCCTGATCCTCTCAGGAATCTTCTGTTCTGCTGTCTGTCCTTGCTTCCCACCTCCCCCACCTATTGTCTAGGACTTTCTTCCCACCAAGTGTGTCCAGCTCCCTCTGAAACATCATCCTCCCTCCACAAGGTTCCTCCTAGCCCAGAAGTGCATCAACAAGACCATGGCAAGCAAGCAGTCTTCTTCCTGGCTCTTTTTTCTAGGCCATAGCCTTTAATGTAACGCATACAAAGTTGAAAGTAAATAAATTATCTAGTTCTACCATCTGTCATGCATCACTCCTCCTACAGGACTCTGACAAGGATTCTCTCCTGCTGTGACACATTCTCCCCTAAAGGAACTCACCTGAACAGTCAGTATCATTGACACCTTTGCTCATCAGTGTTTCTATTTGCATGCTATATGCTTGCAAGAACAAACTTAACCTCATACTTTTTGAATTCTCTTTCTACATGGTATATAATCAGTTCAGAAGTGTATCTATGATAAAAGTTTTCCCATATAAACAGGGTAGCAATTTCTCGAGAGACTGCATAATTGCCAAGCATTCCTTCTCCTTTCTTGGATACAGAAACTAATGTTTTTCCTGAAATAGGTATTATAGGATGTAATATTCCTTTCTCATACTTCGCTGCATGGCTGCCACCAGACCATATCCTGAGGTATCTGTGAATACAGCAAAAGGCCTCTTTTGGTCAAAAGCCATGGTTCCATTTCATCTGACCTGACTTGGATTTTACTTGGACTTGACTGTATCTTTTCCTTGACTCGAAGCAGTCACAGATATTGCTATAATTTTAATGCTCAGTACAGAAGCTCAGTAATATCTCACAGATCTCATGAATAACACAATTAACTTTCTTTTAAGTGGTGAGAATTAGTCAGTTTGGTATGGCATCAGTTTTGACTGGGTATGAATTTACAGTGTCATATCTTTTGGTGTCTTAGAAGCCTCATCAGTGTAAATAATTTTGTTATTTTTCAACCATAAAGAAGCTGAGATTATCAATTACCTTTTTTAGTCCCATTGTGCTATATTCCAAAAGGTCACTTCCAAGTCCTCAGGGTTTGGGACAACAATTTACTGTCAGAGTGGGAGGCGGACCCGGAGTAACGACGGAGTCTCAATGTGAGTATGATCGTTCTCCCTTTATTCAAGCTTTTACAGAGTATATGTAGACAGGCGATAGAGCATGTGCTAGCAATAGCTATATGATTGGTTTACAGTCTCTATTCACACGCCTAAAGCGAATATATGATTGGTGCTAGGTTGCTGTTCACGTGGAGGGGTTTGTCGGCCCCCTCCTTTACTTGTTTACCACTACTTGTCTTCCCCTTTTGTAATGGTCTAGGAATGTTCAAGGACAGTTCACATAGACGTGAGGCCCTCCCTCCATCGTGAAGGCAGGATTGATCACTTCTAAGAGATCATGCCCCTTTTCGCTTAACTATTCTTCCACAATTTACTTGGTTACTCTTTTTTCAATCAGCTAATCAAATGCACACAGATTTTCTCAAATGAAGCCATTATTCAACCTGATGTAAAACTGTCACCTATTTCTACCTTCTCTAGATTTTTAAGATGCCATTTAGGATACCATTCCCCCTTGAGTCCAGTTTTTTGTTTCTTCTGCTCTTTGAACTCTTCCCACGAGCCTGACTTTCCAATTTAAAGTGGAACACTTAAGTGTTTTTTCTTCTATCCCTCCTTTCTTAAGTTTAGGATACATTTTGCTATATGCCTTTTCTTACTGCAGAAGAAACACTTCTCTCCAACCTCTGAAATTACATATTCCTGGGGGACTGTGTTTCATCAGCTTTAGGCTGGGAACCTTTCCATGAAAAAGACTTTTTCTCAGGATCAGGAGATTTTTCATTCTTTCTCTTCAGGCTTTCTGTTCCTTTTCACTAACCATACGCTTCTGAATATATTTCTCAGTAATGGAGTGTCAGCTTTAATTTAAAAGGGAAGTTATCATACAGATAACCTATCTCAACAAATAGATTCCTGCTTCCATGAGTTCAGCCCTATGCAGTTAGGCTTCCTTCATTCTATCATAAGGCTTGTGGTCATGTTTCAGTCACGCATGAATAAGCTTCCAGAGTCTCTCCATGCAGTAAGACAGTACAATTTGCACAAGAAGAGAGACGGAGTTGCTCTATAAGTTTCTGCAGAGCACCAAATATGTGACCTGGAGAGATCTTCTTTGAAGAAGGCAGTATGCAAATTATACAAAATTTGCAATGCACAAAAATAATGCAAAGACTTCATTTCAGGGACTCAAACCTAAACTATATATGGGACAACTCAGACTAATTAAATTTAATTAAGTGAGATACCTAGAGAAAGAATGTGATAAAGCAGCAATTAATCTTTGTTGATTTTTTTCTTTGATCTCCGCAGTTTTTTCCAGGAACTCTTTGAGCATACCATCTGTGTCCACACCTATTCAGTCCACAAAACACTGAAGATGCCAGTCAATTTCAGCTGTGATAGATCACAACAGGACTGCTAGCTCATTACATTTCACATTACTGGGTAGATGTTATGTACCTAATAATGTAAAAACACAGTAGAGGAAACCCTAGAAGGGGACTGGTGTGTGTCCTCCAACAGAAAAATTATTAATGCCCAAGTCATTTCAATTTTCACTATGGAATTGAAGATGATATTCACATAAGTGCCTACGCTTAAAGAGAAAACAGATCAAGCTTCTTATCTGGCCCCTGCTGGTGCTACCTAGAAAGTCTGAAAGATGCTCAAGTTTCTAATATCTGAACATTTAAATACCTGATGAAATAAGCAGAAATATATTGAGAATAAAGAGGCCTTGTTCAATTCTCCTCTTTATCAGTCTTTGTTCTGTATATCAATCTGTATGTCATCATATTTGCATAGAATGTCTTCACTTTCACATACCTTTGGAATGCCTTTTAATGGTTACATAAATCATCTTACTAACCTCACTAATTTAAAAATAAGTCTATTAACCTACAAGCATGGAATCCAGCTTTATTATTATTACTAATTTACAATTCTTTCCAAAGTCTTGGCCTAGTCTTGATCTTGACTTGGTAGAAGTCCTTCCACTCCTCCCCCATCTTCAGCTATAAAATCTTATTCAGAATTGTAACCAAGTGCAGGATATTGGAGGCACTTCTAAATACTTTTCCACATAACTTCAAATATCGTGGGTTGCAAGGCCTCCCTTACTTCTGTTTTGCTAACAAAATCTTTTATTAAAACCCAGTGAAGAAATCTTAGTGTTGTTTAGCTTGCGAGGTGTAAGGAGGCAAGATTTATAGAGAACATTAAAATGTTCTATTAGACTCAGCAACATAGTTACAAAAAGCCAGTAAGTTGTTGGATACACAACTGTGCTTTCAAGTCTGAAATGCAAGCAACAATCTTCTTGCTAGGTAAAACTATTAATTACTTTATTTACCATAAAATCATCCTCTATTTCCAGTATGAATTTGTTGGTTTCAGTTTTTGGCAGCTTTTTCCGCCCCCTAGACTATTCAAGATTTTACCCTTCCCAACCAAACATTGGTCATACACAATCCAGACAAGCAAAGACTATCGCTTAGGTGAGAAGAATGCAATGAGATGCAACGACATTCTCATACTAGTCTTGATCCAGTCATAGTTATTTCAGTGGCTTCTGGATCAAGCACCCTTGCTGCTTTTTCCTTCTATGGGTATTTAGTGAAATTTTGAACATGAGCCTCTTCTTGTTACCAAAATGTAGCAAAGATAAACAGCACTAAGTGCTTCTTGGGTCATTTTTCATTTTTGGCTACAGCATTTAGCTGCTAGTTTAATATCCATCCCAGTGAAAATAATTCCCCCTTGAACTGATGCAAAAAAGTAAACTCAGGATAATTATATCTATCCTGATTATTTTAAATCTTTGATGTAAACATACATCCTGTCACAAAGAAGCAGTAATAATGTTAGACTGTCAATGGTCAGAAGTGAGACGAAAACATTTACAAGACTACCACTCACTTCATCACAAGCTATTATGTTTTAGCTTTTAAGAAACACCATGGAAATAAATTACAATGGTAAATAATCAATATATTCTGTATATTTATTTCTTTAGATCATTAATCTGTAGATGGAGAGTGTTGATTTAATAACATTTTGATAAGAAGCAAGAACATATTGACTCTGGTTTCAGAAAATGTGCCAATATACTGCAATGTAAGCTTCTGAACAAGGGTAGAGTTGTTATATTTTTCACAAGTTATGGGCTCCATTGCTCTGAAAACAAAATGCAGCCAGCAAAAGCCAGGCCTATCTTGCCTGCATCAGTATTCTACTTAGAGTGATAAACAACTCCCCAAAATAAAACCAGTCGCGAACTGATACACAAAAACACCCATCTGTATCTGTACAGCAAGACAGACTCTGGAAATTGTTATCCCTGGGGATCAGCAATGTGGAAAATTTCTAAATATCGCAGGACCCACCCTATAATCCTGGCTCAGCCAAACTAATTTCCCTGAAAGTTTTGTCTGATTAGGTACTGCAAAATTAGACATATGCAGTGCATTGCCCAAAACATATCGGATAACGTGACTATTCTTAGTGTGTAAACTTCCTTATTTCCAGCAGGGATCTAAGTTGAGCTTTAATGGTTACTCGCTCCTGAATGCCATGGGGAGGTGCATAATTGTCTTATTAAGTGTTGGGTTGTTCATAACAGAACTCACGTTCTCCACAGCATGGCTAAATTAACCCAGTATGCAATATTAAAGTAGCGATTCTGCAATGGTTGAACTCTATGCTGCCACGGAAATCACACCAACACGATGAGTAGTGTTGTGTCACGAATGCCCCAGAGGTCCTGCGAGCAGACGGGTGGCAGAAAAGTTAATACAGCCCAGGACTAATGAACTCCCCCCCCCGCACCCCCAAAATGTCCATGAATATACTCTGTCTCTTACACTCATGGAAACCTATTGCCTTTCAGGTACTCAGTTTTGGTTTTTGCACTTCTCCACGCAGAAGGATGATTTGTTTATATTTTATGTATGGTGTGAAATAGCTCTATAAATTCCAAAGGTGGGAGGGTGTGAGGAAGTATAATAACATAATGCAGAGCAGGAAAAGGCACATATGATTCTGTTCGCGTGTACAGCACACATACAGAGTTGCATCATCCTCATCTTCCCCATATGAAGCAGTAAGTATTAACCCTTAGGCAGCCATCACTTTTCCACTTTACCAGTCAAATAAACAAGGTAACAGTAAGTGAGCTGGCTGGAGCATATGAGCATGAATCAATCATTTGAAATACTGCACTACAGTGAGACTATACAAACTGGAGAGCGAGTGAGTGAGCGAGCACCAGCGTTCCTGCTCACTCTTGTCGAGCAGCACAGATGTTCCCATAAACTGGAGATACAAGCAGTGCATTGATGGCCACAGATATTCTGTACTAATATAGGTTAGGTGTTAAGATCACCATAACAGGCATCACATTTTTACTTGTTCTATTACTTTGAAAACCTAAACTGCTGCAGAGGCAACCCATTATAGCTGTTAAATAAAAGCACAGTAGAAAGTAGCTGCATTACACATGCAGCCTTAGCCTCTGTTATTATGTTACTGATAAATACTTACATTTAATTCATTTTGAAATTCTCTTCCCTTCATGACTGACTTCTGTAGCAAACTGCAGAAAAAGGAATAGTTATGAAAAAAAGGAATATTTATGAAAAAATCTACAGTAAGTTTGAGAATGGCAGCTGCTCACCCCTATGATCTGGAGCTCAAATACTCTCTGGAAATAAGACTTTACAATCAGATCTTGCTATTTCTTTCAGGCTTGCTGGAAGCACTGAACAAGGTGACAAGTTGATGAGGTAATACAGGCTTATACCCTAAAGAGGACGGATGAACTGAACAAAAATTAATGCTTACTGCCTACAGCTAACGATTTTAATATATCCGGTCAGAAATCAAGACAGTGAATTTTCTGAGCCCTTTTTACTCTGCTGAACACATTGAAATCTTAAGTGATCCTAGTAGAAAGGCAAACATTTCTTGATCTATACTTTGGAATAAACACCATCTGTGTCTTCAATAGAAAATTGATTTATGCACTACAATGTCCAAGTTGCCAGTTGTAGTCTTATGTCCTTAACATTTAATTTTTGGTGTTCTTTTTTTGATACTCAGCTGCATTCTTCCTACTCTGTTCTACAGTTCCATTTAGTCTTGGCTTTGCTGTTACAATTTTTGATCCTTCTGTCTTAACTTTTTCAAAGTATCTCCATCCTTATCAACCTAAAACACCTCTCCCAAGTTTACTCATCTCTGGCAGTTGTTTCAGTATAGCAGTTCAAAAATTTGAGAGCGATGGCCATGAAAATGTTTAGAAATGTGTTTTGTTTTTTGTTTTCATTATTGTTTCATTAGGTGATCAGGCATGTTAAACGATGCACCTGTCTTTTTTCAACACTGCAGAGAAAACAAGTTTGAGTTTATCACCTTCATTCTCAGGCACATTTATCCACAACGGAAAACCAGTATATGTCATGGCATAACAATTACGTTTGACTGGCGCTCTCAGCAGGGTAGAGCACAGGGCTCGAGCAGACAGGCTGGTTCCAGGCAGCGGTGAGGGCTGTGTGCAATGATGTGGAGGCAGAGAAGGGCTGTACTGCGCAAGCTGTCACTCCTGCCTCTTCACAAGCAGGAAGGTTGTGAAAAGGACCGAATTATCTTGGCCCCCAAGACCTGTTCCCTCCCATGCAGCTACTGAAAGTAACAGCTTTTGGCTTTTTTTGTGCTTTCCTACATACATGTGTTTTTGTGTTTTCTGCTCTTTTGCACAAAGTCCTATAATTTTACAATCACCATATTTAAAAAAAAAACGGAAGACTAATCAAAAATAAGCACAACATAATAGAAGGCTCAGTTTAATATATTGAGGCAAAATTCTGGGTCATGTATTTCATCTGTCTCCTTCCCCTTAAACATCATGCTCACTTTTGCTTACCAACATAATCCTCTTCTGCTTCTCTTCAAGACTTCATTTTTTGCTTCTTCACACTCTACAAGAGGAGTTTGTTAGTCCAAATGAAGTGGCACAAACAGCTGTCCAAAAAGAAAACGCTGTGATATGCCAGTATCAACTCCAATGGCATATGAACTGGAGTGGGTTTGATACTGGCTTAAATAGACAGTAGAAGGATGCGCAAGCAGACCATAAAGCATAGAAAGCAGAAGTGTGAAGAGCAACAGCAACATGCTCCAGGGCCAGAAAAACAAGTGTATCAAAGCGTACAGTAGCAGTTACACTGACTGGCAGTGTGAGTTTGAAACACCAGGCTCTTACCGTGTGTAAATCTCTACAGTCATCTCCTCACCAGCCATGTGTGGTGTTAATGGAAGTTGAGGAGGCTCTTGAAAATGGCAGAACCTGTTCTGTAAATTAGCAGATAGCACAGGACCAGCAGAAATTGTTTGGTGTGCTAAAACAGACTTTGGAAAGCCTGGCTTACTGATACCAATTCATTTTCTTTCCATATGCTTCCCAACTCTATAATCACATCACCTAAAAAAAAAAAAAAAAAACTTTAAGAGCAAAGTAAGTTCATTGAAATGACTGAATACAGGAACACTGTCCATATTTAAATGCTGTAGCTTCAAAATTAATTTTACAGCTGATTTTGAATCAGCTTATAAGAGCACACAAGTAATAGTAGACTATTTTTGTCCTAACCTCTCAGGCTAAGCAATGCCTCTGTGATTTGACATTTGGTCAAGAAACATGTATGCAAAAAACAGATAAAAGAAGTGCTTCTGCATACATTTGAGTCATCAGCACCTTACTCTGAGGCTCCATCCTCATTATCATGAGGTATTTCCTCCAGTGGAAGTTTAAGGAATTTACTTACTGACTGTACAATTTTTATTAGTGATTACACAATTTAATGACTTTCCTGAAAGCTAAGTTACCATGCTCTTTATTATGTATGCTTAGACACCCTGGTGAAAGGTTTATGCATTGTTATTTATAATACTTCTCCATCCTTTGAAAATGCGTAGAGCAGCATTATGAAGGATAAAGCGCCATTCTGGAGAGGACAAAATTGAGCACAGGGAAGTAGAAAAATTAATTAGATGGCAATGTTTAACTAAAGGAATTGCCTATTTTCCTTGGTAGACATATGAATAAATAGTTATGGGAGGAAAGTATGTGTAACTTAATAAATGCTTTTCAATCACAAATACTATTACTTCTCAAATACCACCATCTTCAGAACTTTCAGGCACAAAATGGTGCAAGGTCTCTTATTTATCCTGAAAAATTATTGCAAAAGGTATTGTTTAATAGTCTGTTTACATCAATTCCTGTTTTTTTGTTCTGTGGAAATTGACAGGCTCTTTGGCTTCTTGGTAATTAGGTTTGGAAGACAAAGCAGATTCAGTTGGATATCCAAGAGGAGCTGGTATATTAAACAAAGGGCAATAAGAGGACAAAGACACACAAGGAAATCGGTGCGCAGGAAAGGGAGAAAAGAAAGGAAGCCAAAGAACAAGAGGGGCAACTAAAAAGATCAGTGACAAAGAGATGAAAAAAAGTAGATGAAAATATGAAAGGAAGAATGAAAAGAATGAAAAAAGAATGAAAAGAAGAATAAATTTAACAGTAATTTGATCAAAAAAGGAAATGTTAATATTCATAGAGTCTAAACATATTTTAGGAATTAACATAATGGAAACAACACAATGAAATAAAGCAGCTAGGAAAGAAAACAAGAAACAATACAAAACAGTTTAAAATAAAATAAAATACAGATGTACCAACTAAGTTAAAACAAAACATAATACCTGTGACTGTATTAAAATTGAGTCATGTGAGAGGTCAAGTTCATGTTTTGAATGAAGTTATACCATGGTATACTTCTACTGGAGCTACCTGAGTTTCTACCAGAAATGGATCTGAAGTTCATAATTTTATTACATGCCATACAATAGCGGGGCAGTGGTTTTCATTTTGCAAGCTTCTGAACACTGTTCAAGCACTTAAGCTTACTTAATGATGAATGTCACTAACTCCAGTGGAGCAAGTGCATAGCTAGGCATTTTACAGGATGCCTTTGAAGCGTTTGGAGCCTGCAATATCAAGAAAATAAGAGAGTATTTTTCACACTTTAAGAAACAAAAACCCTTTGTTTCACCTGTAGTAGCAGCAGGCTCTTCCTAACAGTCGACTATCTTGCAGATCAAAATCAGATATACTGCATGCTGATTACTCACTACAAGGCTTCTGAAATTCTGGGAATATTGGGAAGCAAGCTGAATGAGAAAAGAGATGGAGCATAAGGCCTTTCCTTCATTTCTCTGAGAAGCTACGCCTCTATTTGAGAGTTTAATTATTTAGATAAGAATATTTCTGGGTTATTAAGAAAAGCAAACAGAATGTCAGATAGGTATGTTTGGGGATCTAGTGCTCTGTCTCCAAATTCTGTGATGTACCATCCTCTGTAGAGCCCTTGTACACATTCCTAAGTAAAAATTCCTAAGACCTTATGTCTTTAGGTCCATTTCTGGATCAAATCCAGGTCTCCAATTTATATTGCCTTAGCTTGCTACTTCAGGCAGAGGTAATGGAATATGAAGTGATCAGTCACTCTCACTGTACTGTGCGAGTGGGAATGAACATCTGAACTAGTAAATGCTGATCTTCCCCTCCTCTTCATCACAGTACATAGCAAGTGGGAGCAGTTCTTTTTATAGCCAGGAAAATTATGTTCTCTGATATTGTTAGGAGATTATTTATGGCAAATTTGCTTCCACCTGCGATGCTAATTGTGAACATTTAGAGTCATCATTCAGTGTGGCTACAAGGGGTCACAAAGTAATGAGGTAATATCAAGAGAGACAATTGGGCATCCATGCTGATTCTGGTCTTTTGCATTTCTCATCTACATGCGCCTTGTTTAGGAGGACAGAAGAAAATAATTTTATTTTCAATTCAACCCACTGATATGCACATACTTTTGGTGTAAAAGTAGACGGCACCCTTAATGTTGTGAAGCCAAATAGTAAGACATTCTTTCTAAATATGGCAAAACATTGAGGCTTTCTTAACTCATGATTATCATTTTTTCCTAGTCATAAGTCAAATACTTTTATAAAATTCAACTGCTGCCTTTTTTTTTTTATTACTTACATTTACCTTTGACAGGGCACAGAAAGGTAGTTACTTGAAATATATTTATTTTGGTATTATCTTTAGTTTAAAATCTCAAAAAAGCCAAGCTTTAAATGATACATATTGCCATGTTTATTTCTGAGAATTTACAGATGTATTCTTTCAATGTTTAGATGAACTGCATGACAATTAAAAGTATTAGCGCAGACCTGGGAATAATTTTCTAATCAAATAGTTTAACATTATGAGTACAGGGTTTTCCACATGCACCACATCAGCACGTTCTGATGTAGACAGCAGCTATAGAATACTATACATGATGTGCATGGATTCCAGCACCTCTCATTTTTAAGTAGTGTTGAAACTAGGAAATTACACTTCCATTGTCCAAAATGGTTCACGTGGGATTCACCCACAGTGGTGAACATAACTGTTTCAGATAAATACCAACTTACTGAAACTTATTAAAGATGACACAGATCAACAAAAAGTTGATCGGGCCTTTAGTTATTTCCTTAATGGGATTATTTTTTAAATCAAAGATATTCACTTTTTTTCCAATTGTGTTAGAAACTTCAACTCTAAACAAATCAGGGCATCCGCAGTGCAGAATCCTGAACAGAGCAGAATGCAGGAGATAAGTCCTTTTGCAACTTCATGGCTCAGTTTCAAATACAGGTATAAAACTACAACATAAAGCAAGCAAGATTCAGTATAATGAAAGCATTTTGAAAAGAAACAATTCCACCCGACTCCTTAGAGATACATGGTGCTGTGTAACTCCTGCCAAAGAGAATATGATTAAGTCAATGATTAAGTTAGAAATCTCAGCCACCAGATTGGTTCTCAAAGTCTGTATTCCACAATTTGCCTTGTCACTGAATAAAAAGCCACTAAGGATGAAATACAGACAATGCCCCTCATATAACTCTTTCCATTATATCTTAAATTCTGCTCATATATTTACAAATATGAGCATTAACTGTGCTACACAGAGAAAGGCTGTGTATCTATAATTTCCTATACAATCAAGTTCTTGCAACAACAGAAAAAGGGAGCAGAAATCTAGCTAGATATGTAATGAGTGCAACAGGCTGGTGTCAGTAGGGGGCAATCCACCATGCAGGACATCCTTTACTGGACTGGGTCCTGCTGTAAGTGGACATACAAAAATAAAGTGGACACCTAACTAGACGTATCAACTATGAAGTCCTACTACTAGAAAGAAGTGTTATTTCTGCTTGTAAGTCTAGAAAAGTGCACTCTTAATATCCCTGAATAACAAAAGAGGAGGACTGTTCTCAAATCAAAAAAATAAATGGTTCCATTTATTTTGCATTGTTTAGTGTAGGTCAAAGCATAACAACATTGTACATTAGTAAAATACACATAGAAACTGTAACTACTAGCATGACTAATATAATGTGTTGTAGGACTGAGGGCATTGTTGTATCATAAATATTCATTCAAATGGTAATTTATTGCAGATACATTGTATCTGCAGGAAAAATAGATTCAAAAAACCTAAGATGTTTCAATAAATAATGAAGTCAAGCAACTTAAGCATTATGTAAATGTATTAGCTGCATTAACTTTATTATTTACTGGTAAACAGTGATGCAGAATTTCCCTGCGTTTTAATGACCACCATAGTCACCGGGTGACTGCATCTGTGTTCCTTTTGGTTTTCTTTGCACTCATTCCCATTTGCATTCATCTTCTTGATACATATATTTAGAATTGTTCATCACATTATACCATGAGTTCTTACCACACCAAATGCTGTGCCATGACATTCAATCTTTTCTGAGTCACCTAACTGATCCTGCCAGGTACAAGCCAAATACCACTTGATTTTATCACACTGATAGCTCTTAAACAAGTTGCCCTCACATGGTTCTTCTCAGCCATTTCCAGCTGATGAATTACCGGCTCACAGATGCCCCCTCTGTGCTATTCATAACTAGGTTTACAATCTTACACTTCATACTATTGAATTTTTTCCCTTCTTCATTGCTCCAGACCTCCACATCATTCGGTTCTATCCCATTCTACTCCCATTCTAATCCCATTCTACACCAGTAATTCCCTCCCAACTTTACCAGTACGTTTCTTCAGCATATTCCTGTTTTGTGGCCTAAGGTCAGTAATGAAAACAAGTTATAAGACTGGCTCTAAAACAGCTCATTGAGGTTCTCCAGCAGTAACATTCTTACTGTTTCTTAGATTGTTTTTTGGCACAATTTCAGGACTCTCCTCTAATGTGCTCTTCATCGTCTTTGCTCTTCTTGTACTACACCAGGCTTCTGGAGTTTATTCAGTACTTTCTCTAGTAGCAATGAATTCACTGTTCTACTGAAAGCCCATTGATAATAAACCAAAAGACTAAAATTTCTGTTCAATGGGAAATTTATCAGTGTTTCCCAGAGCTCTCTTAAATCAAAATAGAACCACAAGTATTTCATTTTTTCTTTAAAAACTAACACCACATGAATAAAAATGTTGATAATACTGTCCAACAGGAACACTATAACATATTTGGGGATGAGGGGGAGACTGAGCAGCTTTCTGCCGAGCAGCTGCTCAGTAAAGAGAAGATACAGTTTCAGTGAGCAGTGGAGGGGTTCTCAGTCCATCAGCTCTGTGCAAGCCCACCCCAGACCTGCCATGCTGCAGAGTAGAGCCTTAGAGCCATGATGACACCTGGGGCCTTGAACCTGTCCCCATCCCCAGCGCCACTCCAGAGATCCTGCCAGCTCTCAGACTGGGACCACTGGGAGGGAAGCTTACAGAGGTGGCTCCAGAGAAAAGGTCAGGTATTCCTCAAAAATAAGCATAATCTGTCTAGGATATATCAGTGTCACGCTTCATTACATTTATGCCTTTATTATCTACTTATATATACTTTGTTGACTTACAGATCTGTCTTGCCTGGATTCTTTAATTTAAATATAGACTGTGAATCTATAATTTTCTACTCATCTGGATTTCCAATGAGATGTAAAATATTAAAACATATTGTTCCTTGACCTGTGATTACATATGCTACTTCCTTCAATATCCTGAAAGAGACTCATCCAGTTTCCACAAAATAAATACACTTTCTTTGAGCTTTCTTCCACTATGAAGGTGATAATTTCTATTTTCATTCAGACAGTTCCATTAGTAACGCTCTCTTTGTTCCTCAATTTAAAATCCTTGTCCTTACTGAAATCTGAAGAACAATATGTGTTTACTCTAGGGCAAAGCAAAGGTTTTTCTATTACAAAAAAAGCCCCATTTCTTCTTGCTCTTTGTTTTTAACTATTTTAGACAACTGTCAATTTTCTAACTATTCTGCTCTCTGGCATATATGTAATAGCTGATCATAAAAGGATTCCTTTATGACTTCTCAAGGACGCTTTGCTTTTAGGGACTCCAAACCTCCTCTATATTTCAGTCTTATTGAAAATTCCCTGGTACTTTAAAATAATATAGAAATACATACAGCACATACGCAGAACTTAGAATAAGAGCCTACCAGTTAGGAACATAAATGAAGATTAGTCTGATAAAACTTACCAAACTATTCCTCAAATAATTCCCAGCAAAATCCATAAAATTCAGCTTGTAGCATTCCTTTCTTCTAGAAAAAGCAATCATATTTGACGAAGTCACTCAAGCCATGGCATCAGCCCAGTCCTCGTCTTCTCTTCTATGTATTCTGAGTCATGTGTGCTGATTTTAAAGACAAAATCAAGTATTTACTTCAAGTAAAGTCTACTGACAACTAAATTTGTATTCTGTCTTCCAAACCATCCACAGAACTGCTTACATTTCGTAGGTTATTATCAGTGAAAATGCTGTAAGTCAGGTGCCAAATCATTTGGTAGCACTGATCTCAAGCCTACTGTGCCACTCATAAATATCAACAGAGAAGTAAATGAATCCCAAACTCTCAATAATATTTGAAAGAAAATGAAAGTCTTATGAAAAGCATGCTCGAACAGAAACATAATATTTTAACTGACAATTTCAAAAAGAAAAGCTTAAGGTGGCAGAGTCCTTAAAATCCAAAAGAAACTCAAAGAAACTTTTCTTGAACACATGTATACCTAATGTTTTTGGTATACTAAGCTTTTTGAATGAGAAATTCCACTTACTAAAGCGATGTGATTTTACTGTTCTCTGTAAAAATGTATTTCCTTTGAGAAAAAACACAGATCATTTATGATCTCTATAAATATATAAAATGAATGCATCACTAAGTGTTGTAGACAAACAACTTGCACACAAGCTCAACTTTCATTGTTTATTTTAGCTTACATAGACTTGTGTCCCTTCTTTTCCTGCCTTCAGGACTATTTCATTCTTTGCCATGGTTAAGAAGGAAGACATTACTCTCTTCCCATTATGATACACTGGTACATAGGAATCACACACCTTACATTTTCACTTAAAAATGTAACCTGTGCTATATCAACTAGCAAGCTATAAACATTCACACATTTCCTTTAAATCTTTCAGTCACATAATTAAATGGCAGGCTTTCACATAGTTTTGAAAGTAAAGAATTATTTATAGTTCATGAGATATCAACCATTAAAAATCACATTTCAGCCAAGCTTGCTTTACTTTTTCCTTTTTTTTTTTTCCCCCTCCCCTCTCTCCTTTTTTAGGACACATGCTGTTAAGAGGCAGAATTATGGATATTTGGGGTGGTGCTCTTAAAATTTTGGGGGTAAATTGTGTTGTTAATAAAAGTGATGTATGTGATTGATTTCTAAATCTTTGTCCATGTGGATACGCTGAGCTTTACTGTAGGTAGTAATCTTGATTCCCCAGGGCAACATCTTTAATATATAAAGAAAAAAAAATGCAGTTCTACAGTGTCATTCTTTTGCTAGTTGTTACTCTATTTCTCACTAAACAACGATGACCTTTTAGAAAGTTAAAAAAAAAAATTGGAAAATCAAAAGCAATTACGTCTATAAAGTGGCTAAATTTTCATGCATTCTCAAGCTATGAACTCTTCGAGTAACAAAATAACACTTAACTAAGGAAAAAATAGATTGGTGGTTTCTTGCTTTTTTGGATAAGAGAGCTGTAGTTTCAATTGCAGCTAAAATGACCATTGAAACAGAGTAGGTTTTTTGTAAGGTTACAAAGCCTTTCCTGAGATGCTGTATGGGTTCTCTTCTGCAGTTCTCCTGCTCCAAAGGTGTAACCTGCTTATCAACCAAAACAGATAAATGGAACTCAAGGGGTACCTTCACCTAGCAGAAATCTTGAAATAACAATAATCATTATGTTTAGCAATGCCATAGGAAGATGAAAGAGTATTTAGGCCTTAAAGCTTCACAAATTGTTAAATATAGACAAAAATTTTATGTGAGAGGGGGAATGGTATGCATGTATTTTCATAAATATACACAGTCACACAGACACTCTGACAAAACGGGATCAAATAAAATAAATTGCACTAAAATATACAAAAATGTGGCAGTGGTCTCTCTTAAGAAAGATATCTTGCAAAGCCTAAAACTTGCTGCAACTGCTGAGCTTACTGCTCTAGCATTAGACACTGCTGTGCCTAATCTTGGCAGAAATAAAAGAAGATTCTAAAAGAAATGGTAAAACAGGTTTAGAAATATGAAGAGGTCATATTATTTTTTTCCAGCCTCATGAATTTCTTCCAAAATCTGAATAGATAAAGATAGACTCCAAGCTAATGTGTTGGCCCATAAGCAGAACTGAAGCTGAGAAAGCCATGCAAATGTCACCATGTACCTGTTGCTGAAAAGTGCGAACTATTTAAGCCTTAAAATACAGTTTAAATGCTTTCAAACCTCAGAAAACACCCACTGTCTCTACTGTACAATAATGAGAGTTCAGTTATTTCACAGAATGTGGCTTAAGAAAGTATTATACTACAGTTTGTGCAGATCCCTTCAGCTGGGCTTCCTGTGTTTTCAGGAACAAACACTTTTATTTAGGGCAATGATTGTCAGTAATGGTGTTTTGTTCAGTGCTGTGTAGAATGTGTTTGTCATTATCTGTTTTAAATAAGTGAATTCAAAAGGCCAACAGAAGCAAGTAAAGTGTTTTCAGTCTGTTGATCATTTAGACAAACTGGAAAACTGCCTGGATTCAACCTGATGGCAGATGTATTTATTCTCTATTTGCTTGTTCCAACACAGCAAAACAAGACTATATGTGCTGCTTGCATTTTTGCCTGGGGGACAGAGGCTTTATATTGCAGCTAATGGACTGTCTACAAACAGAAAATTAATTTGGCAAGAACTCACTGATGTTGTGGAAATCAGAGAAGCATGGTCCATTTTGAAAGTAATTAATCCAGCGAACAGAGAAATAAAATTTCAGTTGTTTGGGGCACACAAACTTTGGCAGAAAGAAAGCAAGAGAAACAAAGCTTTTATGAAAAGAGCTTACCTGCAGAGGGAAATATTACATTTTGGAAAGAGTGCACAAAGTACAGTAGTTAAAATTTCCTATTATGAAGCAAGGTAGAAATGTTAGTAAAATAATACATACCTGGCCTAGTTTAAAGCTGTCCATTTTATCTAGAAAAGTAGCTTGGCTAATATGCTCATTTATAACTCAGACATATTGTAAAGTCAATACTGTCATGTTTTCTGACACAAATGAGGGCCATGTTTATTTGAAAGACCCAATGGATAAACTACTGGAACGATTTGCTTTCTCAGATTCATAATTTGGGATTTGTGTTGTTTGTTTACAGCCAACAAGACAATAGGGAAGCTTCTAATAAAGGTAGCAGCACAATCCATTTCTCTGCACATTTTTGGTGTCAGTGGAACAGAGAGAGTTTCTTGATAGTGAGATTTTAGTGAATTTGAAACCCTGGATGACAGCGTTGCAGAGTATTTCACTAGTAATTTCTTATAAAACATAAAAAGGATGTGCACACGTTTGGCAAAAATGGATTTCAAAATCTGGTACAGGTTGTACTGATTATGAAGAGGTTAAGATGCTGAAGTTGTTAAAATAGTGATTGGACACTACTGGATAGTGAGGTGGACGTAAGGAATATGGATGGGTTTCTAGTCTATTAAAGCATTTTAACCATGACACTATAAAACCTCAGCCAAAATTCTATTCTATATGTTTTATTAAGATCCTTTGTAAAATATATCTTGAACAGATTTGTAAAAATAGTTTTATTAAAGACTACAATCTTTGTAAAAAACAACATCAAGAGAATATAATTTTTCAGACATGGGAGAATATTATTTTTTCAGACACAGGAGGAATGTGAACAGATAGCCAGCTCATCCTGATTCATTCCAAATCTTATATTCTGGTAGGAACAGCAGATAAGCATAGCAGATAGCTTTAATATTCAAAACCTTAAGGTCATATTTTCTTTCATTTGAGCTATCGTGCACTCAGCCTTAAAAATTCTCTTTGTCTTGGAATTGAAACTATCTACATTGAGCTCTTAATTTGGCTGAAAAACAGGTAAAAATTCACTTAGTTATTGAATCTAATCCTTGCATATCCTTGCACATATATAAGCAGCTTACCACAAAGTTATAAAATGAGGAGTTCAGCACGTTTCTTATCCTGTGCTTCAACTTGCACAAAGTTTCACCTGAGGGCTAGAAACAAATATGACAGTGAAGCTGATTGCACTTTTTGGCCTACATCATCTTCACTACTGGGGAGGATACATAAAGCCAGTAAGAACATAATTTCACTAGACAGTTTCAAGCTTTGCTAGGAACATCTATTTATTGTTAATAGAGCAAAAGTGAAAAATAGTCACTGAGACACAAATAGGCAACTAAAGGCATTTTAAGAGACTTTTTGGTATCACACGAGTTTAATTAGATATGATCTCTGACCTATCACAATCAACTCAAAATAATGTCAAAATAGTCAGTTTTTCTCTTTAGAAAACAGCTCCATTCTTCAGAGAGGTACACAAGTTAAAAATAAAGTGTTGATAGAACAGGGCATGCATTAACAATTCAATTATTCTTTGCTAGACTACTAAATACATTTTGACACCACCGGCAAGTTTTTAAATTAATTTATATATAAAGACAAGAGCATTTTCCCTCTAGATAGATGCAGTGAGACACCATGAATTCATCATATTCACTATACACTCTAGTTTCTCATTAACCTCAGAAGACACGCATACCCTCTCTATTATTAAAAAAAGGCAGAAAATTATATATAACAGTCTAACTATTGTTGAATAACTCATATCTAGCTAGTTGAAGAGATCTAAAAGGATCTTCAGGGAAGAACAATCATTAGGTCAACCTAACAGTGGTTGTCCTTTGTGTGTTACAAAATTCATTGTGACAATTGGATTTACAGCCATATAAGACTCAAAGTCAACTGTTTTACAGGGAAAGAAACAGTCAGCTGTTACAAAAGAGATGACAACTGATATTGCAGTCTACTAAGAGATCAGTACTCAGAGGTTATGCTAGAAAATAATTCTAACATTTATTGCCATGAATTAGCTAACAAAAGTTAAACCATTAGGGCATGAATCAGCGCAGGCACAGGTACATAGATCTGGCTTCCACTGAAGTCAGGGAAACTGCATCTGCAGGCCAAATTTGGCCCAGTACAACATCGTATACAGATATCATGCTTTTTTTTGCTATAAAATAGTCTTTCTCCCTCAGTAGCAAAACATAGCAGAATGAAAGGTATGTTTGTAAAATGAATACACAGATAGCATTTATCCTAAATGTATAAATCCGAAATAACAATGCATTGAATCTGAGAAGATAGCACCATTTACATGGCTGAGATTTCTTCATTGTCTGAATGCCAAAGTGCCTAAAGAAAATCACTGACTGCAGAACTGAGAATTTTGGCAGTGAAGATGCTCTGCAACAGTGGACACAGAACAGAATCTGCACTAATGGAAGGAGGATCGTGAAGGCTGTGGGAAAGGAAGAGAAAGGGAAATCTGAATTTCTTCTTCATTTTTTCCCAACAGAGCCACAAACACATTTGCCTTCCTTCCTGATGCAGGTCCAATTGCTGTTTTTTCCTGGTTTATTTTGGTTTACTCTTTAATAGAAGTAGTACTAAAAACAACAACAACAACAACAAAAACCCCACACCCAAGCAGCCCAGACCAGCACGTATGTCACTGAGGTGGGAAAGTATACACTTGTGCCTCTCAAACTACAGGTCTCTTCACAAGCAGGAGCACAAAAATTGTGCAAGAAATTACTACAGTTAGTAGCAAGTGCTAGCTTATTGACAGTATTTACATTAACAACAAAGGTCATACAGGCATTGAAACATGTCTTCAAACATCGCAGCAATGTCTACAAATATGGTCAAAAATATTAGGTGGAGCCAAACTAGCCAGAAACTTATGCTGCTTCAGTTATACACATTCCCTAAGGAGAAGTCTTTCACTTTGAATGTTATCTGGACTTACAAAAGGGAATATGAAATCCAGCTAAGAGGACAGGACTTAGAAATATCTGGGTTTTTTTTGTTTAATTCTTGCCCAGCTTTATTTAAAATACTCAACCTCCTGGCAAGCAAAAATTTTAATAAAAATAGCCTTTTCATTAAGTCTTCCTTATACTTCCAAAAAACCACTTCCTACCCTATTGGATAGTAACTCATTCATATATATTCTAACCAAAAACTTATCCTATCCTAGAATAACTTATCTTTTTTTTTAAACAAATTAGTATCTGAATATTAAAATGAAGAAGCTTCTTTTTACTAACATTTGAATTTTGAAAACCTTAAGCTTAGTCTTCTTTCTGCAATTGTTTTATCAGGCAAGGAAGAAAGAAATCAGCAAAGAACACTGTCAAGTGAATCAATATTTTAATTAAAATTTTATCAGCTAAAAAATTGAGTGCTTATTAATGAATGCTAACATGCTTATAGGATGAATTTTGATTGTGTATGTTTGTTCTTTCTTGGCTGACGAGCAACTGAACCCAATATAAAATTAAAGTTGTTATTACTGTAATTCCCTCCCTCTTCAGCATTCTGCTATGACACAGCTTCTTACTATGTATGTACACTTCTCTGAAAAACTAATCTAAAGGGAGACAATTTGTCTCTCATAACTAACCCAAACAGCTGTACATGCACGATATAAATGCAAAAAAACAGAACCACAACTTTCCCGCGTAGAGAAGGGCAGCCTGAGCTCCAGTGGGTGTTCAGCTTACCCAGCGTACTCCTTGAGCTCCACACAAAACCGTTCAGTGGAAAGACATCCTGCACAGCAGTAATCCTCCAGCTATGCGTGGAGTCACAAGGTGCAACAGCTACTTTCCTGGTGCTGACAACATCCTGCTAATGGACAACAAAGCTGAAAGGTCGCTGTCACAGAGCTAGTCAGCTGTGAAAGCAAAAAGAGCTTATGTCTCTTTCTCCTATTTATAACAAATACTTTATACTTTCTCTCCCACTATGGTTTGAAATGTTACTTTCATTTTTTTTAAATAAGTAAAATCCTTGTTTTAGCAAATTGGACAAACAAAGCTTTTTTAATATGCTTCTGCTATATCTAGTAATTATTTCTGACAAAAAGTTAAGTGAAATTTATTTGACACAGAAATCTGGAGACCTTCTGATGTAAATAAGTATAGCAAATATATAAATATTGCTTGGCACTGGGACTGCATACTAACTATTTTAGTTTGATGTGCTTTCCTGAACAGCATCTGACTAAAATCTTGGGCAGCAATTTGAACTTTATTCCTTTGTGTAGGGCTTTCAACAACTTCCTGTCTAGATGGTAAATGAATTATAAACACCCTAATACACAGATATGTAGAGGACTCATCTATGAATGGTAACCTTCCTACCATTTTTGGATTTCAGGTCTAATTTTCCAACACCCAAAACAAAACAATTTCTCAGGGAGTATTGGACTCCCACCTTCCTTTAACCTATTTTTGAATGAATAGGCTGTTTTCAAGAGCCAGCTTCCTTTTCTATCCTTCCACTTCCGTCAAGTCAAAATCAGCACCTAACTACACAATGCAGCCAAAGATCTTGGTGATACTACTTAAGGTATGAGTTTCTCACATTAGAGCAAAATAATAGATGACAGTGGGTGCAGAAGGAGCTAGCAGATGGTTAAGGAAAACCCCTGATCCATAAGATAGTTCCAAACATCAGATCCAGTCTCATCTACTCATATTAAAGTCAGAAATTCTATCTTAAAGCAGAATGTCTGACAGATCATGAAGTCTAACACAGATAACAGAACTAATAGCAAGATCATTAAACCCCATCAGTTAAAAGAAAAAAGTAGATGAATCTGTAACATGAGTAATAACTGTAAAGTAAATCAAACTCCACAGTACATAAATTTCACCCTAACAGCAAAATGCAATTTATTTCTTACTCAGTTTCAACAGTCTTTCTCGAGAGTGATTAATACTGACATTTACTTTTAATGACGTTAACAATGTGGTGTTCTGGGGGGCTGTACTGTGTCAATAATTAAGATATGTTGTGGATCAGAGGCATAGATCGAAAGCAGACTGTTGCCTTCTCATTGTGTGGAGTTTTTTTTTTTTTTTTTTTTGAAAATTAAAAGCATTTTTCCCATATTTAAGGCAACAGAAAAGAAGCATACTGATGCTTGCTGTAAATTGCCATTTAAAAAAAAAAAAAAAACTTTTCAGGTCGAAGCTTAGGTAGAAAAATTCCCTGCACAGAATATAATTATTTCTATAATTACAGTAGTTACCTAAAAAACTTTCATATGTATTGTAAAGTATGTCTGTCTACAGACACTGTGCTAGTCAGTCCTCCAAGAAATACCAAAAAACTGCACTGCCGCTATTTGATACATACCACACGCTGACACGGCTAATGCAGAAGAGTACAGAACAGTATGTGAATTCACCCAACAACTAGAAACTGTAAGGCATTTATCACCCTTTGCATAGGAGTTTCAATTCTCAATAGAGGGTGCACTTTGAAACAGTTTTGTTCCTCACAAATATGGAACATAATATGGCACCAGAAGTGGAAGGTGTGGGAAGCTGCAGGATCCACGGAGAGATGACACTGGATGAGACACCACAGTGATTGCTACAGGCACTGCGTGTGTATTCCCTGCTGATCATGAGTATCAAGGAAATGCAGAAAGTGCCTGGAAGGTTCAAGCAGCCAGTTGAATTGTACATGAAACACACAGAGGCAAATAAGCTAGTGGATGAGCTAGGATCATTCTGTGCTCAACGGAAGAGTCACAGAGAACTCGAGAAAGAAAGGAGAAAGCGAAGCAGAGAAAGCCAAAACAACTATAGAATTAGAGAGTTTGGGTTTGGGGTTTTTTTTTAGTTTAAAGATCATCATACCTATGGAAGAAAAGGGTTTTGCTAAAAGTATTTGTACAACGGTCACAGAATGTAAGACAAAAAGCAGGACACACAAAGCTGAAAACTAGAAGACATTCATGTGAATGTGAAATTTTAAGACTCTCATTAAAGAATTTAATTTCCTAGAGCATAACAAGAAAACAATCTGTAAAACGTTAGCAAGGGAGATGGATCTGACACTACAAAAGACGACACACACACTGCAAGAAATAGAGCAAACAGAATCAAAACAAAACAAAACAAAATCTAGAGAAAGATATAGCACAGTTTTGTTGTTGCAAACATTCCCAGAAAGAAAACTGACCACATTCAGAAACCCGGAAATCAGGAAAAAATGCAAGTGATGGAATGTGCCAATTAAAAAGGCTTCTTAATACAGAAACAGTAATGGACTTTTATGCTAACATTTGAAGAGAGAGCAGAAAAATACATCTCAAACCCAAGCAAGGATAAACTTGCACGTTTGAAAGCCTGGGAAACTAGAGCGCGTATAAACGGTACGCATTGGACACACAGAGCACAAGCGAAGCCCGAGCAAACAAAACAAACTGAAGCAGAGAAACATAAGCAGAGAGAAACAGAAAGGATCTCTGCAGCAGCTTAGGGAGAAACAATTCTCGTGCTGGGAGGTCACGGTGGCACTCACTTAGAAGAGAAAACAGCAAAACAAAGGTTCTTGCTGCCACACAGATGCAAGTGCCTTTCTGCCTCTATCCAGAGCATGTGGGACGTATTACACAAAAACCGCCAGCTGTTAAGAGTCTAGAAGTGCTGCTGTTGTCACTGCTAACCTACGTTTCAGGTTATCAGTGATATCCTGACAAAAGGTTTATGAGGTTATCATGTATCACTGATAACCAGATAAAAAACATAATCTGCTCGCTTGGTTTGTGATAGTAACTACGGTTTTGTACTACAACTAAACGAAGTCAAAGAGAAAAAAAAAAGTATTTTCCATTTATTCATGAACAACAGAATATTGCGGGAGAGGCAGGAGTCAAGCTCTTTGGTCCATTAGGATAACTGAGCAGCGTACCTTCACCTGGCCGACAGGGCACATTTTGGCTGACGCTGGGCCATTCCCAGGGGGGTCACCACCTTTTCTTTTCCCACTGAGAGAAAAAAGACAAAAGAATGAAAATACACATAGAAACCCCATGTACCCTGGTGATTAACTCAGATGATTCTTGAAGCTGGAGGTATCACCTTTGCTCCTTTTTTAGGTCCTTTAGTGCAACCTAAGGTAGGAGGCACCAAGAAGGAATATTCCTGGGCAGCTAAATTTTCTGGCAGAAATCAGGAATTTTGTTTTTCTAGAGCATCAGAAAAGACAAGTATTGCTCTACTGAAAGCTGGGGAACAGTAAAGGCTTATTACCTGGTTTTGTATATCAATTCCATGCTTAATAAGGGACATAGCCTGCATCAGTCTCATCTTTTATTTCTTTATGTCAGTAACTACATGCATGTAGCTATTTTTACTTGGAAATACAAGTTGCAGGTTATATCTGGCTACTAAAGGAAATGGTGATAAATTTGTCCTAAGCTGTCTGGCACATAATCCAAGGTGAGTTGCAGCAACTTCATTCCCAGGTCACAGAGATGTCAGCTCTAGCACTCACTCTGAAACCTCGGACTTTTATTCCTAGTGCTACGCAGCCTGATGCACAAAAGCCGGGAATAAGCTGCACTAATGAGAATGACTCCTTAGTACACAAAGCTCAAATCCTTTAGGCTGACCAAGAAAGAAAAAAAAAACACACTTTAAAACCAACACTGAATGAAAAGAAGTCTCTCTCACTGCAGTTATAAAAATAATACAAGATAACCACATTGTACAGTACAGATGGATAACTTTATATCTTTGTCTATCTTTTCCAGCCAAGTATCTCAATGTAATTTACCGATCTTTAGAAGTTATTGCTTGAATTGTACCCAAGTGTGCCATAATAGCTTATCCAAAAAAAAAAAAAAAAAAAATCCCTATCCAAAAGCTCATGATATAAATAGATAGTATGAAGGCAAAAGGATAGATAATATTACAAAAAACTATGCTCCTTATGTTTTATTCATTTTTGTCAACTTGCCTATTCTTTTTTTTTTTGGTCCTAGTCTTGAAGGACTTGTTCATTTCATGAGGATGTTAAATCTCCACATTCAACTCTGTGGCAGGCCATATTATTCATACATATTATTCAACTTCCCTCCCTTTAAGGGGAGGCAAAGCTAGGCCAGCATTACAAATGAAGACTACTAGACTCAAGAGGATGTTTAGGTTTTTTAATGTGAAATATAACTTTTAATGTGAAATAATGAATGTTTATAATCTGTATTCAATTGACAAAGGCACCAAGGAGCAACTAGGAAATGTAGTATTTTTGGTTTCCTTTTCTTACAACCTGGCGACATCCCTAAGAACACAGACAGAACTGTTTAAAATTCCAGGTACTTACCAGATCATTAATAATCTGAAGATCAAACCTGTGAAATCATATATCATATGATTCCTTACTCAACTCCTCTGTAACTGTGCCATTGCAGTAATTCAGGTGAAAAACCAAGAGGAGAGGAACATCTTATCTCTGGCTCCATGGCATCAGGAATACAGCTAGCTAAATTCCATACAAAATAAATTCACTATAGCTGTTCACAAAAGTTCACAAAATGTCTGGCAACTGTCTTTTTTTCTAGCAACAGCAGTTTTAGGAACCCGATCCAAATCCCGTATAAGTCAATGGAGCTCTTTCTATTTACATCAATGGACTTTGAATGAAAATCTGTGTCAGATCTTACAGTCATCTATGCAGACAAGTGCTCCAAGTATGAGAGCTTAGCCAAGAGAAAATAATTTCTTTCCTTCTGAATTCAGTGAGAAAATTGCAACATTGCTGATAGTCTCCATATTTCTTCCTCCAACTCAGTCTAACTTTTTGCAGTCCAACAGGAAATCCATGACATGGGAAATAGATGTGCTCACTCTGAAATGCCCAAAGATATTAAAACAACACGGCAGTGAACCATCTCTGAATTTAGCTCAGCTACACAATACGAAGAGAGCTAAAGCTTTTTTAGAATAATATAAGCAAACTAAGCCCAGAGGATAAAATAGGGAAAGAATTTTACAAAGAAGCACAGCAAACTAAATCTTTCTTGAGGGGCCCCCGCAAAGTAAATGAGAAGTACTTAGTGGAAGCTAACTCTGCCTACACAGTTTAGACTTAGACAGAACCTCCTGATCTCAGCTTTTAAGCTTATACGTGATTAATAGCTTTCTATTTAGTTATTTTATAAACACAAAATCCAAGAGCATTGTGCCAAACACATAAATAAGATATACATAAACTCCACCTCCTCCGACTGCCTCTGAACTATTTAAATTTTGAATGCAAAATGTTCTGTGCTAACAGCCACGAAACAATTGGCAGTTGCGTGCCCGTTAAATATATCAATTTTTGTATATATAAACCACATTTCAGATAACTCCCAGAACCGAAGCATTGTTCTTTGATAATGAGTCCTCAGATAACCACATGTCAAGTAATCCTCACTCTCAAACCGCTCTTGAAATTGGGCACACAGGGCTGGAGAATTCAGAAACAGAAAGGGGTACTCTGAGAAAAGCAAGCAAGCAATGGGGGTAACAGCTAGGAAGTATGATATTGGTACAAAGAAGCTTATCTGAGGTAAGTTCTGCTTTACATTACTTACATATGTAAGAGTCATATAACCTTATCGTTATCATTTGTTTTATTTTTGTCTTTAATTTTTTTTTCTCCTAAAGATTAAATTCTGCCTACCAAGAAGCACACAGAGACTCACTCTCCAAAATCAAACTTGATGGATGCAAAGAAGAAATTTGATGTGATGTTGTAAGAGAGAATAAAGTATGTTTGGTAACTTGGGAAATGAAAGGTGTAATCAAAAGTAGTAGCAGACTTTAGCAGACTACTAATAAAAGAACACACCATGCTTAAAACCATCATTTTAAGAAGAAAGCAGCAGGTTGTGTCAGCAATACCTGGTTAGTGAGAATGCTCTGTGCTTTTTAATAAACTAGTGTATTGCAACAGCAAAATCATTCAGATAAGAACAAACGGTATTGTGAAAAATAAACCTGACACCCCCAAAACACCCCAAAAACAAAAACGGCCTCCCCCCACCAAAAAACCCAAGACCATCAAAAGGGAATTATACATCAAGAGGAAAGAACAGTGAAATATCGGGCAAATAGGACAACTAACTAATAGATTTTATGGTCAATTGTCATTATGGTCAAGTCCATAATATTTTCTAGGAGTTTTTGATGTTGTTTTATAGTTTTCTGATGATAAACCCACAGCAATCAATACAATGCTTTCAGAAGTTTACGAAAGATTTTGTCACAGACAGTGAGACTTACCTACCTTCAGTCAGTTGAAAGTTAGGTTTAAGCTAGTTTTTAAACTAATTTAAGAGACTCCTGTCTTTAATCAGTGCAGAATTAATTGAATTGGCTCTCCCATGCGGAAGGAATTTCATCATAGCACAAGCATCCATTGATCATTAAGGGAGCCTAAAATAACACATTTAAATGAACTGACTAACTCAGATGGCAAGCATTGCATCAGATGAATGTAAACACAAATATACAGACAGGCAAAAAACATACATCAAGTAAGGTGTGAATTTCCATCAAACAATTCACATCAGATCGTTGTAATCAAATACTTATTACACGCTCTAAACTCATGAGGTAGCAACTCTTCTTTCACTATGTTACCATAATAACTATTGCACAGCATACCTCCTGTAAGCCAAAACCAAGGAGTAACAATTTAAAATTTAATGATCAGTAGCTACATTCATCCAACCCATTCTGTCCCACATGAATAAAACTGCCCCAAATGAAACTTCATCTCTTTCCACCTGATCTGGAATGTAGAGGAGGAGCCAAGGCTGAGCTGGTTCAGATTAATCCCCTGAACAATCATCAGTGAACAGTCTGGCAAAAATGCAACTGGTAGGAAATCCGCATAGCTTACTGAGGTTTTTGAGGGTGTCAGGACCCTTTTTTAAAGGCTGTACACTATAACCAATCATCTAGCACTTAAAAGATCAGAACAAGACTAATACAAAATATGAAGTCATGTACCTTCTAATTTTTTTTTTTTAAAGTAACACAGTGACATAATGTGTTATTATTCCTGATTTATCCTCCAGGAAGGGGGGGGGGGGGGAGGCGAGACACAGTCTTGGCCAAGTGTTCGGCTAATGTACCTGAGAGGCATTACAGTGTTTTGTATGTTTCCTTTTTTGGAAAAGTATTTGCTGAATACACAATACAGACACATTATATTTATTTATTTATTTTTAAAATAAATTAACAGTAAGCACTTTACTATGCCTTTAAGGTCTTGGCTGGCTCTCCTTCAGGATATATTGCTAGCAAGGAGTTGCTATAGTTTTCCAAACAATAGGGAGAACGTCTAATTTGCCAACAAAGTAAACACTTACTTATTCATACTGACATCTTTTCCTATTCAAATGCCCAGTTCTCAAAAGGACAGGTAATTTCTGATGACCTTCACTTGTTCTCAACGTTTATTTCTCCCTTATCTTTCCCAAGACTCTAACCAAAGATGCCACACGGCAGACAGCGAACAAAAAGAGCTGGCAGAATGAGCGAGACGCCGCTGATCATTCTGAAAGAGAAACCTCCCCCATCAGAAGAAATATTGACTACTAAGAGACATCTGTGACAAATGAAACAAAGGAATGAAAACTTGACAGGGCTGTAGGAAGGTATCGAGAAACATGTGAGGCAGGAAAAATAAAAAGGTGGGAATGAGAAGTGATGTTTTAAAAACTTTAGCTACAGGGAGATAACAACACTGTTTTGGAAGTCAGCATACTAAGACTGTTCTAAGAACAATCTGTCAGAATCGCACCATTAAATCAGTTAGTTAATACAAACCACTGGAAAAGTAAAGGGAAAAGAGCTTGAGAACACAGTGGAGTAATAATGACAGGGAGAAATAGCCATGTAAAGAGATTGCCCTCTCTGATTAGCCACCCTAATTTTGCATTCCCACCTCTGGGATAGCTCAGAACACAACCACAGACGTAGTGGTGGCATCTGGCTCCCCTCTATTCTCTGACAGGTCAAGATGTCTTTCAGGATCATGTGAAGGCAGTAAATGTTCACACATTTTCAAGGGGATCATCCAGAGCGGTAATACTACCATACCTGTATCCCTATCAATTTGAAATTTGATACATTACCTTATATGAACTACTCTAACATTCCTTTGGAAATACACAAAAGTGCAACTCCACTAAGCAGAACTTCTGATGCTTCATTATATATTTTCTAGTCTGTTCTAATAGTTCTGTAACCTCAAGGAATTTTTTTAAATTAGAAAAATCTCATTTTACTTTTTTGCTCTGAATTGATTATGTTCAGTCATTTCTAAGCTGATGCTTCAAAGATGAAATGAGCCATGTGAAATGCCTATCCATGTCTATTGTAGACTAGAAGTTTTCAGATGCCACAATAAACAAACTGAACTCAGTGTTCTCACAACTGGCAGAAATGCTGTATGTTTGCTCTGAAGTAGATATGCGAGGTTTTTTTGCAGAACAGAAGCAACTTTTCAGAGACCTCAAGCTTGTTTGCAGAAGTCTGACTGCCTTTCGCTAATGAAGGGTAAGCAGTTATTTTGCCTTTTTTCCCCCCTCAGTGTGGGCTTGCCCTCCATTCTCAAACATATCAATGTCAAAGACACATGCAAAAAAGACTGCTACTATCTTTTGACAAGCCCCTATGATAAACTAACTAGTACAATGGAAAGCCTATGAATATTTTGGAAATTCTCTATCAGTTATGTTATTATTTCATTCAGATATATATTTGGTAAATTGATGACTAAATAGTCTGCATCCATCTGTTTACCTTTTGTCTTATATTTTAAAGTTCTTTTCGGCAGGGCCAGAAAGCATCCAGTGCAGAGTAATCATTTTGGATTAGGACCCACTGGCACAGTGAAAATTCATTATTAGTAACAACACCTTAGACTAAAAAATGTTTCAAAAATACTGTAACTTTGCATAAACTCTAAAGTTCACTTTTTGTCTACTTTTTAATTTGATTACAGATGTCAAATTTCTTTAAGTACCACATAATGTACAGATACATGCCTAATACACAGACCCCAAAAAAATACATATGAAAATCTCCACATTAAACAAGAAACAATAACCATGCAAATTAGTTCCATCTATAAAAAACAGCTCCTTCAAGTTAGGATGTCTACTATGCTTGGTCTAATCATGAAGCTCAGTAGCTTGAACCTGATAGCATATGCTGCTTGTAATCAAGGGTAAGTTGCTGCCTTTATCTGCACTTCAAGATATCAGTAAAGCTCCAGGATACACATTATGGAACAAACGGACAAGCAGATCTAGTGAAAAATAAAGGCCAAAATGTGAATACAGATTCCTTTTTGCAGCAGTATTTTAAAGGCAACACACAAACTCACTCCTGCAACTTACTGTTTCTCTTTCATACTGTGGGGCTAAGCTAAGTTTCCCTATATATACAGCAGTTTAAAATTGAAAAAAAAAAAGCAGCAAAATATTGCATTATTTTCCATTAGCAAGCAGAAGAAAAAAAAAAACGAAGACACCCTTTGACCATCAAGACATCGGTTGTGGAATAAAAACCTTCCAAGAGGACTGGAACACATCTATCTGAAGGAATGTCATTCTATCCAGGGGTGAAGAAAGATGATTCTGATGGTATAAGAATTTAATCTGCCATATTTTTAAATTAAACCAATGCTAAATGGTAGAAGAGAATAACTAATCCATTTGATATTCAGCTAGTAAGATACCCAATTGATAACATGGAACGACAACCTCCTGCAGCAGATAAAATTAAACAATTACCAATAAAACAACTTATTATAAATATAGGCAAACATATACCTGATCCTATTCATTACTTATGATACTCCTCATTACTCTTTTTCCAACACACTTTTTTGTCTGGATTTTCATATCTATGAAATAATGCTTAATTTTTCCTTTTTTTTTTTTAACACTATTTTGATATCTAAAACAAAACCTCCCCACTGTCTAAGATGCAATGATAACATGATAACAAACATATGTATTATTGTTATATTTATTACATTTTTCTTCTTTCAACTTTGTAGGAAATATGCCATGAGAATACTCATAAAGATTTTGAGCCTATCTGTTGTGAAACATGATTAGCTGAGTTCTTTGGAACGCCCTGATATGATCCACCTGCTCTTATCTGGCCAGTTATGTTTCTGGGTAATAAAACAACCATGCACCCTATTTTCTGTTTAATCACTGACACATTTATATAAATGATACTTACAAAATAGAAGTGGTGAAGATGTTTCGCTAGAGTTCTAGGTTCTCTATAGAAAAGAAAGCGTCCTCTACCTACCTTGCCCTGTAGAATATGGAGCGCTATGTTCCTGTTAACTAAGTATCAAGATGAATGTTTTGAGGAATTCAGTGGATTAAGATCAGATGTGTATATTCCATACTGATCCATCACCAATAACATTCAGATCAAAGCTAGAAAATACACTACAGCAGTTATACGATCTGGGAATTCCCATTCACTTTTAATTACTTAACAAGGAGATTTTTCTGTTTCACTAACATTTAGTTTTATTTTGCAGCAGTTGTTTTCTTTCTTTCCTTCTATACAATAGTGTTTGTTTGTTAGTTCCAGGGAAGAAACTCAATTTTGGAAACTTCTGCATTCATATCACACATCAGTGGCAGTTTGAATGTAATCTGTTTCCAAGCTATATATCGTATTTGACTTTTTAAAATGAAATTAGGAAATATAGCTGAAATATAGGAGCCAATTACTTTTAGGCAAGTTATCAAGCACATGTGAAAAAAATCAAATCAGATAACTTGCTGCATCTTAATTACTAGCAATGTTCTCTCTTGCTTATGAGAATCTAAATACTCATTAATTCTGAGCAATTAGCAATAATGCAACGAATTTCTGTGATGCTAGAGTTGGGAATTAGATATGTCAGAGTTCAGTAGAAGATGCATGAATTAACATTTTCTGTAGGAAACACTTCATGAGCACTGTGGTGACAAAGTATTTACTGTAAATATGTGCAGATAAGGATGCTGAAGTCTGAAAAAGTGACTAAAACAAAGGTTTGTTCTAGACATATGGGATGACTTACTCCTATAGCTTTTATCTCTATGTACTAGTTGCACTAGTATGTTCATTCAAAGTACAGGAATCCATCTCTCCATTAACAATGTGATCGGGGTGCTATATTGCATCATGAAAAAACTGCCATGCTGAATGAACAACACAGAATAAACGCTTTAAAGAATCCATGTCCATAAAAATAAGATAATCCCTATGTTCAATATACTTAGGGCCCTATACTGTATATGTGCCTGTCCCAGACTGGATGTCTGCAAAAGCCATGGATCCCAAACTCCCTCTGTGCCATAATCTCCAGAATATTTTTAGTTATAAGCAACATCTATACTTTGAATGGGGCTGCACAGGTATTTTTATCTATTTCTATGCTATTAACCACAAGGATTTGAAAAATGGATTTAGTCATACTGGAAAATAAGAGTTTAAAATAATATTGTTAGAAAGTATAGAAAGAAGGAATATTTTTTCAATATCAGAAGCAATTTTCCTGCATTTCCTATAAATTGAAAGACAGTATTCAAATTTAAAAACTGAGGAAAAAAAGATTATTGCTACAGTGAATAAGTTTTATTCACATTATCCATGTAATGGTAAGTTCATTCTACAATGCCTGAATTAGCAAACCAAGATGAATAAAAGGTTCATCATCTAACCATGGAATCAGTATCCTTCAAGAAGCACCCTGTAAAATAAAACAAGCCACAGACCTTTAACAACAGTTTATACCAAAATGATTGCAAGAAATCTTTCCACTTCAGGAAAAATATCTTTTAGAATTACTAGAGATATCTGATACTTTCTTTATAGATATTAGGAAATTCATGGTAATTTTATTATCCTGATACAATGCACTGCTTCTATAGACAACCTACTAATTTGAGTCTTTAGACCTTAATCTCTTTCAGTTTTTAAAGTTTCTCTGCCCTAGTAACTTTATATATACTTTCCCAAAATTAAATACCATATACATTGTAAGTTGGTAAATTGGAATAATTTTTTGGTACACTACATCTGATCAAATATTTTATGGATCATGTCTTTTTATAGTCTGAAAATAAAATACATACGTGTGTATGTGTTGACTCATTGTCACGCCTTATAAATATCACAAAAGGAAATAAAGTCCTGTACTTTCCTTGAAATTCAGACTTTTGTCAAAGCTATAAAGTTAAAAAATATTTTCTAGAGCATATCTGCAACAATATACAGTTCATATAATTCAAATGTTTAAGCTTCAGCAAGGTTCTTTTGAAATTAATTTATTGAATACTTCATTGATTAGTTTAAAGCATAAAACATAAGTTAGCCCTTAAGTGATTTCCTGGACTATTTTGCTTGAAATCAAGAAATCTCTAAAATTATACCAAAATTCTATGTAAGATTATTTAGTAAATTTTGATTGTTTCAAGTACATAAATTGCTGTCAAGTAGTAGCTAAAATGCCAATACCATAATCAGCCGTGCCCAGGCATCAGTGCATTTTAAAATTAACCAGTCAACACTGAAACTTTGAATTAAGAAAACTTCCTCCCCTAGAGCATCCAGCTAGCATCTACCAAGGAAAATCAATACTTACAGAATTGCAATCTGTTACACTTTAGAAATGAACACATTAAAATTAAAGCAGATGAAGGAAGGGGTTTTTTAGTCAGAAACTTGGTGATCAAAATCTTCCATATTTATTTGTAGGAACTCCTGCCCCTGTAAACATCTAAACCGATAAGTTGATGAGGAAGTGAGAAAAATCTGCTGTAGGTTGCAGCATTGGCCAGCCTCAAATTTCAAATAGCTTGACACACACAAGCAGCCAAACTTCTGAAACCATTAAAAGAAATCCCTGATGTTACTAGCGTTTGTCTAAACTTTCTATTCTTCAGCGAGTGTAATGTATTGGTCTATTAGATTGCATGGAGCCCCACATGGCTGGCTGGTGAAAGGGCTGAACAGGTAATGGATGTTATTTGTATAGAAGTCTTTTAAATCCCAGAGGAAAATGAAAAATACAAACCAGAGCTTGCTCTATATGGATAGTTTCTTCTTTTCTCTTGTTCTCCGTATCTGGAACAATACATTTTTTACCTTAGGGCAATACATTATTGCACAGAGAGCACCATGTTGGTTAAAAGCTGTGAGACTACTTTTAGATGAGGCTGATTGGCTAGAACTCATTAGGCTCAGGAATTATGAAGCCTACACCACTGGAGATTTACTTCAGTTTGAGAAGGCAGAAGCCTGTTTCAGTCCTGAGGGCAACTACTATAATCTGGGAACTTTCTGAAGCCCAGGCTGTTTCTGAAACTGGCAGGGCAGCTATATGTCCTTTCTCAGCACTTTTCTTTTTCTTTTTCTTTCTTTCTTTTTTTTTTTTTTTAAGTGAAGACTCATAAGGTTCTCAATACCTACTCAGTGCACAACACAAACTTTTCTTTTGGCAGGAAAGGTTAACTTAAAAATACAATGCTAAAAGTCTATATGAATCAGCTATGACAGCTGCACAAGAACACTTCATCTGGCCGGGCAAACCATGTCTCTGTAATCCACTGAAGTTCTACAAGTGGTGTTCTCAAACTGGCTGAACCAAACACAAAGAAGGAATCAATGGTCAACATTCAGCACAGAGTTGTGCAAGAATATCCCAAAATTTCACAGAATCACAGAATGGTTGAGGTTGGAAGAGGCCTCTGGAGATCATCTAGTCCAACCCCCCTGCTCAAGCAGGGTCACCTAGAGCACATTGCACAGGATTGCATCCAGGCAGGTTTTGAGTATCTCCAGAGAAGGAGACTCCACCACCTCTCTGGGCAACCTGTTCCAGTGCTCTGTCACCCTCACTGTGAAGAAGTTTTTCCTCAAGTTCAGATGGAAGTGTCTGTGTTTCAGTTTGTGCCCGTTGCCTCGCGTCCTGTCACTGGGCACCACTGAAAAGAGTCTTGTCCCATCCTCTCGACACCCTCCCTTCAGATACTTGTACACATTGATAAGATCCCCTCTCAGCCTTCTCTTCTCCAGGCTAAACAGGCCCAGCTCTCTCAGCCTTTCCTCATAAGAGAGATGCTCCAGTCCCCTAATCATCTCTGTAGCCCTTCGCTGGACTTGCTCCAGTAGTGCCACATCCCTCTTGTACTGGGGAGCCCAGAACTGGATGCAGTACTCCAGATGTGGCCTCACCAGGGCTGAGATCGCACTAAGATTGTTCTATTTAAAGGAACAATGTTTTGGAAAATGTTTTTTATACATAGGTAGAAAGCAGACACAAGTTTTTATGCGGTTCAAGAATAGAGAAATTTGTACAAATGCATAGGGAGCTGATATAGAGCTAGATTGCATATAGGCATATGAAAGTCAATATTGACTAAATTAAGATGTATATATATACACACGTTACTAGAGAAATCTAATCTTCAATAAAAAAGAAAAAGATTCATTTATTTTTGGGGAAGTTCAATGAAGAAATTTTTCACTGCTCAGCTGTAATGAAAACAACAGATATTAGAATACAGTATCTTGGATAATACTGAAAATACTGCAGTCCTATTACAAAAATCAATAGTACTCACGCAAATCCTTGGATATTTTGCTCAGACACACTTTTTCAAAAAAAAAACGGTAATAAAGGATTTAGAGAGAAGCCAAAATAAAATACTAGAAATTTATCAAAATGGAAAAAATTGTAACTGCAAAATGGTGATGGTTCTAAATGTTTCTACAATGCTTCTGACTGAAGATTAAAAAAAAATTACTTAGATAATGTTACTCTCTTCTTTACCCATTATGTCTCCCCATCAGCTTTCTTGATAAGTATCACTTCGTCTCATATACTAAAATCTTGAACATTTAGGAAGTTTGATCTTCAGGTTTCGGGGTTTTTTATCCTTGAAACAGTAAAGTCACAAAAATAAATCTTCAGATTCCTTAAAAGGAACGAAGAAGGCCTTTTGCTGTTACTATTTTCATCTGTATGGATTTAATTCCAAAGTCCTTTAAAAACTCTATCACTGTATCAATTGTTAATGCACTGAGACAGCAAAGTTTCTTAAAGATTCCAGTGGGAAATTGAGAGTATTAAAGGAGCTGTTGAAGTCATTATTGTCATCAAGATTCTTTTTCATAATTATTAAACTATTTTTAACTAGAATTCAGTCTATCCTTTTTAGTACTCAGTCAGATATGAGCCTTAAAATTTTTTAAAATTACTTAATAACAAATTCAGCAACTAGAGAGCAATAAATGTGGTTTTACAATTTTAGTCCTATGTTCACGTGTTTCAAGAATTAAAGCAAGAGCTGATCCTAGCCTGTATATTTGTTCTTAAGTATTCTTCTCATGGGTTACATCTCTCTCCAAATATCATTTTAAGAGGTTCCTACAAAAGTTATAAGATCAGCTTTATTTTGAATTAGTGTTAGCCACAAAATCAGTTCTAGTAATTATCTTCACAAGGCAGGAGAAGAGAATGTGTTGTGACAAAAATATTTTGATGTCATAGATAGGTTAACAAGTATGAAGCTTCATTAAAAAACAAAGTGGACAGTTTATTGTAAACTTCAGTTATTCTCTCGCCTTTCTAAGAGAGTATTATCTCACCTAAAATCTTGTAATGTCAACAGTAGGAGTGATCCCAAATTGTATCTCTTCTTAGTTAAAGTCTCAGTAGTTTAAAAAAAAAAAAAAAAAAAAAGAAAAAGAAATGAAATGAAAAGAAAAGAAAAGCATTGACTCACAGCCTAGATTTCTCAGTGATGTTTTCCTAGAAGCTAAATGGCAAATATTGATATATGTAAAAGTTAACCCTCAGGTCATAGAAATTTCTAAAGAAATCCACTGATATCACTCTGAAATACTGGCTTTCCTTTTATTTGGTAAAACAATAGTTGAAGGATATATTTACTTTTATTAGTAGCCCTTCTTATAGGTAACCAGTCTTAGTATTATCTAAGGATGGAATACATCATTCTTCAGTCTAGCATGGATCTTGAGAAGCCTTGTAAAAGTCATACTGTGTTGACTCAAGTTTCTGGGCAGTAGATAAATAGTTTCTACTTATGATTCACAGACTTTGATATTGAAGAAATACATCATTCAAAAGAACAATGTTTTCCTCTTGTTTCATAGCCAAAATAATACCCAGAATCAGGGTGCAAAATTGTAATATAGAGATCTGCAAACAAGTCATCTCACACAGCATTATTGTTCATTGGTAACATACAGACATGTGTACATTCATTACAAAACATACAGAATCACCATCCAGCAACACATCCTCAGTCTTTTATAACTATTCATTAACCACTTGCTATTCATAAAATACATATATACACTATATTCATAGACATAGTACTTTCAAATAAATAAAATAACAGGAATCATAACAATCCAAGTATAAAATGACTTTCTTGCTAACAAAAATTAGTTTCTTATTACTCTTCTTGAAATCAGTTATTTCTAATGTTCTTCACTATACTCCTTAAAAATAATACTCAGGGCACAGAACTGCTATATAATCTCTTTTATTCAGTAGATTAAATGCACAATACAACACAAGAGCCTGCATGTATATATTCAGGGCATCCTTCTACTCCTCATCCCATCTTCTCTTAAAGCCTTGGGATAAGAGTTGGTGGAGGGAATAATACCCAAAATAGTTGCTCTTTCATATGTTTTTTTATGCAGTTTTTGCTTGTACACATTCCCACTTCCTTTTCATTATAACTATACAACCTACTCCATACACTATACTATCAATGAGGTAGCGAGTATGCAAGACTAACTAGCAAAAATAAATAAAAAGCTTCAGAACTTATCTGAATCTCTAGTACTTGGTACCGATCTGCTATATATTATAGCGGAGGACTCCTTGCTGATTACTGGGTGTCTAAAAATTGTCTTGGTAATCCTTAATCTATACAAAAGTGTCACAGTTTGGATGTTTATGTGGAAGAAGACTGTTATGTCCAATGTATATTACTTGAAATCTTTGTAATTCCTGCCCCAAAAACAAGACTTGCTGAAGTAACCGGCAAACATGTTGCAGCCAAACAACCTGTTTCAGAAATAGAGTGTATATTGGCTCCTTCTCTCTCATATGGAAAATCTTAGATGAGAAGCGACATAATTTAATATTGCCAACAAAACTGAGCAGTTCAAGAAAATTAAGAATAAAAATGCAGCATAATAGTTGTAGCTTTGTACGAATTAAGTCTTTCTCTAGTAACAAGAGCACCATCTATAGACTAACAAAATCATCCTTTCATTGTGTTTGCCCCTTGAACACAGCAGCTTAGTTTCTGGTTTTCAAAACTGTAAAATGCTTCAGCTGTCACAAATTGATACTTAGCAATAGTTCAGTAATTGTACAGAAATTATACCAGCTAAGGGTCTGGCCCTATTTTCTTATAAATAGTTTGGGGTTTTTTTGAATAACAACTCCAGCAAAAATGAGTTGATAAAGAATATGACATTTTGCCTGAAGGGGACTTTCAATAACACTTCCTTTCACCAGTTTTTAAAAGACGAATATATAAAACATTTAAGACAAAGTTATCTGCATGAGTGGGTGGGGAAACAATGAAAAGACTGATTGCTATTAATTTGGCTTTAACATCATTGTGCTCTTTCCTATTTCGTTAGCTATACATGCCCTTACAATGCAATAAGGAACAGACTGTGAACCCATTATTCCCTTGGCAAGCAGTCATTCATTCCACTAATTTCACTGATGTCACTGAGCTAGACTGGTCACACAGTAGGTTTACAGTTCAGTCCTGAGTGACTTATTTCAAGGTTCTTTAAGATCTGTGCAAACGACCTTAATGTAAACAAACTCATATGTTGAGGATATAGTGCAAAATAACTGAGTGTTAATGTGTCCTAATAATATTATAGAACTGACAAGCGCTCACTTCCTGTAAAATATCAGCCTTTTCACATTATAAAAGCAAAAACAAAATTATCTAATGCTATAAAATTGTCAACATCCTGAGTGGTAATAAAAGTTGATTTAGATCAAAGAAAAAAAGATTGTGAATTCAACCTCCCCCCCACAAAAAAAAACAACACCCAAGCTTTTGGAATAACTAATGAGTAGACACACATGAATGATAGTGACTTATTCCAAATCACTTCTGGTTTTTTTCTGCTTTGGAAATAGGTTAAACTAAACCAGAACGGAGCACTAACTAAAGCAGAACAGAACACTATGAAACATATGTTTTTAGGAATAACCACATGGAGTAACTATTCCAAAGATTTATTCACAGCTAATGCTAATAATAGCTCTAATTTCAGTCTGTGCTTATTTACATGGAGTAGGAAAAAGCTGTTGTAATACATTTTACATTTACATTTAAGCCATGTAATGTAGCACAAGATTTTCCCCAGTTGCAGCTGCATATTATAATAGGATGGGGGCAGGGAACAAAATCTTGCATTTTCTATTGTCTTTTTCCTGCCGCAAAAGTGTAATAGTAACATCACAGATTTCCTGACACCTTTCTTAGGTACTGAGGAGAAACACAAGTAGTGTGTTTCTTTATCTGAAAGGGCAAATTTGTAATATGCAGTCAACAAAAAATGGATTTGCTCAACTTTTGCTCAAACAGTCATCTGAGTAATCTTATTAAGGACAGTTAGACTCCTACCAGAAAACTTTAGGCCAAGAGATTTCCAAAAAGACAGAGATTAACACTACAGTTACCAGGTTCTTATCTGAAATCATTAATAAAGATAGGTATTTATTGGGCCTAAATATGACCTTGCAGTGATATAAATCCAATTTCCTTAGTTTCCTTGGTTTATTCCACTAGAGTAAAAGGTTTCACTCTGTTTCTTATACTGTTTTTCTTTTTTTTTTTCCTTCCCCCCCCCCCCCCCTTTAAATGAACAGTTTCTAGCTCTGTTCATTTGCCACGGCTCAAGACAGGACAAGACAAAGTCAAGAAGGAATTAAATTTCGCAGCAAAGCCCTCCTTAAGAAATCTGAGCTAACTGTCAGTTAGCAACTAGCTGGTCAATAATAGCTAGGAAAAGTGATTGCCCTCCCAAAGGAAATAGAGCAGGGCTAAGAGCAAGGAGGACATGCTGTTAGAGGGAGAACTGTGAGGAATGCTTGGAAGAGGAGAATAATACGAGCTTTCACTTTCTCACAGCTCTGTGACCAAAACACAAATTGTGTCAGGATTAGGATTGTCATTCACCCATTAGCATTTCAAGATGGTTTTGTAAATGGACAGATGTTAAATCTTGGTCACTGCCATTTCCCCCCCCCCTTTTTTTTTTCCCTATATATTATTATTTGTTTTAAAGTAGTGTTGAGGAGTTCCAAGTTGTAGACCATGATCCCACCATGTGAGAACTGCAGAACTGCAAAATGGAAGGCAAGTCATTACCTTGTATGCAAGTCATTACCCATGGTCATATACTATTTTGTAGAAGACAGAAGATGTTAGAACCAGACCAACAGAGGAATACCAAGAAAGTAAATCTCTTCATCAGCTTGATAGTGTAAGCACAGCAGACAGATGTCCAAGCATTACCAAGTTATCTGTAGTTTTTAAAGGAAATAAAAAAGTAGCTTTGCTACCTTGCAAAACTCCTTCACCTTCTGCAAAGTTACATGGGAGAAAAATGTTTACAGCTGGAGAGGAAGTTACGACCTTACACGTATGCAAAGACCCCTAACAGTATACTGACTTATGGTATATACAGTAGAAAATAGAAGGTTGTTAAAGTTGAAAAATGGAAAGTTGGATGAAAGTGGATGATGTGGACCAAAATGACAAGTTAGGAAAGTCATCTTTGTAGCAGCAATCTTTACAGAGATAAGAAGAGAAGACCGAATTTGTCAAAGTTGAAATATAGACTTATGAAATGATGGAAGACTGACAGAGTTTCAATTACGGGGATTGATAGCTTAGGGTAGTCATAAAGATGTTATGCAGAAAGAATATGAAAGACCTACAGATGGCCTGAAGGGGAAATACTAGAGAAGTTCTCAGACCTGTTTCCTGCATTGAATACAGTAGTAAGCTTCTTCGGGGCTAGAAATAAGTTGTTGCATCATCTCTGTCCACTGTGGGAGAATTCAGAGAATTCAAAAAGTTCTTGTATAATACCATATGAGACTCCAAACTGATTTCAAAGGATTTATTATTAAATCGCAGTTTAACTCCTCATTCTCTTTATTAATTTAAGGACAAAACTTTAATAATTTAAGCATGAAAGAATTCACTAAGGGCAGGAGGACACTGGAGAATGCATTAAGACTACCTTTCTGAGTAAGAAAATATTACTGTTCTGCATTCTTTTAACTGAGGATAAACTAATTAGTAAGTTTGTGCAATGAACACTAAACTCATGAAAATAACTGCCTGGCATAGAGAATGACTGTCTAATAAGATTTCCATATAGATAAAGTAATACAAAGTAATGTCAAAAGCATTTATTCATAGTATTACAGCCTGCTACAACCTAAAAAGCCTGGTTGGGAAAATGGATTTTCATTATTTTCTACAAGGTAGACATATGCAATGACTAAAGTTACCACAGGAGAAGCAAAAACTGACACCTCACTTTTACGTTTTATGTAATTCTCCCCCACCTATTTCTATTGGAAATTGTGTCCTTCCCTGTTGGAACAAAATGCCATTTTTCTAGCCCAAGAAGAAGAAATTCTGATTCCCTAAGCAAGGCTCTCACTGAGGATAGCTAATAGATTTTCTTTTGATGGATTTTTCTCATTTATTTAATCCACCAAGAGCTGCTAGGGTGGTAGTAGGAAGTACATTTGCCAACAGTCGAATTGTGATTATCACAATCATGACATTCGGCTTTTGCCTGCCCAGGCAGCAAACAAAAAGATATTGAATCTGGACCTTTGTGCAGCAGGTTCCTGGCAAACACCACAGGACGTAGTTGTGTGCGTGTATTTTCATAAGGATTTGAACAGATGACAGAGTTTCTTTTTAATCCAACATCATGTACATGATCTTACTTTTTGCACAGCTGGAAACAAATTGCTAGCAATGTTAGAAGCCAGAAAGGTCACCTGATTCAGTGTAGTTTCAGAATCAAAGAAAAGCTCGAGCTTTCCTATCCATACAGATTTTTCTTTATCACACGTCACCATATTAAGAAGGTCTGTATATTAGAGCCACGAGTCTGTTTGGATTTTCACCTGGCTACTGTGAAGTTATACTTTATTTGTGTGCAAACTTTTGCCATTCTTTCCCAGTCCTAAATGTTTAGCAGTTTCAAGAATCCAGCAGGTAGCTTCAGGTAGGAGCAGAAACTGGTGTTTGGATCTTGGTGTTTCTTAGTTTCATTTACAAAGGATGTGTATTTCTGAATACAGATGAAATGAAAGAGGGTTTTTCTTCCGTTCACTTCTGTTCCCAACTCTTGCCCTTCCAGCAAGCGCTGTACCTAAAAGTTACCTGAAAGCTTTTGCCACAGGTTCAAACTATTTGGTTTTGCCATGTTTCTATCATGTAGAGATGTGAATGCTTCTGAGAGCCAGTGCTCCAGTTCCTGCTCTATACACTGAGTATACGAGTATGAGAGAGGCTACATTTTGGTGATTGTTCCAGATTCATAGCTCTTTCCATAAATAAGGTTGTTTTTACATGTTTACTAGCAATAGAAAGTAGCTACTATGTAATGATTTCATTTGACTAGGAAACCTTGCTTGGCCACTCACCAGAGGGCTATCAGGGAATTTATTTGCTGCATCCGCTGCACGCCTGAAGTCCCCCAAGCCTAAATGGCCGACCCACCTCCCTGTGACGCTGGGCCGCCCAGGGCCTTTCACGGGGCGCAGGCTGGGCTGTCTGACCCCTGACAGTCACTGCTCTAACTCGCGGCCTCACCAGCTCAGCTCGTACAGCCCTGGTGCCCCACATTCCCCCTCCATCATGTCATGCTTTTTCCCAGAATCTCAAAGGTGCACGACATTGGATTTGAGCTCTTCATTATCATATCATCTACTCTTCAGAAGGGAAACAGGATATGTAGTAACAAAATGAACGCATTCCTCTTGATAAACATGTTAGAATTACCTAAGTACTTCAGAAATGGTTTTATACTTTCCTAAATCAGAATCTGTTTTCTATATGCTTTGAGTACTGTCTCATTTGTCAAAGTGCCATTTCATTGGGATTCCCTGCAAAATAAGAGTATTGTTCTATTGGATTTTAGCTGAATCTGACCTAAGTTCAATTTACTATTTAAAATTAATTCTCTTTAAAAGTCTATCCAGACAGGCAATGCAAGATGATCTTAAACTTAAGAAATATAAATTCTGGAACTTGCTGACAAAACTCTGAAGTATAAAAAGTGCATTTCATGGCACCTTTGGAAGTTTTTGTCCTGTATCAGAACAAAAGCAGAAGCTTTCTAATATTCTGCTTTTGCAAAAATTGATAAAATGTTGATTTTGAATCAAGCAGGTCTATTTTATTCAGCAAGCCTTCTTCACTTGGGTCTCTCTGTCAGTGCTAAGCTTTGTGAAAATCCATACACTCTATGCAATGCCTGGCTTCAGCAGAACTCTATTTTGCTGAGTTATCCTAAGCACAGTAAAACTGTCTCATGGACATTTCAACAAAGTTTTTTTTACATAAGTGTTACAATTTTGGATAGACATAATACTATTATGAGAAAGATATAATAACAGTGAGTAAATGTCATAATGTAATTTGGAAGAATATGAATATCACAAAAAACAATTTTACACCAGGCTGGCTGGGATATTTAACAAAGTTTTATGTAGCACAACTCAGAATGCCATTAAATTAAAGTGAAATTAAATAATGTCTTGATGATATTCAAATGAAAAAAGCAGCAGGTTTAGAATGATATTTGTCAGAAAAAGTAATTTGCAATGGAATGTGAAATGCATAAAAGACTATATGAATAGAATTAATTTACAATTTAAAACGGGTATTTCCATCTTTGATGGCATGAACTAGTTAGAAATTTTTGTTCAAATAAAGAAAATAATGATTTTTGTTTGCTTGCTTTAAAGCAGAGAAAAGCAAAAAAAAATTATAGCTAAACTATCTCCTAAGGCTTGAGAACTTAATTATTCTGAAACATCTAGAGGCTTCAGAGAAAAGTAGCAAGAACATACCTGGTGTCATTTCAACAGTTTTAACTTGTGAGGTCTGTTTCTAATAATTGTGAATACATAAACACTAAAATGGTGTCATAAAATCTAAAAACAAAAATACATTTTTTAATCAAGCCTATTTCAGCTAGATGTGTTTTAAATTAAACCTCTGGCTTAAAGACTGTTTGCAAGCCACTCTCAAAAATCAACTAGTGGAACTGTGAGCTGTAAAGTACAACGCTGGTTGAAGTGATTAGTAAAATAGAGCACAATACAAGAATATATTATCTGAGGTTGCAGAATATCCAAACGTGATATCATCCTTCTAACACATTTAGACAGAGTACAAGGGGTGGGAGTAAATCAACAAAAACAGCGTCCAGGCAAACTGACCTTTTTATGGGTGTATGTATCCAACAACAGACCAGGCACTGCTTCCTCCCAGTGCATGGCCCGCTTGCAGGGCTCAGTCATTAAGCGTGCCAAGTAGTCACTGCTGTAACTAAAATAGCTAGAGGAAGATAGTTAATGTTGAATGGCTTTTAATTTTAGCTAAATACTTTTCCAGTAATATTCTTTCCCATATGATTATCCAATCACCACCAGAGATTACTCAGTTGTAATAAGTGGAAATGTGAGATCAGATGAAATTTTTTTTCTTTTTACTTTTTTACTTTTTTTTTTTCAATCTAACATCCTCAGATAGATAGCTTTGCCATTACTGCTGTTTATCTAGCCATCCATGGGAACTACAGACATTCTCCAATGACAACGTTCATTAAATAACTCAACAGAAAAGCATGTAATGTCACATCTGCCTAGCACTATCTTACTAATAAAATGATCCAACAGACAATTTTGAAGTACAAGTGCTACATTAAATAAAGTCTGTATCCCTGCTGTATATTATCTGCAATGAGACACTACTAGCTGTCTTAACAAAAACAGGTCATTTTCCAAATAATCAGAATGCTAGGCAATCCCAGTAGTATAAATATAGTTAATATATGTTTATTATTAGACAAGTGTTTTTGCATTTTTACAGTTATAAACAAATTTACTGATCAAAAGCAATGATGATTCTTGAAGAGTACAAAATTTCCACTTACCCACTGCTTTTTTTATTCATCATAGATTTCATCTAAATACAGTAGAGACAGTTTAAGTTGTCCTATGAAATTCACTGCAATTTTGGACTACTGAAATGGCAGACTCTATTTCACTAAGCTCAGTGTAACAATCTGTGAGAACAACTTATGGGTTTGTCAATCAGAACAGTTGAGGCCTGTTATTTATAACCGCAACATCCAAGGCGTTAGGGAATCTCACACTGATAAAAATTCATTTGAGCTACCTTAAAAAAATATGCACAGTGATATAATATGGTAATAGCAGTATATATAAAAGGAAGGGAGCATGGATGTTAATTTTGCATGCAGTCCTACGCTCACCAAATCTCACATTTTCCCTTTGTGTTTTTAATTTAGGTAATAACCCTTTCTCAAGTGCATCTCTTGGAGCCAGCTGCTAAGCAAACAGACCCTTGGATAACAAGATACGGCCATGGGTTTGCAAATGCAGAAAAGAAATCAGCGTACAACTAAGCAAGCAGCTACTTTTTTTTTTTTTAATGTTAATACGTTCAGTTAAATCAGCATAATTGTCCATTTCACCCTTTTGCTGCCAGCTGGAAAAAGTTCTGGAACATGGATTTAAGCAGCATGCACTAAAGCTTGTGGGTACACTTGACTTGTCCTATGAATGTGCACAAACTCATGCTCTGCTTACAGGTGAGAACTAACTCCACTTCTTTCCTGAGGTATATCGTGCAAAGATTTGATTGTCCTAAAAACATTCAGAATTTATATGGGTATTTTGGAGGTGCTGCTCATTCCTACTTTGACCCTTTCTTACTAATGCAATGATTTCACATCAGGCTGCCAGAATGAGGTGCATGTGAGCTTTGATCAGAAAGGTTTTTACAGAGGAAAATTTCTTGGCTAAAAAACTCTGGCTTAAATACTCAGAACTGTTTAAGTGGACAGAATTCCACCAAAGTCAATAGAATTATGGCTTTCAGTCATACAGATCTTACAGAAGACGAAAGAACAAAGCTCACTACTTACCTTCTCCTGTCTTTGTTTGGTTTTGGTGTGATTGTCAGTTTAAGGAAAAGGAAAATGCTTGGTCATTAAGGAAAAAGGAAATACCAAACTTTTGAAAGTAAAAAATTCCTCTGTAGCTTGTGGGGAATGTGGAATACTACTATTCACAAAGGGTGGACTTTTATTTTGGGAACTTCAAAAAGGAGTGTAACTAGCACAGGAACAATGAGATAAAATTAACACCAGCTTATTTCGGGGGCAAAAGGAAAAGTCATATCAGTGACAGTGAAACTATCTTGCAAGAGGTATACAGAAATATTGTCACTTTGGAAATTTAAAATAAAATTGAGAAAAGGGAAAGAACATCACTTTAGGAATCCAAATATTTCTTAGCAATTAAAATGGATGAAATATTTCACTTGATCTCTGGAATTTATGTGCCTAATTGAACTTCTGTGACTATAAGTGGATAAGACTAGAAACCCCCAGATGTACAGGAGACACTGTATGGGGATCCCTGCACATGATGAGACACACGCACTCTGTGTAGCACACACACAACAGAACTCTAGCAGGGTTGTAAGAGTCACTTGAAACATGTTTGGCCCTTACAAGTGCCATGCACAGTAATATGTCCCACTATCCTAAGTATGTGAAATTTTCTTTAAAAATATTAAAGCAAATCGCGTATGTTAGAGGACAAAATCTGGCTGAGTCCTCTCACTCAGAAGTTAAGACTTTAGACATACAGCAGGAAAGTTAACAAACTTAGAGACTCTGACCCATGCACTTGTTTCCTGGAAAGTACATTGTGACATTTCAATTCAAAAGGAAATTCTTAGAATTAACCAATATCTTTTATAAATCTTTTTGCTTCTGTTATATTTAAAAGTTAAATGTAGATATAAGAATAACCCCGGCTACACTAGACAGAGTATGTGGAATCCCACATAATTATCGTACATGCTTGTAGGACATCAGAGAGGGTAAAACAATGGAAAGGTTTTTGTATTTTCGCTACTTTTAAATAAAGTGTCAAACACTGAAAACCTAATAATGTTGGTAAACTGACGAATTTCCTTTCCAGCCAGATTCTTCCTGATGCTCATCTTAACATGGAAAGATAAATACTAAGTACATCCTAGTGCTCTCTTCTTGATGCAAAGAGACTCCACTTTTCTTCCTGAATAGAGCAGACTGGGAATTCTACCATACAATGTCTTTTTTCCCCCTTGCAAAAGCAGTGACCCACCAAAACTTTCCATGAGAACTATGGTCTATTAAACTTCCTTAAGGAAAAAGGAACACCCTTTTCTATTTAAAGGTGTTATTCTAAAGATGAAAACAGAGACAAATGGAAAGATTTCAGCCACACCTACAAAGCCAGTATCTCACTGAGTAAGACCACCTCACGCTGGGGTGTTAGGACTACGACTTGAGTGCTCAGCTCTTCTGTCCAGGAAAAGTTCTGAAGGTAGATTCACCAGAGTTCAGCTAGGCAAGTTCTCCAGCTAATGGACATTAGATATTCTGAAATGGTCATGGTCTCTCTGTCTTCCAGAGAAAAAAACAGAACCCAGACAACATGGGAAAGTGAATAGCTTTTTCATTTAGCTCAGTGGGGAAGGGGAATTGCCTGGAATTTTGAGAATTATCACCAAACCCTGAATGTCTATGCATACTCCTACAGTGTAACATTGAGGTAGGCAGCTCTAGGTTACTTTGCAAAGTAACCTACCTGCAAACCTCAGCTTCCAACAAGCGAAGCACAGCTCAGCTGTGATAATTTTCTTTAACCATCTTCATAACATAATAGCTAAATAAGAACAAATTATATTGTCCAGCGTTATAAAATAGATGAAAACAATTATATGCAATAACTGCTTTTGACAGGTTTTCTTAAGTCCCAAGTACAGTGAATAAAACACATTTTCCATAAAAATCTTGTAAGACAGTTTTAATGAATTTTTCAAGGTCTATTAAACTACTGTATTAGGTGGTTCTCCTGATGGAGCAATCTCATTACATTATTCAGAAAGAAATAAGGTACTAATGTTATAGGATTTCTTAAAATTAGTTAAAAAGCAATTTGTTGGACTTTGTTTATGCTCACAGGGTTTAAAAAAAAGGGGGGGTGGGTTGCAACAAGTAATGTTATGCTGCGTGTAAGTAGAACATAGAGCATCACACAAAATAATAATTCCTTTGCATTCTACAGCTGGGAAGTGCTTCAAGCTTCAGGGTAGGACAGCCTCTTTCCACTAGATCCCTCCTCCTCCTGTCATCTTTACTTTACAAACCTGAGAATGAGCCTTAATGCCTGAAAGCTCTGAACCAAAAAACACCAGGAGGTCCCTACAGCTGATGCATAATTAACAGAAAGTAAATCAGTTGCTCTGTATAGAAGATAAAGTAAAAGCCCAGTCAAAATAACCAGCCTCATCATGACATTCTCTTTGCAATAGAAATTAATTTTGTGAACTGCAGGAGTTCAAAATAAACATGTGAGTACTAAAAAGACCTATTGTCATCATCTCAGCATGGAGAGAAAGACTGAAAGGTACTTTCAGAACACGGGTTACACCTTCAGGACTGTTCTGCATACAGACAATATTTTTCCCCTGTGACCTTCAGAAAAGAGGGGAATAAACAGTGCCATGTCTTCACAACTGGAACATCTGTTACTAAGAAGTTGGCACAAATTTATACTCTTAGATGACCATCTGAATCTAACCGTAATTGATGGGCATGGTACATGCAGGGCTAAAATGACAGAGCTTTACTGATTTTCCCTGGGACCATGGCTCCTCAGTTCTAAGTACTAAATTATGTTAAAAGAGCATGAGATTTCTTGAGCATTTGCCGAGACAAATATTCTCACATTTTACAATCTATAATCTTTTTTTCATGCGAGTCTAAAGGGAAACTGGACAAGCTGACATAAGAGAAATCTCTTGAAGGTTACTAAATACACAGAAACTCAGAAAGTCCCTGTCCGAAAATAGCTGGAGTCTGGAAAAGCATTACAAGGAAGCACAGATATACTTATCCTGCTCCGGTTTAGATATCTGCTTATAAGCACTGCCAGAAATGGGCTAAATGGACCCAGTAGAGGTCTCTTATGTTCTTGTTTCATACAAGATATGATCTAGGTAATTGCAGCTCCTTGTAGGCAATAAATAAGTGTGTGATTAGTATACTAAATACAAAATATCCTTCCATCTTATAACAATACAGCTTTTCATTAAACAAATTCAAGCCACTTAGAAGTGTTTGAAGTGAAGCATTAAGTATGTTATATATCAAAGTAAAAAGCAGGAACACAAAATTGGCAGTTGTCAAAACCTCCTCAGATTTTTGACCCCACCCAGATTCTAGATATTTCTCTAGACTCCAGATTATTCTAACCTAACTTCTTGAAAAGTCTTTTTTATCCCTCCTAATACCTTTGAGCATTTTTCTATGGCTCAAAAATATTTGTTTTCCAAAAATTATTTCCCATGAAAAATAACTTATAGTTAAGAAAAATGTACAAAAAGAAAACATGCTTCTTTCAGATATTCCTCCTTTTTCATTTAAAAGAATTATCTCTAATTAAATGATGGAAAGTGCAACAAAAAAAATTCTAAGATATCTCAAAATATATTACCAAGGTGGGGGGAAGGGGGAAGTCACGAGAATCTTATAAGATACTCCAAACAGAAGTAACTCCAAAAGATTTCACAAACATACTTTATCAAAAAAATAATTAGCTTGTTAAGGAATTCATAAGCCTGCAATGCATGACCACAAACTTTTTTTCATGCTTGCTCTAATCTAACAAAACATTTAAGCACCTCTTTTTGTTGTGACCAAGACATCTCTATTCCTAGATTTTAAAGGTTAAAGAAGTTTCTTAAATACTGGACAGCAGCAAGATTACATACTTTTTTCCTAAACCAAGCCTTCTCCTAGGAAAGTATTGCAGCAGATGAATCATTGCTTCCATGACTTTGTCCTGTGTTTTGGGTCACCCCGCCTTTTAACAGTAGTACAGTGAAAGGTGCAGATAACACACACACATATTGAAATACCAAGGCACAAAGGGAGACACAGAGGGACCTACCTTCTCTGTGTCCTAGGTTTGTACATTTTATTCCCATTCTTATAAATACTTTAAAAGAAGAGTTTCCACGTTGAATACTTCTCAGCATTTTGTGTTAAAATAGCTGCTAAATTCTGATACTATAAAAAAATTACACAACTGACCTTATTTATGTCGCAAAGACACAGGGTACAAATCTGGATGAAGCGTGAAAGACCTCCTACGAGAGCAGTCACTATGATGTGCAAATGAAAGATGTTGCACTTAAAAATTTCAGGAAGAACATAGAAAACAAATAGTTAGAAATGGCAGATATTTTGATTCTCTCAGTTTTCACTTATGCACTCACTGAACTATGCTCAGCGACCTCCTGACATCAGTTCACTCCTAAAATGGAACTATAGTTTTTAATAGAGTAACTGTTTTAGGGAGAATATTTTGCACTATTTCAGACTACGTTTTCTTAACAAAGAGTCTGTAAAGCAGTATCAGTTGTCTACAGTATTGCACTCTTCATTTGAAATGATTATCAATACCAAAAAGAATTTATGAACAAAAACTATTTCCCACCATTTATCTGTCCCCTTCAATCCTGATATAAGCTAATAAATAACTAAGCTTTGTGGTTTTTTTTAACTGATCCTAATATTCATTTCAAGCCTCCCCTCAAAAAAATCATTCCAAAAAGATTCTGTCTGTATTTATTTGAATACAATAAAAGTAATTTTTAACTCAAATATTTTAAGCTTTGCTGTTTAACTTCATCAGATTTGCAGGTTTGGGGCAGGATTCAACACAATTCAAAAAAAGTATGATTTTTTTCTCACAGCCAACTCTAAAAGCTTCTTTGAAGAAGTCTCAGCCTTCACAGTCACTGAACAAGTGTCCACCAGTGAGTGGTATAAGCCTCCTTTTGAGTTTGTCAAAGTAATAGCAGCTACACCGGGTGGCATCCCTGCTGAGCAGTATACGCAAGCATGGCAGCAGCCCATCACTCAAGTAACCTGTGCTGGAGTGTGTTGTACCCAGCCTTTTTGCCATTTTCTCTTTGAGCTACTTTCTATTCAGGACTATGCCAAACATGCAACCAGCTGCCACCAGTTTAACATACTTTTCTAAGATTTTGGATATTTTGGGCATATGCAAATACAGTCCATGTCTGTTGCCATTAAAGCAAATGGGATTCTAGCCACTGACACAAGCAGGAATAGAATCAGGTTAATAATAAGTTAAATAAATCCTCATTGGTACAGAGGAATCTTCAAGCTGCCAGAAGAATGTCCCTCTCCAGCACAAAAGCAAGTCAGAAAGGCAAGGGTAAGAGGTTCCCGCTGGAACGCGTGCACAACTTCTTTGTGTTGGCCTCACGGATGCAGATTTTATTCCCGTGTTTTATAACATGCTCTGTTTTTGTGCCTCTGCGCCTCTGGATTCAACACTGAGGATACCTCAGAAATACACACTGCATTTCAGAGGATGATGCTTTGAAGCATCTTTCAACTGGCTTAAATTTGGAACAGATACTTTTAGAACAGATAATTTTGGAACTGATTCTGTATTTCATTCTACCTTCTTTCTGGCACGAAGGAGAAAAGAAAACAAAAACAAAAGAACAAAAAAAAACAACCAGAAAAAACAGAAGGTCACCCTTCCAGCAGGACTGAATTTACTGGCCCTGAAAGTGACTGAACATAGTAATTTCAGAAACATTAATAGTAGCACATTATATATATACACACATAAATTAAGCAAACAAGTTCAGGACAAGCCATTTTGACACAGACATGAGACAAAGTTTTCTGCAACTAAAATTATAGCCACGTTGTTTAGAAGAAGTCTGTATCATTTAAGGCCCAAGAACTATACAACTTCTACAACTGCTTTTACAGTAATATTTATTGGCTTTGATTCTCATGGTACTCAGTTCTACGAGAGCGTTAGTGCCCTGGAAACAGCCGAGGGCACTGAAATCTTTGATCATTCCAGCATTATTTACTGTCCACTTCTGTGACAAGAATACCTTTTGATAAGGAACTAGTTTGGATACTGTCTTGTAAAGCATCCTTTCCTACTGCTCAGCATGACTGAATAAGGTTTGGCAAAATATTAGCAGTTTATCCCTTCATCTTTGTCATTAAAAGAACAGCTTGTGAACTCACCCTGTCATCACTATAGTCTTAACTCTTTTTCTTTTGATATGGTCAAATAGTTTTGTGCAAATTTAGCTCCTTCATCATATTTTTTTTTGGGGGGGGGGGGATGAGGGGGTTGCTACTTGATATATTTGTTTGATCACCTGACTCTCCATATGACTTTCCTTATAGCTGTTTGATCAGTGTCATGTTCTGGTTATCTAAGTACATCCATCAAATTAAACTCTCTTTTTCATTTGAAAAGCTGTTTATTGTGATTTCACAGCTCTTCTATGTCTCTTCTATTGAGAAGTGCAGAAATAGTACTGCTCTGTCATGAGAAATATGTACTTTCTACGTTTATCAAAATAGACATTCACAGATGATTTCTAAGGCATCCACCACTTTCCATAGCTTAATAGCTAAAAAGTCGTAGTTGCAGAAGTAGCAGTAGTAATGCCTAGTGACATTATGTGCCTTAGAAATTGCCCAGGCAAAAACCGGTCTGGAGATGCAGTAAAGAGAAAACCTTGTTAAAGAAGAGGGTGCAGAATCAGAATCTGTATCTTCTTTTGAAGTTCCGCCTCTGAGATTCTAGGTAGCACTCCTGATTTCAATCCAAACTTCCAGAAATAAAGCAGACAGTCCAATTCATAGACTTAAAATGAGAAAAATCAGTCAAACAAATCCTAAAATAAGCATAGTAAGTAATTCTTAAACTTTTTGTATCAATTTTATTACCTGGAAATGAAGCATTTAGCCTGCCTTAAAAGTATCACATGGAAAACAATATTCAACTACAACCTTCATTGTTTAAAGAAAAGTGTTATGATCAAAACAAAAAAGCCTTAAAAATATAGGGGTTTTGTGAGAATAGCTGGTATTTATTAGTAACAACCTCTTGCTCCCTCCCACTTCTATTGCCTCAAAATGCAACAGAAAACAAAACTTAAAGAAGCTTTCCAGTGTCAAAAATCATGCATGTTCAACCTGACATTTTTTAATATGTTGTTTTAGAAATGGCTTTATGCCTGCTTTCTTGAATGCTCTTTAAAAATCTAAACATTTCTTTCAAATTTAATAGAGTAATAAGGTGTATAAGTTACAATTATGTAAGACATTTTAGATTGGAAAAAAGTACTCTAACTACTATGTAAACAAGTAACATCCAAAGAATGTCAAATAAAAAGTGAAAACAAATTGTTATGAATAAAGAAAAGTAGCTTTCAAGGCTTTAGTACAAATTGCATTAAAAGTTTTAAGATCAAAAAGAGCAAACCTAATTTTGTTGGTTTTCTGTTAAGCAAAGCCCTAGTATTTAGGGTATGAAAATCAAAGCCATCCTTGTATAAAAGAGTTATCTTTTTAATAAATAGATCCAACTACCCATAGCAAAAGTGGCAAAGCATGTGGATGTTTTGGAATGGTCTATGCATATGTACTAATCCATCTTTACTATAATACATGAAACTCATTGCTGAGTATCTTATATGCATATAAAATCACTATGAATAATTCAGAATCTTGCAGTCTGGTTGCCTATGATAAACGTCAGAATGATTCAACCTCAGATTTATATGGAAGGGTAAATGCAAAGCAGCTTGCAACTCACTGTAGATTTAGTTAGATATTCCAAATGCCAATAACAGGAAAGACTGCTGCAGTCTTTCCTACATCAAAGAGAACAGAGGAGTGAAGACTATATCAAATTAATAGGTCCAAATGTCTAATAAAGTAATTACCATGACTAAATTATAATATACACATAGTCACACAGACGGTTGCATTTTAGGCAACTGTCTGAAACACCTAGCAGCTTTATAATTAAATGCTGCTTCAGTTTATTTGGCTTAGAACTAGGGCACCTTAGCCCTACTACAATTACAGCCTCGGTTTAGTATTAATGTGAGTTTTCCAGACGGTTTTGCATCTCTCCAGTAATCTTATTAACTTTCTTAAAAATCAACAAGTTTGAAGGCAGATGCTGCGAACTTGCTGTTCTTCTGCCCTTTCAATTCATGAAAGTTCTGGATCCTTAAAGAATACAACTAACTCTTTCCATGATATAATCAAGCTAAATACTGTTGCTTCTCATTAACACAACTACTATGCACATGGATGTGACTTATCAATTTTCCTTTCATAGAAGCAATTCCTTATTTTTTTTCTTTTTTACTCTATTTTCTCAGACTATAAGTCTAAGGTTCTTTTTTTTTTTTTCTTTTCTTTTGATGCTATTTCCACCGCTAAGTGCTAGCCTCTCCTACTGCCAGGAAGTTACATTGAGTTACAGCAGCTGAGAATCTGACAGTATTGCTCAGTATTTACTTTTAACTTATTATTAGATTTTTAAAATACAATGTTTTAATGAATTGAAAACAAAAATGAAGTTCACTGAAATGTAGTCAATGGGTAAAAACCTGGCTCCAACTCACTAGGGGGGTTTAACAGTTGTTGGAAGTTGACTAGAACTCAACCTAGGCTGCATTTTTGTTTGGCTGCTTTTAAGAGACTTCTAAGAATTTTTGACAATGATAAGTATATCTGTTTGTGGATACTTACTGTAGGCATTTTAGATCATTGTTACTATAGGGGAGCAACCTCATACTGAGCAACCTAGTGCTGCTGAAGTAGAAAAGGATTCTAGCATTTATTCAATAGAACTGAGATCTGGCCTCTGGAGTACGACAGAATAACAAAAGCATGAGAATACAGCACTAACAACTGTATTAAGACAACAACAAACACAGTCCACATCTTACCATTTCCTTGATTAAATAACAATGAACGAGACACTAAGAGAAACATGTTATACAGGCAGATGCAACCCTTTTTTCTAAAGGTGAGGCACCACTTGATTGCTACAGGCTCAAGTAGATTCAAAGGCATGATTTTCACATCATTTCGTTTAGATAGATTCTATGTAAAGTCCTAATTCAAATGAAAAATAGCTGGTAAGTAGAGTCTAGATGTGAAAATTAAACTTTTTGATACCTGCTTATGCCTTTCACACAGCCTTCATAATGATAGGGAGTGCCACCAGTGAAAGACATGCTTACATCAACAGAGCCTTGATGGACTGCCCCGTTTCTGTGAGTGGATATGATTCTCAAAATCACAGATGATGTGTGATAATTAGCAACATAATATGCTGAATTAAACCCACAGAAGTTCGTCCATCAGCGGTTCATCCAGCTTTGGGAATGGAGCTTCTGTTTCCACCATCAGTTTCTTAGTTTTCCAGTTGAGTTGCCAAATGGGAGTTAGTGCAGCATCACTAAATAAAAGATGCTGTATCACGAATCAGCTTGACTGCAAGAACCCCACAGATTTAACCATCAGAAACACTAAATGAAAAGCTAGGGCTTGTTTTCTGTGCAGTAATTACACTGGAAATTTTTCATAGAAAATGTCCAGTCCTTCATGATACAAGCTCCAAATTTGCTTAGGTGTATTTGCACATATATACTCACATATCCATACATACATCACATATCAAAAGGATACACTTTTAACAAAAACAATTTCTTTCAGGTGAAGCGCATAATTCACATGCTCAGACAAGGAAAAACACTGTGACGGAGAACTCAGACTTGGAGGTAGACTTTTGCCTTAATCACTAGCTTCAGTTCTTTGTTTTTACCCAAAACACTCTAATCTTTCTCTATTCTTGGCGATCTATCACCAGTTATGGTGTGACTCCATACCAATGAAAACTAATAATCAGATATGCTAAATATCTCTTTAAAGTTCTTTAAAGATAAATCTATATTTCACATTCCTAAAAACAGAGCAACTAGAACCAGAGAATGCAACAACGTTATTATAAGTTAAGTCATTACAGCCATGTATGTTTTTTGGTAGTAGTGAACATATAATAGGATGTAACAATTTGGCCTCCCCTCCTGATTTATGCTGCAAGATTGCTTGCTGTAAATCACAATTTTACAGTGTGACATTTTACACTGAGGGAAATTAATTGTAGCTCTCAATCAAATAAATCTTTTTTCATATCAGTTGATTGATTTTTTTTTTTTAAATAGAGGACTGTGTGACAATTTATTCAATCACAAAACACAAATATTGCTTTCAGCTGACCAAATGTCTGAGCCAGGAGAGAGATCCTCAATCACAGGCACATTAGCAAATATTGCTTATTGATGAAGACACCACAAAAGCACAGCAAAAAAATAAAAGAAAGTGACCATATAGGAGAGAAAGTAAGGACATCATAGAAGGTTAAAGATTCACAATCTTCAAAATAATGCAAACTGATTTGAAAGCAAGGTTAGATTTGTAAATGTTAAGAACATATAATTGAAGAATTAATTTAATTTACTGTCAGTTGAACACAGCTAATGTAAATTACAGACAACTGTATTGGGTCATTCTTGATTGAATTAAATGCTATCTATCATTATGACATTATTAAAGGCTTTTAAAATTCTGTTGTTAAAAGCAATCAATTTTAAATTAAACTATGTGTATACAGTCAGTGTCCAAACCAATGAGGAGGCAAATATGTCTTACAGTGATACTGGTGATTTACACCACCAAAACTTCCAATGTAAAATTTAATCAAGTCTGAATTTGAAAAACAAACAAAGTTTTACTACATTTTGCCCATTAACCTCCTTCCTTTTAAATTTCTTCCTGGTCAGCACTTTTTATGCCTGGATTGAACTTTGCTGAAAATATCATTTTTGAGACCCTCAGCATTTTGAGCCTGATTTAAAGTCCATTAAAGACACTGAAAAAGTTTCTATAGACTTCAGTGAGGCCTTTTAAGATCTGTGAGTGCTTGGCAACTATAAAAACTAGACACAGAGGGTTTTCAAAAAATTTCATGATGCTTAAGATATGATTTGGCAATCAAACATTTTTTTTAAAAAATCGGGTATGAACAGTAATGTCTCTTCAGTCTGGCAGTTTCTGCTTTGAGAAAACTCTCAGTACAATGGGAACAACAAAAGCTATAAAATTAGAAACAGCACATATAGCTGTAAGATGTGGAAAAGTTATGGAAAAAATCTTAAATTATAACATACATGCATGTGTGTGAAAATACATATGTTTATACCTAAACACACATGGATATTCATGCATCTATGATATATTGATATATTACATTGATATATATTGATATGATATAAACACGCAGATATTCATATATGTGTGTGTATATATATATAAAGGCTGCATTGAATTTGCAGAAAAGTCTCACTGGGGTGCAGGAAGGGCAATATGTCCATTCCAACAAAACATACTTAAAACTTATCATGATCCAAGATATTCTAAGCTCTGCCCATTTATGTTATGATTTTTCTGCATCATCAAAATGAGATTGACAATTACATTTGTTCTTTGACAAAGTTAGTGTTATCCTCCCTGTTGAGGAAATTACTGACTAAGATGCCATTCCGTGTTTATTCTCTAAGCAATTGTCAATAATGATGTCTGTGCTGCATCTATATCCATCATGTCGGCACACCGTGGTTCTTAACAGAATCATCCTTTCTAAACCCTTGGAAAGAATTTTGAATACATTTGGTAGAACTGGAACATGTTAACTAACAGCAGTGAGACTCTCTCCACAGTTTAGTCACCAAATAGGTATATCACTTCATCTGTTACCTGAAAGGATTTAAGAATTGAAATGGCAGCTCTTTCCCAAGTCTATTAATCCTTGACCACGTGAATTCCTCCTTCCTGCATTTGCTAGTGTCAACTCTTCACCACTAAGTATGGGAAGCAAACAATTCATTTTATTTAGACCACTGAACACTGTAATTAAATAGTAGCAGGAATTAGACACAAGTAGCCTTGGCTGGTGGGGGCAGGGAAGAATCAAAAATTTCTCTGCCCTATCCTCTGTTTAAGTCCCACATTTTAAGCATGGAAACAGTTCCTTTGACATATATGAGTTTGTTTCCTTCATGAATGGAAAATACAACATAAATTCCTGAGCTGCATCCTGTAATGAGGAATCCACAACTATCCTACTTGCTCAGAATTCAGTTGCCTCTTCTCTTTTTAATTTTTTCTTGGGGGGGGGGGGGGGGCAAGTAAGTAAAATATGAATTCTGTTCCTAACAATGTAGAGACACAGTGGTTGTACATTCATACTATTCCCATGAATAACTCTCAGCTACTGTGAAATCCTTGAGTTCAAGACCCAGTTCACTAGTAATTTTTAAGGATTATGTAATATTTGCTTGAGGATATATGCATCACCGGCTTCTACAAAAGAAATTGTCAGCCTGCTTTAAGTGTTTGTCAGTCTGCAATTTTCACAGCTTCCCGTAGCTGATCTGGAAAGAGGATATGAGCCACTAATGCTCACAGATTGCTCAAAAACATTTGTCAGGCCGTTGCTGCAGTACCTTCTGTGCCTGCAGCTCTTGGACCCAAGCAGACTGCGACAGAGACCGTGCAGAGCTACACAAATTTCACCACTGAACTGACATCGAAAGAGCACAAGAGCTTTTGCTATGCAGAATTTTCAGTGGTTTTTTCCTATATTATTTTGTCAGGCCAAATATCCACTCCATCCCAATGACGTACAGAAATCCTTTTGAAGGATTACATTTCTCCACAGAGTTAATGTTAGGATGAAATTAAATGCAAGTTATTGGCACTGGTATCTTAAGCTTTTCAGATGAAGAGGATTCCAGTCTTTTCACTTTAACCCAGCAAGTTAAATGCAACAGATTTCAGATATGCTTTACAAGCCAGGTCAGCACACTCCAGTATCGTCCTGATGGAACCTGCCTTGAACAGATAAGCAATCCCATGTCTTCTGAGTTACTCTCTTACTCAGCCGTGGGAGACAAGGAAACCTTTTTTCTCCTGCTTCTTGAAGAAAATACCTACACAAACATGCCTGTCCTCTGCACACTACAGGACAGACATGGTTTTGGTACCAGAAATACCTAGTAAAGTGTTCTTACTCGGCTATTATTACAGGGAAAATAATATCTGAGATTCTGGAAAAGATGTTAAGATCTTAAACATTTCAGGAGATACTTTAGAGATATCAATAGCAATTAAATCACCAGCTACCACAGGCACTCACATGTAGTCTTTCTGTTCCTCAGTATATCCCTAAGCTGCAGATTGCTGGAGACTGGGAAAACATACTGGAGAAGTGCCACTAAAAATCCATATTTTATATATATATATTTTTACTATTTACCGCCTACTGGTGAGTACAATTCTTTTTATGTTCTCAAATATATTCAGGTTGCTCTCATAATATCTGGAGCTGAGCTCTAACTATCCACGTCTTTTTTGCTTATTGAAAGAATCAAAATTAAAGATTAATCAATATGGCCAAATAAGTAGCTGAAAACTATGAAGAAAACCAAACATGCTTAGAGTGGTATCATAGGAAGGCTTTTGTTTGTTTATTTTTTGGTGTTTTGTTTAGGAACATAGGTCCCAGGCAAACCACAGGAGTTCACTTCAGGGAATTTTTCCATAGGCATTCAGTCAGGTCACACTCTGGAGGCTTCTGTTCTTTCCATCTATTTCCGCAATTTCATGTAAAGACATTAAAGGAGAGACCATATTAACAAATATTTGAGATTTTGCTTTTAGGAATTCTTTAATTTAAAAAAATTACTTATCTGCTATTTCCTATAACTTTTTAAGACAGTATAGTTAATATCACTCTCTGATATCATGGAGACCAAAAAGGACTATCTTCAGTAAGAAAAGTTTATAGAGGTCTCAACTTAGTCCTTCTATGTTAATAATACATATTCAAAATATTTAAATCTATGCACAAAATATTTTAAATGCAAAAACAATGATGTACATATGGATACACATATACAACAAATAAACTACAAAAAGCAAAGCCAAAAATATTACATGTGCACAACTAACTATAGACCCTTTCCACTTTTTTTTTTTTTTTTTTTAACTGCAACTTAATCCTAGGTTCATTTCAGCCTTGTGTTTATTCATTTTGTGTGAATGCTGCTGATATTTAGGGGGCTACAGCAAACACATCTAAGTGAAATAAAGCAAGAAACAGAAGAATTGGAAATATTAAAAAAAGACTTTGGAAACTTCTAATAACATGGTTGCTATTGGTAAGTTGGAAATTAACAATGCTCTTTTTAAGGAGTAATAAATGTTTTAGGAAGGCATGTGCTAGGAATATATAGTAAAGAATATACTCAACAAATAAGTTTCTGTCAGTGAGTCAACACTTACTGCTTTAACAAAACAAACAAAACCAGATATGGCAACCTCAGTTAGCAAAGAAAACACCAAAAATACATTAATCTCTCTTGATAATGTTAGAAGGTGAAAGTCTTAGCAAGTAAAACAAAACAAAAACAAACCTCCCTCTCCCCCCAAAAGAGAGCTGGGATCAATATTAACATTTTACATATTGATAAGACAGATATTAGTTTTCATCATGTACATATAAATGTACCATTAGGCAACAGCTTAATTTAATCCAGACAGAAAATGATAACTCCAATTTTTCAATAGACTTTTAAATAACAGTTGAACTAGTAAACAACGACTCAGTCTTGGAGCACAAATGAACAAGGCATGAATAATATGGCATTCATAAGCTGAATAATGTTATTACGAACATAAAGCCCTGGGATCAGCCTTTAGCAAACAGAGGGCCTGGTTCTGAGATGGGGACATCAGCGGGACTAACCGCACCAAAATCCTAAACCAAAGCTCACAGGGCTTTGCTCACTCGGCCAGGATGTTGAGCCCCATAGAATCAAATTTCTAAATTAAAATGTATGTATAGATACACAGCTAATACAACTTGCATAGCCATTTCTTTTTTAAAAAGGTATATTTAAATATAGGGGAAAACCACCCACAGATGCACATATGCAATCACAGTCACATCTTTGCTGGTCTGGAAGTACAAACAACATACAATTTTAGAATGCATCCAAGTTACACTCAAGATGGGCATGACAGAAGTCACGAAATCCTGCCAAGTTTCCAGCACTCACAGAACATTACAGGAACTGAAACATTTTCCAACCTCAGATTATCTATGGTAACAAAATAGAGAGTGACATTCCTCCCAGCTAAAAGAAAATGTGTTTATGTTTAGTTTCCACAAAATTGCAAATGCTGAAAGTACATTTATTCCCCCAAATGCGAGAGAGCTTCCTACCTTGAACAATCTGTTCAGTGTGTTGCTTTTCAAATCCCTATATGCTAATATTTTTTGACAGCCCCCTAAATAACATACAGAAGTCAATGAGTCAGCAATATGGGATTGTTATTGCTTCCGACACCTGACTCTAGTTGAGGCGTCCTTTAAAATTTAATCAAGAGTAACTAACCTACGCTTCTATTGACTAAAGCTGACATTCAGCAGTGCCAACTAGGTACATTACCTTTGCACAGCTTAAAAATACAATTACTGCACTACATAAGTAAGAATATTAGCTGTATTCTGACATTGAACCTGTACAGCTAGAGTAACATAAATGGTGAAATCCTAACTATTCCAATTAAAGATCTTAAATTGATGGGGAAAAGGAATAAATCTGTGAGACTACAAAATCCAGAAGCTTTGTAGGCAAAGACTGGTTTCGCACAACAATCTTGAAAAGCTATCCCACTAGCTCATTATAGGATTTCTGAGGCATTTCACAGGTCAGAAATGTGTACAGAGAGGAGAATTTATAATATGCACTCTAATGTTCTATTTAGAAGTACCTTCAGCACAGAGTCCTTGACTTCAGTAACTCACTTGTCAATGAACAACAAAGCAATGATTAGTTTTTTCTATCAAACAATCTACTATTAAAATATTTTTCCAATATTTTAGTCACTAAAACAAGAAACCCTAAACCCCATATTGATACTAAAATGTATTTTAGAAATGGCCTAAGTCTAAATAACACATGAAGTAAGTGTTCCCTGATAGGGAATGCTTTCTTGCAGCTTTGTCTGTGGCTCTTTGGTCCTTTTGGTTACTTATCAGTATAAAGACCTTACCTAGAGCCAGCAATACTGCTATTGTTAAAAGAAAAGGAGAGAAAGAGATGTAGTACATGATTGATAAGCGAGAATGTCGATTTGGGAATAGGCAGAAAAATTCTAGCAAGCCCAGGCCTAACAAAATAGTAAAGGGAATGGAATCCCCTTAACACCTTCTATTTCCCACAATAGTACAAGCATACGTAATTATCCTTGTCAGATCACCTGAGTGGCCATGGATGCAGAAAGAACCATACAAATATGACTATATAACTTACTATATTACTGGACTATCTTATCCCTGGAAAGAGTACAGCCATGAGCCATTCCTGTATCTCGTCACCATTTTTTGTAGCACCTAAATTATTCAGGTTTTTTTCCTCTGAAATGGTATCCTCTGAACCATTATTCTAGATGACTGATAGCCAATGCAATAGAAATAGAGTATGCCTGTGAAATGTTTTTGATGGACTTTCAGGGAAATATCATTGACAGCTTAACATCTCACATTCCACTGCTCTGGTGCAGTGGATCTCCATTTTACTTTGGCTGTGTTTAGTCACATAGCAGGTAACTTATGGATTTGGAACATAGTCAGATGTGATCATCTTAATAGGGACAATTCTAATGGTATTTTATCAATCTAACGTAAGTGTCATTCAAACTCCATAACAGTTTGGAGCCAATATAGGTTCTAACATTGTCAAAGAAAGCAGTACACATCTGCAGCAGAAAATTCCTAGGACTATCTAAAAATCAAACTGTTATGAATACCCTCCACAGATATGTCCTACACCTATCACAGAGGGGGAAAGACTTGTCAAAAATGCTGACAGAATTAGAATATCGAGTACTAGAACCAGGCTAATGACAGACTAATCAAAGGAGAGAAGAGGTATCGTATTATATTTTGTATCTAATGCCTGCCTGGCACTGTTTTTGACAAGTGTTATTAAGAAGGACAGAATTTGTTATTGTCTCATTTTTTCATTTAAGAAAACTGATCAACAGTTCATCACAAATAGGAAAAATCTGAGCAATTTCAAAATCACGCAGAATATTTTATCTCTTCTTTATACAGACATGACAGGCTAGAGCATTTGACTTTTACTGCTATTGACGCCCATTATGAAAAGGCATCTTTGTGCCATGATAGCAAGCAATATCACTGGCTGCAAGCAACGGGCACTACGGAGTTGGAGCAATATGCTTAGACAATCAAAAACATCAAAGAGAGAGCTTAAGTTAAAAGGGTGCCAATGACAGATAACAGCTAGGATTAAATAAGAAACTGTTCCATAGCTCTTTAGAATCCTATAATGGCTCACAGAGGGAATTAATAGAACAGGAGTATAAAGACATTAAGGCACAGGTTTCTCCAATTTACTGGAATTACAGGACTTTTCAGTAAGGTTCATAAGAAAATTGTTATGTGCAGGAGATCACACAGAGCAGCTTATGTCAAGATAAAAGGAAAACCTGACAGAACATTTCCTTTGCAAAGGAGGTCAGTTGTATGTGCCAAGTGCAGCATGAGAATGGGAATAATACTGTAATCATTAACTGCTGGATGCAGAAAAACTTTTTCCTAGGTGTAACTTTCATATTGTCCCCTGTATAGTCTCTCTCTTGATCCTCATAATCTGTCACTGTCAATAACACATAATTAATTAGATGCTGCAATAAGGAAAACACACTTTGAAGTTTTTGGAAATCACTTTTAAGTACTTGTAATCTATTGCTTGGTATGCTGAAATTACAGCTTTTTAAATGGTTTTCTATTTTCTCAGTTACAAAACTCTACTTTTCAGAATCAATAGAAACAATTATTGCATCTTGATTTATCCTTTTTACACTGTTCATTGTTTGTCTCAGCCATTCATAGTTTACTTTGAGTCATTATACTAAGTTTTAAGTTAATTCTGCATTTTTCTAGTTTTCTCTATGGCATTTTGCTGTAGGCTATAGAATACTGAATGTTCTAGCACTAGACAACGACAACAATACTTGAACTTTAGTCTATGGGCTTGTGGGGAGAATTTAGAGACACAATATTTTATCTATGAGCAAAAAATGAAAATGTTTTATCACTGTTGTGTAAGAGTCAGTAAAACAATCTTAAAAAGGCTACTAGAGGAAAATGCTTTTTCCAGTGCAGTTATTTAAATTAGGTTCCCCTCATTTCCACTATTACCCCACCAGCGTATATTCTCCAACCAGCACAGTAAGTGGACAGTTCACACAAATATTTCACTAAGGATAGGTGGGAAAAAATGATTAAAGCCTATAGATTTAGGTGTCAGTCTTGTAATAAGCTATATATAGGAAAACCCTGGTAACCAAAGGCAGCCCTGCAACAGTTAACTCTAGGTGTAGCCTTGGGTTGGAACTTATTTATTAGTATGATTTTGGAAGTACTAAATTTGTATTAGCTTGAAAATTTGGCGCTATCCTTCAAGTTTTAAATCTACATTCAAAAAGCATTTATTAATAAACTAAATACTACTATCCAGTTTCAAAACATTAATAACTAATTAATACTCACAATATTGATGCAGCCAGCTGGGAAATGAACATAGCTGAACAGAATTTTTCATATTGACAGGTTATCTCTATAAACCATAAAATCATTCTTTAGACAAAACTACTATTTTATTACTACTGGGATATTTGGTTCATTATGTTCTCATAACGTTCTCAAATATATCTATTAATCTCCATAATCACATATGGCAAGAATTAATTTAATCAAAAAAATGCATTGAGTTGGTTATACATTCCTGATTTCAGTATACAGATACTTCATATTTCAAATAACGTCAGTAAGTTATTTAAAAAAAAAAGGTCTTCCTCCTAATATTATCAATACAGATCCTTCTGCAAGTACTAAAGATAACTTATTTAATTCAACTTAATTTCATATTAAGTGCCTCCTCCAAATACCCAAAGGCCACAGAAATCAACAGAAAATTTTCCAATGACTTCAGCAGAATTTAAATAAAATCTTTAGTCTCAGCTTTTTAATCTATCAGCAACTAAATAAGTCTTAAAAGTGTAAACTTAGTGTTTTAGTCTTCAGAGGAGAATTTTCTTCTGAAATTTCCAGTGTGCTTCCCCACCCCCTCATACACTGAGGAATCATGCCTTTTTACATCCCAACATGTGAAACATCCTGTACATTGAGTAAAAGCAAAAGACATAACTATAACGTGCTATATTAGCAAAATAACAAATGAAATTCAACTATTCTTATAACTTTTCTTATATATAGTCTTAATTTAACTCTTATTCAAATCTCATAGCCTAGTTTAAAGATGGGGAAAAAATGGTGGTGTGGGGTTTTTTTGCTTTGTTTTCTTTTGTTTTTCTTCAAATCCTGAATTCAGTTTAGCTAAGCCACAGTTAGAAGCAACCACTAGAAAATTTCACAAACGAAGTGATGCCCAAGGTCCTTCTCACGTGAACTGGAAAATACTTCCTGCATTCAAGCTCTGTATAACCACATTATTCCCTGACTTCCTCCTCAAACAAGAACAAATACAGCAGCCTTCACTGTGCCTTTCTCCTTCCTTGCCCCCACCCCCTTACAAATACATTTTTATATAACTTTTATTTTTATGTGTATTATATATTATTTATATATTTTTATTTATTTACATTTGTAAGAGAGTTAAAGCATGACAACACCAACACGTTAGGCACTTCAATACATACAGTTGAGATCCACGTATGTACAAGGGGGTTTGAACATAATATTTAAGGGAGGAATTACTGGACAACAAGTAGATTATTTTCACACTAATTGACAGTATCTAAATCAAGGGTAAGTTATGCGAGGCTTAGTAAAGTTCCCAGACCCAATTCACTTGTGCCAATTTTGATAGGACCACTTACATGGTCAAATATTTATGGTAAGGTATTATCAACAAACTATTAATAAATGGTAACATTTGAGTAACATAGAATTTGGCAGAAAATGCAATATAAACTACTCACCAGCTGAAGACCTGACAGCAAACAGCAGACCAGGAGGAAAGGCACCTTTAGTCCATACATGTATCCCATTAATCATCAGAAGACTAAACAATATACTTTCTTTAGTATTTTTAGTGGATAAAAATCAGAACTATGCAAGGGAGAGTTTAAAAAGAAAAAGGAAAAAGAAAAAAGAATAGTTAGTTGGATAAGGATCACACCAGATTGGTCTTTTGCCCAACCTGCTTGTATAATTCTAAATACTCCAGACAGATAATTGCTTATGCTTCACCTTCTGCTGTTGAGAAGAGCCTCAGGTACCTTAGATGGTCTTCTTTTCTAGAGGTAAACTGAATTAGTTCCTTATATTTGTGATATTTCAGTGATGTGGACTCTCACTGGGAGTTATCAGAGATTTTATTATGAGAATATTTCTCCTACGCAATTTACTTGCTTAGCTACAATTTCAACATGGCAGTTTGCACTGAGGAGAAAATATAAGAAAATATGGTACATCATTGAAACAATGAACCAAGGAAAAGAAGGGAAAGGAAAAAAAAAGAAAGAATAGAGTTGAAAACTGAGTAAGTATTTATTGACTTCAAGGATTAACTTCCTCTCATCTACACCATTTCAGTTCATGATTTCTGAATATCCACAGTTGGGGAAATCAGTAGGTGTTGTGTCTTCATGAGAGGGATAGGTTAATCCTTCAGTTAATCCTTACCATACCCTGTAAATAGTTTAATAAATTGATAGGCAATACCAATGATTTCTAGAGCATCTGCCATAACAGACACTCTGGAAGCAGCTTATAAGCAAGTTTGGCACTACATTTGTGAGATAGGGTGGTGCTTTGGTTCATGTGAGAGCTGGGCAAATAAATCAAGTAATTCATTTAGAGCGAGTCCAGAGGATCAGAAACAGATTATTCATCTCCTGAAACTACGTTACACATGAAGCAGAATGATTGATCTAAAACGATTAAAATGAAAATCCAGGTATTTTTTTCAAAGCACAGTATCAATACAGTGTAATGTTGTCTACTATTGCCTGTCTAATCCCAAAGGCCATTTCCCTAACCACTCAGGTGGAGTTCATTCTTTGAAGAGTCCTCTTTCAGATAATCCATTCCAAAGCAAATCTTTCAAAATTTCCTGAAGCACAAGTGCTTTATCTTCTAAACCCTTTAGTGGAACTGATTAGTGCATGACAGGCTGTAACTGCCGTCTATCAGTCAAACCAGCAATCCAGGAGATCTTTTCCAGATTGCTGTTCTTATGAAATATATAAAATTATTAAAATTTAACTACAAACTAAATCTCCACTTCCTTACTCCGATCACAAGCAAGCATCCTAGACACAGATCAGTGGGAACCTGGCAATGTCATTTGTTTCCACGTGGAGGTGTGAACAGATTCACTCCCATTCCTATCAGAACCTGCTCCTGTAACTGCCCCTCCACACCTCATGTTAGGTAGCTGGACAATCTGTTTTTCTAAGTCTGTCTTAGTGACAAGTCACCAATCTTAATAAGAAATGACCTATCCCATTCCCTACTGATGTTGATGTGAATCTCGAGTCGTCTCCCTTTCATCTTGCCTTCTATCTGCAGATATTTTTCTCCTATTATCCCTCCCTCCTCCAATGTCAGTACACCATCATCTTATGCTTTCTTGCTGTTTACCCATTTCTTCCTTTTCTTGTTTCCTTAACTGTTCTTATTTTTGTTGCTACCTGTGTACCTCCCTTCTCATATCTGCTTCTTGTTTCTACTCTGTAATGCAGTGTATTATGTATGCAATTACAGACAAAATTCTTCCTAATATACCTCCATGTGCAAGCCCAAGTCCTCTAACCAAACTATTTCAATAAATGTGAAGATAAAGCTTCTAGAAGCATAGCAGGGGAAAAAAAAAAAAAAGAGGAAACACAGATAGTCAAACACCAAGTTTAGTTCATCTAACCTCCCAGTGAATTTAGATAAATTGTTCTGGGGATTTAGTACCTTAGAATATCAGCAGATAAGGTCTTTTCCTTGCATTTCCCTCAGGGTTAGCAAATCAAAGCAATAAGGAAGTTATTTTAGCCTTTTTCCATTTGTTTTATGCCTTTGAAAGCCATATATTGCTAATCCTTTAGATTTTCCTGACCTCTTTATGTAACTTGTGCTATTATTTATTAAATTCAGTTCCAAATTTTGAAGGATTTTTGTTTATCTTAATTGTTGCCTCCACCTCACCTTTACCATTCCTTATACGTGTTTTTTTCCCCCAATAACACGTCTATACTGCTCTGTTTAATTTTTCTTCATCTTTGTGTTTAGTGGCTTTTTTGAATAACACTCCTGTGTATGCTTGCCTCTAACTCCAGAGCTTTGATATATGTTTTCTATTGTTTTCTTACATATTAAGCACAACTCTACTATTCTATATATTTAGGACTGTCATTATTTTGCTACCAAAAACATGTCATGGCAGGGAAGTGTATTATGTGCATAAAAGTGTCCTGACTTAACAATGTATTCACTAACGTTTTTATTTATGTCTCTTGAAATTTAACTCCTTAAAAAATGCAGTTTATGTATTCAAAAACACTTCTCTTCCTTCCCCTTCTTCCTCAACCTTTACATGAATGTAGCTATAACAAATGATCATATGGTACTGGCAGAAGTTTATTTCAAGCCTTGTATAAACCAGTCAGCTCTAGGTCTCCAAAAAACCGTTCTGTTCAGTGAAAAATACACTAAGGTCAGAGAGTAGATGACACTTCCACTAAATAAGTAAATCAGGATTCTTAATTAAGGTTCTTTTCACAGGAGATAAAATCATGCATTATCCAACACATTCTTTGTATATTTTACCATGAGGCCTCCAAGTTGCCAGTCATGGTACAACACATCTCCAACACTGCACTCCAGAGACGTTACATAAGGCAAATTGTTTAATATTTTATCAGCTGCTGTTGATATGAGGCACTTCAGCACAGTGCGCCTTTTTATTACTCCTTTTTGTTTATTGCTGAGAAGCTTTTATCTGTACTCTGCCTGGAAAAACTGGATTGCAAAGTCTTCATTGACATCACCAATATGATTAAGTTAACTGAACATGATTACATCATTGCCTTGAAGATCATTTTAAAGGAAATCTGAACAATTGCTCACAATTTGAAAAACTGCACAACTGTTGAAGCTAGCCATCTACCTATAGTCTACCCAGGTCTATTTGTATTTGGTTAGTTTTGGTAGCGAAAAAAGAACTCTTCACCTACAGAGAAATCGGGAAGTGCGCTCTTAAAATTAATGAGCTAGCAGAGGACCACAAAACTGCTGGACTATTCTCTTAAAGATTCAGTTTCAAGAGAGGAATGCGCTAGGGAATAGCTGAAGGTCATCATCCACCAACATTATTAAGTGCAACAGGCTACAAATGCATACAGACTGCATTTACTATGAACAACAGACATGAATTTCCTGTAAGCTTCTTATGAGATCTTCAATTCTATCTGCTCTGCAAGCTACAAAAGAGCTTTTCAAATGAGCTGAAAGACAGATATAGAAAAGTCACTCGTCTTTCAACTCACTCGGAACAACCAGATTCTGGACTTTTCTCCCATTGTCTATAAGGGACTGATCAGTTCCTATAGTTCTGGGTTATTGTTTATTCACCTTCATTTTTGTCACCAGAGTAACATTTTCTCATAGCTACACGTAAATAGTCATTGAGCCTTTGAGGCTTTAAATAGATTAGGGATTTTTTTAATGTATAATTTTTCCTTCTCTGAAAGCTAAGCAGGCCTTTGCAAGGTACTAGTCTAACCAGAAAACTGGTCTAAGTAATTTTATCTGCAATTACTCAAGTTAAAAGCAATAGCATGCGATGATAACATTCCTTTTCAAAAGGAGAAGTATTGCCCAGTGCCACTTTTTCTAAAGCCCATTCCACATCAAGGAGTGATACACACAATTTCTATTTCACTTAGTTACAGCAAATCAAATTTAAATGCTCAAATATTCTAAACTCAACCACAAAAGGAGGTTGGACCACCACCTAAGTAATTCATTTTAAATCAGTTATTCATGGAATATTATATAATGAAGATGACTTAGCAGAAAAGTTTTGATACCTCAAACACAGCTTTAAAACAATTTTCCTAAAAGACAGTAATTTTTTAAAGATACAGCAGTAATGCCTGTAAATATTAGAATCAAGCAACGTGAAATAAGAAATAATTCCTATTATGTAAAAAATTCGGAACACTTCTACTGCTAGGTAGCTAGGTAGTATCAGTGTTGGCCTGTGCCCAGCCACCTGCTACACTGAAGCATACCACAGCTCAGAAAACTCCTGGCCTGCATAGCAGGATCATACCGCATTTGGTAACAACTGGTAATTTCACCAAAACCCAACATGTCAACTTGTAGTTTTAGAAACATCTTTCAGAAATATTTCAGACTGTATCAAGCACTCTGAAGCAATGTAGTTATCTCATTCTGCTGCTCGCATGAAGCAGTTGCTTTCACTCATATCAACATGCTTTTCATTCCAAAATGTTCTTATAACACTATTCTTCAGACTCTCTCAGGGACAGAGGGTCCTACAGTGTCTACCTTGCTGTAAGTTTTGGATACAGCGACACACCTGGAAGATTGGTATTATTATTTCTATGAGAGGAGAAAAGATGTCCAAGTATAATCACTTTGGATAACACAAACTTATTTCTTTCTTCGGTGTTTTCTTGTATTAATTTACAATTAAAAAGGAAGCTTTTTAAGTTTGATTTTTCTGAAACTTTCTGGCCTGCAATTTTTTGTTTGTGTTGCATGCCTCTACATTCTTCAGCTAACACTAACAAATCTGGCTGGTGTAACCAAAGCAGAGGCCTTTGACAACTAGAAATTATGAGTGCATTAATCAGAACATAATTACTATTAGCTTGCCTTGAACCCAAACATAAGCACAATAAAACAGTGCAGCCAAAAACAGTATACGAGTATTTTGTAGCATTTTGACAGCACGGACAGACAAAACAGTATAAGCGTTCTATATGCATAGGTGAGCAACCTGTGTAGTGGCACGTAGGAGGCATCCAAATAACAAAAAGTTGCAGGACAAAGGCCAAGATAAGCAGGGCAGCACACCCCGCAGAATACACAAGCGGGATAACTCGGTGAAATCAAAGACAAGACAAACATCCGCAGGAGCAGCTGAGCTCCCCCTTCCAGGAGAGCGGCAATAGTATGAAATCTCTATGTATAAGCAAGAAAAATTAAAAACAACCAGCCTGGTTCAGTTGCAGCTCCTCTTGTAAAAGAGCATTCAAGCCTCCTCACCTTGACCTTGGAGACGAAGAACCATCAAGGACCACATGCAGCAGTGCTGACTACACCATCGGCTCTGTGTTATTGCATACTCGGAACTAATTTAGGATATAAATGTTAAAGACTAACAGATTTGTATATGTACTGATATGTAATGATAACAATTAAGAACTAACCATTACGATGAAGTGTGTTGTTAATGAATGAGTGTAGTACTTTTGTTTTAAAGTTTAAAAATGGCCTGACTTCTCAGTCTTCTGAACACTCATCTCAGTAATCTCTAATTCCCTAATTATATATTTTTCTGTATTTATTTATGTATACATACACAAAAATAATACCTATACTCAGTTGCAACACTGTGCTGATATCAAACTACAGCTCTTTGTCTGTGTTCATGATTCAGGTCAGCTGCGATCTGCCTATACTGAAACACCAACTCACTGCAAAAGCAGTAAGAAAAGTCAAGAAAAGTAAATGAAAAGGAAGGCAGATGGCCAAAGTTTTCACCATTTTGTACCCAATGGTTCTTCTGCATTTTGCAGCTTTCAGAAGGTAACTAAAATTTCAGCATGGATTTTAGCCCCCTGAAAGTTTGGGGAAGTATAACACTGGGGGGGGGGGGAAGGGAGGGGAAAAATCCATTCTGAGCATGGTGCCTACTAAATGCAGGGTCAAAAATAGGAGTGTTGACTTCTTGAATTCTCACCTTTAACTCAGCAAAAAAATGTGTTTTTTTTTTAATTGTTTTCTTGATGTTGTAACAGAATACTTCAATAAAACAAAACTCAACGTTATTATGCCAAAAAAAAAAGTTACTATTCATCCTTACTTGCAAACCAGACAGAGAATATACCTCAGACAAAAGCATATAATTTTCCTTGTCCAAGTTTCAAAGGATATTTAAGAAATCAATTATTTTGCATTACAATTCTACAATACCTCCCTGATGTAAATACAATTAGAAAAAAAAAAACAAATTAAGTCTCAAAATATTTAAGATTTGACCTGAACTTTACTGAAATAAACACAAAACTATATTATCTTTTCTATTATCACAAGAAAAAAAAAGTTTAATTGGGTGCCATTCTGTCTTTGTCAGAACTATACAACCATGCTACATGAAAGGAAATGACCTAACTGTGAAAAAAGAAGTATTAAGGTGTCTTGTTCTAGATATATTCATGAGAGTTATTTTCCAATTTATTACTACTACTAATTAATCTTTTTTTTTTTAATGTAATAAATTGATGGTGTTTTCTTCTCTGGTACTAAGAAGCCATCAAATAAATGGCTTATACTATAGAGTACAAAATTTCTCAGAATTATGAAGGCTGCACTTCACAAAATGCCGCTCTAATTATTGCAGAAATAACTCAGACACTTAAATATCCCTTTCTGTCTTGACCTTATGCTTTGTGAATCAGCATGCCATTATGTTCAGCAAAGCAGAAATTTATGGATTCCTTTTAAATTCAGTGTCTTTATTCTGAGTGCTCCTCTGCCCTAATGTTATGGACAAAGGAGAGGAACACTTGTTTAAGTAAACAAACGGTAACAGAGTACGCTTTTGATCCCATCTATAGAAGCTAAGATCATCGTTAGATGATGGTCATAAAAACAACATTAGAAGTGTTTTCTGTGGTCAGATCTGAACCATCATTCCTTATACCAAACTTTATTATTCATTATAGCATAAATAGGGACTAAATCAAAGTTAACACTGTACTAATAACATTACAAAAATGGAGAAGCAGATGTTTAAGAATTGATTTAATAGAACGTATCTCTAATTAGAGGAACAATAAACCTATTATATCTAGTTTTCTCTAATACTCTAACTATGACTTATAATCTATGCCATGCCTCCCTCCCCATAGGAATATGATTTGAATTCATATCAATGTAACAATATATTCATGAATATGAGAAAGAGAATCTGTATCTGGTTCATTCGTTGTTGTCATCTGCAAGATTAAAAAAATAAACTTCATGATACTTACTTCAAATTTTTTTTCTCTAGAGATTACTGAGACACTTTTTTCTGGGAAGCCAGAAGTTTTCACAGTGCTCTTAAACATTGAAGACCATCTAATGCCAATTTGCTAAGGCAGACTTTGATGAACAAGTCTTTCTGCACCTAGGCTTGATTTACTAAGCACAATGACTCCCAAGGAAGGACTATATCTATCAAAGATACGAGTCCTGACTTGAAACACTGAAGTAGTTTTTAAGCTAATCGCACAACGCAGGGTTACAAAGATACCATGGGACTCACAGGAAATAATACCTGGGTTGTTTTATATACTTTCTTTATGCATTTTCTTTATCAATGCTGCCTAATTGCCAATCAAAACCAGGAGTAGATTATTTCTATTAGAATAATTTTAACCTGTAAGTTCTGAGTATGTGAGAAAATAGAAAAACAGCACTGTACATTTGAGACATCATTTAATATGTAATGTAACATAGACAAAGAAAATGTTTATTAATGAAGATTGACTGTATGTATTTCTTTGTTGGATCAAAGAGGAGGTGAAAACAAAAATGAAAAACAATGATCCAAAGTAAAAGGACTTAGACAACACATTAATCCTCTGCTAGTGTCCTATCCTGTGTCAAACTGAGCATTTTACTGCCTTCAAAATGAATCACCTACCTTCTGTTTACTAGCAGCAAAAACATGCAAATTTGAGTTGGAAAAATTTCTTATACAAAGGCCTATAGATAAAAATAGTTGCATGCGTGATAAAGCCCATTTTAAAAGGCTAATATTTTAGATAGCTGATGACGTTCACTTAAGAGTGCCATTTCTTCCAAGGAGGTCTACAGAAGCATCTTTTATCAACCGTTATTACTGAAGCACAATGTAACCAACTCCTATGTAATCTCAGCATGTAATAGAAAAATCCACCTCCTCTTCTGGTAACTATCCTGGCGTGGCAAAGATCCAACAATTCCACCGACACTAAAGCAGGCATTCACTTCCTTGGTGTATCTCCTTCCTTCTTGTGTGTCATCTTCCTTGCTTTAGTGTCTCTCCCACCTTCACTCCCTCATGAAAATAGTCACAGTGTTCAGCATTTTCAGACCTTCCTCAAAACATTTTCAGTTCCAATCTCAGACATGAGCAACCTATACTTTTCAATATGACTCACAATCCTCAAATAGCTTGCTTCCTCAGATAGCTAGAATTTTCTAGCCTAAAACTAACAATTTCCTCTCCCTAGAAAATTCCACTATTGGGTTAAATGGGGGATAAGCACTTTCAAATTTGTAGAATTGTCGCGGAGCTACTGATCTATGCTTAAAAAAATGATTAAATGCAACACCACAAATTTAAAGAATGCAAGACTTCAAAACTTGTGCCTCTATTTCCAAGCCTTCTAATTTCTCATTTCAAATGTTTTGCTTTTCAGTTGCATTTTAAATCATTCAGTATGAGATAAAATAGCTTTGTTCACACTTTTCACTGAATAAAACTTTAATATATAGCATGTGATTTTAAGTTATTAATTTAAATTTTAAGGGCTGTATCCTCTATACAAACAAAACAAAAATCTTTTGGTCATCTCTCTTCTGTGGGCAGGAAAGAGATTTCAAGACAGTCAACTTCCAAACATGACTGACATTTTAAGAACTGAGGTTTTCCACTATCTATTAGTGTAACTGCTCAGCCCCTAGCTTTTTGGCTAAAAAAATACCCATGCCTATTAAAATTATTTCATTGCTATTGATCTTCAACTGTTTGCTTCTCAGACTATTTGACTTCAGTACATTTGAAGTGTGACTTTTTGAATGCACAAGTCAGCACCGATGTGTTTAAACTACTTGAAAATGTTCAAAAGTTCACACTTCTCAAATGTGACCTAAAGCATTAATTAAAATTCCTTTCCAGAGGCATTGAAGATACATCATTAAGCAATAGCACCTAGCCCTACATGCTGAAAGTAAAAGATGAATTTCAACTTCTACGGTTTGCAGCTGGCTGTGTGTTTATAGGATAAACAATCTCTATTGCTACAACAATGAAAGTGAAACAGGTGAAGATCGTCATAGAGAAACTGATGAAATACAGACTAGATGAGTGGGTGATAAGGTGGATTGAAAACTGGCTCAAAGGGTTGTAATAAGCAGCACAAAATCTAGCTGGAGGCCAGTGATGAGTGATGCACTTCAGGAGTCACTACTGGCTAAACGCCTTCATTAATGACCAGGAGGACAGGACTTGGTGCACCCTCAGCAAGTTTGCTGACGATGCAAAACTGGGAGGAGTGGTTGATACACCAGAGGGCTGTGCTGCCATTCAGAGGGACCTTGACAGGCTGGAGAAATGGGCAAAGGGGAGCCGCATGAAGTTCAAGAAAGGGAAGTGCAAAGTCCCACACCTGGGGAGGAATAACCCTGTGCACCAGGGCAGGCCGGGGATCAACTCCTTTCCCTTCGCAGAAAGAGACCTGGGGGTCCTGGCTGACAAGAAGTTGAACATAGGCCTGCAATGCACCCTTGTGGCAAAGAGGGCCAACAGGGTCCCAGGCTGCATTAGGAAGAGCGTTTCCAGCAGGTCGAGGGGGGTGATCCTTCCCCTCTGCTCAGCCCTTGTGAGGTACCTGGAGTGCTGTGTCCAGTGCTGGGCTGAGGAGAAGCCGAGAGGACTGGGATTGTTCAGCCTCGAGAAGAAAATGCTTGGAGTGGGGGAGCGGGGGGGAAGTGTTATCAATGTGTATAAATACATGATGGGGTGAGTATAGAGACAAAGCCAGACCCTCTCAGGGGTGCCCCATGAGAGGACAAGGGGCAACTGACAAATTCAAATACAGGAAATTCCATTTAAACATAAGAAAAAGCTTTTTTTCCCCCCACTGCAAGGGTGGTCAAACATTGGAACTGGTTGCCTGGATAGATTGTAGAGTCTCCAGCATTGGAGATATTCAAAACCCAGTGGGACAAGGCCCTGCGCAACCTCCTCTAGTTGGCCTGTTCTGAGCAGGGATATTGGACTAGATGATTTCCAGGGCTCCAGTGTCTCTTCCAACCTCAAGTGTTCTGTGATTCTATGATCATCTTAGTGCTTTAGGATATCAACTGGGCCGGAGTATATTTTCTCTTGATAGCCCTTTTGGATACAAAACATGGATTTTGTCTTTCTCCAAGTCAGACGAGAACCTGAACTAAATGGTTCACTCACGTTTTTTTGTCTGATGTAGCAGATATTAAGTTTTAGCAACGTGACCTAACACTTATTACTATGAAGACGAGGCCTCTCCTGTAACAATGAGGTTTCCTTTCTCTTCTACATACATTTTAGAGAATGTAAATATGAAAGCATGCCACTGTCTGAGCATTTTGCCAAATTTTAGGGTCCTGCAGGGTTACTTTACTGTTTAAACAAGCAACACTAATACAGGCCAAGTATATTCTTTAAGTGCATTTTGGGGAGAATACAGTGACATATGTTCTTTCTCTCTATTACTTGCTCCCAGGAACATCAGGGAGTTTCTTTGTTTAGAAACCCTGAAGCGTATCATGCTATCAAGCTCTGTCTGCATCTCTGCCTCCTGCCAGGGTCACATGCAGACCCTGTGTGTTCTTATTCCATTCAGGCATACCAGCCACTGCCCTTAAATCAAAAAATAAAAATAAAAGTGCTTAGACCATCCATTGCTTTAAATGGCTGCTTGAGAACCATGTAATGGCAATGAGAGAAACTGTTCTCCTTCATATGCCAGAACTTAACTCATTCTTACTTGTTGGATTTGGCACACTGTTCTCAGCTCAAACTATAACCCTGTGCCATATTTACAAGTTATCTTTTCTTCCCTCCCTTCTTAATTTTTCCTCCCATTTCTCTATCACCTTCACAATACTCTAATCATTTCTCCTTCTCTTTCACTGCTCTAATCATCCATGACCTCTTTTACATTAACTGTCTACCAAAGCTTTGCAGCTTATGCAGTTTACAATCATCTTAACTATTCAGAAAAGCTGGGATGCCATGGTGCAGTTATGTCTGAAAGAAAATTGTGGAAACACAGAAATGACTAAACAGGTGCAACTCTCATCCTGTCCTGTCCCGTCCTCCCCAAAAAACCCTTAGAAAAAAAACATACAGACTTCTAATCAATTAATTGTGCATATAAACTAGACTAAATAGAGGCTAATGAAATAAGGCAATGAAACTTTCAAAAGAAGAGCACATTTTATGTGACCGGATTCCTTCTACTCATTAAGGATGCAACTTATAAGCTTCTTACATGCTACATCAACCTTGCAGTGAACTGACAGGTTGAACAATCTGAATATTTTTCATGTTTTTTATGGTATCTGTTAACAAAATACAGAGTTTAAAATCAGCAGTGACTTTATTTGGATAACTGTAAACTTAAAGATTGACTGCTTCTGCCCTATCCCTGTATTTCCCAGCCTTCTCATTTCCCATCCCAATATTCCTCCCTTTTTAAGTCCTTCATGTTGAGAGTAAGGGGGACATCCCACAGGTGACACACATAAGGATGGGGTTTATAATCATCTGAGTGTATTTGCATAGTTGCAGCAGTTATTCAAATTGTTACAAATTGTGAAGGCAAGAAACTTCTTTTTCACCTATATCATTCATCATGTTCAAAACACTTCTCACAGAACAAACTACTGGCTTTTAATGTCTTCACTTTGACTCAACTGGACCGTATACCTTTCCTTGGCTTATTTCTGCTGCACTAAAAGCAGTTGAGTCTTTGAATTCAGGCAACCTATGTGTTTCACAGAAAAAATAAACTTACACAACTACCAAGGCTGTGTTTCCCTGGAGGAGGCAGTTTGATGTAATTTGTCAAAAGCCAGAATAGTGCTTTAATGGACGATTTACTTTAAATGACTGCAGTTGCTGCAGAACAAAAGACCAAAGCCCAGGATTAAAAATGGGTTTTACTCGGATGGATTTAATTCTTTAACAAAATTTAACCTTTGCTATTTCCTCTTTTTATTCAAAAGCAATAAAAGTAATTAAACAAAATCCTTCTCTTTCATTTCTATGGTTTGCTACATTTGATGTTCAACTGATGCACAAAGAGCTTGAGGGCAATTTCCATAGGTGTTGTTAACAAAAGACATACACACACTTAAAGTTATTGCTCAAGGCTTAGAAATAAAACCAGATGTTTTCTTTTACCAGCCATAGCTCCAAAAATTTAACTAAAAAGTTTCTGTGCAATTCCACTAAGTAAATTTGTAAAATATATCAAGACCCTTATGTGGTCCCACCAGAGCTCTTCCATTGTCATTGTAAATACTCACGTGTTATACTTCAGTACTGTACAATATTATAGTACAGTTGGTGTATCAATGGAAAAGAGGAATTCAAAATTCAGATAAAATTAACTACATGATATGACTAGACATACTATATACAAAGAAAGCTCAGATTTTTGAAGACCCTTTGCCTACATATTTTTTCCTTTTGAAAGGCTGGGAACAAAAAAAACATTGTAACTATTTAACATCAAAAGTAGGTAAATTAGAATTGGAACATTCCTTTGTAACATAGTGAGAGTGTTTTATTGTTGAAGCTAGTGAAAAAGGAAACATGTCTTTAAAAAAAAAAAAACACAAACAACATCATCGTCGTCCCCCAAACAACCTGCCTCCCTCCCCCTGCCATTTTAATCACTTGTATGAACATTTAGGTTTATTAACCTACAAACAGACAGGAAAAAAAATTGCAACCCCTCGATGTTTTCTTTGAAGGTTGTACTCAATTTTCACTGTTTCTTCTTAGTGCTTACCTATTGGATCTCTGACACTGTGGATGCCTATACTATTCCAAGACTGCTAAATCTCTTCCAGGTCAGCTACTCTTTGTTAGTACCGCCTCTTTCAAATCATCTTCTATTTCCCTTGAATTCTGCGTTCACCTGATCAAATACTTATCTGGCATTTAACAGAGAAAATACTTGCACAGAGACTTCAACCAGTCTTCATTTGTACAGCGTGAAGAAAGATCAGGCATAGAACTATCCATCACTTCTTTCACAAATTTATTCCCAAATGTTCCCAAGATTGCTGTGCAGCAACTAGAGTACACATGCTGGAGTGGATTAAAAAAATACATGGGCTGTGAGCCTAGCCTGTCATTTTTACTGACCAATGTCACTTTTCCTGTCAAACTCAAATACTTCCAGCGTGCTTATGAATTTGTTTGTGGGGGCAGGGGGGAGGAAAGCTTTTTCGTTATCCTTATTGCTGAATTCCCACCAGCAGATTGCTCTGAAAATTGATATACCTACACGGGCTCAACAGGAGAATTGCCTTTGAAATGCATTAAGCAGAGACAAACTTTATGCAGCCACATTTTACAAATCCATATATGCACTCCAAAGTATGAAGATGTAATCTGGCCGCAGGCATAGAGGAAATTGTTGCTAAAGTTAGGAGCGCCTCTGAGGCTCGGCGTTCTCACCCTCTCTTTACAGCACTGGATGGAACTCTTAATCTGTCACAGCCATGCAGTTGAAAGTGGCCATTAACGTTGTTTTATCTGATTTATCTGAAAAATGAACTTTTAGTGTGTAAATCACTCTCAGAACTCTTTCAGAATGCTTGGAGTTACAGACAGCAGAGCAAAGATCTCTATTTCATAAGGCAATTTCTGGATTATTAAATGTCTTTAAAGGTATAGCAAAGACTGAGTTCATTTATTTAAGATCTCAACTTTCAGTTCAAGATACTCAGTTTTTATCCATTGGCTAAATAGTAAAACGTTTTGCTTTGAAGTTGGAAGAAGAACTGTTATTTCACTATCTTGTACTATTTCTAGAAATTAGACAGTTATAAGGCACAGTAAACTGATTACCCAATAAGATGATAAAACTCAGGATTCAGCAAATCTTTCTCCAACACTTCTGCATTTTAGGGGAGCTGTTGTAGTGACTGATTAAAGATGAATAAGTTGGGCCAACTGTATTTATTGCAAACTCCAAGAAAATTCCAATGAATATTGATATACAGCCACCTTGAAGTTAAGTTCCTGGCAAGATCATTGCATACTGTACGATCTCATCATGCCCAGCAAGAACAACGCAGAATCCGGGACTGTCAGCATTAGAGATGTTTTATACACCACAGCTGAATTGTCCCATGACATGTCCAGGGTGAAGAGTCAAGATCATCCCTAGAAATATGTCACCTGATTTATTTTTAGTAACTGCACCATCCCCAATTTTGGAATTTCTTTGTAAATCACTACCAGCTGCTCACTTTTTAGCTCTCCCTGTTTCCCAAGAAAACAGCACCTACTTATTCACTATTTAATAATGCTGAACTTGGTGGTCAATTCCAAAATTTGTGACATGGACAGATGTTTTGAGGACATTAAATCCTTCAAGTTTTGTATAAAGAGATGTCTAGGAAGGACAAAGACCTTACTGTGCAGCAGCCATCAGTAAATCCACAGCTCAGAGTATTCCAGCAGTTTGGAGGAGTGAGGAGATTTAGGATACAAATGTCAGAACTCATTTGTTCATTTGTTTCACTACTCTTTGAATGTATAGTTTTCCTCTCAAGCATATTCATTTTCTGCTTTCAGCATTATGGCTGCAAGGGAAGTCACTGTCACAGCATTTCTGGTGCAGCAGGAATGAGACCGAAAACAGTCAAACTCATCAGAAACCGTGATTACACAAGATCTTCAGAAAAGTCACTTGACTGAGTCAACCTATTGATATCTTCAGATACTCTTTAAATAGGCATCTTAACTTCTATATTATCTTAGAAAGCACTTTTTTCAATAAAGTCATCCTCCATGAATTTTCTCCAAAAAAATAAGTAAAAACAAATACACCAAGATATCTTCCATTTTAATATTCCACCAAGAGAAGATCAAAATGAAATAAAATCTAGAAGACAAGAGCATGCATGAATATACACACTCTCCAAGGACGAAAGAAGGTATCAGTAACAGTATTTCTTGCTAATATGGGGAGGGAGGGACAGAAGATTTGCTATATTTCATAAATACAGAAATTAGGCTGGACCAACAAATTTACATTTTTTTGACTTGCATGATAAGGAAGTCTTTAGTTCTACAATATCATGTGTTTATTTCTGAAACTTCAAATAAGAATATTCAGATATCACTACTTATACTGAGGAATTAAATGATTCCCTTTAACCCAGGCCTTCAAATTAAGATTAGGTAGTAGTTAGTAAGTATTCACTGAATTACATTCAAAGACTTGTACAGACAGGCTTGATACTTTGGTTCTGAGAACAGATGCATGTGTATGTACACATTTGTATGTGAACATATACACGCATATATCTATTCTGAGAGAGATATGTGTGTATATATATATACACATGCACACTTACACACATAACCCCTATACAGTTCATCTACTAAATATTAATTAGTTTTACTACCAAATTCAAACTCCTTAAATTATCCTTTCAAGAACTCATACCGTCACATCAGTCATCAAACCCATGTTTTCCTACATCAGATTCACTTTTACTAGTAAAATTATATGCCAGTTTGCTTCAGTACCTCCTTAAGAAGATCCTAAAGACACTGTTCAGGATATCAGCTTCCCTGCAAATAGTTAAGATACATTGGGATTTTTGAGCAGCAGAACAGAAAGGAACCAAACTGTTCCTACAGCTAGGATAAAAGGCCTTTTGCAGAAAAACTGACAATTCTTTAATATGTAGTAGATAAATCCAGAACCTATTTAAGATGTTCTGTAGACTAGGAGTAAAAGAACAATTGATCAAAGTTGATCAAAAAACATTTGATTAATGACAATGTAAGAAGCCTAGCAGTTTTCTTACATTTCCAGTAGTAAATCACTATATAACAATTCCCCCCACTGCCAAAAAAAAAGAAAAAAAGAAACACAACTCCTCCTCCCCCCCACATACATATATGGCATAGCAAATAGCTACAAATCAAATCAAAACCATATGGCAGAGGCTAAAGGGTAGAATGCAACATGAATTTTATTATAAAGAACCATATGCTGCACTTAATGTTTGTGATGACTTTCTATTTCACTACAGATGATGACTATAAATTAGTACTGTAGAGGTGAGAGCTCTATTTAATTCTACCATCAAATGATCTTGAACAAAGTAACATAATAATTTCTTTTATCACATAATTTCAGAAGATACTGCATTATCTGTGCTGCAAATCACTTCTGTACTGTTACGGGTAGTAATTTTTAAAACTACCAGTTATTTAAGTAGCATTTCAGCAATACCTACAACAAAACTTAATAAGCCACTTAAAGACTGGGTTTCTTTAGAGCACTGCACACGGTTCTCTAGTATCTACTATACAATACTGTCTTAAGTGGAAATTCAACCAACTCAGCTGAAATCTATAGCGCTTTAAATAGATTTTTACCAATGAAATAGAAGTAGGTAACTTCTGCACTATATCATGGCATCTGAAACAAAACTTTTACAACTATTATCACTTCACCTACACCAGTATACACAATATTATCTGGAATCTGTTTCTGCCTTTGCCATTAACTAGCTCAAGGGAAGTACAACTAATATGGTACTAAAAAGAGCTTTTAGGTACCCATCTACCTCAGTGTTCTCGTCTCCCTAATGATAGTTTAACTGAAGATGGGTTAGCAATAGTGAAAATTTACTAAAATTAAATCTAGAAATGGGCTTCCTCCCTACCCCCCAAACATTATCTAATTCCTTTACCCTTTTTAATTACATGGCATCTTAAACCAACCTCAATGTTGGATATCGCAGTTCTGCCAGCCTCCTGTGTCTTCCAAGCCTATCAACTTCTTGCATTGCCTTGAGTTTATCTGATTCTGTAACAAGTTGTTTCAGCTCACTAACCTGGCAGAAAACTTCACTGAGATAAAATAAATCAATTCAGAGTCAAACAAATGTCAGATCCAATTCAAGAGGAAGCAAGACCAAGCAGCTCAGAATACAAGGAAGTTGGGACTTGCAACCAGGAATTAGGTTAGCTTATGATGCCAAACTACAATAGCTGATACTGTACTAACTCTTGTATTTACAATGCTGAGATAACCAGTGATGCTCTCTTTTCTCAATTACATTTGTTTGTAATTTCACCTCTGTTAGGGCAAACTAGATCACTTGCCTTCAAAATCTCAAAACATTGGCTTTCAGTCTTGGTTGTCCTCAGATCACAAAAAAATTAAATCTTTTGTCTGAAAAAGCAATAATTTTTCTGTGATGTTCTGAGGAACTCCATAAGTTTCACAGGTGTTCTGACATTTTTTCAACTAGTTTCGTGGTTGCTTTCTGAAGGCATAAAAGCAAGCATCGACAGCTCCATGTGCAACTTCCACGCAATCCATTGGAAAAGAGAAAGCTGTTCTGGTAGCAGCAATTAGATACAAAGCCCATGCCCTAAAAGGTACTGCATACTTCAAGAACAAAATGTGTAATGATTAAGATTTGGAGAGTAAGCTCCCTTGGAGAGTAAGCTCCCTTGGGAAAACAGTTTGGTTCAAGATTTGCAATGCAAATACTCCTTAACTCTTTGAACAATTCTATTACCTTTAATTTAAATAAATAAGACCCTGACCCAGCAAAGACATGTTCAAGTTCAAAAAAAGATGACCACACCGAGATTACTCTTAGTGGATAGGCATGCCAGTGTATTTGTAGGAGGATCGTGGCTAAATTTCCACTTTTAAATTCATTATCCAACTAATAACATTCTGACATGTGAATCAATTTTCTGAAAGCTTTACTATCTTAAAAATATAATATTATGGCAACATTCAACTATATTATTTTAAAGTAAAAGGTTACCCAAATGCTGCTTATTACAATATATTTTTAAAATTTCTCTAGTTCAAACAATGATCTGGCAATTTTTAAATAGTATTATCATAACCATTGGGAGAGTCTCACTGTCAGACATTGAAAAAGCATTTTGAAACAGAGCTTTTTATACAGAGAAAAAAAAAAGCAAACAATTAAGCAAAACAAAACAAAGGATCTGCAATTCCTCATTTATTTTCAGATAGGTACGAGATCCCACAGCAGTAGACAGTAATATGAAGTGATAAAACACATTGACCAAGAATAAAACTCAAAGCAGATATAAAGGAATCATGCTCATTTAATAAGTTACAAGTTAGCACAAATGCAGAACTCGGCCATCCTTCCTAGCATATCCTTGAGAAGAACTAGCCATTTACCTATGAGTCATCCATAGACAATGTTCCCTGAATCTCCAGCATCACAAGATAACTTTCTTCCTACACGATAGGCTAAGGATCTGATTTAATCCCAAGCATGCATCCGCACCAGCACAGTAAAACAAACAAACAAAAACACTCCTTGGGGACAAACAATAGGCTTTTTGCTTCTCTTTAATGTCAAGGTCACTGGTTCACCACACAAAGCAACGGAACTGTGATTATCCCACGGTCAGTCTTCTGCAGGTGTTCCTGTCAACTGCTGAGAAATAAATAGTCAAACCAGCAAAGAAGAGTCGTCCTTTTCATGGAAGATTCTTCCCATACCACAGCTGCCTCCTACTCCTTGAAAGATCTAGCTTTCAGGACCGCTCACCACAAGGGTCTGGATCATCATTCCCTGCTTGGTTCTGGAAGGGCTCTCTCTTCTATAGCAAATTCTATAGCAGCCACAAAAGGACTTTTTTTTTTTCCCAGACCTGTTCTATTCTCTCACTCCTCACCACCCTCTTTGCCTTTACCAAGAGAATTGGGTAATAAAATACCAAGAAAATGCAGCTGAGCCTTCAGTCATTAGATATGCCATTTGCTTTGCAATAGAGATATAAATAAAGGGGGAAAATTGTTTCCAGATCCACAGTCAGTTCAACTAAAATTAGTGATACCTTCTCATCTCTTCTACCGCATCCTGTACACCGTGTGCTTAGATCCTTTTGTTTTCAAAGACAAAGGATAAATCTAAATGTATGGAAGCCTTATGTCATCTTTTATCGAAGTTTTGTTTGTAATTCTCTCATTGCTCAAAAGGCTTCAAGAGTTAAGAGCTTCACTGTATGTAGAGAAAGTTATCTTTATTGATTTAGAGACTACTATAAATATATTCCATCTCTTCTCATAGTGAACTGTACTTCTGGCAAGACAGAAAGGAGAGTACAAGCACAGCAAAGGAAAAGGAAAGCCAGAACTGTATGCACATCATCAGATTGCTGCATGTGAGTTTTCTTTACATAATGGGAAATGGAATGGCATGGCTCAAGAGAGAGATGTTTGATTTTTATCTCGTGAGAATATTTGACCAAGGATGGGAATTAGAAAAAAAAAAGTTAAAGAAAAGGTATGAATTTGTTTTAGTATAAAATCTGCAGCAAGGACTTTTTAGCGGATTGGTGTCATTGCAATAAAAATTCTCATTTTACTTTTGCACATACAATCTAAGCAAGAACAGTTCATGCAGATTATGAGACCACACCTGTGAACGTAACATTTAACATTATTAACACACAGCCCACATTTCATTGCTGCCCTTCATTTGGCTTTGTTTTCCAGAGCATCTCCCAGAGGGCATCTCTTACAAGGACTGCTATAGTTCTGTAGCCTGTCTGAAAGGAAAATTCAGTGGAGTGCTCTCATTAATGCTCTTTTAATGAAATATTAAATCTGCTGTGGCAGAAAGTATATGGAGTTAGCCAATTTAGAAGCAATCTAAGCAAAAAACGAGTAAACACATAAATAACGAGGACATCATTTCTCCTCTCTCTTTTCCTGGGAGATGAACAAGCTGAATCAAGGAAACAAAACTACTTCTGGTTACTTAGATAAGACGATGTTTAAAACGTTCCTACAGTAAGCAATACAAGTGAAGTGCCGACTGTTTTATTTATCTTATGATGTTTTCAGAATGCAATAGCAAATTATTTCCCCTAAAGTTGCTAGCAAAATATTATGCTACTGTGAGGCATATCATCCGTTTTCTTAAGCATTCTCTTGTTTCTATTCTTATGGCTGTAAACCCATAGAAAATTAAATGTATCAATTCAATGCTTCTGACAAATTCACAGTTGGAGCTAATGGAATATTTGAAAATAAATCAAATGGGTGATAAGCTTCACCTGTCAGTTTTCTTTTTATGAGTGACCTATATATATGTTGAAGTTCTCTTAGATAAATTCTTACTTCTGTGACTACTAATTTGTTAATAGCAATTATTTACAAGTATTTAGCACATAGTAGGCATGAAAACTGTTTACACATAGGTGCTTGTAAACTCCTTGCTCTGAGATGCAATATATAAATACATTTACAATAAATTTTCTGATGCAAATATTATTGATGAATAATATTCAATACTTATGAATATTTATGATAATGATATTTTAAAAAACAAAAGTAACAAAACCAAAAAAAACAAATTAAATCAGAACAGCAAAGGTGAGAAATACAGTTAGGATAAATGAAAATGAGAGACCTAGTGTAATTATGTAATCAACTAACGTATTATATCTCCTACTGCAGCCTGCTGTTCCATTGGGGTGATATGATATCAGATAAAACTATTACACTTATCTACAGAAATATAACTTAAATGTTACTGCCCTAAACACCATTCCAGTTTAACACAGTGAGGCTGCAGTTATGTTTGTTAAATTAAGATGTAGAATTCTCTAATAGTGTCAATTTGATATCATGGATGAATTCAAAAGGGTAGCATACAAACAGCATTGAAGATAATTATTAAGAACATTTGAATGGCTTAATATCTTAATTAACTACAGAGTTCATGGCTCATTTACTGTCAATACGATTAAGGTCTCCAAGTCATATCATGTTACAACACTTACTTTATTAAGTTACACATGATAAAATAATTTATTTTATGTTTTAAGTTAATATAATGTTTTAGTTCACATGAGCATACAACAATCAGAGACCACTACTCCACTGACACACAAGAAATCCATTTCCTTCGTCTTCCAAGTACCTTAAATCCCTTTTGAAATACCATCACTCTCAGAAATCTTTACCACTGCAATAGACTAAAAATCTATGACCAGATTTTATTTCAATGTAATAAAGCACTGACTTAGATCTATCTTATTATAGGTCAGATTAATGTTTTTTCCAAAATTATAATTCTTTTTCCCCACCTAAGTTGTGGTCTTAGTCGACTAAGACAAGTTCACTGCAACACCTTTTTTTAAATTATGCGTACACTTAAGCGTGCTGTGGAATAGGAGATTGAATGAGTTAAGACATTATCTATCAGCTCATATCTCTGAATGAAGAAGCCTTTATCATTCATTCATATCAAGATGATGTATTTGAGGTGAAGATGCTGAGTTCTGTGGTGACAAAACCCACACAGGACAAACAGGCAAAGTCAGCCAAATCACTCCAGTACTGCTTAACACAAGATGTATACCACACAGTGAATATGCCACCATAATTCAGGCTGCACGAGTCCCATAGTTCATCTACACACATTTGGAAGAGATTTACGGAGATTTCAGAATAGCCCAATAAACATCTTGGATTCAAGGAAACGCCATTTAAAAAGCCACAATTTACCAAAGTACACTATAACATGTATAGCTTTTTGAATCTGTACAGAAGACAAATGACATCCTGCTCATTTAAAATAAGCAGATACATGGCCCATGTTTTACTCTGAAAAACGTACAGCAAAAAGAGTAATTGAATTCAGTCACTGACTTTTATGTCTCTCAAGCCATTTTGATCAGTGTAGTGCTTGACCATTAATATTTTTCTTAGTTTGGGTCTCCGAAAAGCTAAGAGGCTCATGTGCAACGCGTTTCTTTGACAATAGGGCCCTATAATATGCCTACCAGAAAAAAGTATCACAATTGAAGAGTTTTGTTTTGCTTCAATATGTTCCTTAGGAACTCTTACTTTCCATTTAAGAATAATAAGGGGTGGTTAGGCATTAAATAAATAATTTTAAGCATTAAATATCTGACAAAGCTACAAATATTCCTAAACCTTAAATCATAAAGTCTGTAGCAAATTCTGCAACACAACCCTCTTTTACCACATTTGATTGCATCACTGCAGTTGTTCCCATCTTATTGATCTAAAAATCTTGCTACTAACAGAAATGAGTCTTTCTGCTTGCAAAATAGGTCACTGTTTTTACAGCCCTAGACATCCTCTGAGGAATTTCCTCAGGCTTCAGCTTGTCCTCAGATAATAGATGAGTATATCTTCAAAACTAATTTCAGACTAACAAAGGAAATTCATTGTTAAGTCACTCAGTGATAACATATACACTTATTCAGATGTAATGGCCATTGATTGCCTTGTTACAGTTCATACTGGAATTGCATTGCTTCAGACTGGAAAAATCCCACTAATCAGTAATTTTTCAAAGCCATACTAACATCTAGAAAAGATGCTAAACTCCACTAGCGCTCAAAAGATGAAATGAAATTCAGATCATCTCCCTTTAATATCATATGCTTATTTAACCAAGAGTTATAGATTAAATTGATGGAAATATCACAAATATGCATGAGTGCTTAGCATCATACCCACTGGAAAAATATCACATGCATACATACAGACAAAAATCAGGATGAGGACCAAAGAACGGTGGGATTTCTAACCTTGATTTCATGAATCTTAAATCTGGATTTATCAGAACAGATTTCTACTAGTGCATTAAAAAGATATCATGATGTATATTATCATTAGAAAATATTCTAGCAGATTAGCCTGGTGTAAAAAACACATAGGATGGCTCAGGTTATCATAGTGATTTCCATCTGTGGAATCTGTTTTCATTTGCCTCTAACTCTGCCATACATTAAGAGGCTGGTGTGGAACTTTCCAGTATAGATGCCAGAGTTTTGTCAATTTTGGAAAGGAAAAATTGTACATTTATTTAAGAATGTAATGGAGAAAAAAAAATTGTACAGGTAAGGCAGATTTGTACAACGATTTTACCAGCGAGTATGTCAAAATGGCCACCCACTAAAGAGACTGAGGGAAAGAAAACAAACTTGAGTGGGCAGAAATACTCAGAAATAGCAGGAACTGTACAACTGTGAGCCTTTGAAGGTTATTTGTGTAGTAATTTTTTAGTTTTAAAAGAAGTGCTACCCACAGTTAGTCTATAATTCAGCCTAGCTGTGTCATACTGAGAAGGAATGGAAAGTTGCATTCTAAATAGGTAACTGTAAAGAAAGAAAGAAAAGCAGCTCTGCTTTTAATAGCTTTTCATAGATAATTACCCCATATTAGATCATCACAATCATTGTTATCTCTGTATTGCAGAATTACTTTCTCCATCAGATATAACGTGGTAACAAGCATATATTCAGCAACATTATTCAACACTAAACATTATCAACCAACGTTTAAGAAATTATGCGACTAAACACTTTAGCAGCAACTTAAAACTTTCATAATTATTTGATAGTAGATAATTAGGTAATTAACTTAAACACTGTCACAAAAGCATTGTGAAAATTCATTATAAAGAAAAGTGTAACTGATAGATTGCATGCTGCATCTTTGCCAATTAGGGCCTACTTGTCTTTATAAATATAAAGCCTTCTCTTTAATGTGGCACCCAGAGAGTAATTTTCTGAGAATTATCTTTTTGCAAGAAAAGCCAAAACAAAGACAACTGAAACCTTAATGAGTATTTGTTTCATGCAACCAAAATAGGTACAATATGAGTTCGGGGGAGGACAGGAGAGATATATGTATAAAGACGTAGTTGGACAAAATCACACAGAGAACCAAGGAATCTAAGACAATGAAAATCTGAGATAAAACCTAGTAGAAGTCAAAAATTTCCAGTTAACAAAAACTCAAGCCAGAAAAATCCCCTCCAAAAATGTCTCTTGAAACAGAGAGGGACCATAACCAGGAAATTGCTTGCCAACAACATTAATCAAGAACTTTAACAACAATCCTACTGCTTATAGCCTTATTGGAGTGCAACTTCATGGTAGAACACGTACACATGATAGGAGGTCTTACTGTAAATCACAGCCACAAACCAACTTTTAAAATATTAAGTTTCTAATGGATCAGAAATCCGGACTTTAAATGTGTCCTATATCCAATCGTATTGCATGCTAGATACACTGTCCAGACCACAGAAGCCTTTTGTAGCAGCTTCTCTAAAGCCAAATGACCTAGGCACCAACCCTTGATCTCAGAAGTACATGTTTGAGGTGCTAAAGAATTTCTGTGGTTGCATTTACTATGTGTAGGTTTGAGATATTTTTATTGAAGATTTTTATATTTTTAGTTTCAAGTTTATTTCATGCTACTTTTAAGAGATATGTATTGATCTGACTGTCATTTAGAGACTTCAGACTCTGAGATCTGGGAGCAGACAGCTAAATACAGCTATTAGATGTTACTTTATTGCTTTCATGAAGAATATTATATGAGTTTTTAAGGATACAAGCACTCAGTCAAGAAAACAAACTTTCATTATATTCATTATCTCTATTATGACATTAACTTTAACTTTATTTTAGAAAAACATATTTTTTTTAAGTCCTTAACTTTAGAAAACATAATCTTACTAAAATATTTAGAATCCCAAGCGAAAATCTCCAAGAATCAATGCTTCCAAGTAAAAGGAGCAGAAATTGTGTCTGCACAATCAGGAGTCAATGCTCAGTTGCAAAGCAAGTTGCTTTCTGCTGCTGAGGCACAGCTTTGTATTTCATATGTTCAAGCCACAAGCAGCTGTAGAAGCTAGCAGCATGAGAGGTACAAAAACAAGCAAGTATGCAAAAGTCATATGCTAAGTTAGTAAGATAAATCTGTTGCTACGTAATAGACAAGTTATCTACAGCTAAGCCATTTCTCTTCTTGCCTCTACACAGAGGCTATGATATTTGAGGAATACTAACAGTTCTTGAACAATACAGAATGTTTTCAAATGGATTTTCAGCATAAACAAAAAATAAATAAAAGAATGTACAGAAATATAATACCTGATTGTTAAAACTGGAAAATTATGGTGAATAAAGAAGGCAAGATGCTTTAAAAAAATTATTCTAACAGGTTTTATTTTTATAATATTTAACAATATTATGCATTTCCATTACCAGCGTCACTGGGCACATCATAAAAGAAATATTTAAGAGAACTGCTCACACCAGCAGCAGTCATCTTTCAGCACACTCAAGCTAACAGGAAAGACACAGGAGTGTATGACTCCCCACATCACCACAGCATCTCTCAGGGTAAAGCATTTGCATGACAAATGAAAGAGAGATTTTTCAAAAAGGAATGTATGAAGATTATTTCATTCCCTCCCCCCCCACACACACACCCTTTTCTTGAGTGAGAACAACTTAGCAATCTTTTTCACCACTACCAAGAGTTATTTTCTGTGGAACAGCTAAATTTATTTAACTGAAGCCAGCTTCTGGCCCCAGTGACATACATGGCAAAATTCTAACTGCATTTGGTGAGATCAACATTACATCTAATCAATACCTGAATATCTGGTTGCATTCCCCGTAAAAACTCTTTGTAGAGCTGCCACTAACAATGTGACTATGGGGCATTAAGTGTTGTTTTTCCACAGCAGTCAGATAAATGATAAACTTTGATATTTCAGTCTTTCTATATTATTTCCAGTCTCTTTCCTTCAATTTTAGAAATGTTTTTTGGATTTGTAACACTTCTACATACTGTGCCACACTGTCTCCCTCATATCACAGATTTTAACTGGAAAATACTCAAAATACATCACTGCAAATATGTCCAATTACCATTTTAAGAAAAAAAAAAAAAAAAGGACTGCATTATGCAAATTCTCCTTCTTTAATATTATTAAATTCACTTTTATCATTATATCTCACTTAATTAGGAGAAAGCACAAAGATAATTTACCAAGCAAATTCCCTTAGAAAAACAATTACACAAGCAATGAAATTCAAATATTAAGGATGATTCTTTTCCCATCTAAACAATTAGTAAGGCAAATAGTAATAATTAAATCAATATCTAATTTTATAGTGAAATGCAACTACATAAAATTGGGATGAGGAGGGAAAGAGGGGAACTTTCTGGGTTTTTCAAAGCTTTCTGACAAATTTGTAAAAGCATCTGCAATGGATGGAAATAGGAATACAAACATGTTTTAGCTTTCTCTTTCCTGTAATTCTTCACTATGAACCTGAAGTAGATGCTGTTATTAGTACTTTATAAGTACAGTAACCAATATCATCCATCATTTGAGATTCTTAGAGACTTATTGTTCAAATCACAGAGGATTATCACAGTTAAATGGGTCCAACAACATAAGCCACACAGATCCTACAAATACAAGAGAAATCAAAAGTCACTGCCAAAACACTTAATTTCTCTGATCTTTTCCATGATTCCCAATACACTTAGGGTAAGGCTCTTCTCCATGATCCAGTTTCTAATGTTAGAAACAGGACACTGAGTAAGGAGTACTGGCAATAATGCTGTATTTTTCATAGTTATCTTTGATGACTTGTGTGTGCTAGAGGAAAAAAAGTTGACAAAGGTTCAGACTGGATAAACAAGGGAAATACTCTCTTTAAAAAAAAAAAATACACAAGTTATTCAGGTTGATATTACCTGATACAATTTTCTGCAATAACCATATTTGAATAAGAATTACTACAAAAAGTTACTTGAAGTTTTTTGGTGGGAATAAACACTATTTCCAGTACATTTATTTGAAGTATGTGGTCCAACAGTTAGAACATGGAATTGGGAAGCTATAGTTACTCTGTTAACAACTCTATCCTTTAAGATTTTGCAAGAAATATCATTGCATCTCTGTGCACAAGCTCTCTCTCACTCATAACAATGCTTACCTTCTCCTACAGGAATTTTGCTGAACTTTAAGCTCATGATATAAATAAGAGTGAGATAAATTAAGCTGGTTTTAAACTTAAAAAAATTAAAAGAAAAAATCTGTGGCATTTTCAAAAGTTTCAGTTGATATTATTTAGCTCTGTCTCTCCACTAGAATAGGAAGTCCCACATTGACTTCTGCATTACAGAAAAGGATAGTGTGGTCACAATACCACCTTTTCAGCCTGCTTAAAATGCAGTATTACAATCTTCAGTTTTGTTTCGATATACATGCATTTGTTGATACATAACATTCAACTGAAAAGCCCATCTAAAGCCTGCTCTTATTGCTGTAATGTTCCAGGGAGCATTTCCTGGCTAACATCCGGTTAAGACCTGCTAAGTATAGCTCTAGCTGTCTCTGAAAAAGCATCTTTCCCTTTTTCCATTTATCCACTTTCAAAAAAAGAGGGAACTTCTGTTCTACAGAGATTGCAGCCTTTCCTGAAGTATTCAGGAAAATATCAACTAAAAGATTTTGAGTTTCTTCAGCTTATCACAGAACTCCTGCTGGCATTCTCACTCTCATCCATATTGCTATCCAGACTCAAGCTGAACACCATTATATTAGCACAGTAATATTATAACATTATAATCGATCCATTACACTGACCAATACTTTTTATCTTCTCACTAGATAACAATGGATTACTGGATGAGCTATTACAGTAGTTTTCTATATTAACACCTAATATAAGACTTGATTTTTGTTCCAACCCAAGTGGCAGTTCCCCTGAATTCTCTCCATTTCCTTCCCTCCATTTCTGGAATCATCTTCTCATTACAATTTTCTCTCCAGGAAGAAAATATTCAGGGTGGGATAGATCAGATAGCAGCATGGCAAGAGAAACAGCCAGAGCACCTATAATATAATCCCAGTATACACCAGAACAGTTTGAGTCTTCACAGCCCAACGCAATGCCATATAGCACTACTATCTAGCACAGCTACCACAAGCAGCATAGCCACATTGGTATGATGCTTCACCCCAGCCTGGCCCTGCTCAGACCATTAGCATGACTACGCTGCTTGTAAAACTAATCACAAAGCTAGGTCATCGCAGCCAGCTCAACCTTTACAAAGCACCACGTTGCATCATGCAACACAACACGGAATAAAACCTATTTCTTCAAGAGCACATTCAGCAGACAATCATTGAGTGATTGAGTGTTTAATATACCTGGCATTTGTTTTAATACATGTTTTCTTGTTGTATAAAACACAGCCTTGTTAGTAGTTCTTCCTAAACTTTTAGGCACAGCAAGTATATGACCTGCATCAATGTCTGTATATGGCATATATTGATCCTTTGAAAGAGAGCAGTAAAGTAATTCTCGTATCCACCTATGCTGACCACTGACAGAAGGAACACAGGCGCTTTTGCTCTGTGAGTACCAAATCTCCATTATTCCCCCCTTTACTCTATAAAAGAAATAATCAGATCTATCTTATACATGGCAGTCATCTCAGGAACACGGTTCATTTTAATTCCAACCTGTTGCTATGTTAAGAGACAATACAAACCACAAGCATCTTACAAAGGTGTCACATGCACAAAATAGTAACTGTCAATGACTGTCCTCCATCTGGCAAAAACAAAGTGCACAAAGAAGGAAGAGGAAAGAACACAGAACCGATCAACGAGAGGATTACTACTAAGCTTTCGTTGTGTTTTGGTCGTGTTTTACAAAGAAAGGCGGAGGCACTTACAGGACATCTCTGTGCTAATATTTGACAGTGGTGCACTAAAATGAAAGGGATAAGTGACATGACTATCTTTTCAAAAAGGAAGCAAGTAAGCAAAATTTTATTTTCTCTCTTCCTTGTAGTTCAAACAAAAACAACAACAAAAAAAAATCACCTTTGTATCTTTATACTGGTTCCTAACCTCCATCAACTCCTTTTGCTATTAACTCAAATTGTCTATGTTCCTACTGTTTTCTAACAGGCATTCACCTTAGCAATGTACATCTGTACCAAACATATCAGAAGCTCCAAGGAGAAACACAGACATTTGTTTATGGCAAGCAGCAAGCACAGTAAAAAACATAAATCTTAAAAACAAGACTGACGATGAAGTAAACTAGAGGTCAGTAGGTCTGATAATTTTCCAGGGCTTTTTAGTTTAACTTTTAATACAAGCACCTGGCAAAAATGAACACCTACAGACTTGTATGAAAGTTACGTGAGGATGAAGCTATGGCAGTTTAAAAAAAGGAATAATATATGACAACCCTTAAAATAGGGACCATATTGAGAGATATGGAAAATTTAAGGGAAAAAAAAACAAAAATCTCATCTCCCAGAACACTGCCCAATAGTTTTGTGAAATTCAGGCTACAGCCTCAGTTTTTTGGCTGGCATTCTCCAAATAAAAGACGAAAGGAAATGTTTTTGTATTTCTTCTAATAATTTGACATGATTGGCTCCTCCATCATCACAATGTAGTTTATTTTACTTTGCAGTGGGAGGGGTAGAAAGGAAAGAAACTTATTCATTTTGATCACTACATATTTTAACAGCTGGTAACAGAATGGATATCAGTTTTTCATTCTTCATTAAGTGAAGGCTTTTATAAAGAGAAGTTTCAGTAGGATCTAACCAAATAATAGCAACACCCAGAGCAGTTAGCAATCTGGTTACTCTTTCCTGAAAATGTTGATGTATTCCTGTTCTAATAATTTCAAGACAGACATGGAGCTACTGGAACAAGTCCAACAAAGGGCCATGAAGATGATTAAGGGACTGGAGCAGCTGAGAGAGGTGGACTGCTCAGCCTAGAGAAAAGAAGGCTCAGGGTGGGGGCATAAATCTCATCAATGTGTATAAATATCCAAAGGAAGGGTATAAATAACTCTTCTCAGTAGTATCCAGTGAAAGGACAAGTGACAATGAAATAAATACATATACAAGAAATTCCATTTAAACAGGAGGGAAAAAAAAAGGAAAAAAAAACCCTTCTTAACAGTGATGGAGGTTAAGCACTGGAACAGATTTCCCAGAGAGGTTGTGGAGTTTCCTTGCTTAGGGATATTCAAAACCTGACCAGACTCCCTCCTTTGAGAAGGGAAGTTGGACTAGATATCTCCTGAGCTCCTTTCCAACCTCAGCTATTCTGTGACTCTGAACAGAATACTATCATATCAAAGAAACGTTAGTGCTCAAATACTCTAATGATCACCAACTAGAAATATGATGTGGATAAAACATTCCCCGGGATTAGTCCTAAAACAGCAAAATTCATCTCACATGACTTCTGCTAATTTTGGGCTTGGAAACTTTAGTTATAAAGGACAGTGTATGAAATAGAACCAGGACCAGCTCAAAAATCACTTTTTACAGAAAGCTCTTCATTTGATGAGGCTGTCTCTACCCTAGTATTTTAGGTCAGATACACCATAAAGTTTCCTGGCTGTTCCTGCTTACTGTGCTTCAATTTGCACTGAATTAATTGGATTCCTTTTCGATGAAACCAAAACAGAAGATAAGCTTCAGAAACACACCCAATATGTCCCCAGCTACAAATCCCTCTTCAGGTCATGGGACCAACCTAGAGCTGGTCTGCAGTTAAAACACCAAAACAACAAACAAACAAACAAAAACAAACAAAAAACACACAAAAAAAACAGAACACCCCCATCTCTCAAAACCTGAAATACGCATTGTATGAATATCAAGTCCTCAGCACCAATGTAGCTCCTGTTAGTAGATCTACAGATCCACTCCTGTCAGTCTGCACTGCTTGCTAATGCAGATTTTGCTTGAAAGAATACAAACAATTTGAAAAGTCAAGCTCCTAACCACTAATATGCAGAAGCAACTACTATACATACACCTACAGCACTTAGATGTGCAGCAGGTTGTAACAAAATGAGCTGAAAATTTTACACATCAGCAAATGCTTTTTAATGGCAGTGTGATTGGTTTTATATATAATTTGTTGAGAAAACATTTCTATTTGTTTTATTTCAAAAATATCAATATTTAAATTCTTTTGACAGTATGAAGGCAATTAAATAATTCTCTTACTCACTTTTTAATTTCTTTTTACTCATGAATGAAAGCTTCTGAAGAACAAAGATGAGCAAAGCATTTAAATAAAACAAGGATGAGAGGTGCAGACAAAAACCTGTCATTTACTGAAATTTCATATAGAATGGCAATTCTTATTTCTGATCATCTTGGGTTTACAGATCTAACTTTATCCTACAGTCAGAATGGTTACAAGAAAGAAGGAAATTAAAATACTCGAATTTCTGCCTGTTTGTCATCTGTTTGAACAATGAGGAGATTTTGGCTGGGATGTGTCATTTGAATTACATTTAGACTTTGTGTGTCATTTCAACTAATTTTGCGTTAAGATTTTCATTGAACTATGTAACAGCAGTTTTCATATCTTCACTGCAGCACTCCACTGCTTTGAGGATGTCAATGTTTTCAGTAAAAAGCCTGACTACTAGACATGAACAGAAGTTTCTGCTGCTCAAATACGGGCTGGATTTACACAATGCATCAGTGGAAGAATGTATTAGCAATATTTAAAGTACCACTGCTCAAAGAGAGAGTCCTGTCCCACCATGCCTGCATATTTCCTTCAAATCTCATTCCACCTTAAAGGAACATCGTCAAAGATATTTTGCAGAACATTAGGTCCTCCAACCGCATTTTGGAAATTTGGGGGGGGAGGGGGGAAATGGGTGGGAGTTTTTTAAACTTATGCATTCCAAATCCATGAGCTGGTGAAGAGCTGAAATTTGTGGGATGCTTTGTTTTTTTCTGTAAGTAAGGACAGTAACTGTTTTCCAGATGTAAACACAAGTTCTACTGATATGAATGGATGAACACATCAAGGCATAATATGACCTGGACGGGCAAAGCTACCTTTAATAAACAGCTTTGTGTGCCTTCTGCAATAAAGTGGAGAAACAGATAAGTGTGTTAGCAATGACAAAAAAAGTCATACTTTTATTGTTTTATATCTGAAGATGAAATTCAAGTCAGGAGAAGCCTGAAAACTCTAAATCTGTCAGAATGAGGATCACAAAATGCCCATAGGTTGCTCCTGCAGGATCTATGTGCTACAAAGATGCCAGTTTGAACCCTACCCAAAAGAAACAAGGCTAGCTTACAAGAAGTCTCCCAAGGACATTCTTATTCCATGCTAAGGACGTGTTGGGAAGACAGTTCCATGTTAGTCCCATAGGCAGACATGAGCCAGCTCGTGCAGAACCCACCCAGCTGTGTCAGCATAAAATGGTTCCTCTGCCAAATGAGCACCCAAAATAAACTGTACTGACATGCCCAAGAATGCATGTGTGGATTAACCCACACCACAAAAAGCAAAACACCTGATCCCACAGGAGAGCTCCACTTATGGGTTCCACACTAGCTTCTTCAAAACAGTTTCCCCATGTGATGAAATATTATGTTCAATAACCTCATTTCACTGGCTAATTGTCCCCACTAACTAAGGAAACAGGAGGGAGGTGAGGGAAGAAATGTTCTGATGACTTCCTAAAGACATTGCCAGATGCAACAGTCCTGGTGAGAGTTCTAGATAAGAAAGGTTCGTTTATACTGTATTTTATAATTCATTTATGCACAGAGAAAAATGAAGTGCTGCATAACTTTATGCACAGAACACTCACTCTGGAGCAGCTCCCCACATTCAGCTGCATGTTTCAAAGGAGATTATCAGTACGTAATAAAAATAATTCACAAAATGACTGCACACTGACTAGCCACAATGTTCTCAGACATTTTCAGCTATTATCCACAGAAAACTGCTCTGCTGCTTGTATCTTTCTTCCCAGTTGGTATAAAACCCAGTAATGAAGAACTCTTATTCAAGCCTGTTAAGCAAAGCAACTTCACTTGCACATATTCGCTTTCAATCCATACTGTTAACACCTGGGGTTTATTACACAGGAAATGCAGTAGAACACAATTATATTTGTTTAAAAAAAAAAACCTGTTTCCTTTAGCATAATTATTAAAACCATTGTGGCCATCCATAACAAGACCTTTAGTTCCTTTCTGTACAGGGAATCGGTCTGGCCCTTCCTCAGTCTTGGTCTCTTTCCTAAGAGCTTCTAAAGAGTCTGTTTAGTTAGGAAAACTCTGCAGATTTCAAACCTTATTGTTCCTGTAATGTAGAGTTATAAGAAAACCAGGACGGGCATTCCTAATATTCCCATAGGTACTGTCACACCAGTCTGACAGAATGCTTCTCTTCTCCACAATTTGCTCATTCAAGAACAAATTATTTTTAATAAATCTCTTTTCTTGGAGAAGCAGTCTCACATCAGTACTAGATTTTAAATATTTTTGTAAATGAAATAATTATGATTTTGTAGCTGCTTGTAGACACACAGCAGGTGTCTCAAAACAAGACCAAAGCAAAATAGATGCAACTGGGCTGTTACACGTGATGTTCCGTAGCTGAGAAGACCATTCACCGATTATTCACATGATCCACAATCATAGTATTAGCAGGACTGTTGTTCCAGCAGAACATGTGGTACTGGTCATTGATGTCACAGGAGAAATACAGCCAACTGCACCTATTTTTTTTTTTATTTTAAATCTGACACTAAACTTCCAGGGATTGGCCTTTACAAAATGACATTTTTAGAAAACATTAGCTTTCAGGTTTACTTTTTATAACTTTTAGCTCTCATTTTGGAAACGCTTTCTCTTTCATAACAGCTAAGGTTCTCTTTTCACATCATTAAGAATTTGAGCTTCAAGGAAAAAAAAACACCAAGTATTGAAAAACGTGTGATGACAACATAAGAATCTGTAGCAATAGTCATATTGTGTTAATGAATGTTACTCTATGGACAAGAGACTGTGCTCTACTGCTTCAATGTGATGCCATTAAAATGTACTGAATGTGCAATGGAATTAGTCAGAAAATATATGAGAAGGACCCCAGTTCCATACTCCTAGAGCTGGGAGAGTGGTGGTTTGAGAATCTTGCACATCGCTGTCTGGCTGTTGTCTACTTTCATCTATTGCACTGGTATTTACACCAACGACTATATTTGAAAATACACTCTGGAACATCCTCTCTAGATAGGAGTAAAGAAAAGAAGCAGGGTGAAAAAATTGCTCTGAAGGGGCTAATTAATGACTTAACTTCAGTAAGGGACAATGGCGCAATTTGGATTGGGACACCAGACTTAGGTGTCTACACATAGGTATGTATATGTGACAACCAAGCTTTTACTGAGGTCGATGGAAATTTAATCCTTACACTCTGGAATCTAGGGAATTATGCCACTGGTCAGCCTAATACTTGTGTACTTTACAGTAAGCTGAATTGTTCTAGGCTCCATTGACAAAAAAATTCCTCTATTTGTCTCCTTTATTGGATGTCTGTGTGGTCAGCTGAGATACTTGGATGTCACATATTCTTCACCAATTTTCTGGTAACAGAAATCTTACCTGTACATCGAATGCCAATAAGCCAGAAGACTACAGAGGCAAAGCAGAGGCTGCACCTAATGCTCCTACCCGTCTAGAGGAAACCACACAATCCATTTGATCTCTTAAGCTCATTTGGTATAGTTGTAATATATATTTGTGTGTGCAATTGTATATATACATGCAAAACAGCAAATATAGTTGCATCACAACCACAGAACATGGTTTTGGGGCTTATTGAAGTTTCCTCACTCTTTGATGACTGTAGAAAGAAAGGAAAGCTAACAAAAGAGTAGAATAGAGGGGGAAAAAAGGTGTATTTATATTGTAAGCTATTGAGGATTACATCTGAATTCATAATGAAAGCAAGGACTTTTTCATTGTTTTCCTTATGCTGATCTCTAGGCATTATAGATAAAGATCATACAAGGATTTAGGAAGGTGTAGATACAACTCATTTAATGAAGTTCACCAAAGAAATTATAGCAAGAATTCATTCATTGAATTTCATCTCTTTATGATATTCTTGTGACAATTTCATGTGCCCCCTTATTAGAGGAAAGGAACTTAGTCCACAGCTTGCTATGAGTTACAGCTGAGCAAGAGAGAAAAATAAGATTGTAACAGTTCATTTGAAATAACCGATTTTAATTCAATTGTGGTTGCGACCTTTCAGTATTGAATGAAAACTTATATAGTTGAGCTTCAAAAGATATAAATCCTTACATAAAGCAACATTTTCAAATTCAGGAGGACATGCACTTTTCATGAAATAGCCGAATATCTCCAGTACTCAGAGATGTGCTACTCAAAATCTGAGCTATGTCATTGATTTTAAGCGAACGTTAAAAAAAAACCAAAACCACCAACATGCCATATATCCTGACTGTATAAACAGCACATTAAATTCAAAGCTATATTTAGAATGGAAATTATTCTTTCTCAATGTTTGCTTAAAATTTGCTGTTTCTACAAATATTCCTTGTTGTTCTCATTCACTGTAACATTCACAGGTTGCAAAGACAAGCGAGGTATGATTCTTCTGTAAACAAATTTATTCATCTATCTACAAAATTGACTGCAGTAACTTTATGTTGACTGTTCACATACTCTACAGCCTGCCATGCTGAAAAGCTGAATAAATAAGGAAGGCACTCAACAGCTTTCTCTCCACTCCCAACAAAATAAGCAAGATTCAGGATGATTTATATTTAAAAGTTATACTGAAATAAGCAACATAAATATCCATTGATGTATTTACTGCTATTTTAATCCTCCTCCAAAAGGCCAGATTTTTTTTAAAAAACACCTTTAAAAAATAGCTTTTCAAAAAGATAAGAATTGGTTTCTACAACCAAAGTATGAAGTCAGATTCCAGTTCTCATTGATGCTTGGACAAACTCAAATGCATGTTGTCTATACAAATCTAAAGCATTGCACATCCTTGCAGTTTATTATCCTGCCTGTTTTATTGACGAGTTTGTGCTGCAACAACAGGAACATGCAAAGGTGGCAACAGCAGGTCAGAGAGCCCTTAGGAGTAGCTAACGAATAGTTACAGGGTGCTGACAAATTTCAGCCAAAGCATTTTCTAAATATCCTCAGTAGGCCGTAATCTAGAGAAAATTATTAAAACACTAGAAATTTCCTCTAACACAAATTAACACCCACTAGTGACAAGTAATACATCTATGACCTATAGAAACCAAAGAATCATCTGAAGTCAAAATCTTTATCCTCTCCATCTTTTCTGCTGACAAAATTATAAAAGGCAAAGCATTTAAATTGCTACGATACACAGAAACCAATGAAGATGCAAAAGATCATGGGTTTTATTAGTGTAATTCCCCCATGCTTCAGCAAGGGGCTGACTTGGGAAAGCAAGCTCTTGCGCTTAGAGGAAAATCACTCAGTCTGAAACTGAATTCCTGTGGTAATGAGAACTCGTACATTCTTGTTCCCACCACTTCTAAAACATTTTCTTCACCATTTTCTTTCCCTCTTGAAATAACGATGCTTTTGTTCAGGCTATATTTTCACTTTCTATATGTTAAACATTTTCAAAATAACTTGAATGTCTAAGCAGTTGAAATTGTTGAAATCTGGAGCTAGAAGGAAAATATAAATTAAATAAATTTGTTTAGGCCCAGTGGGTTTAGAAAATCTTCCCTTCAGCCTTCCGCAGCTCCATCTGCATGCAGATCTCTGTAGACTCATATACAGATTTAAACTTGACATTATCTACTGTGTCTTGGGAGAATTTCTGCACAGCAAATTTAATTTTAAAAAATGGGCATTGCATTCAATAAGGAACTAACACATTACATTAATTTGAATTGCAATGGAACAACATTAAAGCTAATAAATACATTTGGAATTTATATTCTTTAGCCTTCCTCTGAACACACATTTTAAACTTACATGCTGTAGGTTCTCTTCTAATTGTTAGTTGTTACGCATAAATAAAAACTCCAGTATATTTGGTAAATGGGGAGGGGGAATCCATACATGCACTATCAAACCTGTATCTTGTTCAATTTTAGTAGAGGTCGTTACTTTTGTTGGAAATAATAAAAATCCAGTCCAGTTAAAAATGACTGCATATGACTTCTACTTAGAATTTAGTTTCAATCCAGTTGCTTGCCACTTTAATTCAGCCTTTGCCCCCTAGGTGGTCATATGCAAATATTTCTCATCTGAGCCCCTGTGGCCAATCCAGAGTTTGAAAATAACCAAATACAGCAGTGTGCAATTTAAGGTCCTGACAACAAGTACAGAAACATTGTTTTATGCTTGAGGGAACTGTGCACAGACCATCTGCTGCCTTGCTGATTCCCCTGATGCCTGTCACAGTGAGTACGCATGAAAAGGCATGGAATGGAAAGAGAGATATTATCACGTAGTTTGCTACAAGAACCTGAGAAACCTCAGCATCCCTACTAGATATCATTTTGATAATCAGATCCATGTCAAATCATGTAAGCTCACCTACTGTACACAGACCCTTTGGGAACATCCCCACTGTGTATTTTTTATTATTATGATAAGCATTATGTATTACATGCAGAGTGATTTAAGCCAATATGATCAAATAGCACTGAATCATGAAAAATGATAGAAACTAGGGAACCGTGAAAGTAGTTGTGGTTTTTTTGTTTGTTTGTTTTAATGTTATAAGATGGTCTACATAGAGATGAGCTTAATCCTCTTTATAACCTTATACCTTGCCCCTTTCCCTTCACTCCCCCAAGGCAAGGAAACCACATTATGTCTACAGAATCCAAGAACTGTATTACTGAATTGTCTCAGAGATCTTCCATGCTTTATCTAAGAGAAACAGATATGTGAAATTTAAATCAAAGCATAAAAAAGAGAATAAATTCCATTAGGATTATATTTTACATGAAAGATAAATAAAATAGTCAGATTCCTGTAAAGTACCCACACTTTTCAATATATTATACACTTACTGTGTCTATATGAAACATAATTGAGCCTGACATGTTCTACTGATATCTAAACCTTTTGTCTATAAGAAACAGACCATTTTGTTTCTCCTAGAGCACATACACAAAAAAACCCAAGCATTAAAAGCATTAGAAAGTCAAGGAATCAGAAGTTTGACATACTCCCTCACGTGCACCTTACTTACTAGAGCGCACCACACTTTCATGGGTGTCTGTGGAGAGCCATAGAAACACAGGTTTCACAATATTAATGAATTTATTTTCACAGTACCACCATAAAACTAAGTAGGAAGAGATGGGGGAGTTGTAATCTCTATCTCACAACAGAGAGACAAAAATATGATGCTAAATGTTCTCACTGATTTTTAGTAACCAGTCTGATCTGATGAGTATAATATTTTTCAGACTATTTAACTGCATATGTCCTATGTTCAAGACACATCATCTATTGATTTCTATTGCAGCTGAGGTCTCAAGTCATCCAAAAATTTAGGAATATCATTAGCAGGCCATGGAATTTAACCATTAGTTTTAAAGTCTTGGAGTTTAACCATTAGTAGGCCATTAGAGTTTAAGTTATGACTTGCCTATACACAAGAACTCCATCAGCAGTAAGGGCAGATAAAAGTATATAATTATGAAACCCTCCTCATTCATAGCATAAGTACATTCAGGGTCCAAACAGAAGTTAAATAGGCCCTTGCTACGTTTTGAGGGCTTCACTTCACAACCTTAATATAATAATGGAAACAGAACAGAAAGTGCTATTTTGCATATTTAATAATTTGGTTTGAGGATTTTATCACTGATCCAATATTAGGGTAACTGGATTTATTTAGAGAACCTGCCATATTTAGATCAGACTGTCTTGGAGATAAACAATGCACATCTTGGACACAAAAAACCTTCCCCTTTCTCTTATTTTACATCTTCCGTTCAGAGCAATGATAGAAATATTTAAAGGAAAGGAATCATTTTTTCCTCTTATTGATTTCACAGGAAAAATACTTTTTTCTCCCCAACGCATTTCTGAAAAAAAAGAGAAATCATTTCACATTAATATTTTCCCTAATATACGAGGGTTAAGCAGATTTGATGCAACAGAAAAATCTGGCTTCAGCTATTCAAATTTGGACACAGGTGTTACAGGAAGTGGTAAGCAGCTATAAATGAAAATATAGCCACTCATTTATACATGCTAAGAACAGAGTAAATTTTAAATCCTTTTTCTGTTTTCTGTAATTAAAAGCTTAAGGTGATTCTTTGCTAAATAATCTTTTCATTAACTTGACAGACTTCCATGAACTAGTTTAAAGAGACGGACTTTTATCATCATAATATCACACAGTTTCATAACCGGTAAGGTTTTCCTTATATAAGTAATCTTAATTTTTACTACCAACAAGCCAAAACTTCTCAACTACATAAAGACTTCATGCTGGTTTTTTTGCTTATGTTTTCAATCGTCATAAACATAATGTCATGACATCAAAATCTATGTTTCATAATGAAACAAAAACTTTTGAAGCCTCATACAATTAGAATTTTCTTGAACTAGAAGCATCAGGTCTTTAAATACTGTAGTGTTGGAAGTTTTTTCCTGGGGCTTTCTAGGTACTACAAAACTTAGGTAAATAATATCCTCCAGTTAAAAAAATAATATTTCATAACATTTGATGTTATGTAATGTCATAACATTTCAGTCATAATAAAGGACAGTCCCTAGAGAAACCTAGAGGATCACCATTAATAGACTGACACTTCTACTTTCAGCACAGCTTCTCAGCCTCCCCTTCAAACAGTCCTTTGTCCACTGCACTAACCTTCATTTTCATATTGCACTGAACAGTGGCCCATGCAGGTTTACACAAAATGGTTTACGAAGTTCTGATAGCCAGATTTCCTACATCTAAACTAAAAAGTTATTTTATCAAATAAAGAGGTAAGATGCATCTGGCACAAAGTACTCCAGAAAACCATCCATCTTTCATCCATTTTCTATTTACTGCCAAATTTGTCAATATGTTTTCTTTCAAAATGTGTTCTGAAAAGTCATCCATCCTCTTGAGGTCAGACTAATTGACCTGTAGTTTCTTACTTGCTATATTTCTCCTCTTTTAAAATGTAGTTGCAATGCTTGATGACAGATTGTACAGTTTCTGAAAAACTGGTTCATAAGCAAACAGCGGAGGTAGATGTAAATATTCCTCACAGATTTAGTCAGTTTAAGCTCTTTCTTTTGTTATTTTAGGCAACGCCTTAAACATACATGAAAACTCATGTACACCCTCCCTTCTTCCTTTTCTTTTCACTCTTTTTCCATTACACACAAACATACTTCTGCACACACCAGATAAGATATAAAAACATCCAGGAATAAGGCAGCTCCTTGCAGCCCTAATTTGGCCCCTTTCAAGGAAAAAAAAATCATGAGACATCGGAGTGTTTTTAGCATTCCTGCTCCAGTGTCTTCTGATTTCTGAGATGCCTCATGGCTACAAAATAGTTAAGTACAAAAAAGTTGTATTAGCAGAATGGAATAATATAGTCCTCTAAGTTTACTGTTTCTCCTTACTTGAAATCCACCTTACACTGTGCACCCAGACTGGAATCCCAACACCACTTTCTTTTGTACATATTCGGTGACAGACACTGTAATTCTGAACTGCAGCACTGGAAGTTTTATCTACCGTACTTTTTAAACACAGGCCATCCTAAACCAGTTGTTTGAAATGCTTTTGTTTTCAGAGTTTGAATACACATAATTTTCTAGTTATGTTTTGCACCAAGTCGGATGCAGCACCAAGTCAGACTCCTGCATGAGAAAAAAATTAATAATAATCATCTCGGCTCTGACCTGTTGTTTTTGCTGCACAAAGCTTACTTTCCATCAGAACTTTAAAACTCTCAAATGCATTTTAGAGAGAGATGCCTAATAAACTCTTTCAGCTTGCAAAGTCAGCCCTGAGGAAAGTAGTACATAATAAAGGATATACCATTACCATTAAGTAAGAAGCAGCTTCCTGAAATAAATAAGTAAATTTTTAAGAAAGGATAGACACCTTATCTCATTCACCTTTCCCAAGTTTTTGGTGATTGCCTTCAGTATTGTTTTCCTCCATGACTACCTAGAAAACAAATACTGATGCAAATCGCATCATTGGCCTTTTAAACAGCTTTAGTACCTACAACCCCTTTTCAAGGGACTAAAACAGTTAACCTAAACTTCCCCTATTCACGTTTCTCCTGTTTTTCTAAACTATCCTTGTATAGCCACAGAAGCATCCACAGACTTTTTCATGACTCTGCTGAATTCCCAGTTCTAGCTTTCTTCTCATTTGTTCACATTTGCTCTCAGATTCATGCTTTTCTACTTAAGTGACAGTCAAAAAAAAAAAAAAACCTACTTTAAAGTATACATTGTCCAACTGTTCTTTAACAGTCATAAAGAAGTTTTAAATCTCAAAGGAATATCATAAATCCAATAAACAGACCGACAATCATTTCTATTTGCAGTTTAGGAGAGTTGTGCTTTTACACACAAAGCCTAAAGCTAGAAGCATTAAAGTATTTTCCAAGAGCTGCATGAACATAGCACAAGCACAAAAATTAGAAAGTATAAAAATATGCACATCATGAAAAATGCTATCTATCTATACATATATGCACACACTCAAACACACCTGTGCCTTAGTATTTAGCAAACAAAACAAAAGATTAAAAGAACACTCCTAGGATTGGAATGTAACAAGATCTTGTTGTTATAAATGGTAAAATTGAATTAAATTCCAATATGTAGGGGTTTTTAGTTCTCTGATCACGTGTAACTTGATTCCTGAGTACCCAAAGGTTCAAGCCAAAGAATCTAAGAAAAACAAGTATTCCATTTCTTGTAAAGCACACTAGAAAGAGCTTTAATGATTTTCACAGCTAAGCACAACATTTCACATTGATTGCCTCTCCTTGCCTTTTCTAATTCCTTAGCAAAACTAAAGGCTATTCATCAAAGCCCAAAACAGAAGAGTTATCTAGCATCCAGCTTAGCTTAATGTATTAGAGCACATTTATAACAATTATTCAGAGCTACAGAAATCAATATCAAAACACAAGTGTCTAATCCAGAGAGCACTAAAATATCCTGTTACAGTGTATATGAAGGATTACATCCGAGTTTCAATAAAGATCAATACAAAGGTAGGGTAAAAGGAAAATTCTCATCCAGCAAGAGTTGCAAATAAAATATTTTCTAAGTAACTTCAGCTTTCAACATTTTGTGGACAATCTGCACTTAAATGTTACATTTCCATCTTAAGTCTTGTGGTATGGAAGAGAACCCTTTCATAACCATCTACCACTGTACTTAAGGACATTGTTCTTGTGTGTATGCACACAAGTGACAGAGTAAATATCAAAAAAACCATTAATCCAGATTGCTCTAGAATGGAAGAGGGCATGTGGACATATGGAAGTAAGTTAAAAGTCAAGTAAATACTCAAAACACAATACCAAAGACAGCAATGTACATCCTGCATTTTCTAGCAGAATAACAACCACCATTTCAGTTTTGGAGAAGTCAAGAATTTTGGTCAAACTGATATGACATCATTATAGTAGTGGCCAAACATGAGCTTCTCATCTCTACTCTAAGCCAGTCAAAAGTCATACAGGCACGGAAAGCACAGTGCTGATTCTGAGCTACGCAGCACTGCTGAGAGGTCAGCTATGCTTGACGTTGCACTAATTAACTGCATATGTATGAGATCTGATTGATTTGGAACATGCACAGAAGAAAGTTCTGTCAGACTTTGTCTGTAGACAGAATAACTCCATTCTACATGTCAAAATGCTCCAGGGTGTTACATATTCTTATGAATCCCAACACAAGAGTTTGGGCAAAAACGTTCAAGCTCTTTCAGTACAATCCACTCGGATAAACAAACAGCCATCTCCCTAAAGTCAGAATAGAAATGGAGAGGGAAGGGGAAGAAAAAAAAAGAAAAAAAGGATTCGGGGAAAAACCCTCAACATACTCATTTTGAAAAACAGAAGGAATATTGTTAAGTTTTACTCAGTTAACATTAGATAAAAGCTTTTCTTTAAAGTTATGTTAAATTAAAATGTAACAGTATTAAACCACTTTGAAAAATAGTAGCAAAGTTTATAAAGTGTTCCTGAACTCCTTTTAATAGAACTTTTTTCCCATTCCACCTTCCTCCTCCCCCCCCCCCCCAAAACCCAAGACTGGATTTTTTCTCTGATTTATGAAGGAATAAAATTAATACAGTTCAAAGGCTTTTTTAAACGGCAGAGAAAGACCAACTAGTAAATAGTGATGAGTTTGGAGGCTTTTTTCCTCATGTATATGCAAGAAGAAAGTTCAAGCATCTTGTTTGCTAAGTCAGAGCATAACAATCTCTGACATCCAAGGCTTTTTCTCTCTCCCTTTCATTCCTTATTCCAGGTTTGAGAGTTCAGAACTGGGTGGGGGGAGGTCTCCCTGTCTGTAATTTCACTGAAAAAAATGCCCCATTTCCGATGGATTGCATTCTAACTCTCTCCCTCCTGCCCCTTCCAAATTAGAAGGCTCCTGACCAACTGTTTTAGTAACTCCATTCTTTCCAGGCACGAGACTAATTCTGTCACCAACACTATTCCACACACATTTCTAAAATAAACCATGTGTTAGCATGTTCATTAACTTCACATACCGGATAAGGTTACCACAAATAAGCAGTATTTTTCCTTTTCAAAATTTGTATCATTTCCTGTTTTCACACACTGTCAGGATAACTCCCCCCCCATGACTTTCTTACTATCTGCTGATACATTATGTCCAACTTGCTTTTTCTGGATGAACTGGAAACTCTACCCCTATTAACCACCCAAGAACCATGTGAAAAGGTACTCTTTGGTCTCCAGCTTTGTGTTAATGCACAGGGAAAGGATTAGAAGAATGGTCATCTGGAAGCTTTCCCATTCCCTTTTTGGATCCCTCACTTTGGTCATCATTGAGGCTTCAATAACTAGGTTGATAATATATAATGGTCTTCCTCTTCACAAATGTTTCTATCTGGCTTAATTTTAGTTTGCTAATGTTATTAATACCTATTAATTCTGTGGGACATCTGTCCCCATGCTTTTCCTAGCCCTAGAGTTCCTACGGTTGATGAGGTGCAACAGGTAAGAGATCCTGAAGCTTTAGCAGACTATAACAACCTGAGGGGTTAGCCATAACTCCTAGAAGCTTCAATGGGAGTATAACCTGAGTAAGGAGAAAGGGCTAGGCCATGAAATACACTGTCTTCAGCACACCTTGCCTCTTAGCACATCGGTCTCATTGACATAACAATTTTCATAATGATGCTTTGTGCTGAAGTTTGCTTCCTGAAGTCACTTCATCTGAACTTTCCGACCTGCACACGTGCTGGTTTTGGGGCTGTCACCCAGCTGCATCAACTACAGCACTGGAATGACAAGCTCTCAAAGAGAACAAATACAAGTTTCTGAATGCTTTTTGATTTACAGCATGTAATTGGAAAAGCAGATAAACTAAAACAGGTGACAGTGAAGATTTTCCTTGGGCTTTCAAAAAGAAGAGAAACTGATGTGAAAAGGATAGCAAGCACTCAGAAAGGAGAAAGAAGCCAACACAACTGATGTTTAGGAAAATTAATGAAAGTCTCAAATGCAGGATTAATCAGACACTTCAATTTTAGAACTAAATACATACTTGAAAGGGTCAAAGGGTCAATTTAATATCTTGGGCAAATTGACATAATTCCATGCAATTGATATTACTGTGCCATTTTACAGCAGCCAAGGATCTCAAGAAGAGAGAATAGCTCACTACAGAACATTCAGGAATCTCTCCCCATCATAATAACCCATTCTATAGTCTGTTTTTTATTTATTCATGTAATATGTTATATATTCATGTTATATATACATATTCATGTAATATGTATATATTTGTTAATGTAATATGTTATATAATATGTAACATATCACATGAAAAAAGACAGCTTTACTTTAAAGCCATTATCAAAGTTGTAAAAGCAGGATCTCTGTGCCAAAATCTGAAGGGAGAAAAGGAATTCATTCTATTCTGAAGTGAAACATTTCCATATAGAATGAAGACAAAGAGCATGTCAATATTAAGTTGTTCCCAAAGAAGGGCCAGCTCTTCTAGACAGACAGTGCAGGTGGTTGCCTTGAACATTGAAAGAGTAGAGCAGCAAACACTAAGCATAGCTGTGGAACGTGGAACGTGAGGGTCAGATATGTTTCATCTTGCATAAGGCAAGGAAATAAGACATCCTCAAGCTGTCCTAACTAGTGAGAACAGGGCAAAAACAGGCCACTGTATCTACACAAGACAAAGGAACAAGTACTCTAGGCTTTCAATAACTATCAAGCCAGTAAGAGCAAAATATCTTTTACTGTGTAGTCTTGATATTTCAAATTCATTTGAAAGGTAAAATCGTGACTTGAATGGGGTCTACCAAATATATAGTGGTCAGGTTTTACCAAATGTCTGATGAGCCAAATCTTTTTCACATCAAAATGACTGGTCCTACTTGAGTATATAGGATTATGGACAACAATAAAACTCACCAGATTTGGCTATGTATAATGTCTAAGCACAGAAAAATCAGAATAGTCAGGTGGTCACTTCTGATGAAGGAGCAAGATGGAGACCATCATCAGTTTGAATGAACGTTCATGTACACAGCATCATGATACTACTGCCTGTTACACCGGAGAGATGAGCACACCTTCCTACTTCAGCGTTCTCTTATTGTACAAATTCCCTATCACTACTGTTCACTGCCCCAACAACACTGTGATTTCTAGTCATCAGAAGTCTGTTTAGCTTCATTACATTAATCAAGACTGTCTGAATTAAGTTATTCTTTCCTTTCAAGAAAAAAAAAATAACACCTTGCCAGCTGCATATAGAACAGTGGTAATAAGATAAAAACATTTTATCATATTGGTTAACACCTTCACAAACTAGCTGACTTTGAAATAACTCATTCTGGTATTTTCTTATATTAGGAAATACAATTACAGTTGTCTGATAACTTCAATTAGCAAACCACCAATAGCTAACCAGTCTATGGCAATGGCCACCAGTCTTATCTTGATACTAAAAAAGTCAGTGTTTGTGTAACCCATGAAGATAGTATGAACCTTTCCCCTATCCACGTAAGAGGTCATGTCTGTGTTCAGGACGAAGGCAAATTTTGGCAAAATCCAATTCTGCCTACAGTACTGAGAAGTGTTAACTTACAGATCTTGTGCTCATACTCTGCTGTTGTTCCCCTCCCCCCCCCTCAAAAAAAAGGCTGCTGACACTCTGCGCTGCTTTACACAGTTCAAGATATGGATACACAGGCTTAATAATTTACCCATGTCCATGTAGCCTGCAGTCAGAGAGAGTTTCCTTGAATTCCCAGCTCCCAATTACACATTCAGGTAACTTTGGACAAAACTGGGCAGTGTTTCGAGAGCCAGGACAGCACTATCCTCCACTATCTTTTAATGACCTCAAGGCATCTGGTCTTAGACTAGCCCTTGGCACAAGGGATGAATTTCGCTGCTAAGCCATGCTACATCTTGCATTCTGAGCACTGAGCAATGTACCTGTACAAATCTCTTGAAGAGTTTTATTATTCATCTTCCTTACATTAATATCCTTGTAAGGACACCCAGCATGTCAGCTGTGTTATTTGCTGCAACAGCTTAGATCAGACTGGCTCTCAAACAGACAACTGTAATTCCCTATAAGCTTAGTCAATACTAAGATGAACATAAGCTAAAAGAGAAGTAACACAATGTTTCTTCCCATCTTCTCTCTCTCTAAAGAAAGAGCACTTCCTTCTTCTCCAAGGGAGTACAGAAACTGAGCAAAACATCTCAGAAAAAAATTTTTTATGAGACTGCCTCTATATACAGAAGCAAAGACTTTGATCTAATTAAGATGATGTAAAAAGCATTTCATAACTTTAAAACAAAGCAATCACTTGTCCTAGACTGCTATTTAGTAACTATCTTCCTTACTAGAGCTAAACTTCATTTTTTCCCCCCAAATTCCCAACTGGTATGTCTTTAATATAGCTGCATGATCCACACTACAGTGAAGTCTTTTGCAGTGAGAACATTTTCCCACACGCAAATCTGCATTACCTCTGCCTGTAATAGGCCATTACTCCTCGAACCCAGAGAACACAGGCTTTAGATTATCTAATGCATCATTTGGACATTTTAATATGAATCTTGATTTTCAGTGCTAAACAACATAGGCAAAAATTTCTATCACATCCCTTTTGGTACAAGCCAATGTTGGACTTTAAGTCTGTTCTTCCCCGTCCCCCTTCCTTCTTTCAATATCTTATTAAAGATTTTATAGGCTCTTTAAAGTTGTTTATTTAAAAATGTTAGAGCTTACTCAGCATTAAAAGCTAAGCCCCTCCGGACTCAGAGTTCACCTAATAAAATATACTCTAGTCTCCCTAATCAATTCTTTCCTCTCAGATGTGAGAGATGCTCAGTTTCTGTGATAGTTTTGAATAATCTCTTTTCAGCTAGAAAATTCACATTAAAATGACTCTTGCAAGTTTTGCAACATTGACTGAAAAAACAAGCAGATAAGAAAAACAGACTCCCTTCAGATCATGAAAGCTATGAGCCAAGCCTATGGATTTTTGACACTGAGACAAAAATGATGTTTATTCTCAATGGCATTCCAGATGTACCACAGCACTGTATATTTATATGACAAGATAAAAAATAATAATAAAAGAAGGTTTCAGCCCAAATAAAAACAATTTTATTCCAGATCAAAAAATTATACTCCTGTTTCCAGGCTTTCTTCCCTAAATTCTCCTAAATTGGGGCTCACTGGGAGTTTTCAAACCTTGCTGCAATATCTTAAGCACAAATAAATACAGCACCTGTATCAAAGGTCTTTTGTAAGTGACAGCCTTAGAAGACACTCAGAGAAACCCCCTATATAATGGACTCTTCTGTGTGTAACAGCTTATGGATTAAGAGGAAACAAAGATACAGTAGGTCTCTTCTTCATGGCAATTCTCTTCTGCATTAGGTTTAGTGCTAAGGCAGAGATACTGCTCTTAGTTCTTCACTTTCCCCTTTAGATTCCACCAATTTTTACATTAATGAATGCAACACTATTTTTATGCAAATCAAAGGCCTGAAGAGTCTTTTAATCACCAATGCTTCCATTTGTAGAAGAGGTATAAGGAAAGCAGTGTATCTCTCTAGATGTATTATGGAGGTATCGTGCTGTGCTACTGTTCAATCAATCTTTCTCCAGTTTCGCCTCTAAAATAACATAGAAAAGAGAGTATTCCCATCAAGTTCAACTTTACCACGAAGTAAAGTTGCCCTATTCCTTTCAATAATGAACTCTGAATCCCTGATGAGTAACTTGCATTTAACTGGCAACATTCTGGGCTACTTATATTTACTGCAACAGTTTGAACAGCTTGAACTTCAATAAAATGTGCACTAAATGACTGAGCTAATTTAACCTCATTAATCCTCAAACCAATAGAATAATTTAATGTCCACACAGCAGTTTGTGCACAGCCTCTAACATAAACATGCCCCTGTAGGAAATCAACACCAAAAAATGTGCTGCAGCCCTACTGCCACTGTTAGCACTGCTGGGAAAATAGCTATATAATTACGGAGACCTAACTCCAGCTGTATTGCACCAGTCACACCCCTTCTTTGGTCTTGTTGAGAGTGAGACTTCTGTTTCCAAACTGGATGTATCCTGGAACTTCCCCACTGCAGCAGTTTATATAGCAGGCTCTATTTTATCTTTAAATCATTTGCCTCTAATTTCAAAACTAGCACAAGTATTAGTAGCAAAGTAAAACATAGAAAACTAAGCAGTATTAGCACTTTAGCCAGAAAATCCAGTTGGATTCGCCTCCACAATAAACATTCATTTCAGCATCATTTGAACCATTTAATTACAAAGAATGTAGTGCATGCCCCCCCCAACTTCACAAATGGGCATTTAAAAATATATATATATTCCTTATATACACACTATTTGCTCTTGAAATTACTGCTGAAAGCAAGTTACTTCATTTTACTCCATTAAGAGCAATACAACCGAAAAAGCAACAGAAAATTCTAATAGGGGAAGCACACAAACTACAAAATACTGTATAGTGTGAGCAAACATGCCAGAATGGGAACAATTTATAAAATACAGTCTAAAGGGGATAAGCATAAAAATATTTAAACAGTACAAACACAAAAAACCTTAATTTTAAAAGGAATTTGGCCTTGTAACGGTTTTAGGCCTCTTGGCTTTTGCTTTGACTTGGTTGCTTAAGTCACTTCTAAAAATGGGGCTAGGCACTCTGAGGGAAAAATAACTAAAAAACAGTTAATCGGTATGAGGTATTTAACTCAAGCTATCACTGATAAACAGATATGATAAAATATAAGATCATTTGCTTCTACCTCAGCTTATTAAAAAAAAAAGAGAGAGAGAGAGGGAGAAACTCTACTTCTTTTTAAGGAGCAGCATATAGTTATTTCTTTCACAGCCGCACTGCAGTACCCGAACGGAGGTGCAGAGAAGGGCTGGTCCAGGGAAACGCAAGGGCAGGCTGTGGCAATTGCTTAACTACGGGGTAAGTATCCCATTAGCAACAGAGCGGGAACAGAGAGCGCACACACCGCCTTCTCCTAGTTATTAAGTGTTACTGCATCATGAAAGGCGATCAGAGCAATTAAGTGTTAGGCAAAACTGATTTGTTAGCTGAACTAAATAACATAGACGTCCCTCTTTAAGTACTGTCCTCACATAAGCAATTGCCAGATTATATCTAGAAGCTGCTATTGACTATAAATATTTCTTACAAGGGAGAGTCTGCTTTAGAAATATCATAGAGAAAACTTACAGAATATTTCTGAACCAGAACTACTGAAGATCACAAAGCTTAAAAAAATTAGCTACTGAAACTATTCTAAAACCACTAAAGTTCTGGACTCATTCCTCAAAATGCAGCTTAAGTGCATTCCCCACAGAAATAAATAAGGGGTAAATTACGTGACGAAGTTATCTTTAAAGTGCTTTAGTACTCCACTTTCTTCCCTTCGCTATTTTGTGTATTTATAGGCCACTGTTACAGATAGAAACAAAACATTACATTTATTTCTTTAAGACTCTTTTGGGCAGGCATTTCCCAGATTGTTTAATCCAAGCTCTCTAGTCCACCTGCTATCATAAACACCTATAAAAAAAAATACAAACAACAACAACAAAAAAGCAAGCAGCTTTATCCACTCTTCTTTCTTTATCAGCCATATAGTATTTAATGGAACAAAAGACCCATACTTTTCCTTCTGTCTCTTTGACAAGGCAGACAGTGTTCTGCAGAGACTTCAGCTGAGTCACTGTCTTCTGCAAGCACACCAGAAAAGGATTCTCTAGAAGTTCTCTAGAAATGGGGAAAAAACTGCACCAGTAAAACTGCAGGAAGGGGGGGGGGGGCAGGGAGAAAAAGGAAAAACCTCTTCATCCAGTAGGTTAATCTCTAGTTAAGTTTTCTTCTGGCATGTCATTCTAAGTAGTTAATTCACTCACAAATTCTCAGGTAACAAGTTTTCCCTGCAACTGAAACAAGTGATATCTTTTATATACATAATTCTCCCTTACTGTGAACAGACAAAGTATTAGATTTTGAACTACTACATAAAAAAAGACAGCTTTATTAGAAAGATTATTTTATATGAAAAACAATTTAGAAAGTAACATAATTCGGGAGTGATAGAATCAGCCATAAATGTTGTGAAAGGGGAATTCTCAAAAAGTTTTCCCTTGAAAAGGAAGAGAATGGAACAATTTACATTTCCCAACCATGATGCATGCTTTCTTTTGAATCTCACCCAAGAAACTGGCTGTATTAAAAAAAAAAAAAAAAAAAAAAAAAAAAAAAAAAAAAACACATACATATATATCAATAGTAGAACAAAACTATATCTTACTACCAATAGCTACCTCTTGCATGGAAGTGCTGAAAGGTATATACACGTTCTGTTTCTAAGAACTTGGCTGACATGCCAAACTTTCTGATAAGGCAGTAAAAAGCGTAAATATCATTCCTCATCTTATTACATCTTAGAGTTTACATTTCTGACCTTTACTCCCCTAGACACAAAGTCACTGACAACGCTAAGGGCTCCAATTTCTACTCCAGGGAAGTTTAGCTGCAGGAGTTTAAAATGCTGCTTCACTCAGTTGTCTTTTCCTTTCAGCTGTGGATTCCTGATCTCTAAGCAGAGGTGGCAGGAATAAATCCAGGAAGGTAGCTGAGGAGCTGCTAAACACAGTACAGTGCATTATCTTCTGATATATCTGATATCTTCTGATACCTTCTGATCTTGGTATTTTTATATTAATACCAAATATTATACTAATTCCGGGTTCAAGCCCAAAACTAACAAGTTGAGCCTGTGATCCTTCCTTTCTAGGTGATCAGGATGACATTAGACTTAGGCTAGTTATTTCCTAAATTATTTTCCAAACCATTGATGATTAGTGCCACAGATTTATTTCTCACATACATCAGATTGCCTAATAGGTTTTGTCAGATTCCTTGCATCACATTCATTGGTGTTCTTAAATAAATATACTATCTTATACATCAATCCAAACTTAATTTGGGGATTTTTGTTTTGATTTTCTGTTTTTTTAAACAATGCTAGTCCCACAGAATTGCCATCGGAGTATTCAGGAAAGATTGTTTTGTATGCCATTTTTAGTTTTAGAACCCAAACTAGCTATCTTTTGTTTATTAACCTGGGCCTGTCTGTCTATTTACAATTAATATAATTAGAAGATACTAAAAACCATAGACCACAGTTACTGTAATAGGCTAATTTACATCTGTTATGGAAGAGAAATTCCTGAATAATAAATGGCAACTTACAAAAAAGGATTAAAAGTGTGTCGTCTTTGGCATAATCATCACAGCACGACAGGTGTGACAACCGTATTTTATTAGTCAATCTAGATACTAAGAGAAAGTAAAACAAGTAGTAATACAAGTCACTGCCACTTATTTTTTTAAAAACTTTAAATCCAATAATACTTATGTGCAAACATTAATTACATTACTGGAAAATCACATCATTCACAAATCAAAATGACCAGGAAAATAAGGCTAATAGACATACTCTCCTTCGAGTTTCAGGATCAAACAGCATTAAAAAGATGTAAGCTGAGGCAAGCTTGTTATGTATCTTCACCATCAAAATTATCCCCTCCCAGCACATTTAAATTTCAAGTTACTAGGCTAGCTATAAAGCATTAAACACAACAAGGAGATAATAGTTAAGGAGGCTGGAAGCCCAGCAACACCTTCAAGAAAGGGGAGAGAGCGGGAAGGGGTAGGGGGAAAACATTATCTAGCCAATAAGAAGATCTGGTCATCCAGTTTTAGGTTGGTGAAATACCTAATATAATAGGACACCCACAAAACAGACAAATGGGTGCCCACACTGGGCTATTACTCACTTGCATCCATCACCATACAAATAAAGTTCTTCCACAAAAGGCATCATGTCTACTGGAAAAGCAGGTTCACTTCTGCTAAGATAGCAGTTCCAAAGGTCAAAGACTAACAGAAAACAAATAGATTTAGCGATGAGGAACCTTTTCTAAAAATCCATTTCCCAAACATTTGTTATTTCAAAGCACAAATAACATTTTGATACAGTGGTAGGACAGCAAAGCACTTGCACACAGACTTAGAGATACAGAACATCTTCTGTAGTGGAACTTCCAAGTAATTGGAAGAGGCTAATTTATTATTTTACAAAAATTAAGTACTGTAGGTAATGTTAGATACATTTGCATGCTGCAGTAAAAACTGTTTACTTTAGCTAAATGACAGTCATGTCTAATTCATGTAGTCTGTCCTGCCTCTCCCACTTCACCAGTAAACACTTTCTAACTGGTGGCACAAGGGACAGCTTAAGGAGGACACAGCGCTCAAGTATTAATGATAAATTATAACTAGTCACAAAGCCAATTGCCCTCCTTTGAAGAGGAGAGACCAATTTGCTAATCATCAGCATACACCTTTGACTTCGCTATTTCATACTGCAGTTCAGTTGTTCCTCTGCCTAAAAGAGAAAGTATTCCTTATTCCCAAATGGGAAAATGGATTGAGATCTTGTTTTCCAAAATTAGATGATATTACTGCAACCTGACATAATCTAGGGACTAAGGTAGCCTATACACAGACAAGCACTGGTTCATCATTAAACAGCTTTCACATTTGTAGAAGACATTGAATGTGCAAGCTTTACAAATTATTTTTGTCCAGTGTACCACAGTTATTCTACAGGCAAAGTTACATTATTAGCAAAATTTTTCTCTCAAGTTTCTGACTGAAATATTTTATTATTCAGATTTATTTTTCTTTAAAAAAATAGAATAGAGATTGAATTAATATCTTTTAAATGACTATGAATTCCTCCTAGCTAACCATCTGAAATTCACATGAAGTGTCATATTGACTTTCAATTCTTCTATTTATTTTTAAACAGAAAGTCAAGCCAGTAAGTTTTTCCATTCAGGTCCCAGTTCAGGTGTGACCAATATCCTTCCAGTCCAACAGAACTTCAAAATAAACTAGCCTAAACTATGAGAATCATTGTAATCATCAAGTATTTAGATGTCTGAGCTTTTAAGAAGGCCCTCTGCATATGCAGGTTTCATACGTTTAGTTCAGCTCCCTGATTTCAGGTAAGAATGAACAAAATCATAAGGTTTCTCACAGTGATTATATGAGGAAACATATGAGGGGGGAAAAAAAACCACTTTTTTTCAGATTTATGTATAATCAAAGTAGACAAACCATAGTGAAAAGCTTAGGTCTTTTTGAAATGTGTAGGAACATTTAATAGCTCAGTTAAAGCATTAATTCTCTTTCTTTAATGCATATTTTACAGGAATTTCATATCATTTCCTTTTCCACATCAAAACATTCTGACAAGCCATCCCAAACTAACTTCCTAACAACTATTCTTCATCTGATGACACTCTATTGTCAAGGCTTCTCAGACTTGCACTTTATCATGCCTAACTTCCGTACGTGCACTCAATTACTGCCTCAGTTTTTGGTTTTTGTTTGTTTTGTTTGTTTTGGGGGGGGGGGAGAAGAGGGAGTGGGAAGGAAATGAAAGAAGGAAAATGGTTGTATCAAAGAATGTCCAGTTCTGGGATCCTCTCCCCTCCCCCTACCCCCTTCCCCCCTCCGCCCTGAAGAAGAGGACTCAATTTGTTTTATTCATACAATTTTGCCAGCCAGCATTTATCAAAATACCTTAATTGTTAAAACTGTTGGAATGTTAGTGCTTCTCCTAATAAACAAGCATATGGCTGGAAGTCTGAGCACCATGTATGGTAATTTTAACATTTTATGTAACATTAGATAGAAAATTTAATGCTGCAAAATCCATATCTTAAAGAAGCTATGTACAAATGTTTTATAAATGCGTACGATGTTTGGCTATAACAATAGCTCTTTGGCAGTTATACGTCATTAAGGGGTGCTCAGATTGCTCTATATAGCTGCCTCCCAAAAGGTTAGTTTTATATCTTGTAATTGAATGTTATTTGTATACCACTAAAAAAAAAAAAAAAAAAAAAAAAAAAAGCTGTAAGGAATAAGTAAACGATATTTGCAATCCAGCAAAGAAACACTAGTTCCAGGTTTGTAAAATCCAAGACATTTCAGAGAAAACTAGACAAACATGTTATTGCACGTCAGCATAGAAATTCTGTGGGTAGCAAAGGTGGAGGGTCATTGACCGTTCCCATGAGGCAAACAAGTTACAGTAACTTGCACGTGTAGGAAAACTTTGTTATCCAATAACTACTTCGCATGCCTGCACTGCTTGGTATCTGCATCCTTTGTAACAAAAAAATATCAACAGCAAAGCCCCTAGAGGATTTCACGCAGTGGTAAAATATTCTGTCTTTGGTAAAGTGTTTAATTTCTAATTTTTATATGTTGCTAATTTCCCTGCTCCTCTAAGTTTTGTATTTTGTCAGCAAGGATGGAAAAGAGATTTATCTGAGAATGTCATTGTTGTATCTGACTTAAATACAGGTTCTGTGGTGCATCCTAATGATTGCCGTATCTTGGGGTTTCTCCTCCCTGAAAATGTATTTCCTTTTAAGCTTTAAAAAAATAAATAAGTGAATAAATAAATAACATTAAGAATGTTTTGCCTCTCGCTAACAGCAGTTATAGCTGTTCTTAGATCCACATTTAGCTTTAGGTTGCTGAGGGTTTCAGCCACCATTTGCACATAGTCTAAAACCAGTGATTTAAATGAGCACCTCAAACAGTCACAGAGCTTATGAAAGGACACCACTCCGGTGCAGCTCCAATGCTGTAAGCAACAGGGGAGACAATTCTTTAAGCCGTTTTTCAAGCATTCCCACTTTCTGACCAGTATCATTTGATCTTGCTCGAGACCAGCTACTCGATGCTAGATATTTCTTGCAGGCATTTTTGTAGTGACAGTCACTGCATCAGCAAGAACAAATATACAGTTGAGCGTCATTAATGTACTGCTTTGTTAACAATTAAAGTGTATATCGATCCAATGTCTGGTTCAAGAAAAAACATACTGTGGATTTTAAAAAAAAACCCACAGCAGTTAATTACTGAGACAATTGGACATTTAAATACAAATTACTTTTTAGTAAGTGGTACACGTACAAAAAAATTGAAAGGCTTGATTGAATTTACTTTACTGTAATTTTGCAAAGGTGAAAAATAAGCCTCTCTATTCTAAATGCCAGCATAATTCTGCCATGTTTTAAACCAAAGTGCTTCCGTAGGATGACAATGAATAAAAGTTGGCAGAAGTAATAAGAAAACAATAGCCCATCACACCAAGAATAGAACTACACAAACCTCAAGTCCAAGACACTAGTAAATATAGTTTAACTATTTCTGCTACAAAAGGTTAATCTACAAGAATTTTGAGCACAGAATGATATGCAAATTGGTCCATATGTAATTGGAACCTCATTACTGCTGGTTGCTAGGTAACATGGTATTAATGTTGCCTTAAAAACTTCTACTTTCTCAGCAAGGTACACACATTGTTGTAAAAATCACTTCATCTTAAAGGGATTCCTTTTCAAAAATCTGAAGAATGGCTTTCCATATTTCTGGAGAATAATTTATTAAAGAGCTATACACTTCATTTTAAACAGGCAACACCCATCAGAACACTTCTGCCTACTGATGCAAAAGAGATGAACTCTCCAAAGAGAGAACTGACTGCTCAAATTCTGTGCCTGAAATACATTGATCATCTACATATGAGCACGATCAATTTGTACCGTAGCCCTTCATAAGGATTTCTGGCACATCTCATTGAATCCAAAAGGAAGCAAGATTTTTTTTTCTGAAAAAGCTGAATCAGTTTTCATGGAAGCTACTCATTTATGCAGCTCACTTCTAAAAAAGCAATGGGATGAATGCTACAGGCACAGTGTGAATGGTTTGCTGTAACCAACAGCAATTGATAGCATAAACTGACAGTAACACCTTAGGCATCTGGGTACAGTGACTCTTATTTCAAATATGAAGTTGAATGTTTGTCTCCTCTAAAAGGTCCTAGTCTTCAAAGAGATAAAACAAAACAAAACACATGGACCATTTGTCAGAGCTCTCGAGAAAAACCTAATCTTGAAGAAGTAAGCAATTGAAGTTATTGGTAATGGTATCCAGATCACAAAAACCCATTTGCCTGAAAAGGGGATAGAGAATCTTTATCAAGAAAGTGAATTGCGCAGCCACAGAAAAGACTGCTCAGTCGTACCACAAACAGTGCACGGGCAGAAGGCCTAGCACATTGGCACCAAAACCCAGTCTAGTGAGCATCTGGAAGAAGAACTCTGCCAGTGCCGATTGATACATTCAGAAACACCAAATTAACAAGACGGATCGTTCTCACTTTACTTTTTACAGTCAAACATAGAACTGAAGGCAGTTTTTATACAATGCAAGTATCCTGTTATCTAACCAAAGAAATGTCATCTACACCAAATGCAAACAACATGTAACAGTATTGCAATGAAGTATTAAAAGAGAGTAGATACAGCATTATAGACCAACTTTTATTCTTTGACCTCCAAAGAGATGGTGTGGGAAATGCCCACTAGATCATCTTCTTAAAACCATGTTTTCAGTGCTTAAAGGGAATGGGGCAAAGATGTGATACCTAATCCATGCCATGAAGGAAGTGTTACCCAATCTGTAGTTTGGACAGGGAGGGTCAACTTTGTGAGCAAGTAGAAATGTTATAATGAATACCACCTCTATGCATACTTTCATATTAGGATGTTTATAAGGACAATTTATCAGAAAAGCATATTCTAGATTAGCATTAAAGAGTTTAACCCAGTAATAACAATAATCCTTTGCCTCAGAAAAACTCCCCAAAAATATCAGAACACAGTACTCACTAAGTCCTAGTATAACATAAGTGCTAGTTAAATATGGCAAGTCACAGTATGCATTTTAATCTGAGAAGCCAGCTACATTATTTTACAATATTCCAAACTGGAACTCCTTTATGATAGCCATAGTGAACGTGGAAGCAGGGCCAGCAGAAACATTGCGCCCAGCTACGATTCCCCAATGACGGCAAAAGTGTGTCAAACTGTTCCTTGATGGAGGAGGAGGAATGCAGGAAGAGAAAAGAATCAGATCTCAGTCAGTTGTCTAGCAGAGTCAGACTATGGCACAGAAGAAGATGCAGCTCAACTCAAAAATTTTTTGGATGACAAAAATGTTTTGAATGAGGCAAATAAAAGATCTGATCTCAATTTCCCAAAACGGTACTTTTCAGAACATCAAATACTCTACCAAAATACAAGACTGTTGTTTGGCAACACTGTGTTTGGTGAATAAAATCCTACAGCTCAATTACAATTTAGTAATTTCAAATCATTTCATTTTAAAATCCTAATTCATGCTGGAAGGGCATGAATTTCAAAACCGTGTGAGATCAGGAATCCTCTTCTGACCCTTGGCCATTAGTAATTTGCAACAAGAAAGGGATTACAGAAAGTACCTACTGAAAAGTATAAAACTTGAACACCATTTTCCCTGGTAAGCATGTCATTGTCTCTCATGTCTCATTGATAGCAGTAAAGTAATAGTAATTTAGTGTTTGGGTCAACATGTTTTCTGAAATACTTGTGAAAAAAAAATATTTTTTTTATATATACCCATGTGTTAAAGCTATTTTACATCACATTGCAACCAGACAGCCTTAGTGTCAATAGAGCCAGCCACGAAGGGGCCAGCTCACTTAGAGAGTGGAAGGATTCAAAATGGGAAAAGAAAGCATTATAATTAGTTCTAGTGGTAGATTAGGGAGTGGCGAGAAGCAGACATTAGTTAAAGCTGGACTGTTCTCAGCTACATTTGCGGGTTTTGCCAGCCCACAGAAGTTTGAGCAAATTTAAATTAGTGAGTCAACCCAGTAAACAAGCAGGACAAGAAAGGCAAAAATGCATCTGGAAGTCGTCTCTTAAATAGCACTGGACATGTAAACAGAGCAGAAAGTCTGAGTCACTCTCAAACCAGATAAATGCTACATTACTAGAACATTGCAGCAGGAGGCAGGCAAATCAATAATGAGCAGGAATTCGTATTTTCTAATGACAAGGGATCTCTTTCAACCTGCTTAACTATAAATAAGCAAAAAATTCATTTTTCCTTATTGACCTTTCTTTAACTAGAAGAAACCAGACCTAGCCATAACTTGATAGGACTTTTTTTTTTTTTTAACAGTTCATGACCATCTTTAAAATAAATTCTGATGACAAATTTAAGTTTCACCTTGTGTAGTATGTGTGTTAATTAAGTTTGCAATTGGAGCTAAAACTATTTCCACTATTTTAGAACAATAATCACTTAGACCTGCCAAGTAGCTGTCACGTTTCCAGTTATAGGATTGGGAGTGAGAGCAGCCACTTTCTTTTTACATTTATACAGTTAAAAGCAAATGGGTAGAAGTAGTGGCAAGTTGTAATAGTTTTGACAGACAAGGTCTGGCCATTAAACCTATTGCGGTAGCCAACAGTGTCTTACTGATTTCATTAGATCCATATTAAAAAAGCCGACAAGCTGTCAACATATTAGACACATACAGAGATGCCATGTTTTATTCATTTAATAACAAAACCATCTCTAACCCAAAGCATCTTTGCCCAAATTTTTTGTTTGGTCAGCTATTGAGTTCAACTGGGTAAACTTGTCACCATAAGGCACAGGGCTTAAAGAATGATACTTTACACCATTTGCATGAAAAAGTACGCAACATCAGTACACCTTGTCAGCATCAAAGTGCAGTTAGTCATACCGAATAACAAGAGGAAGCCTATACCTAAACAAATACATACACTGAAGATTGTTAAACCTATTGGGAAGAGGATTACGGGAAACAATACTGAGGATCATCGCAACAAAGAAAAAAAAAAATGATTAAAAGAAGAGGAAGTAGGTTAGCATAGTTTAACAAGTCTTTCCCATCACTAATTCTTACACCAAATTATTTATTCTACAGCACAACTAATAACCAAGGAACTTGAATGCAGTCTTAGTTGAAGACTGATACACAATGTTTACTTAACTCCATTCAGCCAAGATTTTAACACAGAAAGAGAAAAATAGCTTATAAGTTGTTTTTAAATACAATGACCTTTTAACGTAATTGAAAGGAACTATTTTGCCCTCCCATTCAAGTTTTGCATCATTTCAGATTTAAAGAAAGAACAAAAAAGGGATGAGAAAAGCCAAATATATTTTGTCAGAACAATGGCCCTAGCTCTCCCTTTCCTCCTCCAAAACCCCATCTGGCTTGAGTCCTGCCAGACTGTTTCAGAGTTGTAAATCTGCAGCATTTTGTTAAAGATTTACTGACTTCTCAGCTGTCTGTTCCATTAGCTGTGACACAATTTATCCTGGGAAGATTTTCACCTCACAAGGATTTTCTTTCTGAAGATGTTCTCGTAAATCTGCTTAGTAGTCAGAATGATTGTGGTTATACTGAACACTGACGATCAAGAGAAAACAGGATAGGATTAAAGCTTATTGACCTGTTTGAGAGTTGCTTTATAAATGACTGCTTTCATTCAAAAATTAGAAAGTCAACAAAAAACAAAACAGAACCAAGCATAAACAGACCAGACAAAAAGATTAATCTGAAACTCTTAGAGTTTTAGGCCAGGTAACTTATGCCATTCTCTCTGAGATTATGCAGGACACTGCATGTCCAAACAAACGTGTGGGACCAGTGTTTTTCTTTACACCATGGTGGGAATCTACAATGCATCGCAAAGTATGTAGCCTACCTCATAGGGGAGCGAGGGAGTACAAAGTGGTGAATTACTCCATCACACTTGATACTGAAGTGCAGCAGCATTTATGAATGAAAGCATTAGAATAGGCTTTCTTGGTTTAAGAATTGTGGAGGTAGGAAGTAGACATGCTCCAATCGGCTCTAGTGGATCATGTATATTAAGTATTCATAGGTCTGAATTTGTTTAGGTTCATATCAAGCCATGCTTGGTATGCTACACCTTTGTCTACTTGATTAAAGCCTCTTTCCTCTACTGGAAAACTACTAGCTGTGAAGATAGCAGTTCTCCGAATCACATTTCCGGTGCGAGTTACGTAATCAAGGAGAGTCATGCCATATGACATTTTAATCAAAATAGCCTGAATACATCCCAGCCAACTGCTCAAAATGAGCTCTAGGTCACAAGTTATTCACAGAAGCTTAGTCAACAGTTTCAAGGCAGCAAATGAATTCAGGGGGAAAAAAAAATTACAACATTCTATCCTTGAACAATTCAAACAGAAAAGAGAGGCAATATAAATTATTCATTAGTGATTATTTATCCAGTTTGTCCTATAACAACCCTGGTTAACACATTTTTAGTCTCTTATATGCATCTAGAGAAAATATGGTCCATTTATTCTGCATTTTTTGGGCCAGGTTCCCAACTCATGTCAAGCAGCTTATTTTCTCTGACTTCAGTGGAGCTATTATGATTTCACACCACGAGTGTCTGATCCTTTTTTATTTAAAGATTTATTTCATACTTTACATGGCAATTTTTTTCTTTAATGTTTGCTCTTTAAAAACTTTCATAAGAATCTAGACTAGCCACAAAAGTCTAAAGAGAGTTAAAAAGTTCAAACTAACTTATTTGCAAGTCAAACTTAAGTCTCTAGAAGAAAAATACAACCTCAGAGCATTCGTCCCTGGGCCTTTTATTCTGGATGACAGCTAGGGGACTATGAAGGACAAAGTAAAACGAAACAGAAAAGAAGTAGGACTGCTATTATTGACTGAATGGAAACTGGCATCTTCATTTACTTCAGTGGCAGCAACCCAACATTTTTTCAGCTTCACTCCTTTCAGTAAAGTGTGCTGGAAGGTTGCTAAAAACAGGGATAGTTGAACCATCCATTAAAACAGCATCATTTCAAATGGCACCTTTCCTTCCCAGGTTTTAAATACAATGAAATTTCTGAAGCAACATCTTGCTGTTCAGCCAGCTTACAAAGCATGCTTGCTGTGGAAAAGCACAACGTCTCTGGAGGGAAAGGAAAATTACCACTGACCACTCAAAACCCAACTGCATCTTCAATGTCATTTTGCAAATAATACCTCTCTACTTGAAAAGGTACTTATCTGTAAGTTTATTACCTGCCAGAAATTTTATTCCTTTCTCTACTTCATAGTGCTTCCTATTGTCCCATTAAACCACAGAAGTATTGTGGAAATACTCAGTTCACATAAATGCTCACCCTATATGTTACCTGTGGGAACAAATAATAGTTGGTTTATATCCAATTAAAGATGCTTCAATGCTTACTTGTCAAGGAGAGCAAGTGTAGGAAATGAACTTCTCTAACTTTGTATTTAAGCTATATCCATGTAACTACTTCAGAACTGCACTATTAGGACTATATTTTGTCCACATAACCTTACATTAAGAAACCCCCACCTTGCTCTGAATAATTGCCCTTTTGTTGGAGGAGTGCAACATACATAATTAAAAATCAATCAAAACTGAAAACAAAGTCCTTATGGTCCTTATCGATTTGTTTTCCATATTTCAAATTTCTTCCAATTCTAGCCATTTCACATTGAAGAGGTCTAGGGATCACTCAGTATCAATGAGTTGTTAGGTAAAAGTGTAGCTAAATTCATGTATCCCTTTTCCCTCCAATTATCGAGATGCATGCATCATTCTGAGCTAAGGCAGTAATTAACATCCATATTTTTCTAAAAGATATAGACACACAAACACATTAAGGGGTTTGGGGATTTTTTTTTTCGATATGCAGAAGGGACAGAGATGCAACTATCCAGAACTTTTTAGTACTTAGGTTGATATAAATGAACATTTAAAGCATCAGACTTAATTCCCTTTTGAATGTGAGAAATTATTATACAAGTTCCCCATCCAGCCATCACTTCGTGTAGGATTAACCTTACTATCAAGGATCACCAGCTGATACAAAAAACAAGCACGTGGCTGAGTAACCTGATCTAGCTTTACGATTGAATCTTACAGGTGGCCCTGCTTTGAGCAAGGTGTTAGACCAGAGGGCCTCCAAAGCTTCCTTACAACCTAAATCATTTTTATGTGCCAAAGCCTACATGAGGCTGACTCTGATCCAGCAACTTTATCTCCATTTCTTTTGAGCCGATTCTTCAGCTGTTTATTTAAAAGAATCGTGCAGTTAAGACTTCCTTTGGTTACTAAAAGCATGTCAACAGCCCTCTCATTTATAAACGATGCTACTACAACAACATCCTATAAAATGTAGCTGTTAGAACAAAGATATTCTTCAGACTGATGAACAGGAGGAAATTCAGAGAAGTTGGCGTTTTTGAGGGTTTTTAAATTGGGGTTGCAATGTAATTAACAGATGGCGTACCATATGTACGCTCGTGTTCTTTCTCATTCTTCCTCCTCTGTCTCTCTCATAATGGCTCATTTTTTTAAAGATTGTGACTAAAGGTGAGGGCTGAATACAGGCACAGGGTGGACTGGGGGAAAAGAGGAGTGTCTCTACTAACCTGCTGTTGTTTTGCATGGCACTGTACTCCCTGTGCTCAGTGGTGCCAGTGGAGGATAAAGGATTTCTTAGCATGACTTCCTACCCTTTGTAGTGAGCATATACCTGCCTTGGCATTGATTTTTATGTTTCCTACATAAGGAAAAGAATGTAAAATCCATTAGTCAGCCTTCGTTTTGCTCCAGAATGATGCTTATGTACCGACAGGAATCCAAATAGCGTCTATGTTTGTGTGTAGTCATCTTCCCCCAGAGCAACAGAATCTAGTAACCTCTTATTTACCTATAATTTCATATATAGGTATTTTTGTATACACATGCTTACATTCAACATAAAACTAAGAATATATTCACAAGTAATCTAGCCATTGCCAAACAGATCTCCTCCAACCATATCTTAAATTACTTTACAGAAACTAGCAAGATCTATTTTTGAAATCTGCATTGAAAAGTCTTTATACAAATCCAAAGCAATACCTTTTGAAATTAGAATTATTCTATGGAGGTTTCATAATCCTTCTCCTACAGTAAGAAAATAACATTTCAATAAAATAATTGAGGTAAATTGGAAAAATTTACTGTGGAAAGTACCACTGGGTTGCAAAAGCTTAGGCCATAAAGTAGAATATGAAATAATCCCATTACCCAGAATAATTCAATTTAGACTAATATAAAGTTTCAGTTAAATTGACGATATGGGGTGGGGGGGACCCACACACAAGAAATTCAATTTTTCCCCAAAGGAGTTGCCAGAAACTAAGGGAGAAGAGGAGAAAGAAAAAAAGAAAAAAAAGAAAGAAAGAGAAAGAGCTAGTAGTTCTAGTATAGCTGTAGTTTATTTACTTATTTATCAGATCCTATATGTATACCTCCAATACTATCAAAAAAGATAAATGCTTTTCTCTGATCTCAGGCATCATCCGTTTCTCAGGAAGAGATTTTTCTCTTTACTGGCAAATCTGAACAACTGGCTTTTCCCTTTGCTCTACCCCCACTTTCTCTTTAGATAGTAGTAAAGGATGCATTTAGATGGCAAAATGGTTTAATATCAGACAGGTCATTTAAACAGCAAGATATTGGCTACAGTGAGAGACACTGTGATCTGACAGATAAACATAAATGAGTTTTGTATTAGGAAGAATGATAGACTTGACATAATCACAGAATCACAGAATCGCTGAGGTTGGAAGGGACCTCTGGAGATCATCTGGTCCAACCCCCCTGCTCAAGCAGGGTCACCTAGAGCGCATTGCACAGGATTGCATCCAGGCGCGTTTTGAATATCTCCAGAGAAGGAGACTCCACCACCTCTCTGGGCAACCTGTTCCAGTGCTCTGTCACCCTCACAGTGAAAAAGTTTTTCCTCATGTTCAGATGGAACTGTCTGTGTTTCAGTTTGTGCCCATTTCCTCGCGTCCTGTCGCTCGGCACCACTGAAAAGAGTCTGGTCCCATCCTCTCGACACCCTCCCTTCAGATACTTGTACATGTTGATAAGATCTCCTCTCAGCCTTCTCTTCTCCAGGCTGAACAGGCCAAGCTCTCTCAGCCTTTCCTCATAAGAGAGATGTTCCAGTCCCCTCATCATCTTTGTGGCCCTTCGCTGGACTTGCTCCAGTAGTGCCACATCCCTCTTGTACTGGGGAGCCCAGAACTGGACGCAGTACTCCAGCTGTGGCCTCACCAGGGCTGAGCAGAGGGGGAGGATCACCTCCCTCGACCTGCTGGCAACACTCTTCCTCATGCACCCCAGGATACCATTGGCCTTCTTGGCCACAAGGGCACATTGCTGCCTCATGCTTAACTTGGTGTCCACCAGCACTCCCAGGTCCTTCTCAGCAGAGCTGCTTTCCAGCAGGTCAACCCCCAACCTGTACTGGTGACTGGGGTTATTCCTCCCCAGGTGCAGGACCCTGCACTTGCCTTTGTTGAACTTCAGGAGGTTCCTCTCTGCCCACCTCTCCAGCCTGTCCAGGTCTCTCTGAATGGCAGCACAGCCCTCTGGCGTATCAGCCACTCCTCCCAGTTTGGTATCGTCAGCAAACTTGCTGAGGGTGCACTCTGTCCCTTCATCCAGGTCATTGATGAAGAAGTTGAACAAGACTGGACCCAGTACTGACCCCTGGAGGACACCGCTAGCTACAGGCCTCCAACTAGACTCTGTGCTGCTGATCACAACTCTCTGAGCTCTGCCATTCAGCCAGTTCTCAATCCACCTCACTGTCCACTCATCTAACCCACACTTCCTGAGCTTGTCTATGAGGATGCTATGGGAGACAGTGTCAAAAGCCTTGCTGAAGTCTAGGCAGACAACATCCACTGCTCTCCCCTCATCTACCCAGCCAGTCATTCCATCATAGAAGGCTATCAGATTGGTTAGGCATGATTTCCCCTTGGTGAAGCCATGCTGACTACTCCTGATCGCCTTCTTTTCCTCCACATGCTTGGAGATGGCCTCCAGGATGAGCTGCTCCATCACCTTTCCAGGGATGCAGGTGAGGCTGACTGGCCTGTAGTTTCCTGGGTCCTCCTTCTTGCCCTTTTTGAAGACTGGGGTGACATTGGCTTTCTTCCAGTCCTCAGGCACCTCTCCTGTTCTCCATGACCTTTCAAAGATGATGGAGAGTGGCTTAGCAATAATGTCCGCCAGCTCCCTCAGCACTCGTGGGTGCATCCCATCAGGGCCCATGGATTTGTGGGTGTCAAGTTTGCTTAAATGATCTCTAACCCACTCCTCCTCCACCAAGGGAAAGTCTTCCTCTCTCCAGACTTTCTCTCTTGCCTCCAGGATCTGGGGCTCCTGAGGGCTGGCCTGACCAGTAAAGACTGAAGCAAAGAAGGCATTCAGTAACTCTGCCTTCTCTGCATCCTTCGTCACCAGGGCACCCACCCCATTCAGCAAAGGGCCCACATTTTCCCTAGTCTTCCTCTTGCTACTGATGTATTTGAAGAAGCCCTTCTTGCTGTCCTTGACATCTCTAGCCAGATTTAATTCCAAACAGGCCTTAGCCTTCCTCGTCGCATCCCTGCATACTCTGACAACATTCCTATATTCCTCCCAAGTGGCCTGTCCCCCTTTCCACTTTCTGTATACTTCCTTCTTCTGGTTGAGTTTTGCCAGGAGCTCCTTGCTCATCCATGCAGGTCTCCTGCCTCCTTTGCTTGACTTCCTACTCATAGGGATGCACCGCTCTTGAGCCTGGAAGAAGTGATGTTTGAATATTAACCAGCTCTCTTGAACACTCCTTCCTTCTAGGGCCCTCACCCATGGGATTACTCCAAGTAGGTCCCTGAAGAGGCCAAAGTTTGCTCTCCTGAAGTCCAGGGTTGCGATCCTACTTGGTGCCCTGCTGCCTCCTCGCAGGATCCTGAACTCCACCATCTCATGGTCACTGCAGCCAAGGCTGCCCCCGACCTTCACATCTCCAACCAGTCCTTCTTTGTTTGTTAGCACAAGGTCCAGCAGCACACCTCTCCTTGTTGGCTCCTCCACCGTCTGTGTCAAGAAGTTGTCACCAATGCTCTGCAGGAACCTCCAGGACTGTTTGTGCCTAGCTGTGTTGTCTTTCCAGCAGATATTGGGGTGGTTGAAGTCCCCCATGAGAACCAGGGCCTGGAATCGTGAGGCTACTTCCAGCTGTCTGTAGAAGGCCTCATCGACTTCCTCATCCTGATCAGGTGGCCTGTAGTAAACACCCACAACAGTGTCACCCATGCTAGCCTGCCCTTTAATCCTTACCCAGAAGCTCTCGACTCGCTCTTCATCCACCCCTAGGCACAGCTCAATACATTCCAGTTGCTCTCTCACATAAAGAGCAACTCCACCACCTCTTTTCTGGCCTGTCTTTCCTAAAAAGCACATAGCCATCCATGACAGCACTCCAGTCATGTGAGCTATCCCACCATGTCTCTGTAATGGCAATGAGATCATGGCCCTGCGACCGCACACATATCTCTAGTTCTTCCTGTTTGTTCCCCATGCTGCATGCATTGGTGTACAGGCATTTCAGAGAGGTGATCGAGCATGCAGGTTTCCCAGGAGGGGTAAAAGAGGGTCCTCCATAGCCACATCCCATGCGCACTTCCCTGGCTGCATTCACCTGTTGGAGGCATCCTGACTTGAGCTGTCTTTTGCCAACTACCCTGGCACTATAACTCTCCCCTTCCCCCATCTTTCCTAGTTTAAAGCCCTCCTTACCAGGTTGGCCAACCTGTTGGCAAAGACCCGCGTGCCCCACCTCGTGAGGTGGATCCCATCTCTCGCCATCAGTTGTCGATCTTCAAACAGGGTCCCATGGTCATAGAAACCAAAACCCTGTTGCCAACACCAGCGGCGCAGCCAGTCGTTAACCTGGAAAGTCCGTCTCCTCCTCCTCTCATCCATCCCCCTCACTGGCAGGATTGAGGAGAAGATGACCTGGGCTCCCAGACCCTTGACCACCATCCCCAGAGCTCTGAAATCCTGCTTGATGGTCTCCAGTTTGCCCTTGGTGTCATTGGCGCCCACATGGAAGAGCAGCAGTGGGTAATAGTCCAAAGAATGGACGAGCCTAGGCAGTCTTTGCATGACATCTCTCACACGAGCCCCCGGCAGGCCACAAACCTCTCTAGACATGAGGTCAGGTTGACAGATAGATGCCTCCATCCCCTGCAGCAGGGAGTCCCCCACAACAATCACCCGCCGCTTTTTCCAGGCATTCCGGCAAGGCACAGGGTCTGTTGTCCCAGGTACTTCCCTTGCAGCCAGGCCCATCTCCTCCTCATCCTGGAGGGCACTAAACCTGTTCTTCAGCTTCAGGTCTTCAGGAGGAGTAGGAACCTTTCTCCTCCCACGAGCAGTGACCAGTTTCCAGTCTTCTTCTACGGTGTCATGAGGTACCGTTTCACACGGCACAGAGCCCTCTGGCAACTCCACTGCTGCAGGGGGTTGGGACTCCTGGAGCTGCACAGTTTCCGAGAATACCCTGTCTATCTCTTGCTCCGCTTCTCGGATGCTGCGCAGCCTACTGACCTCCTCCTGTAACTCCCTTACCTGACGACACAGCTCATCAACAGCAGCACACCTCCTGCAGGAGAGCTGACTGCCAGTGAGGGCCTCCCGGAGAGGCCCCAAGCACTCCCTGCAGCCTGAGACCTGTAGAGCCGCATCTGCTGTCAGAGGGTTGGTCTGGGTCCCAGCCTCTGACACAGCAACTCCAACAGCCACTGGGGAACGCGCTCTGCAGCATGTCACAACCATACCTGAGGAAACGTACACCACAGGGAACAGAAACGAAGGTACCTTCGCGCGCCCTTCTGCGCAAACTGCTGCGCAAACTGCTGCGTCTGTTCGCTGCCTCTGGGAGCTGCGCTCTGGGAGCTGCCCTCTGGGAGCTGCGCTCTAGGCCTGGCTCTTATATAGGCCTCTCCCTAGCACTGACTCACAGGGTGCTTGACCGCCCAATCAAGGGCCACTGGGATCAAAGGCCCCAACTCCCTCTGGTCAGGGGCAACCCAGAGAGCTCATTAGCAGCAGCCACTCCTAGCTAGAGCTTTTCCCACGAGCTTTTCCCAGGAGAAGTCAAGGCCTCCTGCAGTTGTCCTTGCCTAGCTTCCCCTTTCCTGTTCACAGCAATCACCTTCTAGGTCCTCGGGGGTCCTCAGAAAGCCCACAACTTCCAACAAGATCCTCAAGTTCTAGTCAGAGCCCAACCACTGCTGCACAAACTGCTGCGTCTGTTCGCTGCCTCTGTTAGCTGCGCTCTGGGGGATTAATGGATTAGACCATTGAGTTTACAGCACCAGTGAATTCAGCCAATACAGTGGACCAGACTGTATTGCATTAGCTCTGATTAAAATTAAAGGGACCTAAACAGTCCGTCTTTTATATAGTTCATTTTGGAAAATATTACACAACACTAAGCAACGTAAGTACTGCCAGGCATCCAGTGAACTTATGATTCCTTTTATAAGCACATGGCAATAGTAGGCCATGAGTGTGGGAACAGCTGGTATGCTTCAGGAAAAAAGCATTTATTTTGCAAAACTACTGATATAGCCTCTAGGAATGTGTAGTCACTGACATATATGATATAGAAGTATTTTTAAATACAAGAGGGGCAAAAATCTAGACGTAACATAACTACACATTTCATCTGGTGGCACAATTTTTTACAGAACCTACCCAACTGTTGTTTCATTTATCTGCAGCTGAACTATTGCAACAAGGCACTTGCCTTAGGTCATATGAACACACATTGTACTCCTTAGACCCCTTAAGGAAAACAGCTACAATGGAAATATTGAAAGCTAGAGGTAAAATGTAATCACTGGCATATAATCAAAAGGTTTTTTTTAAAAAAAAAGTAATTTACAGAAAGGTTGATACAATATAAGCTTCTCACATGGAGGCAACAAACAAGCAATCCAGACCAAGCGTGTTCACATCAGGAAGGAGAGGTTACTAGGGAACAGCATTGTGAAAACTATGGGTGGTGAGTTTCCACTTCTCTGAAGTTTCTTTGCTCTCGTTTCAAAGCTTGTGTTGAAATTAAAGTACTTAAACCTTAGATGAGTGTCATCCTTACATGACATGTTTTATATGACAATGCTACAATACTGATAATCCCCACAGAGTGTCCAAACAGAACATACATTTTGGTATTATCCATCCTATCCCCTTCCCCCTGCCCCTTCAGCAGCTTTGCTGATAGGATGCCTAGGACAAAGTCATCCCAGGCAGATGGTGAATATACCTGAAGAGAGTTTGCCAGTACAGGCACAACAGCAAAACTTTTCTAATGCCGGCTCAGCCTAAATTTCCCGACTGTCAAATTTGACCTACTGTCTTACACCCAAGAAGAAACAGTCTTAGGAACATTGAAAGAAAAGGAAAAGAAAGGATTTATTGCTCTTCCTCTTCTCTCCTGCTGCCCTTGTTGCTCCTAAAACCATAATTGTGGAGTATCTAAAATTAAAAGCAAGGGCCTCCAATTTGAACTGCACAGCAGAGCTGCCACAGAATCCACCTTCACTGTCTCTTATTGATTCTTTGCTTTTGGATGAATATAATAACATCTTTGAAATAATACCTTCTCATTTCCCTTTAGGGAGGTTAAGCTGTATTTTAATTTGTATTAACTAGGTATACTGAACTCTTAATGCTCCTTCAATATCTATATGCACACATGGAATTAGCGTTAAGAAAATAAACCAGCACACAAGGTTCTGAATCTCTTCCCTTAGCCCCCCTTCCCAAAAAAGTAAAGTCATCTGAAGTCATGGAAACATTTATTAGTCTAGAGGTCATTATAAAAACAACCAAAGAAAACAAACCCAAGTTTGGGAGCAATTTTGATCAGACAGCCTTTACAGAAAAATGATATGCTTTCCTCTACCTGCAATCTCTTCAGTCTCCTCCAAATGTAGACATGCAAGTGCTAATGTCCTCCCAAGTTACTCATGCGTATCAAGAGGACAATGCATAATATCCTCAGTCCTACTGGTTAATATTCTAAAGAACCTCTTCATACCATAATGCATTTTTAAAATTAATGATTGCATAAAATAGAGAACCTACTCAACTCAGAGGTCAAGAGATGCTTTCATAGCCCCATTTTAGGCAAATCACATGGTACATTTCCATTTTGTTCAGCCTGCCATGAATTGACAGCCACCCCTCTGAATCTGTCATTACAAGAAAATAAAGATCAAAGATATGAACCAGGCTGCTGAAAAATGACCTTCAAGTTACTATCACACAGGCAGAATCAAATTATTAATCTCTAATGCATGAGAGAGAGAGAGAGAGAGAGAATATGAATATGTGCGCACACGCAGATGTGTTTCCCAGGGGAAAGAGAAGTTGTTTTATCACCTATTTCAAATTTACATTAAGCAATCCTGCATACATTGCATAACCAAAAAAATGGACATTTTCAGGCCCAGTATCATGAAAGAATCTTACTGTAGTGACGAACCCCCACAATATAAGAGATCTACGAATCAAGGGTGGGGGTTTTTTTTGTTTTTTTTTTTAATAGCTTTCCTTCTTTACATGAATCTAACCCAATCTGACAGGGGTTCTAAAGAACATTTACCCTCCTTCAAGACAAATTTTAATTGCAACATCAATTTCACGTTTGGGGAAAAAAAAAAGCCATTTGCTGCACATTTCTGTCTTTACTCTATGAGATATTATTATCTAACTGCAGGTGCTTGGCAGGAATGACTTGATTTCCCTTACATTATCACTGTTAAAGGGTTACTAGTGACAGACAACAGATTGGTACACACAAAACAGATTTGGTATCCGATTATTAGCTCCCTGTTAGGACCATATGAGGCCACTTATCTAGGTAGCTTGTCAGTTCACTTGCGCTTTCTGCTTGAAGCGGCGCAAAGAGGCAGTTCCGTGAGTGACATCTAGGCCAGGGCCCGCAGTAATTTGCCAGTGCCTGCCAGCCTAAAGACAAAGCTCCGTGGAAGTGTTTTCTTTTACAGAGCACCTGAGGAAATTTAGTGAGATTAGGAGAGACACAGTGAAGCTGTGGGAAGGTTATTGCCGTTTTATTTCTTGCATACATTACATAAACAAGCCTGACATCTTCTGGCAAGCTACAGCTGGAGTTCTTTGATGTTGCTGATGGGTTTGGGGGCTAAAACAAAGCTACTCCTGAGAAAGCAGCACACTAGTATTTAAGGCAGAGACACCTATTACTATCGATTCCCACTGACAACCTAAAAGTGCCAGCTACAGGAGCAAGACGCCCACGGAATTCGCAACAGTTACATGTGAGAGTGATCTAGAGAAGTAGGGGGAGTCCCTTCGCTTTCGAACATCTGCTCGCCCCCTTTTCATAATCGCTTCGTCTCATCTAGGTTTAAAAGAGCCCTGACTTATGGGATCTACAGGTTTATTTCGTAAAGCAGCACTGGGGACTAAAACAGACTTACTGGCAAGACGACTGGCATGGAAAACAGCCTTGTCCCTACGCAAAGTCTTATCAGAGACTAAAGATTTGCCTGATAAATTCATATTGCAGGATTGGGATTTTTGAGAAATGGATCAACTTGCTTATTAAACTTTAAACAAGAAATCCATTTCAAAGGATGAGGGGGCAATTTCTGTATCTGGCAGTCTTCACACAAATTTCTTCCACAATAAACTGATCACCAAAATGTAGAAGATAGTTACAGGCGGCCCACATTCCTGCAACTTAATGCTACATCCTAAGCCCAAACACTATTGGATATCTCCCACTTGATATGTACAAAATTCACTTTTCAAGTATTTAATTACATCTTTCTGTGCAGTTAGGCAGAAGTTTAGTCCTCTGGGAAGATTCCAATTATAAAATTATCTGCCTGAACCTACACATGTATTAATAAAATATTTTTAAACCTGTTTACAGAAGGTTGCTGTCAGTGTTTAATCCAAATAATTCTTTTTTTTTTCCTGAAAACAACCTTTTACCAGCAAAATACAATAAAAGCCCACCAAAGTGAAGTGGGCTTTAAAAAGCTGGAACATATATATTCAACCACCACTATGGAACTACAATCTTAAGAATATTTCAGTGAAACTTGAATTGTCATTATCTATGATTTCCTCTTGAAAATGGATAGCATCAGCTACACAAGTACAAGTACACATGTAATAGCATATACCTGTTTTCCCAAGGTTGCATACAGTAGCATTTTCAAGACTTCCAAAACTAAGGAGAACTTTTTCTTTACATTTATCTAATTATTCTGATTATGATAGCAATTTAATTTTAATTAATTAAGTAACAACAATTTAAAGTCACTTTTTTTTATTAACTAAAAAAAAATTGAAGTGGGGAAGTTTCTCACACTGAGGAGAAATCTTAACATTACACTACCTAGAGATGTTAAGTGTTAAGAGTTTCATCTTTTGAGAGTTTAAATGCCAACAGCACCAATGCAAGTGATTATGACAGCTTCAAACTGGTTTCTGGCACACATGGAGCTACCAAAAGATTTGACAAAAAACAGGAGTTTGCAATTGGGGGGGGGGGGGTCTCAGAATAAATCATGACAAAATGGTACTCCTACCCAGGAGGCTGCCTCAGGACTCAATTCAACAACATATTTCTGCATATTCTTAAGTTCTGACAAAGTTAATGGTACTATTCATAAACCTTAAATAAACAGCTGTGTTTGAAAAACAAGCCTGAATCAAAGGCCTCTACATGCTATAGCAGATCTTATGGAGGCATATTTGTAAAATGACTGCTGCCACTGTATGATTTAAAACAGGCTGGAGCAGTGGAAAACTACACAGGATAGTGATATGTAACATCTGGGTTTATACGACATTGTCACTGTAAAGCACATAATTCCTTCTCAATAGCACCCTGGTTAAAGACCAGGTAAAACAGGGAAAAAACTTCCCATTGGATCAAAGTATAAGCTGCCTATGTTGAGTGTTCCCTCTGCTGAATATTGGGTGTACTATGTGGAGTATTCCCAGCAGAATTCGCTCAATGCATTTGCCTTTAGCACAGAATATCCCATTCATTTCTTTACAACAATATCAAGATGGGCATTAAAGTATCTTCAGAAAGTTGAGAAGAAAATTTAAAGCTTTTCCCCTTCTGTGCTCAAAAAAAAAATAAATAAATAAATAAATCGCCTTTTGACAGTGACATCCTCATGGCTTTCACAGTAGTCAAGCCATCAGAAAAAACATCCCAAGTTGTTATTGAGGGTTAAAATATCATGCACTTCTAAAATATTGCTGTCCCATCTTTTCAGAGCCAAAAAAGTAGCAGAATGAATGTCATCCATTGGCTACAAAGCTTATAATTTAGTCAATTAAAAAAAAAAAAAAGGAAGAGATTGCTCAAAGACTTGCAAATCAACATTTATAAAGAACGTGAAATTTAGGAATGGCAGTGCAAGAACATGAAACATTCCAGAGAATTAGAAATCTGTACATTGAAAAGAACTGATAAACATCAATTTCTCTTTCCAAAATTCAAACAGCCAACAAAATCCACAGTTAGCAACAGACACAAATGAGGTGAACAAGGATATAAAACTGTTCATAGAGGCAAAATCAGGCCTTTCAAGAATGTTACCAACATGATAAGGGCCAGCTAAAAGGTAAAGGCCTTTGACTTTAACTTGATTCTTAACCAGTAGTCTTGCCAGTAATGTATTTAAACCAACTGTAATAAGGTAAAAGATTAGAACACAGACTACACATCAGGCACAAGAAGACCTCTTTGGAAAATAGTAAGAATGTTTCCAAAACCCACAAAGGGAACCTATTATATCATCTAGTTTGCCTCTTGCTCATGCAGACTGACTAGAACTTATCTGTAAGTGCCCAGAAACCAGCTGGGTTCCCATTAACATCACAGTGTTCATGTTACTCGATGCTGTTCCAAAAAACCCAAAGAGCTTACATCATCTCATATAAGCAGGAAATTTTCCTATAACCAGGACCATAAGGCAGTATTTCCTTATAGTCAGTCTAAACAGTTCCTTTAAGTTCTGTTTTGCTTCTAATGAACTTCTCATATTGTTCTAAATCATCGCTGTTCACATCCTTCAGAGATTTCTAGCCACAGAGCAACTGAGGATTAACCTTTGAGCGATTAAAAAACAAAACAAAACAAAACAAAACACACACCTACATAGTTATTGCTTTGGGTTTTCTCTCTCTCTCTCTTAAAAAGGACTTCAATTACTAGGGAATCCTAAGCATTTATTATTGCATGACAAACACTAACTTTCTTCCCAAAGAGTTCATGTTGCAGAGGTCTCAGAGTGAATGCAGTCAGTGTTTTAGGCACTTAGAAAATTAGAAGTGGTTATTGATTAGGTAGAAAGCATGTCTTTCAGGACTCTAAACAGGACTATAAGAATCAGGCTACAGAGAATTTAAAAGACAAAACACCCACACACCAAAAGTCTTCTTACTGCAGTACTTTCTGCAAATGGCATAAGCATTTAATAATAGCATTTCCAAAAATGGAGTAATTCAGAATTTCAGAGGAAAAAAAAAAATTGCTCAGCAGATTGGTAATTGGATACAGAGCATGAGATCATGAAGGATTCAAACACAATCCAGCTCAGTACTGACCTTTAGTTGTTACTATCAGAAAGCCTAAGAAAATAAGCTAATGATGTCATTCTAGCCTCTAGCAAGAGGGTATCAATTTCACAAAACCAGACACACTTACAATTAATGGTCACTTTTGTTGTCAGTCACCACAAAGGTTCATGGATTGTGTGGTGTTTCTGTCTCCTCAGAGATATTGCCTACACTCTCAAATAAGATACATTTTTCTACCTCTGGGCAACTACTTCATATGAACTATCTTCAGATACAAAAATACAACAAGGACAGATATTTTTAAAGTTTTCTTAAAGTTAAGCACAGGCAAATGCTTAGGATTCACCTGTGTTTATTCTGACTGAAATAATTCATCTTTGAGATATGTCAATGTTATATACACACCTTACATGAGCTCTGTATCAGATTTTGTGAAGCAAGAAGAAGCCAATAAAAAAAAAATTTAAATCACATCAACACACTAATTTCATAAAATTCTACTGAAAGCTTTTAGAGGCCCACAGATATTAAAGAAAATAACTTGTCAAACAAACACCGCAACTGTTGTTTCCAGCCATAGAAAAATTCATAGAGGTAAAAATCGTCAGAAAGATCAACCCCAGTATTCAAGCATCTTTTGCATCCCAGAGCTCATTTTATCTGTAGAAACCTAGAAGTACATTCCTGCTGGCCATTATTTTGCATCATAACAAATTGCCATCCACTTAATTTTTCTACTCCCACTCAAAACAAATCAGAAACTAGCCTGTCATTTTCTGGTTGTTTAAGAGTTGTAGGCTAGCGGGGTGCTTTGTCCCCCCCACCCCCCTTTTTTTTTTTAAATAAATTCTCTAACATTTAACACCTGATTTCTTGGTAGAGCTAGGATGGACATGGAAAATTCTAGATGAAGAAAGAAAGTGGAGTCCTGAGGACAAAAATAAATTCAATAATTAAGCGAGAGCATAGGCTGCTGAAAAGATTTAATACCTCTGTAGCACATAAGGCTTCTTACCTTATGGCCTGGTGTTACAGAAACGCATGCAGGGCTTGGCCCTGAGCACATGGAGATGGAGCGGCAGCACAGGAGGGGCACCCTCCGGAAGCATCGAGCTTGCCGCTAGGAAGACCCAGGAAGACAGTCCACAGCAGCAGTGACTGGAAGGAGCCCTGGCATGCAGGGAAGGTGCCAACAGTCTCTGTAGAGAAGGTCAACGAGTACTAGCATTGACCCCTGTAAACAATGAATCATGCTCGCTGTGCATAAGCGGCTATTGTTAAGGTGAATAATAATTGCCAGCATGCAATGTCAGTGACTGAACACTGTTGTTCCTCCAAATATTTATTAGTTTTCAGGCATAAACACTATTCTTGTCAGTCTACCATGCTGCTGACGAGCCAGCTCAGGAAGGGCAGTCCAACAGCCTTCTCTCCCCATCATGCAGAAATAAATAGTGTCATATCAAAATAGATACTGCAAGAAAACGTGGTTTAAAACTGCCTATTAAGCACTAGCTCGATCAGTAAACAAAAGACTTCATTCTCCAGATCAAATGCATTCTGACCAAATCCATCCTTTATAATTATCACTCATAAAAAGAAATCACACCCACCTCAATTTTTTTTTGTACACATCACCAAAATATCAGCATTAAGGATGCACTATATGTATCATTCATTTGAACATCTATTAAGTCTAAAATTATCTTTTATATAATCAAGACAAATGTATCATGTTTCTCAGAAATTGACACACAAGTGGCAGATTATCAGTTTGCAATTTACAAAAATTTATGTTTTAAAAAGATTTTGGGTTATACCTTATTTTAAGGTTAAGCAACTACTGACTACAAAATACAGTCTAAGTTTTTATAAATACTTAACTATAGTTTATCCTTCATTCAGAATTAGAATTTAATATAAATGAAAAGAATATGAAATATTTGTGAAATTAGTTATAGAGGGCTGTTCTGTTCTTGACCTTTGTATCTCAATCAAAAGCAGTTGTACATTTATTTAATGCTGCTCTACCATTTCAGTTCCAATGCTAAGGGCTACAACAACTGTTTACACTCATTTATCCTTAAGCTGGATGAACTGTCAAAGAATGAAGTCTGACCGACTGCAATTGTAGACCAACTCATTAGTACCACCTGCATAAATAGCTTGCATATTTGCTTTTAATGATCAGAAGAAAATATCACTCTACTTCAAAGATACATCCCAATTATCTACATTTCTGAATTCTATCTATAAACTACTCATTAGTTTGTTGCACTGACCAATTAGTTTTTGTTTATGGAGATGCTACTCAACACAGCAAAAAATGAGTTTCTTAGTACAAAGTTTTCACCCCTTGCAAATGAAGACTTCTTTTTATGTTCTTTTTTTGTAAAAGTACATGGAGGTGGCTGGGTTTTTCTTTTCTTTTTCTTTTTTTTGTGGTCTTATTACTCATGAGTATTTAATAGCAATTTTGAAACATTCCCATCTAAAGAGGTATGATACAATGAAACATGATTTTAAAGGTTAGAGAACAGATGGGCTGACTATTCATTTGTTATGCTACTACACTTTTGAGTTTGCTTTTTATTTTCAGTTGTAATTTGCTTTGAAATTAGGCAATCATTACAGTAAAAAGCAGGGGTGGGGGGAATAGTTGTTCCCACTTTATATTTTCCTAGGTATTGACAGTGTTCTCAGTACTATTCAAATATAACACACAAAAGTGTTTGAAGTTTAAACCCTAAAGAGTCTGGATACCTGTTTCCAATCACTGGACAGAGTGGAGCTCTATCTTTTTCCTCCCCGTGTGTAAGGAGGTCCTTAGAAACACAGTTGCTATACTCAAAGAACAAGTAATATGGATGGAATCATCATATTTATACAAAAAAAAAGGCTGTCAAAAGCAAGGTTTGAGCTTCAAGAGCAAGTCCTATTATTTTTTTTTTTTTAGAAGTTATGATAAAAAAAAAGTTAGATCAGTGACTTTTAAACACCCTTTTGCCCTTCAGCTAACATGGATTTACAGGCATCCATATTATTATGTTTGCATAATTTAGCTAGGATATCCCTTATTTATAAGGCAGGGGAGAGGGGCAGAGGGAGGAGAGACTAAAACAATACTCTATCAAATGACTACTTGCTCTTGACAGACCCAGTTCAGAGTACCACATGGACGTCTAAGCCCAGTATTAACTCGGGGCAGGAGGGGCGGCACGGGGAGAAGTCCCAACAAACATGCAGTTACCTCAAGACTCTCATTTGTTTCATATCATTTAATGTAGGAAGGCACATATGCAATTAACCTAAGTCATGCAATCCCCTAGTCAGAGAAGGGTTGTCTAAGCTGCTAAGTAATGTTAAACCCAAGGGGAGAGAAATCACATTTACTGCTTAATTAGTGGTTTATTATTTTTCTTAAAGCTAGGACTGACTCAGAAAGAAATTTAAGATATTTTGCAAGAGACAGGTCAGAGTAAGCTGCACACAGCAAGTTCCCAAATGTACAAAGTCAATTAAGTCACTGATTAAACGAAAAAAATGAGCTATAGCCAATAAAGAATATTTTCCATGCTGGTTTGGGGATAGATTGTTAACAAGTGTCTACACATAACTTATGATATTTTACTATGTACTTTTAATGTCCCACTGCCATGAGAAGCTCTTAATCAGTCAAAGCATCATCCTGGTCCACTAAAAAGTCAAAGGAAAGCTAACCACTGGTTTCATTGGAGCGTAGTCTCAAATCCACATAAGACAGACCTGTTTATAGCGACCTAATTTGAGTTTTGGAGTTTTATGAGCAATTTAAATATTTCTGATTTTTTTTCTACCATACGTTGGAGGTGACCAAAGGTTGCTAAAGCTTGTCACACAGTAGCACATCACTGGATCACATTAGCACTACCTTTTCATTCGGCCAGATGACAGGAGCAGAACAGCCTAGGACTTAATCAACAGCTAATCCCACATCCTATTGCTGTTGCAAGAATTTGTTTTTTTCTCTCTAGGGCCTACCTATGTGCCCATTTCAGCTAGCTGAAATGCTGTCAATAAAGTTAGAAACATGAAGCTGAGCAGCCAAAAGGTGCTGCAGCATTGTACTGCAAATCTATGCTGGGCAGGAGAGTGAGTGGGAAATAATGGGAAGAAAGAGTGGGAACTGGGCGCTGGAAATACAGGGTCCCATAATGGGGAAGGACCAATAGTTTTGTCTACAGGTGATATAAGTGCCTTCTAGCTCCTCTCTTCTGCTGATGGAGGCTGCTCACTGAAATTAGCCAAGTCTGGAGAAGACATATACTTGCTCTGAACCACAGTTCACATTAATTTGTTGAGCAGTGAACTGAAGTGGGTGCCAGTTTACATGAATGCGCTGGCATTAAACATTGGCTGCTCAGGAACGGATACGCGTTCCAGTCTGCCATTCTGCCAGTAGTGTCCTGTGGAGTGTGAGAAGCTGGAACGAATAAGGTCTTCAGACACTCTAATTAAGTCTTCTGTTAAAATATGAGTTAAAACCCTTTGGTAGGAGGTAACTGAAAAAGTATCACTCTCAGCCTAAGAGGACTCACAAGCGTAGCTATTGCAAAGAAACTATGAAGCATGATGTGGGTATAAATCATGTGTGAATATAGAAATAGGACTCTGTAAAGAACACATCAACTCCCTTGGCCTGTCTTGTAGTATATATTGATAGGCAAATATGTTGTACTAAAGCTGCTGCAGAAGCTGTGGGGCCTTGTACATCCACATGCACATTTTTCAGCAAGTTGTCTGATAGATTCATGCCAGTAAGAGGAATTAAGACATTCATATCACTTGTATACACTACACACAGATTACACCATTTATATGTACACATGTATGCATACAAAACAATGACTATGGAAAAATAAAGAGTAAGGAAGGACAGAATAAAGAAAACATACATATAATCTTTGTATCATTTTTGACAAAATAATAGGAGATTCTTAGGGCACATGGTCCTTTGCCAAAACAAACAAAAAACCCTACCAATTCAAAACTTTCTATTTTACATTGTAAAGCACATCCTAAGAAAGCAGGGAAGCAAATTTACAGCACATGAGCTACTTACCCCTGCTAAATTTTTGTCTCATTGACTTAACTTTTAGAGCAATAGAATTGAAAACCATTAATGTAGTAATAGCTGTAAGAATCATGGACCTACCACCACCTTATACCATTTTGTAAGGCTGTAAATTTTAAAGTGGTTGTCATGTTTCAGCTTTATCTTCATTTTACCATACACAACACAGCTCTTTTGTCCTCTGTTATCAGTCATCTTTGCCCTTCCAAAACATGATCTGAACATTACTCCCCTCAAAACCTGCCTCAAGCAACGTTGTTAGTCAGCAGCTTTCTTAAAATTGCTTGCAGATTTACCCTGTTTGTGCTCCAAATAAAACTCATAGGATCAGCTCTTTCTAATAACGTATGAGGTTTATATCATCTTCAATGCTAAAGAACAACACAGCTCGGACCTCCAGCGTTCTTTCACCTTGTCCATCTTTCCTCTTTGCTTAAAGCAAGGGCTCCCCCTGCTGCTTCAACCCACTCCTACACCCTCCAGAAAAGGTTAAAAAATAGCGATACAGGCCCAAGCTGGAAAATTAAAAATAAAAACTAAGTTTGGGCTCACGTGCCACAGAATCTAGCCTTCTTGCCCAAGACTTATTATGAAAATAATATGGTAATATTACCACAACATTCACCCACCACATAGTCCACTGGGGTTTTTTTGTTTGTTTGTTTTGTTGGTTTGGGGGGGGGTTGAAGAACTGGAAGTAGGCGGGCAAGCAGAGATGCAGCTGGTCTCCAGTTTAATTACTGGCCATCAGAATGATTTAAAGAAACTTGGGAACACTTTCTCCAGTCATCATGTCAACATGAGTAACCTCGATTCTCAAACTCAAACTACAAAGACCTTTGAAATAGATGAACCTGGCTCCATGCCCTAAAGGACTGAAGCAAGCAGTAAGAAAGCAGTTAGGGCTGCAGTTCAGCATCAGGATAATCCCACATCAGATGATATTACATATTATTTAGAAATATCTGTGTTTACATCAACAGTGAGGTAACCATTAACTAGCACCAGCAAAAAGCCACTCTTAGATCCAGAAGATAAGGAATAAGACAGTCTAACTTCTTTTGCTCCCCCACACAGATATCTTATAGAAATAGAACACAAAAACATTTTGAAGAAAAGTATGGGTATAACAAAAGAAATTGCTTTATATTCTGTTTTGCTGATGAGATTCTGCTGGATCTGAAATAAGATCACTGACTTCAGAAACTATACTAATGCAACACTGATACTAGAAAAGGTTGAAAAACAAAAGTATTTCACTACGTGAGCATCTAATACTTCATATCCACTTCAGTCTTCCCCCAAAATGTTGTTAAATAGATTTTGCAGCACTACACTATGAGATTCTGTACTTAATATGAAGAACCAAGTATGTTACTAACTGTTTAAGCTGTGACTAACATTCAGTCACAATTGAATCTGACAATCAGTTTTCAATCCTTAGTTTTCCCACTAATGTTTCTGTACAGAAATGTAATTTATGTAGAATCTACTACATGTTTGCCAACAAAGGCACAGACAAGAGAGGAGGTTCCAAGCCTTTTGAAGCTGCAGTAAAGAAAAACATTGGAAGTAGTTTGAGAAACCACAGATTACCTTTTGGACTTCTATATAAGGGCTCACACTTGGATCATTCAGGGAAATATTTTAGTTTTAGACCTCTGGCAAAGGTATCAGTTAAAATGCTTACTGTCTCTCCTTAAAGTCACTAACTTTTTTAACTGCAGTGCAGGGAAAAGTTTGCATCCATAATTTACAAGCTGCAAACAAACTTTAAAGATGTTATTTATCACTGGCAATACTGGCTGTTCAATGTGCCCTCTTCATATCTGCTTCCTTCTTCAACACCTTTCCCCACACAGGAAAAAATTACATGAGTACTCTTGAGAGAAAAGAGACCAAATCACAAACACTTCAGGGAAGGAAGTTTGAACAGCTTAAACTGTTCTTTGCAAGTTTTCCAAATGCTAGTTTATGCAATTCAGTACATGCACCACTCCATCTTTTTTGCAGGCCACAGTAAAATATTACTTCCCCTCCTAGTTAAAACTCAGCTCTTTTAAAGACAGAAGAGTTAAGCTATTTCAGTTAACATCTTTGGGAGGGACAGGCCCAGAAACATTATTTTTAAGAAAACAGATAATTAAATGCATAGCACATGTCTCTGCCTTTTTATTTGATCTCTGAAATTCCCATTCTTCTCTCCAATTATAAATTCATGAAAAGTATTTAACTGAATATAAGGAAGAATATACAATTAAAGAGTGCCAGCTTCAGCATCACAAAGCCACTGAAAGTTTTATTTTATCTCGCAAAAGAGAGTAAGAGTCCAAGGAAACATCAGCATTTCCTTCTTTTCTGGGTATAGATTCGGCACATACAGTCTGTCCGCATTAAGAGCGCAAGCTGTAGCCATTCTATCAATGAAGCGAAGCAAAGCAAAGCACTGACTCAGAGGTCTTATTGCAAGGGCAATTCACCTTAAGTCTGTGACAGGCCAGCCACCATACTGTGCGAACACTGCCTATGATCCTATACTCGGACATCTTTACTTTCAGTCAGAAGTACAGCAGCATGTCAATCTCTGCAGTAGAAAATCCATAGGCCTGATTTCTTTGCCACCAATTCCTTAATATGCACTGCCCTGATCAAAAAACCCTGTTCCAGGATGCAGCTATGTGAAGCTCTCAGCTTCTGTAGTAGAAGTTCCTACTCTTAAGAAAAGCTAAAAGATATGAATGCAACCAGGCTTGAAAGTAAGAAATGAAATAAAGATTTTGAAATAATACATTATATCTCACATTTTTAATGCTAGTCTCACTATTTTGTAAATGAGGCTAAGGTTGGGGGACCTAAAAGATACTGCTAGTCAGCTGATAAATAATTTTTGCTCCCATGCAAGTAAGGACTAACACAGATCCAGCTAAGTTTAGAAGTCACTGAAAACCAACAGCTTGCAGCTGGTTCCTCTTACAGACTCTTCTGTGAAGTGCCTTGGCTCGTAGCTCCTGGCTGTCCTGACTGTGTTCAAAATATTCCTGCATTCAGTCTCCTGCAGCCTGTGCAGCACTTATCTGAGTAAACGCACCGTTTCCCAGGCTGTTTCTACTGTCTATACCACCTGCTGTTGAGGGGGCAGAATGACAGCAACTTACTTCAGAGATTTCTAGAGTATCTAAATGTACTGAGCAGTTTGAGAAATACCATGGAATTTTGATATTTGGTAGTTAAATGGGAAGCACTAAGATTATGCAGCAATTTAATGATATTACTCGGGAATTGCTGCATTTGCTCAGCTATAGCAGTATTTCCCCAAAGTCTTCCTTTGTGTCATCTCTGTTCTGTTTCATTCCTACAGTTCCACCATAGTTTTCAATTCAAGGTTTAATACAGACTATTCCAGTAGCAGAAAAGAATTCAAGTATTTCAACAATTAAACAGTCCCTTTTCTTCTGGAATAGCACCTAATCATATTACTCATATACAAATTATTAGCTGGAATATAGATTTACCTTTTAAAAGTTATTTTTAGCAGCTCCTAATGAAAGAACTTCAGGATTTTATAAAGCATCCATCAATTTAATGACTAAAATGACCAAGGTTTCTCTAAAAAGAAAAAAAAATAAAATAAAATAGGGTGTGGGTGGAAGATAATAGCCACAATGCCCAATGCTACATTTTTTTTTCTTGAAGAATGACTAATTGGGATGTTTTCCTCAGTATTTATCAAATTAAAGCCTGTGGTGGCCTGTGTGGATAAAGGTTCAAATTTACCAAATGCCAACCAGTCAATAACTCATTCTGCCTTTTAAAACTGTGAACTCAGGGACACAGGGCAAAAGAAAGATTTGAGAGATGTAGAAATTACAGAGACAACATAGCTAACAAATGTGAAATGGTTATTTTGATGGCTGTAAATAACCATACACATTCTCTAGTGCATGCATTTATATGCGGTTAGGTTTTTTTATGCCGGGCAATTTAGAGCAACTCTGCAAAAGAACATCTGTTTTGAAAAGACAGCAGAAGAGTGAGAGTTAATTATAGGCTATAAACTGCCAGTAGAAGGGTAGTAACTGAAGGAGCACTGGCTAATAATAAAGGATCAGTTCACACGTTCTTGTACACGTTTCTCAGTGAAGTCAGCAGAAGCTGAATGAACAATTTAAAAGTAGAATTCAGCATGAACTTCAAAAAAATATTATTTTACATGATAGAAAGTACACACGCACATTATTCAGAGAATTTTAGAAGATGGAAAATAATTGACTGTTGAAGGGGAAAGATAAGGGTCCTCAGAGTTGGGCTGAAATTTTTTTCCCCCCAATTTTTAAAACAAAGGAAAGCATCACTTTAAATAAAACAATTATTATTTTTTTAAGATTCTTAAATCACACAAAGACTTACCATTCTAATATTATATAATGACTATCTTGATACCAGATTGTCTGCCCTAAATTATTTTTGCTGTTATCTATTGACACAGTGCAGCTGATCACTGTGGAGATTCATCCGTTTCTGCCAGCAAAGAATTTGGCCCACCTTAGACTATATCTACATCTACTTGAAGCCCCAAGTTAAAACTTGGGGAATTCAGTACAAATACTTTACTTTTCAATGCTTTCAAGGGGAAATAAGATCTTAGTAATACTATTTTTTTTGTACCAGCTAGAAAGTCATTTTGTTGCTATGCATTTCCTATGTAGATATAGAAAGTCATGTTTATGTATAACTACATATATGTATTTATGCAGACACAAATATGTGTGTGTATATATATATACACACACCTCCATATACACACATAAGAGAAACCCACAGCTGTCTTAGGTTTGTATCTACACATTATAATGGAGTCAAATTATGCACAAATCTGACCCATTCTGGGTTTTATTGCTACTTAAAAGAAATTTACTGTGCTGTAAAAAGGCTGACATTTCTCTCCAGAACCAAGATGAAACTTCCCAGATGTCATCATTTCTTGAATGTATTGTTTCTACCTCTTATAACAATGGATATCCACTTTTAGACAAAAGGATAAGCAAGATCAAGAGATATCCATAGGCTTCAAAATAACATGTCATATGTAGACCTCTGATAGCTCGCCAGTAAAATGCTGTAGCCATACAAAACAGTATTAAAAGGAGATTCTGTACGCAGCTGTCAGAGAGGCTCAAGCAGTACTGTTGTTATATTCATGTCACAGTTTGCTACAGGAAGCAACAATAAAGGTACTGTTGTTTCACCAATATAATTAGGAAAAGATTAAGTGCTATTTTTTAAAAGAAATATGCTCACCAACAGCATCCTGAAAATTGCTGAATACAATCAAGTCCCATGGAATACACTGTTGATATACCTTACAGATAAGACGACAGAATTTTACATCAGTCTCTCATAGCTCCTATCTTAATATTCTCTTTCTAGCCACAGGTAATCATGCAGAATAGGATGGCTGGATGAATTTCAGTCTTGCAAAACAAAGATCACTTGATTTAACATAATCAGTAGAGCTAAACATTTTCTAAACTTCCACTAAAAGAAAAGAACAGGCTTCCCTTGAAAGGGAGAGATTCTGGGAGATTTGGTGGATTTCTTGGATTTGTTGGTGTTTTATTAAGTTTTGTGGAGTTCCTCATCTGGATTACCAAGAGTCACTGGAAACTGTGTGGAAATATGAACTGTCTCATTTGAACAGCTCTCATCTCTTCTGGCTTATGAGACACACAGTACTATTTCATACTGTTAGAGAGCCAGCCTAGCATCTCTAAAAATACATATTTCAAAAAATGAAAAAGCTTTATATTTTAAAGAATAACACATTTTTCCAGCTTTAATAATCCTTAATAAGTGCTTATCTTTTCAAAACTCATTAAATCAATCTTACTGCTGGATATGTTCAAATATGTTTCTCTTCTAACCTGAGCAATAAAGCATGCTTACTGTACATCCCAATTTTCAGTTTGGGGAGTCCCATTCACAACAGAGGTGATGAAAACATCAACATTATTTTAAAAAGTTAATTGAAAATAGGCTGCCAAACCACCTTTTTTCTCTGAAGGCATGCAGTAGAATATCATAATTTTTTTTGACCTCATATTTAGAGTACAAGAGATGGCCCTGAAGCGTGTCTGGTAGCTCTGATAGGGGCTATTGCATATCTTTGTGATAGACATATTGCTGCGTTTTAGTTTTGTACTTATTTCGGCGGGGCTAAGTGAGAATTCATTCCTAGAGCACAAGAATGGAACTGGGCAGCTCCACAGACTTCCTAAGGGTCGTTCCAGATGGTTAGAGTGGAAACCAACACATGCACAGGCTGGAATCAGGTTGCAGACTAAAATAGCCCACACGGGAATGTGCACACATCCTAAGGAGAAACACTTTTGCCTCCAGTATTCTTTCTGCGTGGATATATGTGAGGTTGTAGCACACCCTTCCACCATGCCTGTACAGAAGCACTCATACTGTGTGGGCAATTTCTGAATTACAGATAGGCTACAATGATTAATAATGCACTAATTACAGGAATCTTCTTTTCCTTCATTTCTGCCATTTCTATATATCTTCTCTTTATTAAGGAGAAAGTATTATTTACAAGGACAAAGACTAATTAAATATATTCTTTTACTGCAGCAAAGAGTGAAACAGAGGAGGAAAGGACCTTATAATTATATCAGTTCTAAGCTTTTATTAAATAGCAAGCATGCATTGGCAGCAAGAGTGACAGGATGACAGTCTTTAAAATGGCACTTTATTTAGGCAGGAAAAAAAGGGCTCAGTTCATAGTCCTGGCTTCAGAGTAGAGACTGCATTAAAATAAAATTTTAAAATAAATAAAAATCATGTAGATCAAGTAGTTTTACAAGGATCATACAAATGCAGATCTTACCTCAAAACAAATATTTTATGTAACTAAATTTAACGCACCTTTAATATGCACAGAAAGTGTGGTGAAATAGGAAGTGCTAATGTTTTCAAACAAACCTGATGACATTATAGAACATGATTCTTTTTGTTACTTGTGGAAAGAACATGCTCTTGGCACAATTGATTTCACACAAAAAAGGCAATGGTTTCAAAGACCAACACTGCTATTTTTGGCCAGTTAGGAGGAACTGATTTCTAAAGCTGATAGCAGCTCTGACAATTAATTACAAGCTAAAGATCAAGCACATCAAATTATTGTGAAGTCCTAGACATGAATCAGAATGACTCCTGAACTATTCCCTCTCTTTTTTGGCCCATCTTTCAGGGTCGCCAAGTTGCAAAAATTACCTTTATTTCTTAAAATATTCATGCTAATAATCAGAACCAGGAGATTTACTTTCTGAGTAGGTACAGACTTACCACTGGTAACTAACGTTCAGTTAAGTATTCATATGCATTACAGCTAAGCGAGTAGTGGGTAAAGATGTTCACAAAAAGATTGTAAAGCTCAAATTGCTATTATATCCATCCATGACTGTAATCTTCATTTTCCACAAATATGCCAGGCATTTAATAAAGGTGTTTCATGAATTTGCGTAGCTACAGGGTGGGTAGACAAATGTAGTCAGGAGAGACAAAACAATAATCAGAAATGTTATGCCGTACCTGGGTTGGAGCAAGTCAGGGTAAGAGCCAAAACAGGCTTTGCTGTGAGCTAATAACCACAAAGAAGTGACCTGGACACAACTGTCCCAAAGAATGATGACTATATTATATGGTGCAGTCCCCATTCTTCCAAAAGGCCAAGCTAATCAATGTGACTGACCATCTGCTGCAAAGTTTTCATGAGAAATTAATTGGAATTGTTTGGCGTAATGGATTCATTTTGCCAAAATATTAACTGTAATAAGTTGGTACAGTACTAACTTGAAACTTTCCACAATGTTATAAAGGACTGATTCTTCTGGGAAAACCAAGTGAATTCTGATGTACCATTAGGGCTTCCTGGAAAGAGAATGTGTAAACAGTGCTAAATATTTTTGAATTGGTTATATCTAGATTTCTTCAGACTGGAGGGAAGGCTTGAAATTCCTTTTGCATTCTGATAATATTCAGAAGTCAAAGCAGTAAAACAGGTATCAGAATAGCTTTCAAATAGAAAAACCTGTAAGGTTATTTACTTATTTTCTTTCCTCCCAAGCCAGATACTTATTTAAAAAGAATACCTTAGGAAGCTTGTATTCAGTTTTACAAAGGCATCATATCGAGTTTTTGACACCATGATAATTAAAATCAATGTGGAAAATCCAGGACAAAAGCTAGGTTCTGAAAGATGTTAATCAAACTGAATTTTTAAAATAAAAAGGTAATTCAAGATTCCCCCACAACAAATCCAACAGGAAGGGTGATGTATTCATTTCCAGTTTTGCTTTCTGTTTGCATTTCCCTCTCCTCCCTGATTGTTTGTTTTAAATAAAAGCCCTGATTTCTTAGTTACTCCTAAGACACTGGCATTTTCCATCTGGCCAGCTGAACAGCCACTTGAGAGCATTTAGTAGTGCGGCAAATTCTTTTTTTAAAATGGTACAACAAACTGAACACGTTCTAAAAAGACCCAGTGTTCACAGTCATAAAGTAAGCCATAGCAATATGCTGTGTTTCAACGTTAAGAGTAATATTATTGGTTGTTTTGTACCATGGAGAAGCTACACTGTTAATAATAATAATTAGTTAACTAATTGGAAGCAGTAGGAAGGGGTGTTGATGAGACACTGAAGGGTAAGAAGACACACGTATCATTGACATCTTTCACAAGTTACGTGGGAAATGATGAAAGAAAAAAAGCTGGTAGCAACACTATTTTAAGTAATCATATTGCTACATCAGTGCCAAATTTCAGTCTGACAACAGAAAACCTATTAAACCACTGTGACATACTAAGCTTACAGTGCATTAATTGGAACCTGAAAAAACCACTTGCTACATAAGAGTGAACAACACCCCCTCTCCCCCTAAAATAAATAAATAAATAAATAAATAAAATACACACACACACACAAAACCACCACCACACACCACTATGGCTATTGCTCCCGTTATCTGAAAGACGCTGTTTACATGGAAAATTACTTAGAGTTGGGCGTGATGTGTTTGTGAGATAAAAATTAATATTTACATGGAAGAACCTGGGAGTTATAAGAGCTATTTCCAACGAGAACAAAGTAATCCTTTGTGCCTTGATAATTCAGGACCCCTGTAGTCCCACGTAAGTTCTGCAGTATATATATTGGCTCCAATTAAACAGTGGATAGTTTCGGTTTGGGTTTTTGGGACAAAAACAGCAAAACCTCTGAAGGAAAAGAGCACCCTTCTCCCCACATTTCCTTTATTTCTACATCTATTTTTCTACGCAAGCAAAGCAAATAAATCCGCACATTAGAACAAGAGTAGAAATCAGGCCACAGATCACATACTGAACCCCAGTGAAGGAAACTAGGTTGAGCAACGCAAGAGAACAACATTAACCATTTTTAAATGCATGAATGAGAATAAGGCAAACTAAGTTTGCCTTAATTATATAAGGCATCATATTCAAATTTCTGGATGGATCCAAAGAAAACAAAACACAATATGGTCTTTTAAGAACTCTGCTAAACCACCTGTCTACTGTCCTCCTGGTGCCTTCTATTCTCTTCGAGAGGAAAATACCTTACCTGAAGTATACCAACTAAAAGAGTATAGATATTAGGGGAAAATTATTTCAGACTCCTGCACTTTTTCTATTATGTTGAAGTCCAAATTAATAGGACGGACAAGGGATGAAACAAAATAAAACAGAAGACACTGAAAGCCACATCCTTTGCTTATGCAAATTGAAGGTGCATAACTGACAAGCAGAAGATAAAGTTCTGGTCCAAGCCCCAGAAAAGTTCACCTGTGTTTTACTGCTAAGTAAAAAGCATATCAGGAAATTAACATCAAAAATGGTGAAAATTCCATTATATTTTGGGTGGGGGCTTTCTACTGGTTAAAAAAAAAAAAAAAAAAATCTATAAAACTTCTGTAATTGCTGCCATTCCCCACCACAATGTGGGATTGTTATCTTGAGAATATCTGCTTAAAACAAGTAGTATTTTTACATGATAATTTCTACATAATGACATTTTTAAAGTGTCATATATTTTACAGCAGGCTTAATTTAATAAAAATTTACCTTTAAGAAGGTCCAAAGCTAAAACAACAGCCTACTTTTTATCAGCTGTTTAAAGGGAAATATCAGAAGACAAAGATGCCTAGTCTTTAAATAGTTATGGCATCTTGTTTTTATCCTAAACAGAATGCTTGGTACTTTTCCCCAACAGACAGTATAATGAAAATCTAAGCTTGATCAATTGTTTACAACCCCTTATAAATTGGAGAGCAGCATTTTAATTAGAAGAAATGGAAGAGTAGAAAGCCATAGAAAATTTTTTACAGGTAGATGACTAAAGCAGTTTCAAAACGTAGAGACTTTGAACTGCCTTTCTTGTTGTTACTTGCTATCTTCATCAAAAAATGACAACCATTCTCTGTTCTAAATAGCCATGAAGTGCTTGATGCTTGAACTGATACTTAAAGAGTAGCTATTGATCAGTGTAGAGGATCAAGGTTACTGTAATAAAATTTCAGCGTGCCACAGTAAATTTGAGTTTATCATGTCATTTCTAATTGACAGTCCATCTTTGAAAGACATACATTCTCTTGTTTCTGTTGTCTGAATACACTACGTGAATGAAAAAAGTGTACAAGAGTTCAAGGGGAGGCTGAACTATTTCATAGAAGAGAAATCTATTGAGATTTACTATATACATACAAACAAACTCTACCTCAGGAAGTCTCTGAGCTACAGTCTGATGAAAGTTGTGAGAGTACTTCAGAATTATCACATGTTTTTTCATTTTAATACAGTAAGTTTTATATGTTTATAGGTTTTTAATACACTTTTTAAGTATCTGGTTTGGGCCACTGTCAAAGACAGAATACTGTTTTAAGCTGAGCCTGGATCTGACACCACAGGTCACTCTGTTTTTATTAGTGTTATCCTAATGCATCTAACCAGCTTATGCCTATATAAATACTTGTGTACATATAAAAGGGATTAGGTTTCATTATTTTTCATTCAGATAGAAGGTAGTGCATTTTGAAAAGGGACTGAAAATAATACTCCTACTCAGATACAATGCAAAACACTTCCAGTTTATCATCAGGCAAAAGCAGTAAAAGCTAATCTACTTTAGTCTCTTATCCAAGATCAAACAAAACTGAAGATAAGTTGATAAGAACCACATTTCAGGCATTAGCAGGATTTGGTACATCATCTCTGTCCAGCATATGCAGTACTTTCATGAAGTTAAGAACAGGCCAGAAATAAATACAAGACAGTTAAGAGAAGGAGCTGCTCTTTGTCTCATCCACCAGCATATTAGAGAGAACACATCAGGGCTCTTCCAAGCTCAGGATCCATAATATTTCTTCCTATAAACCTTAGTAGTTTTTATTTCCATAAGCATTAAAATATCTTCTGCAAGACATCTAAAAGTTTTTCATTTTATACAGATTAAGTCCAGTTTCAGGAAAATATTATTTTCTGGGGGCTTTAGAGAAAGAAAATCCTTTCACATAGAAATGCTTCTAAACATAAGAAAAACTAAAACAGTTGGTAGATATGAACCATTTTAAAGGCAGAAAACAAGCAAGCAAAAATTGTGTCATTAACAGTGAAAGATGAGATCCCAGTGCTTTTCCTTCACTAGTTGATTATTCTGCTCCCCCACTATAACAAAACACACAGAACATTCTTCAGCCAGACATTTGTGAAATAGTAACCCCCAGGAAAAAAAGACTTCAACTTCAGATAAATATGCACAACACAAGTCCCTAGCTCATGTTTATTTGCTATTGACTTAGACCTCAAGCAATAGAAAAAAAAAGTCCATGAGAGGTAATACAAAAACCCAACACTTACCAAATAGTATAGGCAATACACTGTAAACCTGCCCCCCAAAAAGAAAGGAAACAAAATTAATACCTACTTTGTAACACAACCTCAAAACCACTAAAATATACCAAAAATAATTAACTCATAATTATAACATACCAAGACAAAAATGTCTCTGCTGTGAAACTTTTATGATCAGCTCTCAGATTTTCACCTTGTATTATTAACCATTTCCCAAAAAACAAAGTTGTTTCCAGTCTCCTATTCTCAGTCTCACACATTTAGTAGACCAGCTATTATAGCTTGTTTCATAAAAAAGAAAAATCCTCAAAAAGTTTCACTCGACCATAGACCCAAAAAGCTCACATATCTTTAACTAATACTCTTAATATCCAATTTCACTTACTGTGAGGCATACCTGAAACATCATGATATTGTAAATCCACATCTGCTTTCAATTGCAGGTGTTTCCTCTTTATAATAGAAACAGCTTCACTGATTATTGGCAGTGATTCATTTTGTTTCAACATGAGTTCTCCTTGAGTAGAGACATGGCATTTCTTCAAACTTCAGCCTTGTAGGAGCTAAAATGAAATGAAGAAGAAAATGAGGAGAAAGGTAGGGCAAGCTTTGTCTGAACAAGTGGACTCTTGGTCCACTGGAAGTCTGAAAAAGTGTTTCCATTATAACAGCAAAATCACACAAGTGAAACAAGTTTATAGAAAGTTTTCCTTGTATATGCATCAAATACTGGGCAGGAGTCATTTGTATAATTATGTCTGTCTGTCTGTCCACTGTGAAAGAAAGAACCTCAAAGGAATAAAAAAAATTCTTTGCTATGGTTTACACAAAAAGACTAATTGCAGATAGAAAAGACAAGCATGTTTTGAAATAAAAAAATCAAAATAATCTTACAATATACAGGTATGTGATAGACAACAGAGACCTTTTGAGGATCCCAAAGACAGAAATACAATTACTAAACTGTCTCTCTGCATACCAGCTGCCAATAATTCATGGAGATAACAACACTGGTGTTATTCATGGAAGCTAGGACTCAGAGGAACTCCCTCACAGGAAGAATGTAGGACAGCTGCAGCTAATTTATAAAAGCATACATAAAGAGGACAATCCCTTAAGGTTGATAGTGCTTAAAGAAGTCTCTAATTCTTAACAGATTGCTAAAAATGTGTGTATCTTTATTTGCTTACTTCATATGTAAATCTTGCTTGAAGCATTTTTAAGGTTTGTCCTCTGAAATAACTAACAATTTTTCATTTAAAAAGTTGTTTTTCTTTCAAATTCAGAATATTCCATGTTGTGGAGAAGAGGCAGGGGGGAGAGCAGGCTTCTCTACAAGTATCTGCAATACTCCTTAGCTCTTTTAGCACTTTAAAATGAATTTAATCTACACCATATCATTATATATTAAAGCTATGATTTAAATGGTTAATAACAACTTTTCACAATTTGATAACCCTGCTTTATAAGCAATTTTTCCTGACTACACTTACCTTCCAATTTTATAACATCCAGCAACAAAATTTAGCTTTTGCTTTGAGATAAAGATCTCGGAGTTTGCTGAGGAATCTTGGTGTTAAAATAAAAGAACATACAGCTCCAAAATTGTTTTGTGTTGCACATATTTATTACTCATGGCTTTTCAAAACTGTTATGGGAATTGTGACAATCTAACCACATGGAGAAACCTACCACAGGGACACACATTAGAGAACTATAACTCTAAATAACAATCTATGTAATGCATGTGAAAATGTTGATTTATACAAACCCAAGCCATTTTTTGTGGATCAGTATTCAACAAATCCCTACAGCTGTTTTTTTCTATAAGCTCATTCTCTGTACATAGAGGTAATAAATATCTAAAAGGAATATACAAGACACGACTATCCTTGAAAGGGAAGGAAGTGAGATTTGCCTTTCCTCCACAATGGATGAAGAGTGATGACCTGGCAAATATCATGTATTTCTGGATAATGGTCATTTACAATGGCTCCTACTTTGTCACCAAGAAACAGAGAGTCCCAATGAACTAGTTAGATGCTTCAAAGAATACCTCACCTGCCAATGAAGGGCTCTGAAACTCTAACCAAAAATATGGCAAGGAGGAAGGAGGCCATGCAGACGCCAGCTACCTCAGCTTTTAGATACCTTTGACGTGATTCATTCCACCTGGCCACTCTCCACAGTCTCCTTCCATGGAGATTTTCTTTAGGTACAAATCCAGACATTATGATGAAGAGTCTAATTCTCTACTGTAGTTAGCAGTTAAGGGTTCATGTGATCTCTTCACTTGAAACAGCTCCTGGACTGCGAGGGAAATCACTTGGACCACCAGAAGATATAGATCTCCAGATATTGTTCTTTCTAGCATGTTTTCTTATCACACTACACTTTAGTGGTACTTGTTTATACTGCAGTATTTGGGTCTGAACTATACAGTAATTCCCACTTCCCTTTTCTTACCTCATGCAGATCAGCATTCTTAGCTCCCTTGACGGTCTGCTCCAAAGCATGTTCAAGGCTTCTATCCGTTTCTTTCTCTCAATTGTGTTTAAATATTTTGCTGCTTTTGTCTTTGAAGTCTACAGAAAGAGTTCTACTCATTTCAATGAAGATTTGATCTGGCCTTTCATTTGAAGTGTTCCACCTCACTGTATCTTCAGAAATATTTGTGTATAGGGACAGAGATGTGTCCAAACAAAGAATAATAAAATTGCAATCATTATGATATTATTAAGCAAAGAAATATGATCGCATTTTTTAGTATCAGTGAACTTAAATTCACTAATTAAAATGGCAAATAATGTGAAAGTAACTTGGGTCTAGAAGAGGAACAACATCTACATTAAACAAATGTGAATAATTTACCCAAAATATTGGGTAAATAAGTAAATACACTTTGTAAGTCAAAAAATGCTTATAATACTCCAAAATGAAGCTGAGATAGTTTGGCTGAGTGAAATGAGCATGGAGATTTATTTATTTTCATCTTTTAAGGATGCAAAGATTTATAATGATATTTTCATCTTGGTGTTTAAAAATACTTCCACTGATTCTCCACTGTCTCTGCTGTCAGAACCCAATAGTTTATGTGACATGCTTTGTAGGGAGTTATTCGCTCAACACTGCAAGTCTGAAATACTACTTACTTTGACAAACCTGCTCCTGATTGCACCCTGATGATGTGTCCTCACTCCAGCTCGTGACATTGGTAAGATAAATGTGCAGAATGAGAATAGGGGTAGAACACTAATATATGTTGTTTAGCTCAAAGAGATGCAATTGGACCCTTTCAGCATTAGCTAATGTATTCTTGACAATATTATGAGGCAATTAAAGTCTATAAGTATTGGCTGATAGAGGTGAATTATCAGTTCCAGAAGGCAATTGTCTGAATTAGGAGATGCTAATTTAATTACCTAGCAATGATTCATTATTAAAACAGTTAGGTGCACTTGTGCTACACAAAGTCAGAGCAGTAGACAATAAATTGTATAAATACTATTCAGACTGAACAATGTTTGCAACTATATCCTTAGAATAACCTGTATATGGAGACAGTAACATTTTCTTAACAAATAAGGTTCTTAAAAGCAAATAATCAAAATAAGTGGACTGTGATTCAAAATATAAAATTTCAATAGAACTTTTTTTTTCTCTTGGAGTAAGAGTTTTTTTCCAAACTACTTCTTTTGTTTTAAAAGTGAATTCACTGATACTGTTAAAATCCAAGCAATTTAAAATGATTCTCTTATTCTTACCAGGAGCACGGTCTTTGAATCGTTATTGAACTTCTATGTTACAAAGCTTTCTCAGGCTCAGCTCTACACTGTTTTCCTGGGAGAAAAGCTTGTCTTACTGATCCTCAGGATCCTTTGCCTGGGTCATGCTTACCCAAGTTGTGTTTTATGTCACACATACAGAACTTCTAATGAATCCTCATTTTCTGTTTTAATTTTTCCTTTTTCTGTGATCTACCAATTGTCCAGAATCTCCCCTCTTCAGATTAGGGGAATGGCTGAGATAGATTGCTAAACAAATTGTAATGAAAAGTAAAAAATTTTCTGATCAGTCTGATGAAAGACTATCTTCTGTACCTTGTGGTATTTCATGTACACAACTGTATTTGAACTGGAAAGTGGGATACAACTATACCATCTCAGTGTAATCTAAAGACTTTTTTATACAGGGAGAAATAGATCAATTAAAAAGTAATTTGGGTTAAATTTTGCTGGATGTAAATATGTGGCACTTCAGATACTTTATGAAACAAAGAGCTGAAATAATGTAAAGTTCCAAACAGGAAACTTGTCTCTATGTGTAACTGACTGAGAAGGAAGGGTCAGCAGAATTTAACCATGTGCAATAGCTGTGGTCATATGGAGGGGTTCCCTAAGGTGAAGAAAGAAGTACTACCTACAGAATGTCAGTTTTGTAAGGAGAAAACGTCTCTGGTTATGGAATTCCTACAGTGTCCAAGACAGGACTTCTTATAGTGATATTACTAAATGAAAATAATTAATTAAATCAAAATACTTGACTTCAGCATCAATTTCCTTTCCTAAAGGAAAGAACTTGTGAAACCCAGCGTTTTGGTTAATTGTTTGGAATAACAAGAGCAGTAATGTTATCCCATATTTTTTGAGTTAAGCAACCATTTAGTTTGAATCTGTTTATAGGGCTCCCAAACCCTGCTGTACTTTAAAACATTAGACAGTTATCTATGGTGTTTTAGTCACAAACCAGAAAAAGCATATTAACAGTGTGATTCTCTACCAAGTAAGAAATCTTGATTTAATTGACTTCAAATTGATTGTGTCAATATTTTCAATAAGCAAACAAGTTACAGTCAAATGAAAGAAATAGTTAAGTTCCACTTCCGCCATCCCTTCTCAGGACAAATTGCCTCTTAACATGAAGTTAAAGGACATTTAGACATAATAAACATTACAAAACATGACTCCAAATTACTGAAGTAATGTAACAGTATAAAAACTTTTATTCAGTAAATTAAAAATAAGGTCTATTTTCTAATTTAACAGCAAGACCAAAGTGATCAAAAATCCCTGTCTTTGTTTTATTCTCTGGAGCCTAGTTATCATAGACATTACCAATCTTTGCACAATATCTTAGGCTATACATGCTGCAATATTTCTTTCCTAATGATATTTTTTCTGTCAGATTTTCATTTCTCTCCAGGCTACTTTTTTTCTTTTTTAATGAGATGCCCAATGTCATATATTAACATCTAGAGCCTGAACATCTGACTTCCACTGGTCAGCAGAATTCAGCTCAAAGAATCACTTTTTGGTCTGAATCCCAGATTTTCAGATAAGACAACGTCCACAGACATGATGTATTAGAAGCTGGAGAATGCAAGAACAGCAATCTTCTGAAAGGATTACAGCTCCCTCCTCCTTCCCCGCAAATACTGGATAGCAATTTCAGGTTGCTCTGAATGTCTCTCCATCTTTGACTTCCGAACTTTAATCTATTTCTTAATCCATCTTACGCATGTTTCTGCAATCTTATTTCTTCCCCTTTCTGAAACATTGGTGTTTAAAAATAAGAAAAGGTAAGAAAGATCTAACAGGCTGAGAAAATGGTTCAGAATCACATAGCTCTGTCTCCTCAAGTTCTTTTACCAATTAAAAGAACTTTAAATCATTTAAATGATTTAAATCATTTATATGCATCTTAAGAATATTTACATGAATTCAAGAGGATTGCTGATACACTTAAAATTAATCATATTCCCAAAAGTAAACAAATCTTTATGGATGCCCTGGAGAGGCAGGAAGCACGAACTTTCCTTTTGCTTCTGGTTTCCTATTCTTAGTGTCCTAGAAGGACAAGAGTAACAATACTGAAGTAAGTTACATATGCAAGTAAATGACAGTTTGATGGTTCAGGTCTCAATTTAAAGAACTTAAGAATAATTAGTTTTCTAAATGGCTTTCTATCAACTAACCACCATTAGTTTAATATTATTACCATAAATGTGCAAGTCATTACCATGGAGAGGAATTAGCTGCAGCTCTTTACCATTATAAAGCCATAATCTAAACCATTCTAACTTTCAGTTCCTACAGAACTGCAAAAAGAACCATCTGTCATACGGTTATGTAAAACTCCACGGGCTGCACCTTACATACGTGGAGAAGGCCATTGACTAACATACATAAGGGCAATTCACAAAGGTGAGCATTCTGCCGCGTGGCGTTTGAACCATCAGTCTCATCTTGGGGCAAGTCTAAGAGGATTTCTTATATTTTTGCTTCCTTGTTAGTGCTTTCTGAAAACCAAAGAATTCTGTGCTTTGTAGCTCAGCACTAGCAGTCCATACTATTCTGTGCTTTTCAGAAATAGTTGCACAAGAATTAACTACATCAAACTCCATGATGTTTTAAGAAAAAGTGATTTCCATATTAAAGGCAATCTAAACATTTCAGGTCCAAGTAGTACCTGCTGCACATAAAATAAGTCAAAACCAGACTGAGTACATCACTTCAAATCTGAAGAAAACAGACTACTTCAAAACAGAACCAGTAAAAACTTATTGGGTACCCAAACACATGAGTAATCACAGCACTGAACACCTGAATGTTTCAGTAATGTGACCTTCTGAAAAAGTCCTTTAGTCACAATCTTTGTTTGGATAAACTTGTTTTAATAAGCTCCAAATGCAGAGTCAAAGTTTCCGCTGCCCAGAATTCTTTTCCTTAAAATGACAGACAGATTGATAGATAGATACATAATCTCTGTATTTTATAAAGTTCCCGTGCAATTTACTTTAGTATACGGAACAGCTCTTCTCCCTTACACATAACAGAGGATGCATACAAAAACATGAGAGAATTTTTCTCTAGCAGTCATGTCCTGCCCCTTGACAGACTCCTTAGGGATTTGAATTAACAGATTTTAAGCTGTTTCACTCCTTAGGTCATGACACTCCGAGGATGCTGACAAATGATCAGGTTACTCTGACAAGGCATTCATGATCTCTGGCTTACCTTTGACTCTACATTATCGTGCATTTTTAATAATTTATGAACAAGATCACTATAAATGGGCAGAAATCTTTAAATGCTCTGCAAAACATAATGTCATGCTATATATTGGGTTTGCTTGAGTTGATGTGTCCCTGAGTAAGAGAAGTCAGTGCTAAACAGGAATATATAGAGTAATAGGAATAGCTTCAGACCTAAAAGAGCTGCCTCCTTTCCTTCTCTCTTTTCTTTACGCATATGTCAAAGAGGTCAGCATTTCAACAGGGTTTTTTTCAGTCTGTTCTTTAACCCTCTATCTTTTTCTCATCTCATTATGTTCAGGTAACTAAGTTTAGAGTTATCAGATATTTGTTAAATGAAGACATAGAAGTTAATCACTTTCATCATCTTCCAGGCTGTTAGGTAAACCAAGCAGGTTATTCTATCTAGTAAAATCCAGGCCTTCTTGACTGGTATATGATAGACAGGCACTTATTTCAGAAAAGACTGCTTTTAAACAAGTTTGTAATACAGTTTTTCTTCCAAATTCTACTTTCCTCCTTTAAAGAAAAAAAAGGTTCATGAAGAAATGGATTAAAAAAAAGAGACTCTTCATTAATTTTCCCTGGGCTTCTGGACATAGTAGACGTCAAATAACAAGAAAAACAGCTCTAAAAACCAGAGCAACATTAAAACATAATGCTTGTCCCAGAATTGCTTCTGACTCAGCAACAAAAAAGTCAAAACAACTAGAACAATGACCAGAATTGCTTAGACACTATACACACATATCCTCCAAAAAGGTGTGCTGGGCAAACGGACGCAGTCTACAAAATTACAGTGGTTGTCAATATCTGCCATTAGAGTTAGGTTTGGAAAATACTTTCCATCATAACTCTCTGCACAAAACTTTGAGGCCTAAAAGTTTCCAAGCTAGGTATCTAACTGCAAGCAGACATTAAAAGTAATTGCCTTCTTCATTTTAAATCAGAAATACAAAGAAATAAATTTGCACCATTACGAAACTGTTTTGACTATTTTAGGGGGAAAATCTGAACGTTACTGAAGCTATAACCTGACAGGCATACCAGAAGGACACACTTTGAAAAGCATTTCCCTTGGTGTCACATAAATCTTCTTTCTTCTCACTCTTGCGATGACTGGGGCAGACATTCCTTGACAAATTTCCATAGAAAAGAATCCCTCAGGGTTAAATACTTGCAATCCAATAGCTAACAGCCATAGTACAACACATAGCTGCGCAACAGAGCATTGCCCAGGTTCCCACGCATGCCAGACTGAAGCGTCAGGTGCAGGTGACCCAGCGTGGGGAGGCCTCTTGAGGTCCTGCCAGCTCAGATCCAGAAGCAAACTTAAAAGGTTGCCCTTATCTCCCTCCCTTCCTTATGGCACTGTAACACGAGAACGCTGGCCCAGGGCTTCCAGTCCTGAGTCGGCCTGCATGAAATAAGCCCTGGCACTTGTAGTACACTCTCCAGAGCCTGTGGTTTGGGTAATAGCTTGCATGGAGCCAGCTTGAATGTCTCCGAAACTATCTTAAAGTTATCTTTAGAATATTTAATTTGATAAACTAGGGCCATATTAGCATGTCTGGTTTTTTGCATTTAACTTTTTGGCTTATTTAAAAATAGAAAATCGATAACGAATATGATCTGTTCTTATTTACTTTATGTTACTTATGTTCTGCATTCTGCAAATGCTTCCTCATTAGTTTTCTCTGCTCACTAAAGTTAATTTATTCACTTTAAAAACAGAACAAGACTGAATACAATCCCATAGCTGTGCTGAGCATAATTAGTTAAATTGGCAGTCATTTAATTAAAATCAGAATTTACAGCCAATGTTCTAGAAGATTAAAAACAGACTTCTTTGGTAATGAAGAACTCAGTAAAAAAAAAAAAGTTAAAGAAAGAAAGAGCAGTTGTCCCTTGACAACACAAGAAGTTTCTCATAATGATATATATGCACTGCCCTTTTTTATCTATGCTTCACTTCAGAAGCCTTATTTTGTGTACTAAACGCTGGCGTCTAGCTTGACTATAGCAGAAAGAAAGAGTGAAAATTACAAAATTATTGTTACACTCAGATACAGATAGACAGTACAATACATAGCGACGATAACCTGGCAACAAAGAGAAAAAATAATCAAATCCCCCAAACTTGACTGTATCTGTATCATACTGCACTGAGTTTCCAAAACTGAGTTTCACACTTCTTTATTGGGAGAGAATGAGAAGAGTGAAATATTGGTAAGACCCAGCACTCTCATTTCCCATGTATACCAAATGCATTCTTGTGAAAAAGAAGCATGAATTAGGTTGACTTTTTTGTATGTTCACCACTTGATGACTTTCTGTGATTTTTTTTACTTCATCGAAAATCTTCATCCTATTTTTTCATAGAACATAAATGACAAATAAGAAATAAAATCCCATTCATTCTTTCTACTATAATTTCAGCATCAAGCTCAGTGCAGTTCTCAGTCTAAATATTTTACTTAAGTAAGGAGAAACAAATGGTGAATGTTTAATCTCTGTATAATCATACACTGGAACACATAGATTCCATCTCTTTGCTGGGAGTAACTAGCACAGCCCTTGATGTCCCAGCATGGTCCCAGTTAATGTTATTATTATCTACGAATCCCAGCATAGGAACAGCAGAGGAAATTTTAAAAATTATACTCAGATGGGTAGTGGAAGGGTTTGAGAGATTCTGAGTGGAGTAAGAGCCAGGATTCAAGTAAAATTCAGCTCTATAGAGTACTATAACACAATCTGAGCACATTACAAATAGCAAAAACAGTTATTTATTAAATTGCAGCCTGATTCTTGAGCCAGCCTATATGTGTATTTCACAGGAGAGGGAGAAACCAATGTGGGTTTCAATGAGGTCTCCCTATAAAAAGACTTGGCCTGATAACTGATGGACTTACATCTCAGACTCACTGGATTAGTTGTTAGAAAGTGACACCAAATTGTACATTGTTAGAATACTAGCATAGTTCACAAGAGAGATGGGTTCACTTCCTTGCTTTGCCACAAATCCCAAGACTTTCTGTAAGTCCTCTGGGGTCAGAATTGGAAAAAAACTTAGGACACTAAGAAACAAGCTCTTGCCACAGCAATGGAAGTTACTTTTCCCAGATAACTTTCCCACCTCTACTTCAGCCACTGAAGAGCCCAGCATCTTCAGATAAACTTACCTTAAATAGTAGTTTTAGCTAATGTACACATTGTGAGGTTGCTAACCTCTGGCAGAAGTAGAGATAATTACCTTACCGTTGTAAGGTTAGTAACATCTAAAATTTCCTAGAATTTACTGGCCACAATCCTACAACTTAAGTAGGACATAAATTTCAGTCACGTAACCTATTAGCATGGAGCGTAGGGCCCCTAAAGAAAGAGCTGATCCTATGCCAATCCCTTCCGCCCCAACCCAGGAAAGTACTCTGACTAGTGAGCTATGATATGGTATAAACTGTCATCTAACACTTAAGAAAAAGAAGGAAAACAAAAACATAATGTGTGATTTCAAAACCAAGCACCTTAGAGAGAACAAGCAAGGTACTCACTGAGTTTGGCAACTAACATAGCTAAATAGCAGATGAGCAGGTTTCCAGATCACATATTTGAGTCCAGGCTCCTAATTCTGTCAAATCTTCTTTTGGATCTGAACCATTTCTGGAAATTTATCTGGAAAAATACTTTGTACTGTAGGTCATCAGTTAAATAAGAAAACGAAAAAGAAAATTACCTAAAAAACAATTTTTTTCATATATTCCAATATATATATATGAACTTTTGGTTTTGCTTAACCTTGATCCATTTATTTATTCAACAAATTTATTCAATGATTCTGGTGTCCACAGAATGTCTGACTGACCTTTGCACACGTAAACCAGTTTGCGGGCCTTCTTTTGTTACTTTGAAATATCTGAAATGGTGGTTATACTGGGTAACCATCGAATGTAAACTGCAAGAATCTTGCTATGAAATCTAAAAATTATTACAATGTAGGCACTCTAGATTTGAATGAACTTTATTCTGCTTTCCATTCAAATATGCCGCAGTTAACAATTATTCATGGTTATAACAGCCATATGGCATGGCTGACAAAGCCTCAGGTGAAACAACTATTACAGAATTTTATCACACTCATGCAGGAAGCTTTCAGATATCTTGCTATATATAGAAAATAATACTTTTAATTGAATGCTCAAAGAAAGTAAACAACAGTCTCACTTCACACATTGAATTTCTGGATCATTTGTCTGCTTATATGGAAAATCTCCTTAAACATAGCCTAAGAAAATAGAACAGATTTCTGATTAGCGCAAATGTGGAAGGAACATATGACCTATGTGCAAATTTATTGCTCACAGATATAGTCATTCATGTGCTCCACTAGCAGGTTTAGATTAACTACTGGTTTGATGCACCAACTGACCAATTTGTTGTAAGTGCATTTTCTCTGTTGTGGAGTTTAGCAAGCTTCTTGTCAGTTAAATAACTCATTCATCTGTGTGAAATTCCCTCTAGGATTTTGGTTGCCTAGAAGGATTATTTCTCATGAATGAAGCTGGCTGTATTCTGTGACAATCCTATTCTATGCAATCAAATCCATCCGATAAAATTACATGACAGAAGCCTCAACTACTTTTATAATTTATTCATATAAAAATCTACTGTATATTCTTGAGTCTATGAACGAGTCAGAAAAATACTTCTTAATCATTATTTAAGTATGAAGACACATCCTGTACTTTCATCTCAAACAACTTCTTTTGAAAATAAAAGATCATGTATTAATAAGTGGCATCTTCCAAAATTCCTTTGTGCTAACTTGGAGACAATTGGAGAAAAATCCTTAATTTGCCCAAACATTTTCACCATCTTATCACTAGCATTATAGGCCATGAAACAGCAAAGCAGAAATCATTAATGCACAGAAGATACTGTTAATTTTGTAATCAGCTCTTGTTTCATGCTTCCCATCCCTTCCCCCAGCTGCTTAAGTATTGCAATTTAGTTTCCACCAAAGTAGTAGTATTCCACTCAAGTATTAATTCTCAAACATAAAATGCATAATTTTTCTATTCATGTAATATGTTGGCAAAAAGTCATCCAAAGCATTATTACTAGTTTCATTTTTTAAGTTTTTATGTGGTATTTAAAGATTTAGCCCACAATTATTATCTACACCAGTTTATGCATTATTTCCAAGTAATTTAATCAAGCCAGATTCAATGTCCACCAAAGTCAATGACAAAATTACTAAAATAATCTTTGAGTTACAGATATAAATTGGAGCTGTATCATGGCTTCTTAAATTATGGAAAAACATTTTTGACATTTGGTGTTATAAATTTCTTGCAAGACTTTGAGGAAAGGTTGATTACATAGAAGTTTGTTATCCAGTCAGCACAGTTTATACTTGGCCTTTGTATATTATGATAAGGCAGTTTTTTATTTTAGGTATTGCATGCGGGTAATGTCTGTTTGATAGCTCAGTTTTACAAGAGGTATTATTCAAGAATATTCATGTTATTTTCAATCTTTATGGAATCTAATACTCAAAACACAGCTCTGCATAATATAGTTGTGTTGAGAATCTCTTCATGGGTTGATTTTGCACATAAGTAATCTAGACACACTACGGAACTTATTCCAAATATAATTAGAGAGAAAAATATACAGATCTTAAGTACTTAAGTAAACTTCCTACTACTGTACAGAAATATACTATATACTATATAGAAATATACTATATAGAAAGTATACTTTCTACAAGTTCCAGTAATACTTTCTAAAAGAGAGGAACTGAATAACTAAGGCAGTGACACTATGCCAATTTCTATAAGGTTAAAGTTTGCATAGACATACACACACTCACGTCTTTTAACAGAAATAGAATAACTACTCAGTCTGCACTTTGCAGACATATGCATCTTGAATATCTAACTACTTGCCCTTTCCACACATTTCATTAGATGAAGAGGTTTGTCCTCAGCAGAATAAATATACTAAAGAAAGTCTCACAACCATTCATGTACAAGAGTCATTTTTTCAAAACAAAACAATATTTGTCCCTTAAAAAGCAAATTTTGAATATCTTTTACTATCATATACTCCAGCAGTAAACTAAGTAAAATTAATGTTTTAAATGTTAATTAATTCAGAATGTAGAGGGGCTTTGAATCAAGAACCCACCTGAAAAGCAATCTACACTAAAAAGGAAAGAGTGAAACATTGATAGATGTATTGATTATTAAGCCCATAAAGTGGTATTATGATCATCTGTTTTAACAATCGACACAGTATTAACTGTAATCTTCAATCAATACTTCTTGCTTCAAATGGTTAATTTCTTATTGGACTACAGCATCTTTTTTTTAACCAACTAATTGAATCTAATAAAGTCACAGGAAAGCTATCATTATATACACTTAATATTTAGTAAGTACCAGGGAAGTGCTGAACAGGGTTTAAGAAGCTAAGTTAAGCAGATGAATCTTACTGCCTTAGCAATTAGTTCAAGGCAAAGCATACAATCTACTGATCTTCAGTAGGTAAATTCAGAAAACTTAACAAGATATTTTCCTGCTCAAGTTTATGAATTTGCTGAGAATTGTTTTTCCCCAAAATTTAAATGAGAAATGGAACCTAGCCTGGAAACAAACATAAAGAAATGCAAGTTTTGTTTTCTGTACGTGATTGAAGTCAAGGATAGGAAGGGCACTTTATTTGCTGGTAGAACTTGTATCAGAATCTTCTTGGCATCTTCCTGTATAACAAGCAGATGACTAAACAACCGCCCACCCCGCCACAGGTAGCATGTAAGCCTGGGCAAGCTTCCTGGCAGACTGTGGAAGGATTTGATTAATTCCAGGAAGTTCACTTCAAAGTTTTAAAATAAATTTTATGATCTAGGTCTGTTTTGCAGTTGGTAATCTCTCTTCTCAAATTCTGGGTATTCAGTTCCTAAACAGATGCTTCTTTACTGTATTTCATTCTATGTGAAGTTTACACACTCTTCTGTATTTATACAATTGATTTTGTGGCTCCTTATTCAAATATCATTTTGATTTTCATTTCTTTAAATGTTACGTGCACTTTTAGTTACAGACTCACCTGAAGAGACACATTTCAATTTTCTACATATTCAAAAACTTAATTTGTTCTAAAATAATTTGAGAGACTTGGATCATTTTTTTCTGTCTCTATTTTTAATCAATTACTGTCTATTTGTGAAATTGCCCAATTTTTATACTTGGTTTGATAAAGAATTATTATATCTTTTTATATACTTTTCTGACCATATTATTATAATTTCAGTTAGGTTGGTACAAATGAAGAAAGCAATTTGTAATAAAATTAATCAAAGTCCCTTTTAATCATAGAGGGAGGAGTACTATAAAATATGGAATATCACCTTGATTGACGATTATGAGTGATAAATAGAATCTATAAAAACAATTCTTATTTCCAATGTAATTAAATAATTTTCCTCATGCTTCTTAGAACTATTCTTACTTGTTTTCTGGTCTTTAAATTATTTTTATGAACTGACATAATTACTAACTTTTAAATCATACTTTGTAAAAAAATGATATATATTGAAGTAATAGTTGTAGAGTCTGTTCAAGTTTATAAGCAAGGCAAAACAGAGTAGGTTTGCACAGAAACATAACAAAAGATACTAACATGCCACCTAGCTCTCCTTCATCTTTCTATCAGCCAGTGGGCTCATATGTACATAAACTTGCCAGTTTCTGTATACTATATGAGTGTGTCTAAAGAAGTGATTCAAGTGCCCCAACATAGGCATCTAGAGCTGTTTTAGGCACTCACATTCCCTTGCCATCCCAGAGGGATGCAGGTCCCCTGTAGGTCCAGTGCTGTTATCTGCCAGCCCCATGCAGATATTTTGGATATCCTGGGACATCTTAAATGGCTCTAGACAGCTAAGACACCTCAATTGTTCCCATAATCTTTAAAATGTTGCATGTTACATTTACCAGTTAGTTCCTAAAACATTTTCGACATGACTCTTTCCTTAACTAAACCATAAAAATATTTGGCATTTTGTTGCTGTTGTTTTTTAAAGATAAAAATATTTGTGTTGACAGAAGAAGAGGCTTCCAATCTATTTTGCAGAAAGAAGATTTGCTTGCGTCGTTTGACAGATAAAACTAGATTAGTTATATATGAAGTTGGAAATGTGTAGTATTCACAAATGCTTAGTGATCAGGCTGTGTACTGTGAGGACTTCTGGGTCTGTCAAAAATAGATGGTGGTTAGTAGCAATACACAACTTTGCACCTAACAGTGGCCATCTCCCCTAAGAGGACCAGACCTGAATTATTTGAACATCAGAAGCGTATCACCTGCAGTCCAGCTTTGCTATGCAAAGTATTCAGGAGGAAACACCTTAGAAAAGGTGAGGTATTTTTAAGAAGAGAGATTTGACTTCAAGATAGCGCTGACTGAGAATCTGCTTAGGCACCCTTGAAAAATCAATGGAAGTTTCTTTACTGGATCAGCTTCTTACAGCTCATTATACTCCCATGGAAGCAAACAAGAATTTTGCCAATGACTCTCCTGTGAATAAGATGAAGTATCACACATAAGGGAGAACAGAAATCAACATCATTTCACTGTAAGGGTCGTCCAGAGAAGAGATGTACAAAAGAGAAGACAAAGTAGGATCTGATGTGCTACGAAATCTACTTCTGGACAAATCGTAGCACATTGCAACCCTTGCAACAAGCCTTTCCTTCTCTGCCACACCACAGCAGGCACGCAGTAGTGATGACGGATTGCAAAGCCCTCCAACTTCCCATTTCGTCTGCATCGATGGTGTTACAGAAGTGTTTCAGACAAAATGGAGACAGGATGAGCAGAGGCACTGCAGCCCAGCTAATGTGTACACTGCCTAAGTGTCTCATCTGTAAAGTATTTCTCATTTGGCCCATGGTTCAAAAACTACAGCAATGACTATAGTCATTGGAGTACTTTAATGTATTTATTTGAAGGCATAGTTAAAGAATAAGATGGAGTTATTTACAGATTTTCTTTTCTAGAATAATGAAACATGTTTAACTTCACAATCAAACATGAGATTCCTCACACCTATTCCATTACTCCTTAGTTTTTAAAGTAATCCATAATTTTAAATTTCTAAACAACAGCAATTAAGAGACAGCAAAGATAGTTCATAGGAACTTTAAGGTTTTGATCCAGTAGCTCATTAGTTAACATTATGCAGCTAAATTGTGAGTAAGGTTTACTCTAAAGGCTATGAATTACTCTGTGACTACCTCCAAAATAGACTTCAGAATGATACAGATCATATTGCATATGGATTTCTTAATTAGAGTCATAGGTAGGGAAAACACTTAGACTTAGAAAAATTTAACATTTAAATTTAAAATCTTGCATCTATTATTTTTATTAACATAGTTTATTAAGTATCAACAATACAAGTCCAAACGAAAATGAAGCATACGTTTTGATTATCAGTTAAAATCTCCTTACACTTCCACTTGCAAAGGGTGCAAGCTTGTAAGCTAGCCAAGACCTTCATTTCCACTAACTTCACTAAATACCATAAAGTCTCACTTCAACTCAACATTTACAAGATAAGATCTTTCTGGAATTCTACCATGTTAGACAGTTATAAGACTGCTACCTCTCTTTTGACGAACTCTGAAGTAAACTGTGCTTTTTATTTGTTCTTTTCCACATCACATCATGCTACAGCAATCACAGCACATCCTTTCCATTCCCAGTGGATACATAAAATGTTATCATCATTACTTACTACATTTTAATCTGTTGGGCACATTCCTTACTATTCTCTTTCAAAATGTTAATAAATACTATATTTGTTGCTTCCATTTTTAAACTGCAATATTCTAAAGTGCCAAAAATAAACTGGAATAATAGAGAATATTATAGGAAAGGAGAGTAAACAAAGAATTAATTTTTTAACAATGAATTAGAAATAGCTTGATTTATTATCATAAGAATGATCACTATGAATGAATCGTGATTACTTTACACTTAGAAAATAGATGTGTTGATGTTGATAGAACTTAGCCAGATAATGCCTTATATCAAAGATTGCCCACATCATATCCTTTAAATCATTGTGCTCAGATATTTTTTTTTGTTCCAACCATCAACTACCCTTCTCCATAGCCCTATCTCCACCTCTGGCCATCATTGACTGCATTCACTGCACTGTCTTATACTATACCTAGTCCCCATATGAGAAAACACAGTGCATTTATCAGTGAATAATTAAATTCCAAATCCTCAGTCAAATCAAAATCTGTAGTAGTAAAGCTTTCTTGAGTTAATGCTATAGTTTTTCTGCTGTCATTATTGCTATGTCATGGAATCAGCTTGTTTTTTTATCTGAGCTTCTAGTTAATGAATTTATTTCTTATAATCGTCCATTAGTCTCCTAACATTTATTTTCTTTAAAGCTAACTATCCCAAACATTTTAGGAAGACAAGACATCAAGAATGTGGTTTAACTAGGTTATTATCTTATGAGGTAACATGCAGTCAAACACCAACACTTTTTCTTCTAAGAAATAATGTCACCTAGGAAATAAAAAAGAGAGCTGTGGGGAGCGATTGTTGAAAGGACAAGAGTCCCAATTTCCCATTTAAGACATTCTCATTCTCTGATTATGCTTCACCACATTTTTATTTTATGATTCCTAAAAAAAAAAATTGTGCTTTTTACAAGTATGTGTCATTAACATTATGGGGTTTTTTTTAACAAAATGCAGTAGATTTTACCACTGATTTTAGAGGCACACTCACTTCCACTTTCCCCTTTATCTACTTTATACCTTAAATTCGACTTTGACAAACAAGATGGGTCAAAAGGAAAAACAAATCAACCCAAAACAGTCTATAAAACTTTGAGTGAGAGTATGATACAGCATGTTGATATCTTTAACAGGAAAAAATCAAATTTGGGCTAATAAGAGCCTTCTCTCTTATTCTCTCTGTAACACTTCCCCCTGACTTGATCCACTTCCACTGTACATTGATATATGAGTAAGAAAACACGAATGTGTTGTGCCAAAGGACTCAGATTTCTAATAGCTGCCTGCATCAGCACCATGTTAAGTACACCCCTTGGACAGCCTTTCTTTGTGCACAAGCAGCCAAAGCTTAATGTTTCTCCTTTCAGCTGTTTCAGAGTCATGCTGACTAAACCAAACAAAGAATAAGTGTATTTTCATGAAAGCATTGGTTTGATCTAAAACAAAACGTGAAAAGAAGAAATTGAGATAGTATGAAGGCAGAGGAATTTAGAATGATCTTGCCTCATTAAAAAGGAGCTACTACACATCTATCCAACTCAATATACAAACTCCTTAAACTTTTTTTCCTTTACCTCTCTAGTTTTTTCCTTGGGTAAGCTATATGTACTCTTAAGAAAGTAATTTGAAGATTACTGTTGTGAGTGTCAGATGTACTACAAAACAAGATCCTTTGTATATAGAATTTAAAGCTTCAGTTTTTGTGCTAAAGAATTTGAATTCCATTTTTAATATGGCACTTCACATCCCGGCTTTGCAGCTTTGGAAGTGTGGAATAGGATGTCAAAGATACTTTGCAAATCAGCATGTGTAAAGGGATATTTAGATAATCACATTGCACCCAAGAATTGTATTTACCTACATTTGTCAAAAATGACCCTCCAAAAAAAAGATTGCTAAGGTCGTCAATGGCAACTTAAGCCTGCAGCTCATTCCTAAAAGCCGAACTTTATGCAGAAGTCTATGTTTACTCCTCATCATTTTCATGCCATGACAAAATTCTGTTTCTTGATTGATTGAAAGCATCTCTCTTTTTTTTCGGTAGGAAAAGTATAGAACATTCTTTATCTTCTCAGTACTCAAATAAAAAAGTACAAACTTCAATGGAAAATGAAAAGAGAACAAGTGTGAAAAACAATTTATGAATACTTTAGAATGCTATAAAATGGAAACAATCATAATTGCTTCTGTTCTAGATTCATAATAAAATAATTTTGCTAGAGAAACAATATCTAGACAGACTTGAACTGAGGCTTTCACCAATGTAAACAGTGGGAGGTAAGTACTATAAGTGAATGTTAAACCTTGCATTGTATTATGCATTCTAGCAGACAAGAGGGTATCAGGAGCATCTCTGATCTCAGTCTTTTCCCCAGATAGTCCGTGTTGGATTTCAGACATTTCAGACTCATTCAGAATATAGTAAGAAGGACTAGAGCCCGGCAAGGGAGGAAAGCAGGGAAGATTCTTGATATTCCTCTCCTTTTAAAGGAGAAAAATGCAGCCCTGCTACACCTTTACATAGTCCTCTATTTTTACTGGGCTGGACTTACCCCACCTTTCATAAAATTTCTGGCTTTGGGGCTGAAATCAGAACTGCACAGTCCTGAACACCAGGGATTCAGAGCATCTTTAAGAATATGGATTCTGCACAAGCTAGTATAGTTTAGGTTTCAAGTACAAAGATCTAACAACAGAAGAGTTAAGCTATAGTGAACCAAAAAACCAAAATGCATCCACAACCCAGGGTTTGGAAATTATTCATTAAAATAAGAAATCCCCAGCCCCTGATACTGCTTTGGCTTCCTTCTTCTTTGATCTTAATGTGAAACAATTTATAACATCAAAATGCTGTTATATTTTAGATTTTTTTTACTTGTAATGCTAGCATTCATAATAGTTATAATTTGCTTTTCAAACAACCCTTGAGAAGAAAAACACATTAAAATTATCATAATAAATCCACTGGAGGATTATTGTTGCATAGGAATATCAAAGAAATTAGCATGCATTGAGGATTCATTGTCATATGAAACAGTGAAATGTTAATGATATTAATCTGAAATAGGGTGTTCTTCCTTTGATTAGATGCTATACATCAGTTTGACAGTCTTAATACTTTCTGGTTAGACTGATAAATGGAATCAATTTTATATTACATTACTCAGTATGCCTGCTAGTTAACTTAGAAATAAAATTATTTCCTTATAAATTTTAAATGATAAACTATAGAAGGGTAAATATACTACAGTTGCTTGTTATCTGCAATGTGCATTGTATTATAAACTGGAGTAAGAAATATGTGCAATGTCTTTTTTTCTAACATGACAAACTTACAAAAAAAAGTCTTTCTGGCTGATGATCCTCCTCCTAAGAAATTTTTTAGTCCGAAGTGATCAAGACATTTCATACCTAAATGATCTTACTGACTTAAATAGCAGTATTCATATGCTTACAGACAGGCGTATGTACACCCTGTACATCCTGCTGATTGAAGATCCAAAACGTGTAGGTTTGTGTTTATTCTGAAAAACTCTAAATCACATACATGAATCCTGTTCACCTAAACTGGTTTCAGAACCTATTTTAAAAGATCCATGTGTGCTCAAGTGTTTTCCTGAATGGAGATTCACTTCTGAATTGAAACGTGGCAGCTGACTTTAGTAGATATAGGTGGAAATTCTACCCCCATCAGCATCATGCAGTCAGGCTTTTATTTACATTATGAGAAAACAACTGTGAAATTGAAACACGTCTGTAAGAAGTATATTGATCTATATAATGATTATTGCTGAACTTTTTTCGTATAATAGGCAAAACACTTGAAAATTCAGAAATTCACTGTAGAGAACAGGTTTAATGTGAAATCTTAAAGAGGGAGAAAATCCCTTCCACTCAGAAAATCCACTTTTTGTCAGCTAACCTTTTAACATTGTATACCAAATCATTTCTCTTAGATCAGCACAGCCGTTCATTAGTCAAGTTTGCTGAAGCAGAGTTCATATTTTGCCCCATTTAATTCTAGATTAGGGAAGTAACTTGTGCAACACACATCATTAGTGTTTATAACTAATAGCAGCTATTGACACCTCCTTTCTATTTCACTTGCCATTTCATCACTATGAGGAGGAAAAGGAAAGAGTGGGAGATGGAGGCAGAATTACCTAGTATAAAGATATAATCCTGCTCCCAGAAAGCTGAAGAAAGCATGGTTGAAGATTCAGTGGGAGTTAAGGAGATAGGGCAGTAAAGCACAGTTTCTTCAATGATTTGTTTAAAATAAAATTACTGATTAGTAAGACTTTTCCTGAAGTCAAAACAAAAATTTGAGTTTGAGGTAGTGTTCAAAACACATTCTACTTTGCATCAAAATATCTTAGGCCAATTTGAGGTAATTATTCATCATTATTCCCATTTCACAGATAAATACACAGAACAACAGAAAACACATTATCTGTCTAGTATCACTGACTCTGAGATACTCTTCTACAACACTTATCACTGGTATCTGAGAAAAAAACTAATGAAAGTCAGCTCCAATGAAGTAAGAACTCATACTAACTTAAAATGAAGCCAAGATTATACTTCTATTTTGGTTATTCTCAGCTGTCCTATGCTTTTCAGCACAGATGTGATAGGAGATGTACAGTACTGCTCCCTTTTGTCTCTTTTTTACCAGAGAAAGTAATACAAAACAAGAAAAGCCATCAAAACTCTAATCACGTAGCTAAACTTCAGAACACCAGCATTCGGTGTCATTTAGAACTTGATGTCCCTCAAAACCAAAGTGTTTACCTGCAGCTTCAACTCATGCTTTTTAGCACTGGAGACTCACAGCAAGAACAATAACATCTGTTTTCAAAGATGAAGAGTGCTGGCTATTTCTTGATTCATCCTCATTAAAAACAAACACAATATGCTTTATATTCTAAGTGATAAAGCAGAAGGCAAGAACAAATTTCCTGAAGAGCTATATGAAGACACTGCCATTTAATCCATTACAAATTACTTCATCCATACCAAACCTTGCAAAGCAGACATGAAAAAAATTCACACCTAAGCACAAAGCATTTGTACTGAGAAATCCTCACTTGCGCACGTTAATAAAAATCTTTCAATGCCTTCCTCAGTATTTTTCAGCTCTTCCAAATACACATTTAAATCACTATCCATCAGGAATCCATATACATGTAGATCAGATACAACAATAACTAATGAAGAATATTCAAACTGACTCTCCAAAGGAGAAAGAAATAATTTAATTCACTGCAGACAAGATAATGCAAACAAAACCAGAAGTGGTAATTAAAAGTAGGAGCTCTTTTCTCCTTCCATCAAAACCTGAGTTCAGTCCCTCGAAAAAACCAGCATGACCAGCATAGGTTCTATTGTCCTATGTCAGATATGGTGGAAGAGCTGTTCATGACTTGCTTTGATACAGCTAAGGGGGCAGAACTGAGCAAACATGAGAGTTAACTGCAGCATCTGTTAAGTCATATATTAAGAACATATACTCAAAGTGTATGTTTTTGATGGCATATATGCCATATATTTTATTTACGTTTTCAACACATAGTCTTTCTACATATAATGTCATGCAACTTGTAACAAATACGATGAAAATCTAGAACCAGGTGACTTCAGAGAATGTTTGCTAATTTATGAGGTGAAGTAATTTATCATATCAGCATATACCTAGTTTAGTGAACTCTGATCCATTTCCCTTTTACTAATAGATTAGAATATCATGCTGACAGAACATAAGATTGAGAATGCTTATTTTTCCTCTTTCGTATTTTGTAATAAGGATATTTAAGGTGACTTTTACATGACCCAAATGAGAACCACAATATGAAGTAAGGTATCCTTTCTCCAAATAAATTATATGTGACAGGGAGAAGAAAAAAACATGGTTTAGAGAGCTACACTTCCATTAACTATTAGCCTTTTGCCATCAGCCTTTGAAATTCCTATTTAATAAAGGCCTAGTACGACAGAAGGAGAGAAGGCAGACAAATCCATATTCAAAACCTAACCTGCAAATAAACAAAAGAGGGTCAAAAATTTCAGATTCATAAACTGCATGAAGTTCAGTTCTTTAAATGAGAAGAGACAAGTTTTCTAAGTCACTGTTTTTTGGGTAAGAAAATCATGTTCTAAGATTTTTCCACCCCAAAGACAAAAGTAATTACAATCCCACTGCATAGACTATTGTAGATTCTGTCTGCTGCAGAGAACATATGTCTCAGTGGTATTAGAACAGCAGTTAATGTTTGAATGTATCCACCAGTCCAAAGGAGATATCTTTGACTTCCACCAAGATTATGAACCATACATGTTTCTTTGAACAGAATGACCAACATAATATTCTTATCTCTACAAACAGGCAGCAGCAGCAAGCAGACAACCAGGAATAAAAGAAAATAAAAACACAACATCACAGAGAAGCTATCTGCCAGCTCTGCATTACTTCTATAAAGTGATAATGTCACATAAACCAAGGCATTTTTGATGAGTTGGAGTTTACAAAGGCACTTCATATGCAAAATTCCACTGAATGATTGCATGAAGAATTTAGATCTATTGTAACTATTAAAGAATTCCTAATTACACTTTCTTCAGTAGAAAATTGGATGTTTGACAGTACTAGGTACATGAAAAAAACATGTTTAAATTGCATAAAAACATTTGCAAATATTTTCCTAATAGACCAGTATCACCTACAATTACATTTCTGCTTCACAGGGTAAAAAATAAACACTTTGGTATAGCAATCTCTCATAATATACCTGCTTAACTCTGCAGCATAATACAAACTACATAATTTTCTTTTAAAGTGCATTTAATTGACAGATTTTTATCACTGATATCAGTCATGAAATGAAACTCAGAAAAATCAAAGCAAGCTGCCTAAATGAATATTAAATATTGCTTTAATGATGGTTTCAAGAAAAAGGCCAGAACTTCACATACTCTCAGTTCATGTTTAAGTGATGTATCAGCAGATGCTTTTTACTATGTAGATAACAAAACTTGCCTGGACCTAATTTAGCAGTAACATACTTCTGTAAATGACATACCTCTGGGTATAGACAGGAATTTTTTGTCTATCTGTACTGTTATTCTGCTACCCAATAATGCCAAGGATTTGTGGGAACTTCTGTGACTGAAGATCTTCTGCAGCTAAACATAAAGTCCAAAGGTCTAAGTCCACTAGAAAGCCACAGATAAACATTGGCACAGAGGCAGACTCAACCTAACATGCCTGGCTTTTCAGAGGGCTTATCACCTCGACTTAGTACTGCACCAACAACAGCTCCTCAGCTGCTGGCTCAGACTTGACCCCAAACCAGCCACCTGGAAGCACCATGGGCAAGGGGAGGCTGCACACTAGAAAACACACGGTAGATATCCACCGCCATTTACTAAATTGCTGTAAGAAGGCCCAAATACCAAAATCAATACACATTTGCCTTGCTGGGGCTCAGCATAGTTTGGATACTGTCTGTGGCTTTAAGCCTCAAGGCAGGCACACCAGGAGCAGAATTCACTTGTAAAAATTCTTCAGCCTGAATTTTTTAGAAGCACTGCAATTTTCTCTGATCTTCAGAAGTTCTTACATACTCCCTAGAATGCTACCAAAAGTGTGAGACATAAGATCTACATTTTACCTTTTCAGGAAAGCATGATAGGTTTTCCACATAACACACACAAATAATTATTGCTGAATAAACATAGGATTTCCGAATACAATTGTTCTTTGTACAAATTATAAAATATAGAAGATTATAGATTTAGACACTAATGCAAATTCTTTTTGAAACATTCTTAGGATCAAAGTTTTCCCAAGAATGATCAGTCATTCTCCTGCAGCAACAGTCTCTTGAACTCTCTCTCACAGTCAATTTGAATTGACTGTCGTTTGTCCTGCAACTAAATAAAACCACTGCTTGTAAAAATGAAAACTAAACCAAACACCACTCTTTTCTCTTTGTGCCATCAGTTTCCTCTGAACCTCTTCGTTCCTCTTTAGCAACCTCATTTTCTTTTTCTATGTTGAGTACCCACCATTTGAAAGAGACATGAAACAGTCCATTGTGGACTGCACGTTCATGGTGGGGCAAGCAATTATAACCGACAACTGATACACAGAAAGATTTCCAAGATCATCACAAACTACCTACCTATTTGGAGTTACTCCAAATTTAGCCTCCTTTGAGTAAGATTAACACCATAACAATATTCAAATTAAAATGATTGACACATGTTCTACCTCAAGCTGCTCAGTATCTGCTAGCTTGATGACTGAAAACATTCAAACTTGAATCCACTTCCTCCAACAGACCAGGTACATTGATCTTAAGGCAACACAGCTTTCAAGCTAAAGACTATATGCATGAAGAGTAAAACCTGAATATTAATGCATGCAGTATTCAGTACAGTGCAGTGTAATAAGGCTTGAGTTAAAATTCTCACACCATAAAGCAGAAGCCTTATATTTACTTACTAGCTCTTTTGCAACTGAAATAACAAGCCCAGCTCTTGGCACTTGGCTACAGTATAATGCAGGTTTAAGAATATGCCTATACTGCAGTAAAAATCCAGACGAGTTTAAGCTAGCTAATTAACTGAGTTCCAGGCTGCACATGATACATTACTCTGGTGTCTGAGGTAGCTAGGTGCACTGAGTACAGCAGGGACTGCAAAGTATGCGTGACTTTAATCTCTAAGGCCTAGAGATAATAGGTGTGAAGTTCTGTACCACCAGAAGGACTTCAATCCTCCTAAGCAATTTTACTATGAACTTGAAAGTTACCAGTGCAATGATTGAATCTTGTTTTGTTTGGTTTGGTTTTATGTGGAAGCATAATAGGTGTTTAGGTTCCTCTACAGCAGGAGCAAGGGAAGAATGAGGTGACCAAGGGATGATGGGGAGCCCAGTTTCGATGCTGGAAACACTCTTCTCCCTCAGTGTCCAAACATAAACCACAAACTCATGGCCATCCAAATAGTACAGCAATGCACACTGCTCAGTAGCCTTAAGCCTGACTTGTTGCTGCTGTTGCCACTTTCAGGTGATGGAAAGGAAAAAAGAGGGGCGCCCTGAAGCTATGACTCAGATGACTCTGGTGGTGGCAAGTAGATAGTCTGACAGCCTGGGAGTACCGGTGATAGTTTTCCCAAGGAAAGTGAAAGGAAGAGAAATTTGGGCTATACAGGGTAACTAGGCTTGCCCAACAGGAAAGCATAGTAGGCTTTTGGGTTGTGAGTGTTTCAGAAATTTCCTTTTTCTTCCTCCCCAAAGAAGGATAAGCTGACTATTAGAGCCCATGAATATTTGGTCATTAATTTTAATGATGCCAGTATTTTATTTCAGCAGATAATTCGGCTATTTTCTTTTGCTCTATAATAAAAGTCAGTTAAGAAAAGGACTACTTACAGCATGCACTTTTTGCTAGCAAGCTTTTTATTAGAGAAAGGGATAGATCCTAATTCATTTGGAGATGAGGTCTTCAGAGCTAATTTTCAGCATATAACAACTCATGCCCTATTGTTACTGGTTTTATTTAATTCCATATAAACCTGAGAAAGAAAGGAAATATGGATATACCTTCAATCTTATTTTATGTAGTACTATGTAAAATGGCCTCTCCGCTGGAATGATAATTTACTGTCAGCCACTGAACTGTTCTTTATGACTGCTTGAACAGGACCAATTTTAGATCTATTGATTTATTCTGTTCTTTTAATATTGAGATAAAAGAAGAGTCAGTTAAAAAGCTTACTGTTTGAATTAATGTTTTCATGATGCTAAGTGACTATAAGAGACAGAATGCAACTCACTTAGGAAGCAAGTTACTGGGTAACTGGTTGCTCTGATTTACACTTGCAAACATCCTGGTCATCACAAATGCTTCAAAATAAAACACACATTTTAACTAAGAGTCTGGCTGCTTTTTCCACTGTTTAAATGCATATGCATAACTTCGAGTAGCATCAATAAAAAATATACATAAATGCATGGAGAAAAGTGTCTATATTTCCCTTTATTTTGCAATACAGCTCAGGTTACATGGAAATATATACAACATATATATATATGCATGCATATACATACAACACACACAATATGCTGTTGACTATATCAACTTGTAGAATGTGTAGAAAGCAAAATGAGTAATGCTTTGATCTGGCATCGCTCAAGTCTTATTCTTGTAATAACATATCAACAATAATGTCCGATAACATGGTGTGAAAGTATATCAAAGTAAAATGCATTTATGTGCCTTCCTTTTTTTATCAGCTACAAAAAACATCCAAATTTATCCTAACTAGATATAATCCTAAAGAGATTGCAGAGTACTCATATGAAAGTATGTTTATAGCATGTTACTGGAAATGCTGCTTATTTTCTTAAAACAGGTATTTGCAGCATTTCTGGAATATTGTTAAGGTCAAGCAAACAATTCCCTTTTCCTATGCATAAGAATTGAGGCTAATCTTGAGCTTCATGTATATACTTCAGTGTAGTATTCTTCTTCACTCAAAAGTAAAAGAAAATTTTTCATTTCTGTGAACATCAGACCTATTCCAGATGTCACTTATGATACTGAAATTCTCCTTACTCAATCATTCCTGAGTTCCAACAGTGTAAGATCAGAATTGGACACATGGCTCTAATGAGTGATAAAGCTGGCCTACGGTTATACAGGGCCCTGTGAACACAGAATACTGTTCAGAAAAAGGTTAAAAACCACACACAACACATGACAAACGCACCATGTTCATTTCAAATTCTGCTTCCATGCGTTTTCTTCAGTGAACAGAGAGCTCTCCTTTTGTACAAAAGATATGCAAGAGGACATAAAACGTCAACTCAGCATGCGCCCAAATGTACACATAACTGATTCTTTTAAAGACAGAGCAGGATGGTATAGTCAATACCACATGGGATTATGAGACAAAACACCTCTTTTTGTTGTTTTCTGATCGGATGCTTGTCTGTCAGCCTGCTGGATGGCAATGCACAAGCTATTTCAACTTTCTGTACCCTAATTACCTATCTGTGGAATGGAGCTAATCATGCTGCCTGCTGTTGTAAAGCACTGGCAGATCAATTGATAAATAGTCAATGAAAAATGGATGTCAAGTAAGAAATATACAGTGTTTCCATGCTAAGATTCTCTCAGATGTAGACCTTTTGCTACTATTATAACTCCTTAGCTTTCCTACTCCTGTAGCTACTTAACTGGAACTTAATCAAGATACACATAAAATATGTTAGGACATATATTATGTCTATAATGATAGAGAAAGATTCAACAAGGTGCTTTAAGGAATATTTAAAATGTGCCCAAAAGTCCATCTTCAAACTCAGTTTTCATTCTTTCAGCAATTATTGGTATCCTTATCCTGATGGAATGAGGTACATAGTAAATGCAGTAGTGTTTTGCAATAGTGCTAACTTTTAGGCCACTTAAGAAGACATTTACTGCCATCTTCAGGAGTGTCTGTTTGCCTTATCATGCAATACACTGTTCTTTTCAGTATGGATAGAGTCATTACCGAAAATAGCAAGAATCAAATGTACTGCACTAAAGGCATAATAAAACGAAGCTAACTATGCCTTTTTCTCCCTGATAATTAGACCTGAGTGAAGCAATTCTGATATTAAAAAAAAGCTGAAACTTCATGCAATTACACTGATTGGTTTGAAGAAGTCAGAACATTTGTTTCATTCTACATTTTAAAGCCAGTTATACAGACACTATTATTTCCAATACAGTCAAAACACAGGAGTGTCAGAAACATCACAAGAGAGAAGATGGACTCCAGTACAGTACTTATGATATTGCTTAACCCAGCCTGAACTCTAATACAATTGAAATTCAGGTTTTTTTCAAAACAATAAAACTTTGAACTTGTACACAATAGCACCCTGCTCTGCAGAATTCCAGTACAAAAATTTAGTCCACAAACCTGCCAAAAAGGAAAGTTCTAGTACTCCCATTTTACATAAGCAAATGGAAATATTTCTGCTGCATTTAACAAAAAGAAAAAATCATTAAAAAGGTAGAAATAAAAAGAAAAAAAAAAGGTTCTTTACTACTCACTGCCTTCCACTTTGAGTAGCCACTTATGCCATACAAAGTGGAAGTAAAATATTATTCAAGATTACACCACATTTAGCATTTATACCATACAAGGATTCTGGAGTGCACAAGGCACAGAAGATTGGAGAATGAGAAAATCTTACTTATTTGCAAGCAATGTATCTTGCAGACAAATCAACAATGTTTTAGTGTTGGTTTGTCATATCCTTTTAAAAGAAGACAAAAAAGAGCTGCAAGGGACTAAGAAAGTAAATCAAGGTAGATGAAGGATGTCCTATCATATTTTTAATACCTGCTAATAAGCTGAAACAGAGGAGCTCCCCCAGGCTTTAATGCAAAAACAGCAGAATTCTAATTGCTATGTGCAATTATTAATTTATACTGGCAGCTAAGTGTGTATATACTAATTATGCACGCAAATTAACAAATTAGTCTCCAGAATTTTGAAATATTTTCATAATTTCCTCATAAAAGGATTTTGAAAAATGAGAAGAGTTTGGTGCCTAATATTGATGTCACCAATACAGATGTTCATAGCACAAGTGCGTGTTGCTGCTGTATAAAGAAATTCAAGTGAACTTTTAGTTGAACAATGGCAGCTCAAGACAATTGCCTGAGCAATTCTGTGTTGATGCACTCTCAGTTAATGACAGCTCACTACTATCAGGTAAAGCTAAAAGAGGCACAACTGTTGATTAAGTTCTTTCCACTGAATGAACAATTTGTGACAAGAGCTATTGCAGAAGGAGGACCAGGAATGCAGATCCTTGTAATAAAGAAACTGAGTAACTATACTGATTATGGATCAGAATTACTGTCTGCAGTGCTTGTATAGGAGCTCCTTTCAGGAGCCCAAAAATCTACAGGACAGAAAGTCTGGCTCCCAAACTCACAAGAGATTCTCTGAGCTTTTAGCTGGAAAATCAATTAGCTTGGCATTCTCTATATTACAGGCTATTATAGTTTATTCCTTCCTTGAATCCAAATAACTTGCATGTAACCAGTGTGTAACTTACCAAATGATATCCACATTTAACTGGAAAACAAAGGCAGAAAATTTACTGCATCTCTGCTATTATTTTTGTGCTTTTTTCCAGCTGCGAATTACTCTGTTATAAATGCAGACTCTAATTTAGCTCCAATTTCCAGCCTTTGCAAAGTGGACTCCTGTTTGTGCTCAGGATTTCCATCCTATGTTAATACATAGGATGTAAAAATAAGTATATAATGCAATCAATTCCCCTTATATTGATAAGCTAAAAAAATTAATATCCAACTTTGTCACCATTGGAGACGTTCTCGAGAGGGGGACATTTCCTCCATTTCTTGAATAAGTGTGACTGTTTGCCCTGTCCCCCCTTAGTACTCTTCCCATTTTTTCAAAATCCTTTTACAGTGAGTTAGGTGTCTAACAGGGAGGTCACATGGTGACATGGGATGACATCAAACAGATGTCAAACTTCCTCCCTCCTGCAAATAAATATTCCCCAGCTTATACAATTATGCATCACTTGGTCCTCTTTGGCAAAGTGTCACACCAAATGTTCATGCTGAATTGTTACATATTTTCCAGAAAGTAGCCTGGAAACAAAGAAATCCCCTTTCCATAACCAGTTTTCTTGTTTCTAGAAATAAAACTTTACACCAGGCTAAGAAAACATTTTGCATTAGCACAGCTCAACAAATGGTCCAAATTATCCTGTATACATCTTTTTTTTATTATTTACCAATCCATTTATTTTTGTGTCATCCATAATATTTATCGTAAAAATGTTATAATTACTTCTAGATCAACAACAAAAATGTTAAGTAGAGAGGTCCTCTGCTGGTCTTGGCAGATGATGATGATTCCCCACTGACATCTACCTCTGTGATTTCTTATTAGTCAATTCTTAACCTATTTAATATGGGATAAAGTGACAAGAGTAGTTTCATGTTTGTAAAGTAGGAAGTTGTGTGGTACTTAGGCCTTATAAAAGTTTATGAAACCCTTTTTTCAAACTTTAAATGATATCAGCATTGATTGCTTTCCTTAACTAAGTCAATGGGGTTCATTAAAATGCCTACTTTGGAACATCTAGTGGCTGTTACTGTCTCTAATATGGAATAGCTTATCAAAGGAAGTCCTACACAGAGCTTCTAAGCCCAATACCACTGACACTGCATCACCATAATTGTGAAAGCATTTGATTTTGATATCTCCAATGACACTTGAAACATGTCTCAGAATAGCTGTGGTATCAGGAGTTGACAATCATTGCCTATAATAAGTCAGCCTTAGGCAAAAGCATCCATTTAATTCTTAAAATTAATTCATATTTTTAAATTCTTATTAAAAATAGCTCCTTAATTATTCATTCCTTCATGGCGCCACATGTTCTAATTTATGCTATCCCATAATAGAAATTTAAATTTATCATATACAATTCTGTAGAGAGATCATAATTTTCTAGGATCTCTCTGTAAGGGACAGAGCAATCTCTGAGAGTCCTAAGCCAAATTAATAGACATAATAGCAATAATAAATGTGCATAAAGGAGACATAAAGGGTACAGTATGCTTCTCAGAGCACACGCCTTGGAAAGGCAGTACCATCCAGTATACAACCTCTGTGATACAATTCAGGCTATGACAGGGTTACTGCAGACATGGGTTCCTGCTACCCTAGTTCAAATCCAGCAAAAAACAGTGCTGCCACCTCTGGAGACACCTTCCCTCCCTTCATGTGCCTGTATTGGCACCACTCATGTGCCAGGTATAACATATAAGTGGTTCCAGGGGTATGGCACATGAGAAAGAAACAAGAAATGATGTGCAGGTTTACATCCCTTCAGATCTTCCCCATTAAACCTGCCTCTGAATCTTGCAGTCTTTGAAATTATTTTGTTAAATTCTTACTTCTCATATTATCTAATGAAAATATCCTTTGTATTTACTTCTGTCCATCATCCCTGGTGTGAAAAGTCATCAAATGAACCTCTTTTAAAGCTAAAATTTACTTAAAGAATTCATTGTATATAAGGCAACCTCATGATTTTTCAGGAGCCAGACTTGCAGTTTGTGAACACTTGCAATTATTCTGTAAATGACAGTAGAATTTGGCTGTACAAGCTACACAAAGTTTTCTGGACAATTTACTTTGAACATGGGGAAATTCTGACACCTTATGACTGTTCTTGTAAATGACTTACTGACTAAGCATGGTCCCAACATTAGCAGAAGCAAAATGAGCAGTTTAAGTGCTATTCAGATTCCTGTAAATTAACTTACACACTCTCACACACATCACTGACGCTCAAACAAAATATCTTAGTGTCCTTCTGGTGAAGGCTGAAGTCTTATGATACTCTTTTGTCCCCCTCTTAGATTCACCTGTAACTGTCTTCACACACTATTTCTAATACACCAAAACCATTGGCAGTAATGACAGACAGGGCCTTGTATTAGCACCAGTCTTATCACAGCCATTCCAGATCAAGTCAGGCAGCACATATGGCAGGTATTTAAGCAGTATATGAGAACTAATTACACCTCTGGGCAGCTCGTTTAAAGCCAATTGCTAGCACATGACCAGAAGGATAGCTAAACTTACCAGTTTTTCAGCACAGAACAAAAATAGTGCTTCAGCCTACACTCTCAACTTTATCTTGCTCCTGTTCCATATCAACTTCGTCCTGATCTCACGGTGCGCATTTTGCGCAGGACTGTGCTTTTGATCAAAACTGCCAAAACTCCTTTGAAAACTTTTCTGAGACTTTTTTTTCAATTAATTGTACAATTACCTGGGTGGAGGGAAAGGAATGAACAAAGAGTTAGTGTGACACATGTTCCATTGTCAACAGACACAGTCATGTAGCTACACAGCTCCTCCCATGGAAGCTGACCTACACTCACTCTTGTTTTCAAAAAGGTTTAATTAGATCCTTTAAAAATAAATGCAAAACAATACATTTCATCTGACAATATGTGAATAATGTCTTTTTTATGGTAAAGGCCAATACAACAACTTCACAGCTTTCCAGGATGCTACATTATACTTCTGCTCATTCTTCCCCTTTCATGGGGACAAAGGACTAAAAGTAGATTGGTTGTAAAGACAATTATCTGCTCTTTGCATCTTAAGAAAGTAAACATCTGAAGAATGGCACTTAGAAAGCAGAATATATTCTAAGGAAAAGCTAATATCTAAAAAAAGAAAACATTTTTTAATGTCACAAGGCATTGTTACTTTAAGCGGGTGTTTTGGATTCTAAGGCTTACCTAAAAGGCACAAGTTAACGGGACAGGTAAAGGGGCGCCCCAGTAGATGTAACTGAGGAAAAAGAACTGCTGCCTTCTAGATTAAAAGGGAAGGGGTGAGGATGGGGGGAATACTGCAACAATGTTTAACTGGAAGGCCTCATGGATTTAAAATAGGCAGTACAGAGTAAACCCCAAGACAGGCAAATCGCTGCCTACAAATCCCTGCAAATGCAGTAGGTTAATCTAGGACCTAAGGGAGAAACATAGCTGTGAGTTCATGATCAACATAAGTTAGCCTAACTGTGGGCTACTAACAGAAGAGTTATTTTTCTCATAGGATTCCACTGAATTAGTTCCAGTAGTTGGGTGGCTGAGAAATGATTGTTGGTGGACAAACAAATAATTCTAGCGCTTGTGGAGCAATACATACCCTTTCCAACAGCATTTTGTTTAGTAATACAGTTACTGACACCATGAGATTACAGCTTCCTAAATGAATTCTTCTGATGAACTAGGGAATAACTTCCTCCTGCGGTGATCTAAGTTCAGACTTTACTGTGTACGGGACAAGTCATCACACAACTTTCCAATATGGAAATTCACCAAAGAAAAACAGAGCTTATATGATGTGAAGGATGTCCATCAACCATAATGTTTGAGAAAAAAATGAATAATGCTTGTTTAAGCCTATTTATTCAGCTATAGGATACAAACAACTTGAGCACTTCTGAAGCCCTATTTTGAGAATGGACTCCTCTGAGAAGTCTGGGGTAGGCTTCCTCAACATGACATTTCTATGTCTGGAGGACTTTCTCGTATTCCCCAAGCCTTTGCATCCTTGAGGCTGCACTCATTAATCAGGTTCACAGGAGACATTGCTATTATAGTTAATTCCCAGCACAAATAAGTAATAATAGACTGCCATCCTCTGCAATGTCTAGGATAGCTGTCTCCCTATTGCTGTCATTACAGTAAGATGCCAGGCTTGATTTGTTACTATTATACAAACACAGGTAAATTCTCCCATTTAACTAGCACTCGCATACTCCATTTTAGTTAGCTTTTGCTCCCCAGCACGAGGCAGTCTATGGACCCAGATTAGCAGGAGAAATTTAACTCATCCCAGGCCTGTATAAGACCAACACAACCCCCTTTCAGACCTCCCCACCAGCAAAAAGAAATTATACATAAAAGAACAAGCAGAGAGTCACAGTAGCACTCTCTTTTCAGTAAATCCCTGGCAGCGATTACAGGCCATTTATCAGTAGCTCAGGAACAATATCCATCCCTCCCTCCTTTCAGTGTAGGAACTGACAGATACCATTACCAAGCGGCTCTCACCCTTAGCCAGAACAGCTCCAGTCGACTTGACCAATTAGGTTGTTTCATCTTGTAAGATCCTCCCTTGGAGGCTGGCTCACCTTGGAGAAAGCTGTGGCAAGGCAGCACTGACCGAGCCTGTGACAATTCACTATTCCTATTTGGACTACATCAAAGAGGATGCTTTGAAAGGAGGGGAGAAGAAACAACTGTGTTGTCTTTGTCGGGCCCCTTCTGATAACTTTTGAACCTATTACTCAGTTTCAACAAAACCTGACAGCAGTATAGAGGCTTAAAAATGTTATTTTATCACAAATGTTGTGAAAATAGATAGCTAGGGAGATGAAAAGGACTAAATCAGTGTCCTGATGGATGCTAAGAGATGGTTTACATGAGTACAAAAGAAATGCATGGGAGAGTAGGGCTTACGAGTTCCACTACTCACAAAGCTCTGCACCCTCCCACCTCCTATTCCCGGGGATGCCTCAGACTGTAAAACTGATTTCTGACAGAGAAGAATGGAAATGAAAACTACTCCTTGTCCTAATCCAAATGCAAACTGCACTTCTTGATTTTGCTTTCATAAATTCATACTCACTTACTTAATTTGCTCATTCACCACAAACACATGATTAGGTTTTTATTTCAGTGGAAAGAACAGTAAGGCATATCAAATTTAGCTAATTTTTTGTTGTCAAAAGTGGTCAGGTAACCTGGTGAAACAACAGAACAGTTTAGAAAGTGTAACAGTCTACTGCACTACCCATATACACATTAAAATTAATTATTCATTTGTGAACTATCTTCACAAAGCAACTGAATAAGAACTACAGAAAGGTTCTTAATTTTTAAGATGGAGCAAGGAAAGTGGAAAAAACCCAAGATGCTAGGTTATACCTGATATTTCTATCGTTACTTATGATTTTTTAAAGAAAATATTGTAGATTGTACTGATTTGTATTTGCTCATAATTCTAGCATTAGCTAGTTATAAACCTAATGCTGGATGCCAGCTAGAACCAAGTTGCATAAATTCCTACAAATTAGAGATAAAATACTGCTATTCAGACTTGCAAACTTGCAAAACAAATCCAACACAATTTCTACTTCTTGTGATAATATTGGAAGCAACAATTTTTGCAACTAAGCAACTACCACATTTGCACATGAATGTCACTGCTGCACTTCGTTCTGTTTCAAATTCTTAATAGAAAAGTTTTATTTCTCATAGATAAATATCTTCCTGATCATGCTGTCAAGAGCAGGAAGACTGGGGCTGTTCAACAGGGGAAGATGAGCCAACAGTGGGAGCCAACAGTGTCACTGGCAGGGTCAGTAACAGAGGCCTGTTTCAAACAGACGTTTGTATCCGAACATGGTCATGACGAGCACTTCTCCATCCATGTACTGTTGACCATGCACCAACAAACACAGTCTCACAGTACTCAAGAAGGGTGAGCAGAGCAAGCAAAGACTAGGGGCAGAGGCCTGAGCTGAAACCGAGCTCCTGGGCCAACAGGCAGAGGGTGCATGGGTGGAGGCTGCTCAGGGCTTAAGGCCCGTTGGTGCACTCTGGGCTCTGGCAGCTACCCAGGAGGTCTGCTCCTAGCACGCTTTAGTTACTATGTAACAAAAAATTATTTCAATTACATAAAGGTCAGTTTTGTCATATTGTCTGCAGAAGCGTGTTAGTATAATAAGAAACCTTTGCAGGTCTGTAGAGGTGAAGACAAATATTCCAGCCTTTTGGCTTGTCACTACAAGCGGTGACAGGTGTATCAAATTGCTGGTGCAAATTATTTAGCTAAGCACTGAAAAAATAGGGTCTTCAGCTGAACAATTAGAACATTTTGTGTTGCAGATCTGTGAATGTTCAAAGTCTTGCAAGAACGGCGGCTTTCTTGGTGAAACTGCTTGTTTTCTTACTTCTGGTCCATGAAATCGATTTGCATTTTTAAAATATGCTTTGGTATTAGAATATTTTTGTCCTTAGGTTGCACCAGAAACCACTAAACTTGGTGAGGAACAGAGTAATATTTACTTACTGTACAAAGCATGAAACTACATCATAGTAAGACCTAAGCACCTTGCTCAAAATGAGAAAGGAAATCTGTGTTATGGTTGCTAAAATAGCCAGACCTAATAATCTTACATCAGCAACTAGTATTTTGATATTGCTAGCTGGATTTTTGAGAAATCAAAAGTTGGCAACTCAGGATAGCTTATGTCTGACTTCTGAAGAGCTTCCTCTACGTAACACTTTTTTCAAAGCATTTTTTCTAATCATTCTAGGTAAGACAGGTATTACTGGCAGACAGCTAACCCAGTTCCAAAATGCCAAATTCTCCTGGTGCAGAAAACACCTCTGTATGTGGGGCAGAAAGAGAAAATGAATGTCCATCTCGTGAAACCAAAGGAAAAGGGACGCTAGTGGCATGATCTCAGCCACCATGCATGCAAGCTATAGCACAAGACAGAGGAAGAAACTGTGCATATTGAGGCTAAGAAACTACATAGGAGGTAGCTGAACACATCTGGAGTCATTTGGGATTATTTGTGCCATTCTTGGTGGAACCCAACCCCAGCCTTTGCCCTTTGAAAGAAGATGAAGCAAACTAAAAGCTTCTCTACCCTCAGGCAGACTGTCACTGTTTCACGCACTAAAACCCTGACCCAGTTCTACTGCATAAAGTACAGCATGCCTTCGCACATAGAAAGACTGCTCATTTCTTTCAGCATGCCTTCGCACATAGAAAGACTGCTCATTTACAAGGGAGGGTTTATTTAGCAAAGTTTCTCTGAGCTAATGTCTAAGCTCTTTGCAGTACCAAACTCTCTTCCTTTAAGCTCTAGTGAACATGTGTTAATGCAGCCAATTTTCATAGAATCATAGAAGAATTTGGGTTGGAAAGGGCCTTAGGAGGTCTCTAGTCCAAACTCCTGCTCAAAGAAGGGTCATCTATGAGGCAAGACCAGGTTACACATAGCTTTAACCAGTCTCGAAAACCTCTAAGAATGGAGACCATGCAACCTCTCTAGGCAATCTGTTCCACCACCTGACTGTCCTCATTGTGAAAAAGTCTCTCCTTATATATCCAGGCTGAACCTCTCATTTCAGTTCATTCCTGTCCTTTCTTGTCCTGCCACCATGCACCACTGTGAAATGCCTGGCTCCTGCTCCTGACAGCCTCCTCATGAAGGCTGCTATTGTCTCCTAAGCTTTCTCTTCCTCAGCCTAAAGAAGCCTGGTTCCCTCAGACTTTTCTCAAAGGACATGCACTTCAGGCCTGTGCAGCACTGTAGTTGTTTTCGTGGGCTGTCCTTAGAGAAAGAAGATGTATTTTTCAGGTGGAAGTCAGGGGAAAGATGGCCATGCAGCTGACCAACTTCAAGTGTACCTGTCACTTGACTAGTTGAAGTAGACAGGGAGGGTATGCTTTTCTCCCTGACTTTTGGTTGTCTAGCTTGTAGGTTCTCTAGCATGCTCTTTTATAACTGATACGATGGAAATCATTGCTGTTAATAGGTAGCAAAGTGTCCCTTGACCTCTTACAGCAGTTGGTTTCCTTCTTCATGGAATGAGATGGCAGCAAAGAACACAACTACACACATACACATACACTACTACACTGCTCGTCTCCACACCCTCCATAAATACATACACTGTATGAGCAAATAGCAGTTCAGCAGTGAAGTGCTCTCTGAAGTCAAACGGCACTATGGCGGGAGCTCGTCGTTGTCTTATATACGTCTGCTTGAAAATCTGCTGGCAGTTTGTTCACCTGACACTTCCCCGAAAGCTTCCCCTTTGGCCTTACAAAGACTGTGCAGTGTCCAGCCAGTGGTGGCACTGATAGGGATGTCTGACTCGCCAAGGCTGAGCCTTGTCCTGAACTTCCCCTTGCACCTCTTCAGCTGCACGGACGTGTACCCAACCGCCATTCTGCACCTGCCTGGGCAGTAATTAAACTCCTTGCTGCTTTCCAGATTGCTTTCTTGAAATCATGGCCTTATATACTGGCAGAGATTAGGGCAGGCTGCCTAGCAGGACTATTGGCATTTAACTGAGTTCAGTCTCTCAGCGGCAGCAAGTTCAAACATCCCTGCTCGCTGCTTTTCCAACAGACTTTCCTGTCTGAACGCGGTGATGACAAGCACGTCTCCCTCCGGCTGCCGCCGGTGCCTGCCACCTGACCGCCGCCAGGCTTTCCCGGCGTCTGCAGGACCAGCACGCGCGATCCCACCAGCGCTTTCCGACACTAGACCGGGAGTCAGCTCGGAGTCCCCCGGCGACCGCCAGTCCCCCTCGCTCCCCCATCTCCCCCACCGGCGCCTCACGGCGCTGCAGACGCCCGGGGTGGCGGCTCCGCGACCGTTGCTCCCAACGGCCGCCTGCCCACCCGTCACGTACACCCGCGCAGCGGCGTCTCCCGGCGCCACACAGAGACGCCACGCGTGTCTGAGCCGCGCGCACCGCCGGCAGCGAGCGGGGGCAGCCCGGAGCCCCTTCCGGCTCCTCGTGCGGCCCCTCTCCGGCGCGGGCGACCCCCACCCCTCCCCTTCACAGCGGGAAGGAGCCGCGACACCCGGGCGCAGCCGCTCCGGCACACGCGGGCGGGAAGGCAGGCGAGGGATCGCCTACTCTGCCCTGCCCCGCCCCGCCGGGGGGCGGTGCTGGAGCCACCCGCCCACTCTGTGACGTCAATGCGCGCGCCCCGCCCGCGCCCGCGCCGCGGCGGCCCAGGGTGCTCTGGCTGCCGGGAGATAATTGGGCCCTCGCGCCCTACCCGCCTCCGCGTGCGCGTAGGCGCCCTGCCTTGCCCGGCCCGGCCCGGCCTTCCCAGCGTGCCTCGCGGCCGCCGCCGCTGACGGCGTCGCAAACAGGTTTCCGTTGCTCCTCCCCCGGCGGCGGCGGCGGCGCTGTCGCTTCCTCCCCGCGCGCCTGCCCCGCGCGCGCCCTCCGGCCGCGGCCCTGAGAGACCCCGAGCGGGAGCCGAGGCCGCTCCGCTCCGCCCCGCCCTGCCCTGCCCTGCCCCGCGATGCCCCCCAAGAAGCAGCAGCAGCCGGCGGGGGGCAGCAAGAAGGCGGACCAGAAGAAGAAGGAGAAGATCATCGAGGTGAGGCGAGCAGGGCCGCGCCGCGCAGCGCTGCGCCGCGCACGGCCGGGCCGGGCCGGGCCGGGCCGCTGCCTGCCGTTCCCCGCGCCCCTCCCGCCGCGGCCCCTGCGGCTGCCCCGGCCGCCGCTGCCCTGGCGCGGAGCCGTGGCGGGGTCTGGGAGCCGGGACCGGGGGGCGCGGGCGCCTGGCCGGGGGCTGTACGGAGCCCGGGAGCGCCTTTCCAGGGGTGGTGCGGGCCTCTCTCGGCCCCAGCGCTGCCCAGGTCTGTCAAATCACTGACTGGCCGTGGCCCTTTAAGTTGTGCCGGTGGCTGCTGCGCTTGTTGGACCGGGGTTTGGTTTACAGCCTGCAGACTGTCTGGCCAGAGCTGTCTTCGGACTGAAGGTGATCCGATGAGAGTGCTTCTCTCTTCTTGTCTGCCCCCTTCTCTCTATTCGGAGTGCAAGTGTTGGTATGTTTTCAGAGCTCAGCTCTCAGAAGTGTGGGTTTGTGTTTCCCACTCAGTTTAAAACATGCCTGTGCTTTTTGGATACAGTCTGGCCTGTGTGTCTAAGTAAATGTTTTGTAAAAGTTTAATACAAATAACTTGAAGATTAATCGATAACGTTTCATGTGCTATTTAATCATCTGATGCTAAAGTCCATGGTAAAAGCAGATTTTAAAAAAGCAATAAAAAATAAAGGTAACTTCACTTATTAATTTGGATTATAGATATGTTGTTAGGATGTCTTAGTCGTGCAAATCTTCCAATAAACAGAAAAACTACATTGGGGCTATCAGGGAAGAGCAGTTCTAGAAAATTAATGCTTGCCCACATCTATTGTCAGGAAAGATAGTAGCTGATTAGACAGAAGATGTGTATAACATAAGCGTTTCTTTAAATCTAGCACTTGTTTCTGTGTTCCTTCACTTGGAGACTTTAGGTTGGACATGCTGTCTTTTCTGTCTTTTAATGTTGGCTTCAGTGTTCGTGATGTTGTTGCTGAACCCAGCAACATAGGAAAGTTCTGTTTTTTATTACAAAAAATTCTTTTGCAGCTGAAAGGGGAAAAACTTGCATTGATTATTGACAAAAAAAATCTTACTACATGATTCAAATAAGTTAACAGAGGTTATATATTCCATGTGACATTTACCACAGAAATCAAATATGTGAATCATTACTTTATACTATTTGAAAAGTTTGTCATTTTTCAAAATAACTAATTATGAAAGAAAAAGAAAAGACTAGCTACTGTTACAGATGGGTAATAAAATGGAAATAAAAATGGGGTGATTCTGAGCAGGATTTCTAGGACTGTTTTTTCAAAGATTAAGAAATTATTATTTTATGTTTTGATTGTTAGGGTTTTCTGAAGGTATGTTTGAACTAAGGTATTATCACTGGGTGAACATCTGTTAATTGTTCCAAAAAAGGGGGGGGAATAATGTTGATATCAAATCAAAGACATGAATACATTTAAAATGTAGATATTTCAGTTGCAAAATATTATTCCTGCTCCAGATACTCACGTGAAAGGGAGCTATCTTCTTTTTTATGAAATTTTAATAAGTTTGATATAGAAACCAGTCTCTTACTGGAAATGTACAGGGAGAATTGGTTCAGACAGTGTAAGTGGAAACTTCTTGAAGTGGAGTTTAGGAAGTACAAACACCTTTCTGGGTTTGACATAGGGGAAAGATTTTCCTCAAATAAGTACTGTTGCAAAATGAAATATTTACAAAGTACTTGAAAATAAAAAGTAATATGTTGCATACAGCAATATTAATCTGTGCAACATTTATATATGAATACTTGAAAATAAAAAGTAGTAAGTGATTTCAAGCACATAGGCAAAAGAGCAATATTTATGGCTATTCCATCTTCATGTTATTCCTCAGATGTTCCCTCAGATGTAATGATTTAGTTACTTGGCTAGTGACCAAAAATATTATGTCCTTTTTCTTGAGGGACCTGAAAACATTGTGTGTATGTGTGCATATATTTTATATATATATATATATATATATATATGCATATACATACACATGCATATACACATATATGAATATATTCAAATATTGATGCAAAAATATATGTATATTCACACACACATATTCATATATATATGAATGTATATATTTTTTCACACTAATATTTGAATCACAGAATAGGTGAGGTTGGAAAAGACTGCAGGAGATTGCCTGGTCCAACCCCCTGCTGAAGTGGGGTCAGGTAGAGCAGGTTGCTCAGGACTGTGTCTGGTTGGGTTATAAATATCTCAAGGGATGGAGACTCCACAACCTCTCTGGGTAACCTGCACTCTCACAGTAGAAAAAGTATTTTCTTATGTTCAGATTGAATTTCCTGTGTTTCAGTTTGTGCCCATTGCTTCTCGTCCTGTCACTGGGCATCACTGAGAAGAGCCTGGCTCCATCTTCTTCACACCCTCCCATCAGATATTTACAAACATTGATAAGATCTGCCCTGAGCTTTCTCTTCTCCAGGCTGAACAGCTCCGGCTCTCTCAGCCTCTCCTTATATGAGAGATGCTCCAGTCCCTTAATCATCTTTGTGGCCCTTTGCTGGACTCTCTCCAGTAGCTCCATGTCTCTCTTGTACTGGGGAGCCCAGAACTGGACACAGTACTCCAGATGTGGCCTTACCAGGGCTGAGCAGAGGGGAAGGATCACCTCCCTTGCCCTGATGGCAATGCTCTTCCTAATGCAGCCCAGGATACTGTTGGCTGCCTTTGCCACAATGGTGCTTTGCCGGGTCATGTTCAACTTCTTGTCCACCAGGACTCCCAGGTCCTTCTGTACAAAATTGGTCTCCAGCTGGTCAGCCCCCAGCATGTGCTAGTGCATGGAGTAATACTTGTTGAACAAAAGGAGATCTGGGGATAAAAGTAATAGCTCACACAAAAGCAGTATTTACTCAATTCTTTTGAAAAGCAGACTTTGGAGATGATGTGAGAGATTTCATGCCTTCTCACAGCATGTCTGAATATTGTCTATCCTGTTTCTTGGATCGCTTATTTTGCTAGAGGAAATAGTCTGTGTTTAGCTGAAAACTTGAGTGGAACGATAAGTCTTTTGCAGTAACAACTTAAACTTGTTTCAGCTGTCGGACGGTTTCATAATTAATTTGGTTATATTCATCTCTTGATTTAGGACAAAACATTTGGCCTAAAGAATAAAAAAGGTGCAAAACAACAGAAGTTTATTAAGGCTGTGACTCACCAAGTTAAATTTGGTCAGCAAAATCCACGTCAGGTAAGCACTCGATATGTAATGTCTTGTCTTTCATCATTTTTTCTCTATACCTGCAGACTGTCATATAACACTGAAGTAGAGAAGAATGGCAATGTTATTCACCTGATGTATTGTGACTGGTATAGATTTAACTAGTTGTATTTAAAATACCACCTCTTTGTTATTCTTGCAAAGCTTGTCGAGCTTAGGGTTTGCTCGCTGTGTAAGGATAGATTGAGTGCAGGTTTGGGATTTTTTGTTTATTTGTTTGTTTTCAAAAGAAAAAGCTTTCAACTAATGAGTTTTTTTTTTTTTTAATTTACGTAGTATTCCAATAGTAACATAGTTGAATTTAATGCATATCAAGGGAATATTTACTAGCATAAACAATTTCATGAGAACCTGAAACTAAATTGTAGCAAACTGGCTACAAACAAAAGTGCAGTTGTGTACACTTTTTTATTATTTCTCACCTAATCTAAGAAACAATGAACCATTAAAAGTAAGAACAAGTGTTGTTAATCTTAAAATGGGGGTAGCGGAAATCTCAAAAAATATAAACTGATCTCTGCTTGTTCTACTTATGGAAGTATTTATTATAATTTAAAGTGGAAACAGGTCTAACAATTGTGCTTCTGTTTTGTAAACTGGTCAGAACAACTGCTTTGTCATTCTGCTGCTCCACACTTCTTTGCTATGATGAAGTAAAATTTCATGTGGCTGAGATACAATGTTTAGACTACAGTTAGTCAAAAGGCACAAATTACATGGAAGTATAATTAAAATGGAAGTAAGCCAGGTCTCTCTTTTACTTCCTGCAATGCTAGAGAAGTTGGATACTAAGAATTATGCAGCTTCCTGTTCTATAAATAAGCCTGTGGAATAATTACATTTACATCAGCTAAATTTCTGGTGTTGTAATTAGTGTTGAATTTGTTACATAATGTATGGATGATATAAAAATGTCAAGTACAAATTTGAAAGTAAAGTTGATACTCAATTCATTAGATTTAATAATTTCTTTAGCAAGAATTGCAAAATTGTTATGGGAAAGACCAATCGATGTAACTTCAAAAACATTGATGTTGCTCAAACAGTCCATCTAAAATTCCTATATGAGATCCCTGAATCTGTAGCATTTGCAGGAGTACTGTTCTTTAAATTAGTCAACCTAAAATCACTTGTTTCTCTAATGCTCTTATCTCTTGACTGGTGAATATCAGAAGCTAATTTTAGAACTGATTATACCTTTCTTGCTGAATCTCATATTTTTCAGTTAGGGTTGTCCCTGAGAAGAAAGAACACATTAAGGCAGTGTTGTGTCCTGAGGTACCAATGGAAATGCTGTTAAGGGTTTAAAAAAAAAAAAAGAGTTTTTAGAATCCTAAGGTTCTAAAGGTTTAGAAACCATGCTTTTAGGAGCCCAAGTTGTAACAAAAAAATTACATCTGCTATTTAAAAGTAGGGGGGGGGAGTTGTGTGTGTTTTTTTTTTTTTCCTTGTAGTTGACATACGTGGGTCTACACACTATTTAAGATAGGATTTAGGAACTTTAAGTGTAAAAACTGAGTGTTCTGTATGTGGACCAAATTAATCAATTCCCTTTTAAAACAGTTTGGCTTTTTCTTACCAAATTCATCATAAGAACAAAGCTTCTTTTTATTATTACACTATGTTTTAACAATAATATATCCCAAATATTTATACACTGGTGTTAGAGTCCCACTAGTTTTTCTTAAGGAGAAGAATTAAATCTTCTAATCCTGTGTTTTTCCTGTGTCCCTTTTCATCTGTCTTCATCCTTCACTACCAGTCTGGTACCAGATATACGTAGACCTTTTTCAGGCTTATCTAAAAGGGGTATGGCAGATTAATGGTTTTTTTTCCTCTTATACATAAGCTTTTTTTTTTTCCTCCTATATGAACTTTTTTCAGTCTTACTCCCTAGTTCCTTTAAAATTAATGTTCTTGACTTACATGCCATTAGTTATTGATGAAACATTGCTGTGTGTTGATTTGATATCAATTCAAATAAATAGTGTGCCAAAAGCAACTCCCAACTTCTACAAACAGATTTGCTGGAGATGCTGCTAATATACATGGCAAGGAAAAACAAAACAGCATGCTGAGGAGGAAAAACAGAGAAGGTGCTTGCACTGATCTTGAAGTAACTGGATCAAATAGTTGTACTGGTTCTGTAATGCATCACAAAAGAGCAACTAAGTGTTCCTCTGCTGAATTCCTGTTAGAAACTGGCTGGTTTTGTACTAATCTCAGTATCTCATTTGATTTCCTAGCCTATAAGGGGGGATTAAAGGTAACAGCGTGTCATCTAATGGTACCAGCATTTCATATCTCTGACAAACTAGTACTGTTTGATGTCTATTCTGTTTGAAATATTGGTTCCACTAGATGGCACTGGCCATTTATGCAAGGGCAAGAATTCTGAAAAGTGCAGACATCGAAGGCTTTTTCACCCCATATAAACCAGTCTATATTTTAATGTACAGTTCACATGAAGTGAATAATGTCATTCTGATTTTTCTATTAATAATTTCAAATTTGGGGTCATTATAGGCTGCTCAGACAGAAAGTGAAAAGAAATTAAAAAAAGAAGACAAGAAAAAAGAATTACAAGAATTAAATGAACTCTTCAAGCCTGTGGTTGCTGCACAGAAAATTAGCAAAGGTATGAAAAACTAAATCTTCTAAGTTATGTTCTTTTATTAATGTATCTACTTCAGGTAAAATAAAAAATGAATTGGCATTTTAAAGGTTAAATAAATTTATAATTATTATTTATAAACATGTTTATTATAATTTTGTTTAGTGTACAATTTATACCTAAAATAGATATGTCTGTTTTCTCCTTTATCTAGCATAGGAAGTAGTTTGTCAGTAACTATTTAACAGTTTATTACAAACTCCTGTGAGGTTACTGGATCATTAGAATGCAGAAAGCTACATTGATATTGACAGGACAGCTACAGATACTTTGCTGTATTCAGGTTCATTTGATAGGTGCTTTTGGATGAGTGGTCTGATTTTTCTGATGTGATGATAGTTGGCTAAAGCAGCTGATATCCCCAGGGGAACTTAACCATCGCAAGAATATAATATTTGAATTACCCGTCTTCACAGAAAACTTGCATTCAAATCAGAAGAGTAAAAATTTGTCTAATTATTTCTGTCCCACCTTACAGTTAACAGTAGGACTTGGTTTCAAAAGTGTGGTTTTACTTGAAATAGGTTATGGAGTAAACTAGTATTCTGATGAAATGTAAGCTTAAAGGGTTTGATCCTTCTAGGAACCTCTACAATTGGCTGCTTTGGGGGAGAAAAAGTATGCTGCTTTTAGGAGTGAACTAAATGTTATCAACTCTTTGCTTTATGAAGCTTATGGAGCTGTTGAAATCAAGTGCAAGAATTTTTGACCAAATGAGTGTGATAGCCATATATGTCTTAAAGTGAACCTGATACTTATTCATTGTGTCACTTAGCAACGAAGGCTAGTTTTCCCTTTATGAACTAAAGTGGTCAGCTTTTTCCAAATAAAAGTAGCTCTTGATTTAGAGTTATTTCAGAAGACTAATATTGTATTAATTCATATTTTAGCTTTTTATTGTGGTTGCTAACAAGGTGAGATATATTTTCTGAAGTTCTTTTAGAGATCCATGAGTGATAAACTAGGTTTTAATTTAAGATTTTAAAAAGCTGTTGCTGCACACAGTCTAGTCACTAGTGACTTGCACCAAACTTAAAATGAGCAAGTGAGAAATATGAGCTTAGAATCTTCCATTAGCACTTACAGATATTTCAGGTAAAGCATTTCTGATTTAGTAATGTCTCATAACTGTATGTTTTCTGCCTACTTTCTTCCCTCACCCTGGTCTCCTAATAGTGTCTCACAGTGAGAATTACTCGACTGTTGACTTCAAAAACTGTAGTTAGAAAGACTGAATAGTTCATATTCTAGCAACGTTTACTTTTGGTGCCATGAGCAGCCATCTTATTTGTTTTATTAAACAAAGAAAATGGTCTGAATGGTTGCAGGTCAGACTAATATAACTTATTCTAGTGTGTTATTGATATACAAGGGAAAGGTTGATACCCAGTAGAGGCTTTACTGTGTTAGAGACAGAAATAGCTTGCTGTATAGGGAAGAAATTACAAGGGTTAATATCTAGTATGTATTGTAGTAAAAGTGGTTCACTAAGGCACACTGCCATCCAGATTTCCTTAAATATTCTAGTGCCAGTTTTGATACTATAGTGCAAATACCATGATATACAAAGTAAATATGACACGTTCAGGACATGGAGTATTTACCTGAAGGAAAAAGAAGGCACTTCATATTTAATAACTTCCATTTTCAAAAAAGTTTTTCCATTCTCAGCAGACTTTAAAGGCTTAAATGTTAAATTGTTCTCAATTTTTAGTATACAACTTCAGCTCCAGTTTAGTGTTCTGCTTAGAAATAGCACTAAAATCTCAAAACTTTCTTCACCAAGGTGCTGACCCCAAATCTGTAGTTTGTGCATTCTTCAAGCAAGGGCAGTGCACTAAAGGAGACAAATGCAAGTTTTCTCATGATTTGTCCTTGGAAAGAAAGTGTGAAAAACGAAGTGTCTACATTGATGCAAGAGATGAAGACCTGGAAAAAGGTATGATATTTCTAAAAAATGACTGCTAAGCTATTCTGATTCTGAAACTGGATTTTTCAGATAGGAGAGTCTTCTTGTATTGTGGTTGTATGATCTTGAAGAGCTTGGTCCATGACCAAGGCTACCTCTACTACTATGTTCAAAATTGTCAATAATAGCAAAACTTGCTTTAAAAAGCCTGCTCACAAGTATTCTTTAGACCTTGTTTTGAAAAATAAGTATCCCCGTATGCTATTGGATAATGGCTTTTGAATTCTGCTATGTAAAATGTACATCATAGAGGTAGCAAGTTGTTTAGTGTATGCTCTCCTGTGTAGTTTCCAGTTTCTTCTAGGTTGTGTAAAATGGAAGTGCATATGCAGCAAGTGTAATGAGCAGCCATACTTGACTTCCAGTACTAGTGTTTATACCCAAATGTGCACAGTTTTAGAATTCAGCATACTTACAAAATTTTTGTCTGTGGCTTCATCTCTTTTCCCAACTTGATCTGTTGGTGAAATACTCTCTTTTTTACTTTCATTCAGCAGAGACTAGAAATTTGTATTAAAATTTCTTTTCTGTTTCTACAATACATCATGTTCCTGTCTTGATTTGAATGTTTAGCCTCTGGCATCCTGAATGAATACAATAGTATCCCATAGTTTCTTTACTGCTGTAACTATTGGTAATCATGCTTCTTTTGATGGCACATTCTTTTAACTTAACATAGAAAATTCTGAACGATCTCTTTTGCTCCTCAAGTTCTTTTATCTGTATTTGTGGACATCCATCTCCAACCTTCTCTTTTACTCAGTCATCTCCTTTTTTTTCTTCTTTTCCCTTCTCCACTCCAGGTAACATACAGATGGAATGTTAAACTTCTTAGTCTTTTACAGAAACACCCTTTATGCACATCAAAATATAAACTTACAAAGTTTTTGAGAAAAATCTCTTTTAAGCAGCATAGGAGAGTGAAAATTGTATTACAAAAGCCTGAATTTATTTTCCGTTCTGTAGGTCAACTGAAATGTAAGAATTACTAAAAAATATTAAGTTGCTTTTCTCTCTAATAAAAATTCTAATATTAATCTGGAATGTTTGTGAAACAATTTGTTGTCTTCTAGATACAATGGATAACTGGGATGAGAAGAAGCTGGAAGAGGTAGTGAACAAGAAGCATGGTGAGGCGGAAAAGAAAAAACCCAAAACTCAAATAGTATGTCTCTTTTTTTTTTTTTTTTTTTCCACTGAGCTGTAGTAAGTGTTTGTTAGAAATAGAGAATTAAGTGCAAACTGGTATTAGATATGTTTATTGATATCTGAAGATTTGTAAATGGAATACTGTAAAGATAATCTGAGTATAAAATTGGTCTGATAGTATTTCTATTAACGTATCTCAAAGAACAAGGCTGAGTGATCATAATGTATTTTTTTCCATGTAAAATACACATGAATGTTAGATGATGTGCTTCTACAATAAAAATGCTAAAGGCATTAATAATGTATCCAGTACATTCTACTTGCTTAGAAGATTCAAATATTTTGATCTTCTAGGTCGGTCATCTCATTCCAGTGACTGTGTTGCTTTGGCTTATGCTACCACAAAGCATTTGGGTACTGAGTCACATACAAGTACATAAATTTCAGTCTCTTCCTATAATCTGAAATTTACTGATTGAGAGGTCATTTGTAGTCCCTGGCCTCTACCTTCAAGAGTATTCTCTAGTTTCTTTCATTCTTCAGAACTATTTCACCTTGTTTTCCATACCAAATATTCTATTGATACTGCCTAATTTCACAGAAGTTAAACTTTGATATGGCTAGGTGTTAATCATGAATTGCTTGTTAAAAGTTCCAGAATGGTATCTTTACCTCAAGATTCTGAGGGTAGGCTGCTCTGAGGTTGATTCTATCTATTTTGACTAAACAATATGCTAATATGTGTGAACAGTAAGAAAAAGACTGTCAGCGTGCTTTGTGCATGTGCTGCTGGGTTTAGAGCAGTACAAAGTTGCCAGTCTTTTGAGTCATCCTGTCTTTCTAAATTTGGATTATATTAAGTGGGGAAAAACTGTTGAAAATCTGAGTTTATTTAGATAATTAGTTGCTGCTTTTGGCTGCTTTTTTTAGTAGCAGTGCTTTTCACATGTTTCTTCTTTCACTCTGTTTTGAGCATAACTAGCTTTGAATTATAGTACTTTTGACATGCAGTGTTAGTGTAAATTGCTGGGGGATTAAAAAAGAATAGAATGCATTGCTAACAACCACTGTTTTATACAGGTCTGCAAGTATTTTCTTGATGCTATCGAAAACAACAAATACGGATGGTTTTGGGTCTGTCCAGGGGGTGGAGACAACTGCATGTATCGCCATGCTCTTCCTCCAGGTTTTGTATTAAAAAAAGACAAAAAGAAGGAGGAAAAGCAAGATGAAATTTCTTTAGAAGATCTAATAGAAAAAGAGGTAAAGTAGTCAGCTGGGTACCTCTTGGTGGTACCTGTTTTCAGTATTCTGGAAAGAATAACAAATTGTAAATAAATTCCTAATGAATAATTAAAAAGTATAAAATGTTGTTTGTATAGCTTTGTGGACTAGCGTGAAGTATGCATTGTATTTGAGTCATGTTTTTGTTTAGAAACTATTATCTAGAGAATAAACTTTGAAAAATTATAACTGAATATTCACTGTTAGTGCAGGTATTGCTAATCCTATTTCTTTAGGGGCCTTTTATTTCTTACTACTGTTTTTGTTTATCTGTTACCACTGCTTCTATGGGCCTTCCTAATCCCCAGTTTTCTGCCACCTTAGTTCTTTCCTAGCCGTCTCGGGAGGATGCAACAGCAAGAGAACAGGGCCTCCTGAAGACACTGCTGCTCTGCTTACATTTGGCAGCATTGCCTGGCAGTGTCAGTCTGAGCAGAACCTAAGCTAATATGTCTACTAGAGGCTGTTGGTTTCTTTTCTCCTCCATGTTTCATGTTAACTTTTATGTTGACAGATCTCACTAACTGGAAAGTCATGTGTTGAGTCAAACTTTAAGTTGATGGTACATGCTTAACAGTGGTAAAAGTGCAGAAGGAATGAGGAAGAAATGTTTTCAATTAGTGTTTAGAGAAGACTAATTAAATTTGTAATTTGTTATAGCCTGTGGAAACAATTTCTAACATTAATCAGTCTTTTTATTTGACAGCGTGCTGCCTTAGGACCAAATGTTACCAAAATCACTCTAGAGTGTTTTATTGCATGGAAGAGAAGAAAAAGACAAGAAAAAATTGATAAGGCTGAGCAAGATATGGAAAGAAGGAAAGCAGATTTTAAAGCTGGCAAAGCACTGGTGGTATGTTCTACACTCCAATTCTTAATGTAAGAAGAAAGAGTACATAAGTTATGTGATAAGGTAGCTGGCCTGGAATTGTGTGGCTGGGGTTTGTTTTTTGACAGCAGTATAAATTCTGTGAAGTGATAAATTTTATTTCTCTCTTTGAATAGATCAGTGGACGTGAAGTATTTGAGTTTCGACCTGAGCTGGTTGATGCAGATGATGAAGAAGCAGATGACACCCATTATACTCAAGGAACGGGAGAAGATGATGAGGTAAAGAACAGTATTAACTCAAATAATATTTCAGGTTTTGAAACTTTTTCTGTTTCTTATTAGCTTTACAAAAAAATTGAGACCTCTTATAGTGCAGTTAATATGCTTGGTTCTTAATTTACCATTGTAACAGAGTATATGTTGTCAAAAACTAACTATATTTTCAGGTGGAAGACCCTGTGTGCATAAATGATGTGGATTTGAGCCAGTATGTCCCAAAAGCTGTGGATGAGACTGGTATTACTGTGGCTAGTCCAGAGCGATTCAGCACATACAGTTCAATAGAAAAAGACGGTGAGTTCATTATTTAGGAATAAGTAATAAGAGATAGAATTATTAAGGTCTCCTTAGAAGGCAGATAGAAATAGGTTCTTGAGTTGCCAAAAAGCAGCATTTATTTAAAAAAAACAAACAAAACAAAAAAAACTATCATGATATCTATAGTTAGTACTTTATCCTGCAAATGCAGGATGCTTTTAGTCTCTAAGCAGAGACTTTTTAAACAAAGTGTCTAGTAAATGCTATGTGTTTTGTAATACCTTAATTTCAAATTTAAATAAAAGGCAATGTATATGTCCACTTCATATAAATTCCTGAAATATATGGGATTATTTTAGCATTTTTCTTTTTTCATATTTAGTAAACAACTGAATGAATAAATACCAACAAAAATCCTTTTCTTTATATTTTCTAGCTAACTTAAACTAGCTTGTAATTCCTTAGAGCAAAAACTTAATTTTGCTGCACTTGTGGAATACATACCCTGAACTTGCACTGAGTCTTTTAAGTGTAGATACTTAGTAGGAATAACTTGTAAATGGTTTGACTGGTTGTGAAAATAGGAGTTTGAGGAGTTGAGCATATGAGTTATTTTTCTATCTGTTTTAATAATTAATGATCCAAACCTGCATATCATTAATCAGATGTATACAATTTAGCATCTAAAGTCCACATATAAATTTCATATGAAGTCACTTCTTTATATAGTTTCAAAACTTCAGAGCCTCATTAGCAGGAGTGTGATTTAGGGATTGACTAAGAAACTTGTGACATTTAGAGACATGTAAGAATTATTTTTATTTTCAGATAATAAATTAAGTGAAGCTTCTGGTGGTGAGATAAACAACAGTGAGCAAAATGATTTAGAGGAAGATAATGGAGATGGGGAGCTGGAAAATGGAGTGATTGATGCAGTTCCAGTTGATGAAAACCTCTTTACTGGCGAGGACTTGGATGAACTAGAAGAAGAACTAAACACTCTTGATTTAGAAGAATGAATGCAGAAACTCAAATGGGGATTGAAATCTATGTGACAAAGTGAAAACTGACTACATTTTTTCCCTTTCTGACTAGAATTCTTAAACAGGATATTTATGGTTACCCAGCTGATTCTGAAGGGCACATCCTATACCAGGAATACTTTCCTTCAATCTCATCTACTCCAACCTTGACTATGCTCACAGTAAAATACACAGAGTAGTTCATAATAATCTGACAGCTGACTTTGCAGAAAAAGAGGTTATAACTTTCAACTAAAAGTAGGAAGTGTAACTGCTTTGCCAGTATGCAAGTGTAAGTGGGCAAGTTGATACCAGGTACAGTATAAAATCAAAGTGAACATTCTTCACCAGAACTGCGTATTTAATAGTGATTAGGTTGATTTAGAAACTGCCTAAAGTGGTTTTGGGCAGTATACTCTAATGGAGCTGATGCAGATTATGCTTCTTTAAGTGTTGATTAGCTTTATTTGATCAGCTGGATACTGAAGATACAGATTGTGAACTGATACATCGTACAATACAGTATGGTGCCCTCTGTTTAAAATGTTTTAAACTTTCCCACCACCTTTTGCCAACAAAACTGTAAATAAAAACTATCAACTTTAAAATACTTGTGTTGACTTTTCTCTCTTAAGTTAGGATATGATAGCAAACTGTTAATAACTTTATTTTCTAATACATAGCAATAAACATTTTTATCTCTGGTCTGTCCTGACACAAAAGTGAAGATGTTGGCTTCCATTAGACTAGGGCTCACTTCAATTTGAATTCTTTTTCTACAATTCATGCAGAGTGTAAGATTCAACTGCTGACTCTGCTTCCCCCCCATTCTTATCTCCTGCCCATCCATTAACAGATATAATGTGCTATGCATTATTCATTGATGTTTGAGTCTCATTCTTTTCCCACTGTGTTTGTATATTAGCTAAGACTGCGAGCTCCGCAGAGCAGGGATGTTATTCTCATGGTCTAAAAATGCCTACCATATCTTTGGTATTCTATAAATAGCACTAGATCATACAGTAGTAACATTTGCCTCTGAAAGAAAAGTAGAGCAGTGGGTTTTATTTTGCACTCTGTAGGGGGCAGTAGTGTCAGGTCTAAATGTCAGGTCTTGTTTTTCTAAAAATTTATCAAACACCTGCTATAAAGAGTTCTCTGTAGTGGTGCTTTTTCTAGGGGGCTGTAAGTTAGAATCTTATTAATCCATGCTTCCTTGTCATAGTTCTAACTGTTTTTAACAGTGCTGCTGCATTAATTACAATTTGTATCAATGGTTTCTAAACTTGCATTCAAATTACAGCTTAAAAAACATCAAGATTCATGGCATTGCTAGTAAGATTGCTCCGACAGCTTTTGAGCTGCAAGGTTAGCTTTAATGAGTTATTTTTGACTTCACTAAATTTGACTCTTGCATCTTGAATGCTATTTCTAAAATAGCTGACAGACATTTTTTGCCCTTTTGGGGATCTTTGTGGTGGAATACTGTTTTGTTTTGTCCCCCCCCCCAGGAACAAGAAACAACATTTGGGAGAAAGAGGCCAACTGAAATTGACTTCTAAATGTAGGTGTTTAAACTGCCACATCAGTCAGGTAATATTTGTTTCTGAAGAATTTTCTACTATGGCCATAAATAAACAGTGCTGACACTATTGCATTGATACTGACCAGCAGAAGAATATCTGGAGATCATGGCACTGAGAATGCAATTCATATTTGAATGTTTGATGCATCATTTTTCAAAACTGTATATTTTGAATGGGAATAAAAGTAACTTAATCATTCTTGAGGTTGAAAACAGCTTTCTGTATTTTCTACCTTGGATGCTGGAATAGTGTATGTAATACTGATTTCTTTAGAATTTATCTTCTCTGCAGTTTTACAGATGTTATTAATTTGCATGTTACAGCAGAGGGATGGGAGAGGATAACTCATACTAATTTCAGCTAATAAAATACTAACATAGATGGCCCAGGCAGGGAGAGGGGGGGAGAGAGGCTCCAGTACAGCCAATGATGGAAAACGAAAAGAACTTTAGTAAACAGGAATAAATACTAGGACTTGAAAGAGAATGGTGGTGGTTAAGTAAACAGAGCAGGCCTCTTTTTTAGGTCTAAAGAGCTCAGTTGCGGTCCATACCTCTTTTGAGCATGCTTCACCTAAATATTTAGGACAGTGGCCCTGCGTACTAGTTAAGTATGTTGAGTATCCCTAAGTTGAAGAAAAACTTCTTATTTTCATAGGCAATAAATATTGACATATAATTTTCTATGGTTAGGAAAAATAGTTTGCTACCTCTTTTGCCTTCTGTCCTGTCAACTCATTCTGCACTTCTGATTGTATTTGTTCTTGGAGGTCTTCTGACCTCTTGGTTGATTTGTCTAGATTTCTAACCATGAAAGCAGGGTGACTGCTTTGAGCAAGTCTTAATTATTATGTCATTTAGGCATACTTTTAAGGTTTAGTAGCAATATGCTACTCTTTCTTCCTGTTGCTTGAAGATCAACTTGAATATAACCTCTTCTCAATCCTGTGACTTGAAGCCTAAATTTGCAGCTGACAGGGAATTTCAGTCAATAAATACACAATTAAAAATAAATGCAGAAGCTGTACTCAGGGTAGACAAATTACTGATACTCTTATTTTGGAAATGAACATTATGATAAAATTGAGTCCACCTAAATGTGACTTACCACTGAGCTAATCCTACTGATGCAAACTTCCCATAATTAATCCAATGTAATGTAAATAATCTTGCATTATAGAGTCACCTGTGGCAGGATGCGGTATAAGATAATTAGAATCCTAAAATAAGAGAATCTTCAGTTCAGTGACTGTCCAGTTTGTGTGGGTCAAAAAATACAGTACTTGACTGTTAAACCATATGAGGCCACCAGGAACAGTTTGAGAGCAGAAGTCAGACTATAAAGGATCAAAGGCAGGGGAAGAAACAGCTCTGAGATAAATTTCCCCCTGTTCCTTGCAATACACACAGCCTTCGCCACTTTTGCCTTGTCTTATTTTTCTTGAAAATGAGTAGTATAGAAAAAGTGTAACTATGTTCTTAACTTTTTTTTTTTTTTTTGTGAAAGCATGCTAGTGTAGCGCTCTGCCTTCACAGCACTTTTGTTGCAGTACACTGGATACCTAACTGACTGCCAAGAATTAAAAAAAATGCTGCAAAAAACATGCCTTTCCATAGCAGTGTGTGCTATTATGGAAATGGGGTATTTGTTAGCTTTAAAGTTTGACATACATTAAAACGCTGTTTCAATCACACGCAGACATTGTTTGAACAGCTTAAACAGACTGGCTCTAAATGCTCATGGGATATGTGGGTTCTTTTTTGTTTTTGTTTTTTTGTATTAAGACCTGTGTGATCTAACTTTATGCTTACAACTGCTTGGTTGCTCAAAGAATTTGCTACTTATTTTTATAATACACCCTATAGATAAAGGCCTGGAAAAATTTTGGTGAAAAATTAAATGTGATGACTGACCTTAGCTATTGTATTATCTACTAGTTGATTGTAACTAGTTGATTGCCATTTGGTAATGGAGAGTGCTCTTCAGCTGTTTCAAGCGGAGGTTTTTACTACTGATGAATTTTAGACAAAGTGGTACCTTTCTTGGTATTCAGTGTTGTCATATTAGATTGTGTTTATTTCAGAAACATTTTATAGAAAAAACTTACGTATACATACAAACTAGAGAGTATTCTTGTGACTATTTCCTTTTACAGTTCCTTAGTCAGATGTGTGGAATAGCAGATGTCAAGAAAGTATGTCTCTTATTCCAAATGCTGATTTTACTACTTTTGCAGGAGTTCTAAGATACAGAATGTTTATCTTTGTGTCCTTCTCCTAAAATCACTTAAATATAATAAGCAATGCAGGTTTAAATATTTTGTAAGCTTTTTTTTATCTTGGAAACTTCCTAACAGTGTTTGTTTTTCCTTGCTCTCTGTGCTGATTATGAATACCTTACTGAAACCTTAAGAGTGATTATTTTAAGTGACTAAACCATAAGTCTTACAGGTTTAGATGTTTCCTTCCCTCTCAGTAAAATTTACAGCCCTAAGTTGAGATAGAATGAGAGCTGTTTCATGGCGCTCAGATATCTTACATATATGTATATTTACCTGAAATATCTCAGGAGAAATACCACCTTAATAACAATAATAAGCGTAAGAAGTTGATTGGAAAAGTGAGAGCTGCGAAGGCCAGAGGATTTGCCTAAAATTGTAACAGCGGCCAGTCTGCATCAGACCAAGGCATCATTTAGTCCAGTATTTTGTTTGTAGCATTGGCTGAAAGCGTATAGTGAAGAGATGAGAACAGTACGAGCCCATATACTTTTCATGAGTACTTATAGCTTACTTACTCATAGCCTCCAACTATTTTCAATTTAAAAGTTTTCCTGAGCCAGATAAATATTTAAACCTTTGATGGCTTTCTCTTTCAGATACTTTGCCGCCTTTCTCCCTACTCTCCCCCTTGAGCCCCAAAACATTTTAGGCATCTTTTAGCAACAGTTCCACAGCTCCACTACATTTTGTTTTGAACCTGACTCCTATTAGCTTGTGTTATTAGATCTCTAGGGAAGAAAAGGCTTAGAGGAAGCAATGTCCTATAAGTTCCTTAGTTTTGATTTGATGCCAACTAGAGTAAGTGGATATTTAAAAAACAAAACAAAACAAAAAAAACAATGTATTTTGGTCTTGAAGGATGCATCAATCTCTTCATGTATTTCAGCGTTACAAATATCAATTTCTTACGGAATTAGAAACTTTACCTTTCTCACAATGCTTGAGTCTTGGTTACAAATGGGCCTTAATCAGCAAAATCTTTAATGAAGCAAATGCTTTTACTCCTGGTTATGTACAGGATATATTTTATGTAGCATATTAAGTGCTTTTTACAGGGATATCTGCAATTTACTTTTCCCTTTTTCCCCATACAGTGGTATTAGAGTTAGAAGTGACCTTGGCTTAGTTTTGTCTTTTTCAGCTCTTTCCTTCAATAGATGCTCTGTCTTCTTACAGAGGGTGGCTTTTGCTGGTGTTAGCAATAAGGCCAGGATGTTTTATTCATTTATGATGTTATAGCCTTAATATGTGAACACAATAGGCTCCTTCATAGCACATTATTGAAATGAATGGCAAAAATAATCAGTTCTTTGGACTGTAAATAGCAGCATTTCGTTTGTATTTAGTGAAAGACCTTAGAGGTAATCTTTCAGTATCTTATATTTATGGTTAAAATTCTTACAGTACAACACATTTGGAAATAAATTTAATCAAGGCTTGCTTAAAACTAAGGAGAGGTTTCCAATGTATACCAAATCAGGCTTTAAGAATAATGAGATGGGCTGCTAAATTAAAGTAGGATACAGTGGAAAAGAAAATATCCTACTTTCCTTTATTGCTGTATAGAATATATGGAAAGAAGCAGAAATACTCCTGGAGGGAAGAGACAAGCAAATTACTGGAGGAGTTTCACCAGGGAACATAACATTCCTTGTACAGTAAGTGATTAGGGAAATACGTTCTACAGGTGTTTCATCCCAATACAGGTGAAAAGGATGTAACTAGTTAAAAGGAAGAAGTATTGCTCTGCAGCATCAGCTTATAATTCAGTTTTAGAACATCTTTTGTGGTTGTAGAAATTCAGCTAAAGCTTTCTTAAAGTCCTTAGACCTGTAGAAAAAAATCCTCCTTAAAACCTCAGGCATGAATTGGATAACAGCAAAGTTTCTAGTCAAGAAGCTTTTAATCTTCAAATTCATTGTTCTCTTTTGTTGTCTTCTCTCCCTTCCAAGTACAAACACTACATCACATAGGCTTTTTTCTGACTGACCTTTCTCGTCTGTATCAAGGAGCTTGGTCAGTGTTGTATAGACCAGCAGGCTGCACTGTCCCTTTTGGAGACCTCCACAGATGTGGAATAAAGCTCAGTATTACCCAGTAGTGTATTCTGATCATGTGGCTCTACGCATTCTAGGTTTTAGTTCTAAAACTGAGAGAGGAATTAGGAACCTTTATCAGAAAGGGCACAGCGAAGATAGTAGCTTTTTTTTAATGTCTGTTGTGTAACGGACTAGAGTCAAAATGCTAACAGGGAATAAGCCAAGGGACCAAAAGGAGTTTAACTGCTGCCACCTCACCTTTGTGAACTTTTTCCTGTAATAAAAAGCTAGTAGTTGCTGGAAATGCACTTTGTGTCAGTAATGTCAGCCCTGTACCACTGTCTCTTCAGCTGTCTTCTTACCAGCAAACAGGAAGTCAGCTTTCCGGGTGTTGCTTCTAAACTTAAACTTACTATAAATAGTGATTGTGGATCTGATGTCCCTTCCACACAGCAGTATATAGTCCTACTGGATGTTTACTATACATAAATTACACATTTTATATGTTGGGGGGCAGGGGGGAGGACAACAGGAAGGAGTAGAATAAGATACCTTCCCTGAAGACGGTAAAAAGGAAGAAAGTCTGAAATATGCCCTTTATTCAAAGCACAGAATTGTCTGCATCTTTTGTCACTGGTAACTGTTGTCAGCATTAACTGGGCAGACTTCTTCTGATTGATGCAAAAAAGTTTACATGCCGGAAATTCTTTCACCAGTGACACCCAAGAAAGACCCTACTAGAACAACCTCCTGGCAATTGTGGACTAACTTCTTAAAAGTAAACAATAATAATAATAATAATAATAACAACAACAACAAAAAGGGTTAGAATGTTTAGAGACCTGATTCTATATTGATCTCTTTCTTCAGCTTTATTCTTAGACTTAAATACATACTTATTCTTTAACCCAACAAAGCCATAGTCACTAGTGTAATGTTTTATAGGTAACAACGTCTTTTTTTGTTGCTGTTTTTGTTAACCCCAGATAAGACAGTATTCCTTGGGTATAGAAGATCAAAATATAATGGCTTTCAAAGTGAGGGTGAGTTTGGGTTCTTAGTTTGATTTTTTGGGGGGAAGGGGGATTTGTATTTTGTGTGGTTGGGAGGAAGGGTGAACTCTGGAGCATTCTGTAAGATGGTAAAATCTTACCTGAAGTCAAGAGGCTAGAGGTGATGGCTGTGCTGATTTACCAGGCCCAGGACGTCTGGGCTTGAACACTTAAAACACTTCTCAAGAGAGGGAAGTATGAAGCTTATCTTACTGCAATCGTCTAGTGCTTTTGTATTTGAGGGTAAAAGAATATTCATAATAACAGGTTTAATGTGTTAGAGGATTTTTGAGACATTAACACGTTAATACTCCTTTGAAACTTGAATCAACTTGAAAAAAACCTCAACTCTACCCCATTTCCTCTCAATCCTACTTGCTCTGCATGTTGTTATTTTGCCAGTATTGCTCCAACACTCATCACTGAGCATAGAGAAGTTTGTAGAAATTTTTTTCATATGCCTAACCAGGGAGTTCTTCAGAACTTTTTGAACTTAATTTTGTTCTAAATCCCTTGGTACGAATGTATGAGTGTTACTGAAGGAACACAAGAGGACAGATGATTCAAGGCAAGATGTGGCATTATGTTTCTGGAGTAGTTAACGTGAAAGCAAAGACGACTTCTCTTTGAGACAGAGCTTTATTAGATTACTTCAAAAATGCATGACCAAAAAACCACAGATTAAAATCAGTGAAAAGTTCTCTAAAGCTATGGGATAAAAAGACAAAGTTGTACATAAATTGTCACACACTTTCTAAATATAAGATTATTTACACTGACAAGAATGGCAATATCTCTATAATAGAAAACAGTAATCTCTGGGTATCTCTGTATAACCAGAAGCAGGCGAGAACATAGGAAAATTAGAAAATGCCTCTTGTCTTCTGGAAATTCTCCATAAATGGAAATATATTGGAATGTGACCCCTGTTTGGTGTGCATATACATCATGGCTGCATGGAAGTATTGTTTCTCATTGCTCATAGCAGAATACTATTTCCAGTGTTTCCAGCTGACACTGTTTCAAAGTGTTTCTGCCAGATAAAGTCACTACCGCTTTCTAAATAAAAACTGAGTGTATGTTCTAATAATGTTCTGGATGCTTTTGCTACGGTTAATAGTCTTATCAGAAAGGGCAGTACTTAAAATTTTATGAAAATAGTTATGAACAAAAGAAGGGAAAGATTGTTAGGAAATAATTAGATGCAACTAAGAAGACAAATAATGATTTCTTCTCCATTTTTGGGGAACTGCATAAAAAATCAGTATGTTTTAACAGATCTTTAGTGAATGCAGAAAAAATAAATTAAACTGACGGGATATAGTGAGTAACTTACCTTTCCTGGAAACCTGGGGGGGGGGGGGGGAGGGGGCAGAAAGGCTGGAAGAGAGCGTGATGGAGAGCTAGTAGGGGTGATTGTTTATTTTTACAAGTATAATATTAGTACTCTTATAAATTTTGCCTGCTACATTTTTACCAGCTCTGCAGGATAAAAACAGAAGGGTAGATTAGGAAGAAGTTCAGTTCTAATCTGATGATGGAATTGGCCTATAAAGGAGTTGTCACTAAAGAATTGGCTAGTATAGAGGGTCAAAAGTTTTTTCATACAGTGGGCTACACTAACAGAGCTCATCATATCCATACTATTCATAGTCATCCTTAGATGCTATGCAACTTTGGCCATTTACATTAGGTGGAAGAAGCCGAATATAGAAACACTTTCTGCACAGAATATGCATATTCCATGTGAGATGAAAGAGCAAAGAAAGCCTGCGATTTCAATATTTCCTCTCACCTGTGTGTGTTTATTTATTTATTTATTTGTGTGTGTGTGTGTGTGTGTGTGTGTGTGTGTGTTTGTTTGTTTTGCTACTCCAGAAGCAGAGGGCCAGAGAGAGAGAGCCAACTCCATCAAGGTCTCTAGATTAGTACATTGTTCCCATCCCTTTCTAGAAATCTCTGTGATCTTTCAAACTTCCAAGCAGTTTGTCTCGACCGGTGTGTTCTCACACCCTATCCCATACTGGAATGGGGTAGCATTTAACTTCTTGCTTCTCTATTACATCTCATATATGCATGGGTATTATATACATATATATTAAAAAAAAAGATGATTTGGCTTGTGTATGGAATTTTACAGAATGCTGTTTTTTTCCCAATTGCTTTCTACATTATTACTTTATTTCCTGTTGACACTTTTCTCTAGAGTAAAAATACTTTCTAAAAGTATCTTTTAAAAACATTTAAGTCTTTGGGGGTGTTAATGAGCAACAACTAAGATAAGTTAGTTAGTCAAACCTGCAGAAGGTCTCCTCAGAGCAAATACTAAGAAAGAGACGTGGCTTATAATGACTAATTTTGTCAGACTAAAGAAATACGAATCCTTTTGTAAAGCAAGCAGTATTGTGTCTGAATTTGATGGTGTGAAATCGTAACGGAAACAAAGCCCAGGGTTGATGGAGGAAAGGTGTTGACTAATACTGAAGTAATAGAGCAATCAATACTGAACAGATCAAACTGGAATAAAATCTTGGCATGACTCATTTCCTTTCTACCTGGAAAACTTCAAACTCTACATCTCAGAGTTTTTCACCACCTAGGAACCGATTTTAAAAGCTTAGTTATGCCCTTGTTGTCCTAAAGAGAAGCATTGTCTTATGGCCTTTTGCTGAGGACAGCATAGTAATTGAATGAGGTTTTGCTGATCTAGTGAATTGCTCTCATACTTGAGCCTAGCACATAGTTGTAGTGGTTCCTTCAGGTTTCTTGCCCAACAGTGTTTTCATGGTTTTTTTCAAGAAAATGAACATTAAAGATTATTAGACATAACAGAAATAAAAAGTACCAACTGACCAAAGCAAAATGATATGTAAAGTCTGTATTTTTGGCTAAGTTAGGCTTGCTTTCTACTGCCTTGTAGATACCAAGTTATTCCTTAAAGAGCTGTTCAAGGCAGTAAGCCACTTTACAAGTCCAAGTGTCTAGATGGCACAAGAGCAAAATGTGTACTAAAACTCCCAACATCAGTGAAGGTTCTTCTGGGAGACTGATAGTAGTATCTATTAACAAGTAATCCTATCTTTGTTCCATACATTGATGTTACTGATACAGTAAAGCATTGGATACATTAAGAGGCTGAAGCTTACCACAGATGTCCATGAAAGATGTACATAAAAGTATACCTTGCAGGGCCTTTAAGGAGGACCATTGTGCCTTATGCATTCATAGCCTCTACCTAGTTATAGGACTTTGTGCATTTCTTGCTGAGCGTAATGTTGTAAGTAGGAGAGAGAAAGTCACAAAGCAGAAATACTCTAAAATACTGTCCATGTTACAGGCTGCAGACTCAGGAATAGCAAAAGAAAATAAATAAAAGTACATTTCATCCAAAAATGCAGCTCATGTCTTGCATCTTGCAAAGTTTTATTCACCCTATGTTAATGACTACTTGCATGAATTAAAAACTGTCAAGATTAGCAACTCCTAATAGGAAATGAGTTTTATCTGTTGAATAATGGAAGGCAGTTCTTAGGAGTCCAAAGGATTCCAAAATCATTTTATTCAATTATACATACAAATTAAAAAATATCTTGTTTAAAAAACAAATCCCAATTTCTGCCCACTTCTTGGTGGTTTAATTTTCACCACTGAATACCATAGTCAGTAGCTATAAATCTAACAGTGGACATAACAGTAGAGTGAGAATTAAACAAGCTAGCAAAGAAAGATCACATCTATACTGTAGGGTATTTCGTGCTTGAAACTATTCTCAGTCTGGTTTAGGCTTTTATTCCTTTGGTTTTGGTTGTGTCAGGCGTAATAACACAGTGCAAGCAATAAAATCATTTTTTTTCTGCAACAGGAAATGATTTTCTTAATTTATAGTAAGATATGTGTCGACTGTGAGTATAATCCCAAGCATCCGCATCTCAGTTTTTCCCATGTTGAGGCTGGGGGTAGCGATACCATATACGGAGATGTGGCTACGCTCTCAAACCGTCTAGACCGATTGCCTCCGATCGTGCTGGGAATCAAGCCCCAGCAGCAATGACTCCACAGCTTCCGCTTGCGAGCGGTGACTAAACTCGGAGGGAGAGGAGCAGGAGGCTCAGTGCTGAGTCAGGACAGTTACAGGCTTTATTACCTTGCTAAACTCCAATGGCAGGACAAAGGAGATATGCATGAAATAGCCTTTGAAAAAGAACTTATCTTAAACAGAGGAAATGGTTTGAAGGAGATGATAGTTATTTTATCCCCAGGGATGATAACTCCTCATTCTATGTAATGTCTGAATTATTGCTCTAGCCTCTCTTAGTAATTCTCTTCATTGATGATTAGAAGTAGCACTGCACAGCCAATCCTTACTTTGTTTCTAAAATTTATAATTTGCTAAAATAGCTCTAATATCTTAAATACGTTTATCCTTCACTCTTCATATAATGTGGTAAAGTGGTATGATCAAGTAAAGAAAATAAATCTTCCTTTTTCCTCAGCTACTGCCTTACTGATTAAAGTACACATAAAATACTCCTTTCTTAGTTTATTGCCATGGGCATTTGCTAGCATTTGGGAACTTATTAACCCCTCTGAAGTTTTGCTTTGATCAAGTCCAATAAAGTAGTATAACAGCTGAGAGAATAGCAGTAGTCAGTAAATAAGAATAAAAGTTAATCTCATAAATGATCTTTACCTATGAAGAGGCAACATAAAAGGTAGGAAAATAGCAGCAAATTTCAAGGCAGTTATAGGAACTCCCCTAACTTTAATGGAATAATACATTTCTGAGTTGGCTTCCTTATAGAATTACTAGTAGCTGGTAATAAGAACAAGTGGCTGGAACACAGGAACTGCTGTTTATCAAGCTGTGGTATGAAGGTAATGCTTTACTGCAGAAAGTAAAGTTGCGAGATGAATAAATGGAAATGTTCTTTTTTTTTTCTTCCTTGTAGGACACGACATTGATGAAAAACCTATATTTAAAAAAAGTATTTTGATTGAAAAAATATGTATTATTTACTGTTTTACAGTGAAGTAACAGTACAGCAGGGTTATGCAAGTAAGTAAACACTTCAACGTAGCTTATCAAAGCTACACGTGTATAGTCTAGTTGGGAGGAAACAGTCTAGACAAAGCAGTTTTAAATTACTTAAATTATTTAAAATTAAATTTAAACCCTAAATTAAAAAAATCACAACTCATTTTGAATGAAAACAATGTATTTTGAAATCCTTTCTCACTTTCTATGTTTGTTCCCCTCCCCTCTATATTGATAAATTTTCCAAATAAACTTAATTTTTTTATTATTAACACTAGCTAAGCAGCAGACTTGCCAAGAATCCCTCGTGTACAATATTGCTACTTTATGTAGCAAGAATTCTTGCAAGTTTTACATCCAGTTTGAAAACTTTTAAAAGTTGCCATTACTCAGCCACCTTCTCTTAGTCTATCATATTTTCTGTTGGCTTCAAGATTATTTAATTTAGCTTTTATATTAATATAAAATCTGACTGTATTAAGATATAACACTATTGAAGTTTTTAATTTAAAGAAACTTTATTAATTTAGTAAGAAATTAAAATGATCACCGAATATCAATGTTCAGTTCTTCCCCTGCGGATCCTTTAAGCATTACACTTTTTTTGGTTTTTTGTTTTTTTTACTTGAATGCCTAAATATCATGGTATTAGTGAATGTAGGCTGATTGGACATTACTAAATAAGGAAAACAGGAAACAAATTCTGAAATGTGATTCATTAAGTAGTTGTCAATGACGAAAGCACACTTCCCTTTTTTGTGAAAAGCTTTTGGGTCTCTTGTGAGGAGTAACTTGTTGAAAAGAAGAAAGGCAATGTCAAAAGCACTTTTTTCAATGTTTTCATGTATTACTTTAATTATGCTGAATTAAACCAATTATATAAAAAAATTCAGGAATACTTAATGAATATGAAATCATGTCTCTTTTGTTCAGTAGGTTTATTAGCAGTTCTTTTATAAACAAAGCTAAATGCACAGTGTGTTGAGCAAGTTGCCTACCACTATTCCTGATTTATTTATTTTTTTAATTTTTGCCATTCTTGATTGTTCTTCATTGCAAACTAACATTTTTAAAAGTGGCTTCCGATTGTGGTTGCTCCAAATCTTGTTAGCTTTACCTGATGCACTTCATTTTTTTTAGAATTGCTGAGCATGCACATGTCTTCTTACAGTCAGTTTAACTCACGTCAAAGTCCTGTGATAGTACGATCCTTTCATGGGATATAAATCACAAAATTCCCCAGTGGTACCTATAAGAAGTTCAAAACTTTTGGGGGAGATGCACCGCTACTTTAGAAAGACGCTTGACCTTGACTGAAGACTAAAGGAGACTGTGAATATAAAAATTACCTTCAATTAATTCCACTCTCTAATGAACCAGACAGTGCCTTTAGGATGGGATTTTCTAGCTTCGTGTTCCAGCTATTGCTGTCCTAGAATTCACTGTCTATGTCAAAAAGGTCTCAGCTCCGCGACACGACCCCAGCACGCCTAGAGCATCAGCGCTCAGGTGCACCGAGCCGGGACTCGAGCCGCGACCGCGCCCGAGACGGGGGGCCCGTTTTGAAGTCACTAATCGCGGAGTCAGTATTTTTCCACATGAAGGGCAATGGTTTGTAGGAGGACTGGCTTCACAGCGAGGGAAACTGCTACGAAAGCTGTTCACTACTGCTAGTCTTCCGAAGCCCGCAGAAAACAGGTGTGTTTTCTAACGCTTGCTCTTGCGTGGCTCCGCGGGTTCTCGTGTGCTTGGTTCATCGCCGACCTTCTCCCAGGGCTCCCCCGGCTCCGCACCCGCCCCGCCCTGCCCCGCGCGCGCGGTGCTCCCGCCTGTGCTCAGGGCGTCCGACGCTGCCGCCGCCGCCGCCTGTCGGCTACTCCTTTACTTTTCATCGCGCTCACGCAAAAAAAGCGGAACCGCAGCGCTGGACTCCCGGCGGGAACAGCGCGAAACTGACCGCGAACTCACCGCGCTGGTCCCGCGGAGCGGCCCGAGCTCGCCGCCGGCAGCGGGACCCGAGGGTGGCGCGGCGCCGCGCAGGGCCCGGCCTCCTTCCGCGCCGCCGGGCGGAGCCTGCGCGCCCCGACTCCGGCCCCGGCCCGGCGCCTCATGGCGCCGCTACCGCCCGCCCCCGCGGCGGGGCGGGGCCGGCGGCGGCCGAGACCGAGGCGGGAGCTGCGCGCGCGGCAGGGAGGAAGTGGTGGCGCCGCCCCGCCCCGCCCGGCAGCGGCAGACGGAGGCGCGTCCTGCTGCCGCCCGCCCTGCGCTGCGTTCGGCTGGACGCGGCTGGACGCGGCGCCGGGTCATGGCGCGGCTGTGGCTGCTCGTGCTGCTGGGCCGCTGGCTGGCCGCGGGCAGCGCCTTCAACCTGGACGCGGAGCGGCCCGCCGTGTACTCGGGCTCCGAGGGCAGCTACTTCGGCTTCGCCGTGGACTTCTTCGCCCCGGACGCCTCCTCGTAAGTGCGCCGCCCGCCCGCCCGCCGAGCCGCGCCGCGCCCGTCCCGTCCCGTCCCCGGCCCGCGGGGGCGGCAGCGGGGCCCGGCGCCCGGGCGCGCCCCGTCCTGCCCTGCGCTGCCCTGCGCTGCCCTTCCCGCGGCGCGGGCGGGGAGCGGCGGCCCGGCGGGCGGGGAGCCCCCGGCGGGCAGGGAGCCCCCGGCGGGACGCGCTTCCCCGCGCGCTGCGCGTGAGGCTCCGCGCCGGGCGTCTCGGGGAGGCTCCTGCGCGCCGCGGTGCCGCGTCTGCGCCGCTCGCGGAGCTGCCGCGGCTCCGCGCGGGGGAAAGTTCCTCTAACCCCCCGTGTGCTTCCTCGCTGTGTTCGGCGTCAGGTTGCCTGGCGCGCTGCGATGCGAGTCGCAACAGCGTGCGGCAGCGGGGATGTCTGAGACGGTCTCCAGTCCTGCTGTTAAACTTTGCCTTGAGGCTGCTGTAATGAGCTAATCTGCGTTTCTTGGGTGTGGGCTACGTTGAGGTCTAGCCTTTGCCATCTTTTCCTCCTGCCCCATCTTAAGGCGCTTTAAAGCTGGAAAAGCCTGTTGGATTTGGTCATGCTGAGGAGCTTTTCTGTCCCGCTTGGGGGCTTTCTTTTTTTTTTTAAGCTTGCAAACTTTTTAAACAAATGCTATAGCTATTAAGCAAGACTTCTTGCAGTACATTATCCAGCCTCGTTTGTGGGTTTTTCTTGTTGCCTACGATATTGGAGATCATCCTGCCTTAACTTGTATGTGTTGCAACATCTTTCTCTGCTATCTTAATCCTGTAAATCTTGTTGTTTAAAAAAATATATTTTTGTTTCTTGCTTTATTTTTAATTCAGCCTGTGTGGCTGCAGGAAACTGGTAAATGCATGTAGTAGACTTTCCTCCTTGATTTCTGATAGGGAAGTATGTGACCCAGATGTCACTGAAATCACTGATTGGAATCTTTCCACTATTTTAATAATAGCTATTGACCTCAAAGCGCATGTTTGTAAAAGAAAATAGGACTTTTTTGCAACTTTGAACACTAGCATTTTTCAGACTGCCTGAGACACGCGCTGATATTTTTAAGGCTGTTTTGTCTTTTTAATTTTGGGTCTGAATAAAAGTTAGTCTATATCTGCTAAACTAAATCCTAGTACTGTCATTTATCATAAATTTATCCATGCAGCTTTTACAGGAGCAGGCTCTAATGGTAGTAAATACTAAGTTTTTACATATGGAGACTGATCTTTTGCCTACTGAAGTAAATAGAAATACGTGTATGAACCATCCTCCAGGCACAGGCCCGTGATTCTTCCTGAATTATAAGAAAGGCAACATGCACAAAATGCAGACTGGAATACCTGAAACCCCCAAGCTCTCTTGAAGGGGAAAGAGAGGTAGTGGTGAACAGCGAGCGAAATGGTGTCTGCAATTAAATGTTTTGTAGAAAACTTGAGTGAACTGTTTTGCAGCATGATTAGCAAAAGACATTTAATAAAGTCAGTCTTGTTGTATGGATTCTGTCAAACTTATGATGTCGGTTACTTAATTCCCACACCTGTGCTGTTGCTTTGAAAAATTTTGATTTATCACCTGTTCTTTACATGACACAGTTTAAAAAAAAAAAAAAGTAGAGATTAAGTAAGTTTAGTCCAGCTAAAGCTATTTGCATTGATTAGCTTTATAACAAATGAGTGTTAATGGTTCCTGAAAGCTCAAGCTTCTGTTTTATAGTCTATTCCAACCTGCTGGATACCAAAATAAAGCACGCTTAGAAGTCCAATATGAAAGAACTTTTCTGGGAGTCAAAATGGTGGTATTGTGTCAGGGTACTATATAGTGCCTGGCAGAAGACGTAGCTATGAAACTACATGATTGAACATGACTTTATAAAAACTAAAAAACATCTTTCATATGTGCTGTGCTTTAAAAGAATTACATTTGATAATCTGTCTTTCTAGTATACAAGGATATGAAAATACCTGATTTTCTTCATTGGCACATGGCGAAGTACTGGTGAATGATTATTCCTTTAAGTACACCCCTACACATAACTAAAACTGCTGAGGATGTGAATACATTCCCAGTCGTGTGCGCAGCACGTTGGGCAGCTTGTTGTACTCTGCAGGGGATGAACAGTATCAAAACGTAATTTGCGTATTCCCATGACTTTCCCTCTGTTCCCCTTCCCCAGCATACCCAGACCAGACACTTCCTTGTACATAAGGGGTATTTTGTCTAACATTACTGGCAGTATACAAGCCCAATGGCAAAATCCACATACGTAGCCTTTTTTTTCCCTCCCCTCTCCCACCTTGGGAAAAGAGGTGACTAAATCTTTGTGGAGTCCCATAATGATTCCTTTTATTTTCTTAATCTTCACAAAGATTATCTTAAGATTTAAAGTACATGATTAGAATGGGAATGATTTCTTTCTTGTTTTTTTTCTTTTAAACAAATATTCAATGATATAAATATTCAGTAATATAAAGTAAACTGTGAGGCAAGTCACCACCTGTTTGATAGGTTTTAATTACAGTAATTAATGTGTTTCTTTCCTTGGCATTATATATATATATTTAAATATTTCTGTTATAACTAGAGAAAACATCTTAACTAAGTTGATAATGACATTTCAGATTCTTGTTTTTAGAATTGAGATAGTTTATGAGTGGCAACTTAGAGGAGCAAATTATTGCCAAGTAGCCAAAACTTTCTACCAGGGTCCAGAAATTTTTTAAGATTCTGCACATTCAAAAGAGTTGAAAACTATTAAACTATACGGGTTTTCATATCAGTTGTGCTTTGATGAGGTACTACTTGTTTGTATCAGATATTTACATAGTAGGAAGTAACACTGTAGCTCTGTACTAAAATCAAGTCTGGAAGGCAACTATTAAAACCCAGCGCAAGTCTGATGAGTCTGGATCTGGCTAACTGTGACTGTTCTCTCCAGCCAGCCTTGCAGCTCCTTCAGCTAAGTCATTTTCAAAATAAAGTGACCGTAATATCTGATATAGGATGATAAGAGTTGCCTTAACCAGCTACGTGCTCTCTTCTCTCAGTCTAAATGGAAACAACAGAGCAGATTCTGATAAAAGTAAGCGTTTAGTTTTACGTCTGTACTGTATTTCTAATCGACTTCTTCAGGAAAGTGCTGAGTGGCCAAGTGCCTCTGCTAGAGGCGTCAGAGTTCCTGGAAGTTGTTAATAATCTTGTTCCGTTTTTTATTCGGTCTCTTTCTTCTTTTGCAACTTCTGACTTTTGCCACCTGCAAAAGCATAATCTTGGAGCCGTTCTTGCTCAGAGGCACTTAAGAACATACTTGCATAAACAGAGATTTATAGAAGTACAGCAGGTTTTAATAAGGAAATGATTGCTATGTAAGGAATTTCAGAAAAGATTCATTAATGTACAAACCTCTGGTTGACAGTAACTTGGGTTCTCAGGTTCTCGATATTTACTAGAACTAGGCTGACTCACCACTTCTTAATATCTTCTGAGCTCAATTTTGTATATCATGAATTATTCTTATGTACCAAATTAACCAGAAATGATTCCAGACAGTAACTTTCTTTAATCATAGGGGTACATGATTTCCTGTTCTCCTGCATACATGTGTATCTTTCAGAGGAAAAAAGAAAATAAAAGGTTTATTTCATTTTAAATATCTTTTTAAGAAAGTCAGAATACTTTTAATTAAATCTCCATTTATCATCTTTTCTCTTTCTCTTATTTTTGGTCAAACTCAAAGTAGTTTTAATCAGATTTGTGTTTCATGGGTAAGGCCTTTGCTTTCTTCACTGTACAAACGTCATAAAATAGTAATGTCTGTGTGTTAGGTTTTTGACGCTTTTGTTTTCTTTTTGCTGCAGGATGTTTCTTCTCGTGGGAGCTCCAAAAGCCAATACTACGCAGCACAACATTGTAGAAGGAGGCCAAGTGCTCAAATGCAACTGGAACGCGAACAGGAACTGCCAGCCGCTTGTGTTTGACCCCACAGGTAAACGTAGTTCCCCGGCGGGGAGGAGGGTTTCCCTGCTCTCTACCTGGTGCGACCGGCCAGAAGCCGTGGAGGTTCACCGGGGGGTTGTTCGCAGCCGATTTGGTCGCAGCAGCCTCATTTGCATTGGCAGCTAGTCAAGGCTTGGTCGTCCCCCCCCCCCCCCCCCCCCCCCGAATTTGCTCGTCCTTGGTTCGCGCTGAAAGCCTGAGCGAGCATACGTTGTTCTTTTGTTTTCACCTGATGATTTGTTTATATTTCTCCCCTGTAATTTCCAGTAATCCAGTAAACATCTAGCAACCTAATTCCCAATGAGCCCAGTGGAAATTAGGTGCCTATTAAGAACATGGCATATGAGGAAAGTTACCTTTTTTTTTAATATCAGTGGAGGTGGTGTATGCAAAAATACTCAGAAATTTAATCTGAAACTTTGGGAATGTAAACTTCAAACTGTGATTTCTTTTTTTTTTTCCACATGTGGTTTTATAATATTTGTGACATTTATGACAGGAGCACTCAGGATGCCTCAAGTCAGAGACTTACCAATTTCTAAAGTATGATAAAGCTGAGCAGAAACGATGCTGATGTTAATCATTTCACTCGATCTTCATGCTCTGGTACACATAGTGATTTTCACAAGCTGTAGCAGGTCATATGAGAGTGCACTGCATGTGCTTTTCTGCTTGAGCCGTTCAGTGTTGAATCCTGTTTTCCACAGCTTATTTTGGGCCAGTGGAAAAACCTTTGCGTGTCGTGGGAGTGGATTAGCAAGACCCATATGGTATGGCAGAGGAAACACCTGTGCTTTTAAGGTCTAGTTGGTTACAATCCATTCCTGCCCTTGCTGATATTTTGACTTGGCAGTCTAAAGGCTGTCGTGTTTATTCAGCCTTTGCAAATCATAGTACAATACAGTGGAGAAGCTCCTCTTCCAATTCTGTTGTCAGGGTATACCACCAAATGTTGTTGATACTCAGATTTTTCAAGTCTGCATGTTTTTCTGAAAATTGTTCTGTTATCGGTTCTCTTGTCCCATTCCCCCCCCCCCAAAAAAAAAGTGAGGTACATAGTGATACATATAAAACCTATGATACGTATAAAACGATATAAAACTTGTCTCTTTATTTCGGTCCACAGGAACTTTTCTGACAGATTATTAAGATCTCTAGTAGGCTGTAAAGGTGTGACATTTTGTCTGCATCAGTGTTAGACAGCAAATTTTTTTTTTCTCTACTTTGGGTTTAATGTTTATTGAAATACAAATGTGTGAAAAAAACAAACAACATGTTCTCTAATTAATGTTAGCCACCAGTGTAACGGCCAAAAAACTACTGGGGAGGAAGAGCCTCCTGGGTACCAGATGAAAGGAAGTATACAACTTCAAATGGGAATTGCAAAGCATTTATGAGTTTGTGCTGTGAGTGTTTGCAATAGGCTTTTCCATATACTGGGCAGAGTAAATAGAAACAAAGGCCATGCTGCTGCTCTTAAGGTATATGCTACAAGCAGTGTTTGGTTTATAATATTGCCTTTAAGGAATGGGCATGTGAATTGCTTGAAATTTAGCAGTAGTAAAAATAGCAGGTCATAATGGCTCAAGATTTCTTTCAGTCATACTTTAACTCATTGCGGCTCTGTTGCAATGAATTGGGAAATAATGTGTTTGTCTATTGTTCTCTGGGTGAAAAGGGGCATTGTATTCCAGCATAATAAAATAATCAATGCTCTGAAACCAAGTAAAGTCTCTTTTTCTGTTTGTATAATACAATGGCTGATTCCTTACATTATGATGACAATGTTTTACTGCCAATGCAGTTTAACCTCCCCTTGCACCTTAATGTAGCAGGGAATTAGGAAATACTTGTGATTCCCTTCATAGGGAATAACAATGAGATGATTTGACCGCTGATTTGTGGTGCTAATGGGAAGGTGTTTTTTGTAGCTAAATAAATGGAACCTCTGCAAGAATTCAGCTTCATCCAACAGTGCTTCAACATCTGTGTAATGTATGATTCGTAACTGCAGAGTTATTGTTTAGCCATGACAATGCAAAGGAGACTGTTTTCAAGATTATCTTCCTGTTTTGTTAATGGGAAAAGTGGTGCACCTTCTGTATATTTTCTTAGATGAGTTTCTTCAGAGTTTCCTTCTGGTTGTTTGCAGCTAGTGAGAAGTCTGCCCTGAGACGGCAATGAGAAGGTTCATGCTTGTGGCTTTCTCGGGAGCTCTCAGTTGGCCTGTCTGTTGATGTCGAACCCCATACGTAGAGCTAGAAAATTAGCGTTGCCTGCTAGAAGGCACGCTGCTATTCCTCTCTTGCTCCCTGACTCCCTGTGCCAGGTGGAACAGGTAGGAGATCCTGGACCTGGCCAAGCCAGTGCGTCTCGCACCAGAGCGGGAGCAGGGGAGAGGCTGTGGCACTGTGCGGCAAGTGTAGCAAGGGAGCAGAGGAAAGAGTGAATCTTGTTCTGGCTGTCTAAGGTTTTCTGTGTCCTCTTCCTCTGTGGTTATATCACAAATAAATATGAGACTAGGGTATTAGGACAAATGAGGAGGTTGTCTCCCTGCGCCTTCCTAGGCCTGGGGTTAGTAAAGGCTCTTAATCGCAGATGTAACTTGCTCGGTTTGGCGCTCAGTTGTTCAGGAACTCCTTCCTGCTCTTCATGCCAGGCTGGCAAAGCAAGACAAACCCCTGTGCAAGGGAAGACAGGCCAAGCGTGCTGTCCCATGAGTCTCAGACAGCCCTTGGAGCTGATATCACTGGCTAAGCAGTGCTAGGAGATAAAGGCTAAACTGAAAGAAATACTTCATCTCAAGAGAAGAGTAGATGCTTTACTGAACAGTATACATGGTTATGTATACTAATGACTTCCTAATGCTACTAGGATGCAGACCAGTGCATGGTTACACTTTCCATTGTAGAGGCAGTCTTTTAAGTATGGCAGTGAATATAAAGATATATTTTCTATATATATATATATATATATATATTTAATTGCTGATGGCTTTGAAAATCCAGAAGCAATTTCTCAAAGGCAGTTACTGTCTTTTCCAAAAATGGATTCAATCATTGTTCCCACCACAGATGTAAAACACTTTTTTTTTTTTTTCCCTTATTCTTTATATGCTCTGGATTGTGAATACCATAGTTCTATAGAGGGGAAAAAAGAAGAAAATCATTTCTGTGTCAAGATGAATCTTTAGTTTGATGATTGGGCTTTTCTTTGATCTTCTGTAACTATTTCTTTTAAGCCTGCTACTTTTCTAGTTCTTTTTTTTTTTTTCCATTATTTTCCTTCTGTTTTTCTTTTGTTTTCTTCTTAAACATATTCCTGGTTAAATTTTCCTCTAACCTCATGGGTCTTTTTCTCTTCCACATCCATTAAAAAGGCCACATTGAGCTCAGCTGCTCAGCAGTGGCTCTGCAGAATTGGATTTTGTTTTCTGACGCTTGCTGCTGGCTTGAGTACCTTACTTGCACAAGAGCTTGGCTGCTTACGTGAGAGAAATGCAAGAGCTATTACATAGCCAAAGAGAGAAGGTACATGCTGCTTTATGTTAATTTTTGGAGGAGGGGTTCTTTGAGTACTCACTCCCACTAATGTTTCTCCTTACTCGCATTTACCCTTTCCCCAGCTCCCGCTGAAGAAAGCAATAAATTACTAAGCTGATAATCCCCACTCATACAAAATTTACTGCTTTGTTTCCTCCTTTCTGCCCATAGCCGTTCAGTTCAATCAGGAAAGGAGCTGGGCACCTCACAAATAAAAGTCTGTTCCTGGACCTCTTGCACCTCTCGGAGTGGTTGATTTTGTAAAGTGAGTTAGTGTTTTCTTGCCAATTCCCAGCACTCCAAGCCACGCTACGGATATTTCATTGATACTATTGTTGGTATCTAGCTTCTTAGTGAAGGCACTATGTCAGCAAACCTCCTTTTTGGCTTTGTCTACTGTGTAGAGAATTCTTTTAACGCACAACAATAACAATGTGTATATATATATATAATTTTTTTCCCTTAGCCTGTGGTGTTTTTTTTTTCTTGTTTAAAAAAAAAAAAGCCCCATAACCTCGTTAAAGTGTATGTTACAATTTTTAAACTGCTAGCCAGAAAAAAAATTGTTCACTTTTCCTGCACAGGTCATTTTCTTATTTGAATCACCAATATATTTGTGAATGGGAGGGAGGACCCCAGCACAATGGTTATGCTCATGTGAAAATATTAGACATTAGAGAACATTCTGTGTGTGCATCTGTGTGCATGTGTTTCTGTGTATTATACTAATTGCGCTTGACATTCTGGTATACATGGTGGCTTTGGAAGGCAAAATGTTTATATTGCACATTAACACTTCCCAAATGTAAAGATGCTTCACTGTGGGGCTTCTGAGCATTTTAGCATTGACATCAGTTGGCTTTGATTTAACATAGTTATGACTATGTGAAAATTGCATAACAAACGTGTGGTAGAAAATGCCCTAAAGTGCAGGGGTGCATATAGCTGTGCTGCTTGTGCCTGTGCATACATGGCTACAACATTTCAGGGAATTTTTTTGAAAAGGCTTGTAAGCAGCCAAGCTTTTCAGACTGATTTTTTCCTCTTAGGAGCACATAAAGGTTAAAGTTGCAGAGAAACCAACCACCCAAGCAGCACTTCCTCCCATGCACGATTTTGTTGATCCTGTATTAAGGTTGCAAAATTGAAAGACGATGCAGTGCTTGTTTCTGTAACTCTAACTGGTTATGCTGCAAAGCTAGTGATAGAAATAGATCTGATAAAAAGTGCTATATAAGTGCTAAACATTTTTCCCCTTATTTCTGTTTATCTTGTTAATTCAGTAGCTAAATATGCCACCATCATGAAATTAAAGTTTCTGGTATTCATATTTTTTGTATACCCTGGTTTCTTACTACATTTGCCGCACCATTAGCGCAAGTTCAACTGAATTGCTATGTAAAATATTTGGGAATTTTTTCTTATGTCTCTGTTGACTTCGAGAGTTCAAGAATGTGTAGGTGGGTGTATTTCTTCAGGACGAGCACCGGGGGAAATTTGCATTCAAGATAGCATATTCTTCAGAATTTTCATAAACATATGACAGTGCCATAAACATTATGATTATATTATTTTATGTCATAAGCATATTAGTAAATCTGTTCCTTTGCAAGGTGGTGTAAATTTCCCATTCAAAAAAAGCAAAGCTTACAGGTCAAGCTGGGTAAATCTTTGTCATTGTTCTTATCCCTTCTCCATGCAAGATAATTTTGTGACTGAAATTGTAGAGGTTTGTTTGTTTTTGTTTGTTTTAACCTATAGTAATAAGGGAAGATCTGAATTTTATACAAAAGAAAGAATCTGGGAGAGTAGGTAGGAAAATTGTTCTTACAGTTTGCCTTAAAAAAGTGTTGTTTTTTTAAATTTTCTTCTCTCCCTATTACGTTCTGCTAAGGTGCTTAAAAAGTGGCACTATTTGAATACATTTTGCCCTAGTGAGCCCTAGTACTAATCTGGCCTTTCTACAAAACTGACTGGAGGGATGGTTCCTCCCTTAGCTTACAGTGAGAGGTTGGCTTCAGTTGCTTTTTTTGCTTAGCAGCTTCTTCCAGGAAAAACGTATTTCTTGCGAGTAAGCTATAAAAGGAATGAACTTAATATAAAAGCCCATTTTCTGTTTCTGATCACTTTTGAGAGAGAGGTTCAATAATACTTGTTTTAAAGATATATCTGTTCTCCCTCCCCTTTTCTCTTTCCATGGTCTTCAAGGATTAGCACAGCAAAGCTTGCACAAATGCATCCACCCATTACTGAGAAGGTATTTCCACAGTCTTGCCCAGGGAATAGATTCTTGAAAAGTTAAGGTTTTCTATGAGGTGTATTTATTTTCTACAGTTGTCCTTTTTTGTGTATAAAATTGAACATGGCTTTTCTTTGCAAGGAGAGGATTGAAAGCTTATTGAACTAGACAACAACAGAAACAGTAAGAAGGGTGGTTTAAATGTGTTCTATGGCAAAATCAGCAAGTCACCTTTGCTTTTTTATTTATTTATTTCACAATTTGACATACATAGAAAAGCAGGGTGGATAAGCTTAGCTAATTGTCACATCTAGATAAATACCTCCATCATTTGGCCATGGAATTTTAGTGAGTGGGAGTACTCTGAATTTTCATTCTGACGAGCATACAAAAATTCTTCAGGGACCCATGTAACCAGTTGGAGTTAATAAGGCTGTACACGTGTGAGCAATATGTAGTAAATTAATGTAAACCAAATGACTTTCCTATGTGCTTGTTTTCCAAAAGGAAACAACTTTCTTCATAATACTATTTTACTTTTCTTTTCTGGTGTCTTAACTCTTCATCAGTCAAGAATACTGGGAGGTGGGTGGGGAGAAACAGCATTCTTTGTGCTCGCATAGCTTTTCATAAAAACGTAACAAAATGGTCTGTGATGATAACGTTTCTCTTGCACGTTGCAGTTTTTCTTGTAAAAAGCTGCTAGTTTTTGAATTAAAGCTTGAATTGGGAAATGTGCCTGCTGCACTACAGAATGCTTGAAAGTACAGCTCTTTGTGGCAGTGTCCAAAAGTGCAGTGTTGAGACTCTGTTTCAAGAGCTTCTGCATTTAGACTAATCTGACAGAATGCAGGCAGTTCTATGAACTGTTACAAAGGAAAATATGCTCATAAAACAACTTTGAACTTTTATGCTAATGAATTGCAGATTTTTTGAGAAGATTTTCTTTTTAGCACAGAAAGATCTGGTTGCTCAGACAATGTATTGTTTAGCTCTTCTGTTATACATAGTGTCACAGATTGATGCGCTGCTGAGTTTTCATTCCTTCTTTTGGTGAAAGACTTTCCCTACTGCTTTTATTCTCTGTATCAGATCTCAAAATTGAAGATTGGATACTCCTTACAGAAACTATTGAATACTAGAAACTAAGAGCATCTCAAATGTTGAAGTCCCTTTTCAGCTGTGTGTGTGTTTTTATTGCCTCAGAAAAAGAATTTAATGTAGCCTCTGACTCGATAAAGTTTTATCACTTTAACAGTTAGTTTTACTGGCCCCTATCTCTACACTTTCCCATGTGTTTTGCCACAACAGAGTCATTTTAAACGAATTGTTCTTAATTATTTTTGGCTGGAAGTCCTTTGAGACTGATTATTTTGATCTGTGCTAAGGGCTGGGGGGAGCTAATGATAGGGAGAATACTACTAAAAATTCCCCTGTTTTCCTCCTGTGAATTCCTCCTGTGAATTCCTCCTTATATTTCCAAGATTTTTTTCTGTTCCCAAGTGGGTGACTCTAGACAATAGGAGGCTTTGTCTGGAAGCCTAAACCACCAGTCTGGCGAGGCTCTATCTATCTGTGACCTATTTAGTTTGAAGTGGGTATTTTAACTGCTTTGTGGAGCTTTATTCTGTAGTGTGGCACAGTTTAAGATATGCTTATGTTGGGAGGTCATGGCTGCAGAGGGTGTCAAGAACTTAAATTTGCCTTTTGAAGATTTTGGTCATTTGTACAAACAAGTCAGCTGTTCACAACTCCATCTTTTCCACCTATGGAATAAGGAGACAAAGTAATCTGGGGTAGGTTGATAGTTTGTGAAAATATCTTGCTGTTACAAAGTACTGCTTTATTTTTACTTGATTGTTTTATTGGTATTGCAAATAGTTAGGAGATTTCAATCTCGAAGACTATTGATTTCATCAGCAACAGACCAATAACTCTTGTGAAGACTGTTCATTCATTTGTAGTCAGAGGAAGCAATTTTTATCTCACTAAATCTAGTATTACCTCAGTCCCATTGAAGTTTGGTTGTTATCCTTATCATGTTGTGCTAGTATAAATGAAATCTGCGCTGGGCTCGGGCTTCTGCTCTGAATATAAAAGAGGGAGGCAGAAAGTGTAAAACTTCCTTCACATTATTATAGCTGACAGTGGAAAAATCCTCATGCTTTTGTGATTAGGTAGGCTTCTGAATGAATACTGTTAGCTGTGTGTGAAGCTGGATCTCAAGCGTATGACTAGTTGGAACAAAAAGTCTCTTGCTTGCATTAGGCAAAGGGAGAAGATGCAGTTGTTCCAGCACAGCCCGGAGGAAGTTGCGGGAGTCTCCTCCTGGAAGGAGGAAGGGGAGTAGGTGGGAAGCTCCGTAGTCCTGCTCGTCACTGAGTCATTATCTAAACGCTGTTGCTAAACCAACGTGAGGCATCAGCTGCCTCCCAGCATGGGGACTTTCAAGTAAAGATAAATCTGTACTCGTTCTTGGCTCATTAGCTAAGGTTGAAATCTCTATGATTTTAGATGGAGGACAGCTAGCTTTATACCATGTAAAATTCTGGGTGATGAAAAGAGCGCTCTTATGTATTTTATAAGGTTGTCTTTCTTTTGGCTAGCTGCATTGAGTTTCCATTTACTTAGAACTGGGACCATCATTTTGCATCAAATTGGCATAGTTATGAAGAAGTTTATTTTACTGGTGATTTTGTGAATTAGGTGAGTATTTAAATTTTACAGCTTCTCAGGTATTCCTAGTACAATGACACTGCAGCAGGCTGTATCAGTTCACTTATGACTATCTCAGTTCAGTCCAGATCAGGGCAGATGTTTATAGTCCTATTTCCTCATTACCCTACAAAGAGCAAGGATTTTGCTTCCAAGCAGGCTGCATGTTACAGATGCCAACTCGGTTCACTTACCCAGCTGCAGTCACTTAATAGTAACACCATTGTTTATATAACTGATAACATTTACATAGGGCAAAGAAGGCACCAAAGGTGAGAGCCAAAAGAAATTCAGAAATATACCTTCCCTCCCTGAAAATTTTTTAATCTTTTTATTATTATTTGGAGGATGACTTTGATTTTTTTCTCCTTTTCTGCAGTTTCTACTTATCATGCTGATACTTCAGATTTGATATATAAATTGAAATCCTATTTAATACAATAAAATGACCAAGTTCCATTGGTCTAGCAGTAACAATACATCTATATAATAGATTTTTTTTTTTAAAGCAGCTCTGTTCTTTACTTCACAACCCCATCACCCCACCTGGAGGGTGCGTTGTGAGACTCAGCACTGTTGAGTTGGCATGTCAGCCCTTTTTCCCTAATGAAAGAGTCATGTGAAATAATCATGTGATGTCTAGTACAATGAGAAAGAGCAAAGGAAAAACCACAGCATAAGCTTTCTTTACAGATATAAATAATACCCTATGGTCAAATGACATAATCCTGGAATTAATGACCCATCAACTAGAAGTCCCTGTAGTGGCTGCATTTTAATCTGACAAATAGCTTTGCAGAAGAACTTGGAATATTTTCTTTAATAAAGCTAGTCAGAACCTAATTTGTATTATCTAGATATATTTGATTGCCTGTTTAAAGTGTACAGCATTGGTTTAAAGACATTTATTGGGTTTTCTTGAGACATTGAGAAAGAGTTCAGAAATGCATGAAAAATAGCAGTGGCTATAAGAACTGTTATAACAATGAGATTGACTATATCAAAACATTGATTTGATTTATAAAGCCTTGTATGTTTTAATCCTGCCTGTATTAGTTTCCTTCATTTAATGTAGATACTGTTTTTAAAAGGTATTGGGGGGTGGGGAGGTTTTACTACTACTGAAAAGTTAAACCATGATAAAATAATAATGAAGACAGACTCTTTATTTTTACTATAACGTAGAACTGCTGAAGTCAGTCCTGTAACCTCCCTTGACAAATTTACTTCACAGTAAAGCTGAAGCACTTTATCTTAACTCTGATTTGCTTCAGTGAGGGCTCACAAGTAAATGCTTTTAATGTTCGTTTTCCCCAGTCAGGAACAGAAACCCAAATGTTTCCTCATCTGATGCAAGGGGTTTTTGATGACAGGGTGTTTTCCAGATTTCCTCAGAGAATTGTTTTCTGGAGCTGAGGGAAAGCCTTATAATATATTTACACAGTGTTTTGTTGGGAGAGGGGGGATTTTTAAGGGGAAGGGGTAAATAAGGGTTACTTTTTCCTCTTTAAAGGAGAGTTAACGTCAGATTTGGTCAGCTTTCTTTTTTTTTTTTTTACTTGAAAAGTCCATGTTTCCAAAGTGTGTAATTTTTTACTTAGTGTAGTTCATGTGTTTTAACACATTTTCCTGTGTTACAGTCAGTCTTAAGCAGAATAGCAACCCCCTTCCCACCAAGACCCTGTCAGCTTTAGAGAACCCATGGAGCTCTGAGTACAGGATAAACCCAATGTAAGACATATTAACTTTGCAACAAATGTTGTTTTATGTTATGTGTGGGCATGTAGACAATTTGGCAAACTAAAAAGCAACTTGTAAAATGTTTCTGAAACAGTAGTGTATTCTAAATAAATTAATGTAGTTAGCCAGGACAGAACATGTTTTACTGTGTTCTCTTTTTAAGCATAAGAATCCCCAGTTTGTTATTTAGGCCTTCAGAAATTAATGATGCTGGCTTCTAAAGCCATTGCACTTTGAACATAATTAACTTGGTGGTGTTTATTTGCTTTGTGGTTTGGAGGCTTTTAGTTTTGTATGTGCCAGCTTCTGACCATATCTGAAAGCCTAGATATTTACCTACTAAAATAAAATAGAAGATATGTTTCTAATTTTATCCTCAATTTAGAGCTGATCAGGGCTCTTCAGTACTGTAGGAAAAATGATTTTGTCCTCTAAAGGTTGAGGAGAAATAAGTCTTTGTTGCTGCCTTTCTTGGACGTTGTCCCCTCCTGGGGCTGGGGCCGGGGCCGTGCCTGGAGCTCAAGACGGAGCAGGCAGAAGGCAGCGAACATGTGCTGCTTAAACAACTGGTTCCTCTCTTCTCCAGTGCAATCAACACAGACCGCGGAAGGCACCAATAAGCACTAATCTGGGTTTTTTTGGATGTGTGGGTTTTTTGTTTTGTTTCTTATTGCCTCGTGCTGCCTTAGCTGATGCATTCAGCTGAAACTTTAAGGAAATAGTTTCCTTAACATCTGTGATAAAATCAGATTGCTGATAATGCTGAATGGTTGCTTACCTGCCATTCCAGCCAGACCATTACTTCTACTTGTTGTCTGTTGCCTTAAACTTAAATTGGAAGTCTCTGGTCTGTGAACTATACACTTTTATAGTACTTAATACAATAGAACTCTGCTTTCCCCTATAATACTGCTGCATTACCTTTCATTTTAGTGATAGATATATGCAGTGATATACAAATACTGAATAACAGTGAGAGGTAAAAATGCCATGCAGCAACTGTTTTCAACAAGTATTAAATTATTTAAAGCATACTGCTTTGTTTGGCAAGTAAAGTTGAGAGGTTTCTTTGTATTTGAGAGTAACTGGACAAATGGAGAATAGGAGCCAAATCTGTCTTTCAAGGCTTTGTAACCTTGGGTGTGGTGACACAATCAGAATAAACCAATTTTAAGTCCACACTGCTGCCAAAAAGGATATAGTTCCCAGCCTCAGCTATGTGTTCCTGCCTTCTACCCAGCAGGTTAGCACTGCCTTCCCTCCCCATGCTGTCAGCTGGACTGGTCCCTGATCCAGCTGACTAATTTTTTTTTTTTTTTAAGCAGCGTCCATTTTCAGCTTGTCTGTGTTCCCACAGTGTGGCCAGAGGGCACCAGGAACGTATGGTGGCGAGTAAATAGGCAGTGCTACCCCTTCTGCTGGCAGCTTCATTGAGATGAACCCAGTCATGCAACTTGCATCCTCTGAGCATCCCTGAGTGTTTTTTTTCCATGAGTAAAGGCAAGGAAGAGGAAAGAAGACGACAAAACGGGGACTTCAGAAGTTCAAGACATTCCTTGTTTGAATATATCTAGCTCTGTCTCTGGATTTCTTTTCCATGAGAAGGTGACATGCAGAACTCTAAACTATGTTTCTCTTTCTGTGGCAGTATAGATGTTCGGGTGTACCTAAATCTGTGCAGGTGGGCTTAGTCATCAGGCCCTCCATTCCTTGAGCACTTACTGAATAAGAGAGTAGGTGGTGGCAGGAGGAAGTGGATATTTTTATTGACCATTATTGCCTTTGTTGAAATTAGAGGGGGGAAAAAAACAGTAGTTTTCTGTGATGTTTTGTGCTCTTGCCTGGATTTCTACGTAGCTCCAATCTAAAAGCAAAATGAAGGTAGTCCAGATGCTTGCTCCTTTTGGCTGACTGTGCAGATTAGGATCAGTTTTATTGTCCTTTCCACAGGACTTTCCTAATGGATGTAATAAAGTGCCTCGAGGCAGAATGCTCTTTACAAGGTGTAAAGCATGCAAGGAAGTTTTGATTCAAGTGGTCACAGGTCTTGAGCAATGGAAGTGCTGATTCATAACAGGGTTGGGTTGTGGGATTCCCCCCAGCAATCTGGAACTGAGGTATGGCTGGTGACCTCAGTGACTCCTTTAGCTTTAGGCACAGCAAACTAGCAATTTAGGTGGCTTTTTTAAGCTATCTTTTCAGAGTGCTACATCCCTTTTCTCATTAGGCTAGCAAAGTTTCCGTTGTTTCAGTGATAGTACATCAGGAACATTAAATGATTTAAAGACTTTTAACATTCCCACTCGTACAAAATACCACTCAAATTAACTTGTTTCTACCAAATATCTCTCATCACTGAATAGTTAACATAAAAAAGTGCAAAATTTCCCATATTCAACACATTCTTCTGCATGGGCAAGCTCTCTCTAACATTTTTATTATGGAATACCCTTTACCTTTACTCTTAGCTTGTAAACATGCTCATTGATGTGCTCTGTAGGATGTGGTGATATTCAGAATAGAAACATTAACACTTGGCAGAAGAGTTGAAGAATTTCTGTCCCCAGACCAGTCAATGGCAAAACTCACATAATTTAATCAGGACAATATTTCTTCTAAAAGCATTAGTACTAACTAGATTTGGCACTGATTCTTGAAGGGAACAGTGCTGTAATCTAGTATGAAAATCAAATATCTTAAGTATGAGATACTCATCATGTCCCTGACAAAGATGATAGAAATTCTTTGCTCTTAAAACAAATCAGTGTTGTATTAATGCCCTGTAAGTATTTAAAAAATAGCTACATTTGGCCCTAGATACAAAATTGAATAAAAAATCCTCCTTTTAAGACTATTTCTATAAAAGAGTGATATTCTCCAACATTACTGTTTTCTGCCTGTCTCTGTGTGCATCAAAACCAATGGCTTTGCTTTTTTATTCATAATGTACAGTTTCTTGTGAAATTATGCTTCTTTTTCATTTTCTTTTTAGGCAACAGAGATTTTGCTCCTGGTGATCCTTTGGAATTTAAGTCTCATCAGTGGTTTGGAGCCTCTGTGAGATCCAAAAATGATAAAATTCTGGTAAGCCTTTGATGTCTTTCAGATGCTTCAGTGCTAGAATATTTCAGTAGAAAGACTGTGAAAAGATCCTGATAATTCATAATTTAAACAAAACCTCACAACTTTGCTTGATTTCTCTTTTTCAGAATTTGTTAGCTAGCCCTTTTTTAACTCTTTATAAACAAAGATTATAGCATTTTTATCTGTTTTTGAAGAAAGTCTAGTAGAATTAATTTACTGAAGTTAATATATCTGTTATAAATTATTGATGAACTCTTTAAAAATGTTGCTTTAAAAATATTATTTTGAAGATTCTTGCAAAAAATCAAATCTTAGAAAATTAAATCTTCTAAAAATACAAACTGCTGATATTTCTCCCCCCCCAGCAGTGATAGTATAAATGTCCTCTCTATAGATAACATGGTACATCTGCCAAAATTTGGGCTTGGGAGGAAGTTGTTATTCCATAAATAGTTGGAATTCCATTATATTATTCCATTCCCCCTCCCCCCCCAACATTTTGAAGAGGGATTTGTTTTCTATCTGTCATATCCTCCTTAGGCCTGTGCCCCCTTGTATCATTGGAGGACTGAAACAAAGCAAGAGAGAGAGCCTGTGGGAACCTGTTACCTGCTTGCTGGCTCTAAAGCTGTGGAGTATGCACCCTGCAGGTCAAGTAAGTGTAGAGCGCTTGTTGGCTTTTTGTTTGGAATTTCTCTTGTGTTATAATATATTTTATGTACATTTGAAGAGGTTTTCTTTTTTTTTTTTTTTACAGGTGTTTCCCCCTTTCATATGTAGCCCCATGGCAATTAGAAAAAACCCTATGCTAGATCCAAACATCTGAATTCTCCTCCAGCTGGTGTTCAGCATCCTGACCTTGCTTTTTGCGCTGCAGGCAAGAGCAAAATCTTAGATCCAAATACCCTTGGAACTTGACTCCAAATTTTAAATTGACCATTTCAGTAGTAATCACTGTCATTCAAACTGAGGCCCCCCCCCCTTTTTTTTTCCTATTGGGATGTGAATGTTTCTCCGTAGCATGTGCAGTGAGCAAATTATTACAATATTTTAGTTGATGCTTTTCACAGCTATCTGAATTGTGCAACATTAGAACGGCATATCTGGGACCCGAGGAGAAAAACCATTCAGAAAGTGCTTTTTTAAAGAGCAGATGTAGAATTTTCTGAAGCTTAATTATTCAAGTAATTTAAAAAGAGTGATCCTTTTAGAGAACAAGATTTTGCACAAGTAGGTTCTAATTTCCAGGTATGCCTTGTGTCCATATGTGTGTGCATATGTGTTGATCCACTGTTTTAACTGTATTCAGTGTTGAACACTGAGTCTTATTTTCCAAATGTTTTGCATCCATACAATGTAGTTAAGTTGGTAGAATATTCAAATGCTTATAACCTTTTAAAAAAATAAATCAGTCTGAAAGTTGAACATTTAAGCTAAGTCTTTTTTTAATTGCTGAAAATTATTGATGAACAACAGGAATGAAATCCAGTGTTGTCTACACAAAAAAAGGTTAAATAAGTACTATTAAACTAAATGAACATCAACTACTCACACTTCTAGATAAGGGTCTGTCAACATTTCTACACTGGAGCTGTATAATCATAAGATTATTTATATAAAAGAAATAAAAATTCTTGCTGGGATGAATCTTGGTATGTGTATTTTTTCAGCCAGGAATGCTTTTTTTCTTCTGTTTTAAGGCAATACTTGAAATAATTTATGCTTATATACCATTCAAATTTTTATTCTATACAAAGAGAAAAATTCATTCCTTTATCTCCCAAATACTTTATTTCCTGATTGAAAATTACAATTACTTTTCCCCAAAACTTTTGAAGATAAACCAAAAGGAATATGGAGTTGCTGTTTACTTTTACAGCGTTAGGCTAGAACATTTGTTAGACCAGCCCTAAGGTTGCTACAGCATTTGGTTGCAAGTTGTTGTTAAAGAGAAGTTATTGATTTAGGAGTCAGAGAAACACCTTTAGAAACTTGAAAGGAGAAAAAATTTCCAAGGTTCAAGTTCAGCAGTGCAAGGTTATTTAGAGAATTTCATTTCCATAGAACTATCTCACTACCAATAATTACTTTATTTTTTTCTCTTTCTTCTCTTTTGTTTTCACACGTTCTTTTTTTGTAGCCATTATTGATGCGGATGGACAGGGATTTTGTCAAGGTGGATTTAGTATTGATTTTACAAAGGTAGGTGATTCTTCCTTAATTCTTATGAGTCAACAGATGGTTACAAGTTAACAGCAAACCTGATATAGACCAAATACAAGCACATCTATTATGAAATAAATATAAACCATCATTCTTGAAGAAAAAAAAAAAAAAACCTGCTAAATAACCAAAAATAACTTTGAAAGAGTCCAGTATTATAAACCTGTTTCTCACTAGTCTTCACAGCAGTACAGTTTCACCTCCTAAACAAATAATCAACTTTTCCAGCCTCACAGCACAAACCTTCACTGCAGCTAGTCCTCAAGTCGAATAAGCTGTAGTATTCAGGTTTTTGAGACGCTTATTTTGAAGGGATTGGTGCATGACTCATGCTGCTACTTGAGGGAAAAATAACTTACTCTTAACGGAAACTGGTAAATACTTTATTTTCTCTTGAATTAAGTTTTGGTTTTCAGACCAGCTTGCAGAAATATTTTTGTTTATTTTCACTTTTTTTTGCTGTCTTATGTTTCTTCTACTCTGTTTTACCTGCCTTTTATAGTTTTTCTTTTTTTTAATTCACAATTGCTTTTTAAATCCAAGCACAATAAAAAGGTAAACAAATATAAGAACTAACTATAGGTCTTTGCATTTTACAGTTAAATTGTTTAGCATAATCTGGACATGCTAAGACCACCCAAACCCTATTTGTGATTTGGCTTTCTTTTGGGTTCTTCACACCTTGTAATTGGGTCATATCCCTTCATCCTTTGCCCAAGGACGCCCTCGTTTTGCCTCCAGAGGAAACTGCGGGAAGGGCAGTACGGGATTCTAAGTGTTTGAGCAGACTCTAACCCTAGTTAAAACAAACCTTGGGCTCTAATCCAGTCCGCTAGCTGAGTGGGCAAGCCTGGCTCCAAGGTACCTCCAAATCTCTGATCTAGATTTTTCTGAGGGAAGAATATGGGAGTTTTTAGGTTAAAACCAGGATAAGTGGTTCAATTATGCAGCAGAGCTTATGGCCTGATTCAACAAAGTACTTAGGTAGCAAATTCCCAGCACTTGGATAGCTAACGTGGTTAAGATTTATAAAATGGTCTGTGGATTGCAGTTGTACCAAGGAACACAGAGTGGGGGAATTAAATCACAGCCTTTCTGAATTAAAGTTTCTATGGGTGAGTTAAAAAGTGGCAGAGGCACAAGATGAAACTAGTTTTGTGTACTGACATGGAGGTATGTTATGATTGCCTTGTAGCCAAATAATCTCTTAAAAATTTCTCCTAATTGTATTTCTGTTGTCTTAGATTTATGTTGGTAGAAGGGTCTATTAAAATGAAATTATAATTCTGCTGAGGATTTTAAATGGGTGGAATAGGAAAGAAAGTCATCAAAGGATATAGTTTATCTCAGCTTTTTACATGTTGTATTTTATGAATCATTTCTTCAAAAAATAAAACGTATTAGGGTCAGTGAAGCTACAGTGATTTATGTGCATGGGATTCCTAGGTTGCCATATATATAGGATATGTTCTCTTGTTCTTTAGATGCACTTAAGGCAAAGATTCCTGCTTTTTTTCCTAGGGAGACAGGGTGCTACTTGGAGGACCTGGAAGTTTTTACTGGCAAGGTGAGATATATCATTTAAGTCACACAAGAGATTGACCTCTTTGATTTCCTCTTCATCCTCTCGCTCCTTTGTATTCATACTCCTCCAAATGCTGTGAAAGTCTTTGCCTGTAAGAAAACTACCAGAAGTGATTTTTCTTAATCCTTCAAAATATTTCTTGAATAATCAAGGCAACCCTAGATTAAAGCTGAATTGTACAGAGATGCCTTTTGTCTTTTAAATAGCTATGAATGTTTTAAAGGCATTTCTTTGAAATGTGAAGCTTGTGTTTCCACTGGCTGGATAAGTTTCCTTTAGGATATTTTGCTCATTCTTTCAAAACCTACGGATTTTGTATTTTCTGACATGCATATTAAACATATTGTCAATGAGAAAATGCAAACCTGCAAAGAGAACTATCATTTTCCTTTAAAGGCAAAATTGTATTGCATTTTGTACATTGATCTGTTTGTGCTGTGGTGCACGTCTTATCTCTAACTATTGTTTCCATGAAACCTTTCCATGAAACCTTTCCTATATATTTTGCTAATATGGGCTTCAGTGAGTATTTGTTTGCAGAATCATTCAGTGTTACCCACTATGGTCAGGTCAGTTCAGAAGATGGTACTGCTACAATCAGGGCATAGCTGCCAAGCTCCTTTGCCTGTTTTTGTCTGTAAATACCAATATTTATGAAAGGTTTTCTGTATTGTGTCTGCCTACAGGTTGGACTCAATAACACAGGAGGTTTGTTTCTAGTCCTGTTTCAGGCTTTAAACAAAATAAAATGAATGATAATAAACTGCAGATACAGTATAATACAGGTTACGTTTGTGTGTATTCGTTTTGTTGCTTTCTGACAAAAGTGACAGCTCATCTGCTGAAAGAACCTTATTCTCTTCTACTATGAAAAAAATCTCAACTCTGAATAGAAGATAATAATAGAAACTGCAATTTCACCCCAAATTTTTATTCCACATTCTGAAATGCTGGAAGAGTAGTTCTCCCTAAACTTCGTACACGTATAGGGAATATGTATGTGAAGTAAGTGCTCTTCTGAAAAATTTTGTGATAAAAGGCTTAAATTAAAGAAAAGAATGGAATCAAGTCACCATCTAGTGGCTAGTGAAGTGAAACAGAGAAAAGACAGTATTATACTATTCTCATCTTATTAGCTTGTTGTCTGCTATATTAAGCTGTAGTGTTACGATACTTAGCACAGGAGTGATGACCAGGTTCTGCAATACCATAAGCATATGTTTATTGTTACCTAACTGAGCAGTCCTGTGTAAGTCCTTTTACGTGTAAGACTGGCTTCTATTTTCAGTTAGAACTCTTCTTCTGCATTTAGTTAATCTTTGCTGAAGCACAATCCAAATTTTCACTTAAATCCTTTCAGTACTACTGCTGCTGGCTGTTTTCTGGCCAGTCTTGTTGAAGAGTTGTTGCTTTAGAAGCAAACGTTCCATGAATCAGTCCTGTTGCTTACTGAATGATTGCATGCACGTTTTTCTGTGTTTTTAAGCCGTTTTCTTTCCCTTCAGGCCAACTTATTTCTGATCGAGTGACAGAGATTGTGGCTAAATATGACTCGAGAATCTACAGTACAAAGTATGACGACCAGTTAGCAACCCGACCAGCCAGTGCTGCTTTTGATGACAGCTACTTGGGTGTGTAGTTTGAAAAGGAAGAAAACTTGTCTGTACTTGAAAAACTACCCCTTGCACTATTCATATTTAAGTATAAATCACACTGCTACTAAACCTCTGATAACTAAAGAGCTACACAGCTCAAAATATAGTAATTTGTTAGCATGACAGGTGCAGTTAATTATCTTGATATCCCAGGCAGGATTTCTGTCCTTTATACTATTCCAAACTGCTGTCAGCTTTTATTCCTTCTTATGCACAGGAAAAAGAATCATCTGCAGAGTCCAAAGGTGATAATTCCTGCATTTCACATATGAACTTTTGACAAGATTACTAGTAAATAGTTGCTTGGCTTCACTGACTACTAGCTAGCCTTGTTGTAAATTCTTTAGGGATTTCAATTTGAAGGAGACTTTAATTAAAACAGAATTAAATTTTTTGGAAAAGTTCAAACTCAAACAAATTCTTGTTCTGAACCACCTCTGGATCTGTCTGAAGCCTGCTTCTGGTGTACCAAGTTAAAACAAATCCACTCAGTAAACTTGTCCGTTTTCATTGTACGCTGCTTAGATGCTGATGATTTGCAGTCTATTAATATTGCTGTTCAGTGTCTAAGCTACTCAGAAGCAGTACTTATTGCATTATGTCTTAAGGTGAAACAAGATGGCAGTGCACAGAGTCCTATGAAGAATGTAAAGAGAGATGAAAGATTTAATGAGCTTCTCAAAATGATTTACTGATTTTTGTCTGTTGATCAGGTTATTCGGTGGCTGTTGGAGACTTCAGTGGTGATGGCATAGAAGGTAAGACGTGTTTCAGTGAAAAATCATGCTAATGTACTGGGCAGATCTCTCAAATAAAAGGGGTAGGAAAAATGGTACAGTGCACGGAAAAGTATATAAAGTGCCAGAAATGATCTACTTTGTTCAAGCAAAGTCACTGGGCTTTGGAACCTAAATTTTATCTGGGTGTCCTGCTTTATATTTCAGACTTTGTATCGGGAGTCCCAAGAGCAGCAAGAACTCTGGGCATGGTAGGAAATATCAAACTTTATAATAAAAAAAGATAAATATTGTTGGTATGCCATAATGTGCATTTTCTAATGTGCAGGTGTCTATTTACAACGGGAAAAACATGTCTTCCATGTACAACTTCACTGGAGAGCAGGTATGTAGCTTTATTGAATGTGACAGGTGAGAGGGAGGCTATTCCTACAGAAGGACTACATGTTGAGAGGATATCTAGGGTCCTAGAACATAATTATATATGCCAAAGATAAATTGTATAAAGTATATAGGAATCCTAAGAATATATGTTCTGTGAGTTCCTGTTTTATAATACTGCTTAGAACAATTATTTGAATGGAGCAAATGCTTACTTTGAAAATTAGGAAATAGGGCTGAATCATGAAAGGGGCAATGGGGAAGATAACTGATCAGTTTGTTATCTAACAGAGTAAGGAAGAAAAATGAAAATGTGAGGAGAAGGGATACAAAAATTCTTGCAGTATATGTCATCATCTCCCTAAAATCTTTTCTATACAGCTGTATAAACCTGTTTGTATGTTTATATCAACACAACTCACATTTGTTCTAATCTTGCTTTCCAGATGGCTGCCTATTTTGGGTATTCAGTGGCTGCCACAGATATCAACGGGGATAAGTAAGTGGGTTCCCCTCCCCCCCCCCAACTTTTTTCTGGAAGGAAAAAGAAAAAAAAGTTTTTATTAAAAGAAATAGCACACTTCTTCACTGGCACTCAACATTTGTTTGAAGGAGTATGGATTTGTTTTGATATGTATTCTGGGTTGGCCAGTGTGTATTCACATGTTTTAAATTCCAGTATATTTGTGCTTTCTTTGTTTGCTGTCATGTTGCAATTTAAGGACAGGAAATTTTCCTCTTAATATTTAGTTCAGAGTTGCATTAGTCCTGTTAATGGATACTTGAGAGAATGAAGCTGGATTTTCCTGCAGTTATTGAAGAACCTTATCCTTCTTATCCCAGTTATACAGATCTGTTTATTGGAGCCCCTCTCTTTATGGATCGAGGTTCTGATGGGAAACTTCAAGAGGTTGGCCAAGTTTCCATTTGCCTTCAGCGAGCCTCTGGAGGGTTTCAGATCACAAAGCTGAATGGTTTTGAGATATTTGCAAGATTCAGCAGTTCTATTGCACCTCTGGGTGATCTAGATCAGGATGGCTTCAATGGTAGGACGTCATTTATTGAACAATATATTCAGTTTATAGACTAAATCTAGACAACACAGTGAATGTGGATTCTGCACGCAAACGTTAGGCATTCTAACCATGAGTGAATGTTGGACACTAAGGTCTAGACTCCTTTCGATGCTTATATGCTACTCCCAAGAATGCTAACAGGAGTTACATGTATGCATCGAGCAGAGACTATACCATTTAAACTACAGCATGGATTATTTTATCTGTTACATTGATCAGTATATTTCTTTCTAAGTGATAAGTACAGTAGAAACTTTGATTAAATAACTGACTCCCCATTGTGACTTGTTAGGACATCTTCGCTATAATTTTCCTTTTTCCATTGTTTAAAGCCAATCTTCTTCTCCAGAAATGCAGAGATGACTGAAAAAAGCATTTGTTTCAGAGAGCTGGTTAAAATGTTCTGATAGAAGAGATTTCCTGAAAAAAGTCTAGTTTTTTTTTATTTCAAAATAGAAGAATCTGGTGAGAGTATCTTTGAGTCTGGTACAACCAAAGCTGTGGACTCTCAAACCCTTGGCCAGTGCTTCTTGCTGCTTTCCCATAGCAGTGGATAGCAGTGAAACAGATGACAATCATGTAATTTTGGGACAGACGCTTTCAGTAATTCTAGTGGGAATACTGCGTTTTGGAAATCACACTTCAGTGTTTCTTGGAGTGATAGGGATCTTAGTTTCACAAAAAATGCTCATATTTTTGTTTTTTCATTCTGACTGCAAGTTAAGTATTTTCTGAAAGATCAAAAATTGTAATAGACTAATATTTTTAAATCCCAGGTAGCTGTAATTTATATTTTTAATGGAATCATTGGCATTTTATTTATTCTTCAGCTTTCCTTCATTTTCTTGGAAATATCTCATCATTCTATCTCGAGATAGACTGTCATATAGTAATATTAGTCATATTTTAAAATGTTTTAAAGTAGTCATATTTTAAAACCCTGTGAGAAATGGAGATGAGATTCATAAAGCAGTATAATTTGTCTCAGCAACTTATCCATTAAATGACAGGAGGATTAAGTGGATAAGTGATTTACCCATTAAAAGATAAAATTTGATTTTAGGCCAACTATGAGTGTGTTAACTTCATAATCTCTTTTGTAATGTACCAGCTTGAACAGGATGTGTATTTTTTAACTCAAAACATTTTATGCCATTGGCTTTGATAAAGTTTTTTTTTGTTTTTTGTTTTTGTTTTTTGGGGGTTTTTTTAGTTGTTAATAGTATGGAATTAGTGTGAAGAAGCAACATCACTACAGTTATTCAGGGAAGACATTGGAAAAGTTAGAGCTGATAACTAAAAATCTGGTCGATTGATCATATTATCCAAATGATGCTTTGATTGTGTCATATTTCAGCCTGAAATATATCATAAGTGAGAAAATCTTAGTGAAATATTTCTCTTTTTAAGATTAATTCCTTTGCTATTATTTAGTCTTTTTTTTTTTCCTGATCTTTTTCATTTGGGTGTGTTAATTAAAATGCTTTCCATCACAGCATGGTGCAAGATTGAAATGTTTTCATCAAATTTGTAAAGATGAGTTGTAATACAAAATGGTAATTTTTTTTGAGTACTTGTTATTTTTATGAAACTTTTTGCAAATTTAAGGGAAAAAGGGGGAATACTAAAATAACCCCCATTGTCTTGTATACCATTTTATTTAAATACTTTCTTGGTTGATGGAGTCTTTGAATCTGCTTGGGAAATACTGAATTTCGATCTTATGTATGCTTCTAAAGCTTTCTTTACAGATAGTGTTTCCTGCAGAGAGTCCAATTAGCATTTTATTTATCACTGTTTTTAGTTCACTGATAATGAGTGCCCTCAAACTCATTAAGCTTTAAGATATGCAGCATAATTGTACTAATTGGAAGTTCTTTATGAAACATATTGCCAAGCAATGATCCAGATAGGTTGGAATTTGATATTTAACATTTCTTTAGGCTGATTTAAGTCTTCCAGAACTATTAAAATGTCACACCCTTTGGATGTAGATGAGTGTGTTAATGAAATAGTCCCACTTAGTTTTATGATTTTTCTCCAGCAGTGACTAATTCTGGATGTTTAATGCTGTCCTCTAAAACATCCAAAATCCATATGATTTGGCTATGACTCGGTTACTGAAGTGCAAAAGTGTTTGCAGGACTATTCCTTTTTTTGCAAATGCAAGTCTATGATACATGTTTTTGTTAAACATTCATAGTTTCTAGGAAATCCCAGTATCACACAGGCTATATTTAAAAATAAAGAAATGAAGAGGTTGATGAACATTTTACTGTGTGGTCGCATTTCCTCCCTGCTGGCACACACTGAAACTGTAATATTAGAAATTATTGACCAATGTCAGCACAAATATGTTCCCCTTGTCTATGTTTGGAGATGTTGAAGATTGCTGTTTTGGTTTACAGATATTGCAGTTGCTGCACCATATGGTGGAGAGGACAAGAGAGGGCTTGTTTATATCTACAATGGAAGAGCAACTGGTTTGAATGCAGTCCCGTCTCAAATTCTTGAAGGGCAATGGGCAGCTCGCACTATGCCACCCAGCTTTGGGTACTCACTGAAAGGAGCCACAGATGTGGACAAAAATGGATATCCAGGTCTTTTGCTCTAAATGTCACTTTAGAATAACTTAATAGTATTCCTAATTTTGACCAACAACATATGTTTAAAAAATAAATTGTAATGTGTAGTATTTCTCCTTTCTTTCTAGATCTGATTGTTGGAGCCTTTGGCGTTGACACAGCTGTTCTGTATAGGTAGGTATCCCTCTCTGTTTTTACGTAAGTGCAGTCAGCAGGGAAGATCTGTGGCGTTCATCAGTTACAAAGCAAAAGCAGACTACTGGAGATTAAAAAGGTTACACTGCTGTTTTCACTGGGTAAATTTACAGTATGTAATCTATTATTATTTATTCTTCTCAGTATATCCATAGCTAAGAGAAAATCTAAATAGGCTGTCCTCAAGGCTTTCTGAGTGACAGCTGTCTAGATCTCGACATATACAGAGTGCTGCCAGCTACTGTGCAGTGCAATCCCAGTATCCTCCTCAGCACTTGCCCATTTGGGGAAAGGACCTTGCTTGTCTGTGCTGGAAATACAGAGGACTTTCCCTTAACACAGTTGTCCACATTATGACTCTGATAGTAGTAAATGGGCACAGAATGCTTCCTGCTTTTCTATTATCAGCTCCATGATTATTTGTTGTTCTTACAGTCCCACTAAATGTTGTCTAAGTATTTATGCATATATTTCAGGTTGATGGGAGGGGGATTGTTTACTGCAATGTCGAACGTTGTTCAAAAGCATGTTTTCTTTGTAGGGCTAGACCAGTCATCAGAGTAAATGCTGCCCTGGAAGTTAGTCCAACTATTCTAAACCCAGAAAACAAAGCCTGTTCACTGTCCGATGTGAAAGTTTCATGGTAAGTAGGATATCTTTTGTTTTCCTTTGAGGGGAGGGACCTTTTTGTTTTTTATTTTCATAAGCTTTTAATTTTGAAAGCATTCATAAAGTCTAATCAACCAATTAAAAAAAAAAAAAAGGATAACCAAGTATAGATTTTTCTGAAAGAACGACCAAAACAAAATTAGCACTCCTTGACAACAATGGAAGGACACTGTCTTCAAAGATGATCTTATGTTACAGCTTACCCACACAGATTATCAGTTGTTTCTATTGAGTAGAGTAAGATCTTCCCAAGACAGTAATGGGTCACAGGGCTTTTTTAATTTTTTTTTTTTAATCTATTGACTTATTTTTTTAGGTGAAAAATGGAGTGGGCTTATAGAAGATATTTGGGAATGATCTACTCTGCAGACTGGTTTTGGTTTTGTTGTAACATTTTGTTCTTGGACTATAAACCAATCCCACTTCTCTTTTCTAGTGCTAACTTCCTTTTAAGCTCAGTATGCCAGTTGCCTTTTAGCTTTAACAATAAATGACACATTTGTTTTCAGGAATAAGCACTGCTTCACAGGTGACTACTTCTACATGAATCAAGACTCCAAAGCTTTGCATTGCTTGCATTACTGTCTACTTATTACCAGGTTCTAATTTTTCTCCCATCCACAGAAAATAGGTTTTGGGAATGAGCTAGAGTCTCAGAAGAAAATACCTTTGACCAGAGAAAACCAGCAAAGAATTTAGAAGAAAAGGAGAAGAAAAAAGTTGGCAAAGTGGATTCTTAATTAATTCTTTCTTTTCCTCCAAAACAGCTTTAAAGTAAAGTTCTGCTTGAAAGCGGATGGCAAAGGAAAACTCCCTAACTCACTCAGTAAGTTCCACTAGTTTAAAAACTTTGAAGTTTTTTGATACTGCTTGCAAATATGAGTAGGGGTCAGCATTCTTTGCAATTATTGAAATGACTGGTTATCATTTACAGCACAATCCTGCCAGTTCAGTAACCATTTTGATCTGTAAGACCCTCTTCAGCAGATTTTTTGCTGAAGTTTTGTTGGTTGAAGTCAGTGGGATTTGAGCATACTTGGCACTTGAAGTATATGTTTAACAACTGTGTGGAACTTGTCTTGGAAAGTTTTTTATGTCATAGAGAATTAAGATCAGCCCTTGGTGACAGGGGAATTTTAGATAAGAATATTCAAATATGTACATTGCTGGGCCTTAAAAGCATAGACAAGCCACAAAGAATCAGGACTCAAATTTCTGTTGAAAATGACAGCTTCTGACTGATTTCACTGATTTTTAGATCAGAATCTCTGGGTCAAAATCAGAAAAAGATCATTTCAAACAGGCCTCTAAGTTACCTCTAAGAGGTTTTGTAGTGTAGCAGACAGCCTGCTACAATCAACCTTTGTCTATTGATTATAAAACCCTTTCCCTATTTTCTGTATGGCATGTATAAAGGAGGTTGAATCTGGCAACATTCATATAAACGTCTATTACGTATTTTAAATTTCATTATCTATATCAAATATTTGAAGCAATTAGATCAGCAATGGAGTTCAATAATGTAAATTGTATTTGTGGGACTGCATTAACTTTTTCTGAAAAAAAGTATTAACTTATGTTTTTGCAGTTCCAAAGTAATTATAAACCTATTACTTTGTGCTCAAGCAATAATATGCTTCTAATTTTTAAGGAAACAGTGGAATCCAATTTTAGGACAATGGGACTGCTTTTTAGTTACTGTATCAAGAAGTAATGTAGTAACAGATTTTATATCTGAGGAACTGGAGGTTTTAAAAATTACAACTGTTAGGTTTTCATTATAGCTGAAATCAGCTTTAAATTCCATTTCTCATAGGAATCTGCTTTGTGTTCAAGTGGACAAAATATCCCTAACCCAAATGCTTTGGATTTGACAGATTTCCAAGTGGAGCTGCTGTTGGATAAACTTAAACAGAAAGGAGCTATAAGGAGAGCTCTGTTTCTCCACAGCAAACAGCCTAGCCACTCTAAGAACATGACTATTATGAAGGGAGGCAAAATGAATTGTGAAGAACTAGATGCCTTTTTGAGGGTAAGTGGCCACGTGTGTTTTAGAGAAGTCATTTTTGGTCTAGTGTCTGTTACAAATTTCTTGTTAAAGTGACTAAAAAACATAGAACAATAAATGCTAGAGAAACTTCATGCCCAATGGATAAAACCAGAATTTTTAAAACCATATGTCTGTGGTGGATTTTCAGTGCTGTCAGAGGGTGAAGGATGGATGGTGCTGTGATTAAGATCCTGGTCAGTAAGTGGATTGGAAACCCAATTCTGAACTTTGTTAGGGACTTCTTGGGCAAGTCATCCAGGCACAAAATTAATTATAATTTGCAAGGAACATAAGTCAATAAGCAGAGGTTCTATTAATACTTTGGAGGTAAGAGAAAGATGAAGAAAAATATAGATCTGCTACTAAAAAGTAAAGGTCAACAAATAACAGAGGACAAAGAGAAAGCTGAAATAGTCAATTTGCTTTTTTGCAGCCTTTTTGCTTCAGTCTCTACCATTGTGAACAGACGCTAACAGAATTAAAATGTATGACCCAGCAGAAGAAACACTGACATAAGGAAAGACAGGTTAAAGAGTAGCTATGTGAGTCAGATACAGCTCAGATTTACCTTTGAGTACTTATAAATCAAACATAAATGTTACTTATACAGCTAGGGTGTTTGGGTTTTTTTTTTTTAAAGGATTTATGGAAGATAGGTAATACCCTTTGACTATCCTAGCAAATGGGGGATATATGGGAATAGACATCCCAGATCTTAGTGGTAGTAAAGCTTTAATACTTTTCAACCTGACATTCTTATAAGTAATGAAATATGATCTAAATGAAATGACCTTAAATTGGATGCAAAAATAGTTGAAAGTTGTCATGAAAGAGTTATCTTTCTGTCCATAGAAGATAGCTTCCGAAGTACAATCCTGCAAGGATCTGTTCTAGGTTTAGTAATATTCAGTATTCAGGAATGAGAATGATGAAGCAGAGCTGATGCCAATAAAAATCTGTGGCTAACGTAAAGGTAAGAGATAGTTTGTAAGCACTTTGGAGGACAGGATCAAAATTTGACAAACTGAATAGTCTGAAATTACCAGTATGAAAGTCAATGAATTCAGGTGCAAAGTAATATTTTTAGGAAGGAAAAATCTCAAGTCAAAAGATAAACATCTATGAGGGATGTTAGAAGCACACTGAATTTTGTCTGACAGGAAAGAGTAAAGTTACAGAGGCTCTTAGACTTTTGACTGTTATAGTTCCATGACTTAATCTTTCTGTATGCTCCAGTTTCCCATTTGTGAAACAGGAGTGTCAGTACTAAAATTGTCCATCTTCAAAGTTTATATTGAAGGTTTTCTGAGAAGAAATTTCCTAGTTTGAAAAAAGCTCAGATGTTCTAATGTTGTTTTGACGTCCCCATTACTACTACAACATGAACAATAAACTAGAATATTGCCCAGTATTGATGTTGGTATGGCTGTTAGTTGAATATAGAGACTTTCTAAGGCTGTTTTGTTTTTGTTTTCTTACACATTTTTATTGCAGTTGAAATTTTTTGTTTCTTCAGGATGAATCTGAATTTAGAGACAAACTAACTCCCATTACTATTTTTATGGAATACCGTCTGGATTACAGAACAGCTGCCGATGCCACAGGATTGGCTCCTATCCTCAACCAGTTCACTCCTGCTAATATGAGCAGACAGGTATATTTCTTAGACGATCTGTGATGAAGAACCCAGGACACACTTTCAGCTTTCAATACTCATGTTCATATTAGCATTTTTGAAAAATTAAGAAATTAAGGTACCAAAATATATGTCTAGGCTTTAGTCCTTGAATTATGGAAATATTGATTGGCTTGTATGTTTGTTGTCTTTTTTTTTTTCCTTTCTTCTTCTATCTCTGTTAAATTTCTTATTTGACGAATATCATTCCTTAGTGCTTGACGTCTTTCTCACCCATACTACTTAACAGTTTTCTGGAGAAAAGAAATTAAATTAGTACTGAAGGTGTTAATCTTGAAGGATGAGAGTGTTTCATCCATTCCTCACGCTATGCTGCTGTGCATTTTACCTATTTATCCCTGTATTTCTCTTAAGATAATAAGCATAGTTTTTTAATTTCTGCCCTTTATACAAAGTTTTTTACACTTGTTTGTACAAAGGATAGTGGAGATGCAATTCAAAGTAAACAGATTATTGAAAGTATGGAAATAGGTTTAAGACATGGACACAGCCGTGCTATTGCAGGATTAGGAAGGGTGCTCCCCATATATAAAAACTCACTTGTTCTCTTCTGTTTTAGGTCTGATGAGATGAAGATATCTCATAATCAGCTATTCAGAAAACCTCTGATTTAGTGGTGAAATAATATTGTTGGAAATGTATGTTAGAACAGATGCAGGAATTATTAAAACCATATGCATTTGATTTTTTTGCATAGGCACATATTCTGCTGGATTGTGGTGATGATAATATTTGCAAACCAAAGCTGGAGGTTTCAGTAGACAGGTAAATAAATAATAATTTTCTTCTTTTAAGGAAAACTCATGTTCTGATTTGTAACCAAAAGTCATCAGCATGTCATACAGGGAGAACAAGCCCCTCTATCTCCCAAATACTATGAATACCTGGGTGCATGCATATTATTTTGTTTATACGTTTGCTAAGATGGACACACACAGCACACACAGAACAGTGTTAGTTGCAATTGCACCACTATTTCATTATTTAATATTAGTTAGAGGCATGTAGAGGTGAACAGGTGTCCCTCACCCAGCTAGGGGCGGGTAAGGGTTCTGTTATGTGTATGACAAAGCATGTGGGTAGTGATAATATCTTTTATTAAACCTAATAGTAAATCTGGAAAAGGAGACAAGTTTTTCACTCCTAATCCCTTCCTGAGGCTGGATGTTTTCTGCTTTGTGTGCCCAAAGCCTTTCTTCATATAGTACCTTCACTCACAAACATGAGCTGGTTTTTATGCCTTTAGCTATAGCATATGCGCATATATCTGTGTAGTAGAGTTCACAAGCATATGCGTTCATGCAAATACTTCAAAAACTTCTAACATCAGTGTGTACACAATTAGGTTTCCTTGTAGTTGATAAAAGGAAAGCATATTGTTTGGGAAGATACTCTATATCTGGAACAAATCTATTACAGAGGTCTTGGCTGCATTCTGTAGTTGAGACTTCCATCAAATTTTGTTATAAAATGTATGCTTATACCTCTGTAAGTAGACATGTAATTCCTAACATTCACAGGGATTTAGCCGCTCATAAGCATTTACTCTTTGTTCAAAAATGTTTGTGGTTTCGTAGTTTATTGTAACTTTTTTTCAAAACTTTTTATAAAACAGCATTTAATATTTGCTCCGTTTTTGTCAGTGATTCTAGTCACATTTTTGCTTTAAATATAGTGCAGTGGTCTCTTGATCTGCACAGTATTCTTGAAACATAGATAGTGCCTTGAGATTTTTCTAATGTCTTTGTGCAGTTTCAGAATGCCTCTTGTTTCTGTAAGTTCCACCTGTTAAATGAAATATATTTAGAAACCAGAATGCAGAACTCATTTTTACATTTTTTTCTTATATAGTGATCAGAAGCAGATCTATATTGGTGATGACAATCCTTTGACACTAATTGTCAGCGCACAGAATCAAGGGGAAGGAGCCTATGAAGCAGAACTCTTTGTCATCGTTCCACCCCAAGCAGACTTCATTGGTGTTGTTCGTAACAGTGAGGTAGAAGTCCAACTATCCTGCCTCTTTGAAGAGTCGTATTTCAATTGCTGCTATGAAAGTCTGCAGGCTGGAGCCCCTTAGTGGTGGTGCTTAAGCTTCAATCTTAAAGCAAAGCACCAAAAAAAGGGAAGGTTCTTCCAAGCCCCCTGGATATGACACCTGCCTGAATGGTTCCAGTTTAAGAGCCTGCTGGTAGCAACAGAGCAGAATCTGTGTGATGGAGTTTGACACAAAGATAGTTTCTATTGCAAGTCTTTATTTGAATGGTGCCCTTGTTAATTTATTTAAATTTAGACTTAGCATGTCAAATGCTAGTTAGAGAGCTGAGCACACTTGAGGCAACAAGTGATGTTGGGTATGACTGTTCTCTTCCACCGAAGTATACGGAAAGCCTTGGGTCTCAGTTATCCTGACTGCAGAGAATTAAATATTGATTTCCTGACTTTCCCTTGTTGTACTTTAAGGTGTCTGTATAATTTTTATTTCTATGAAGATACACAGGTAAAGTCCAAATTTAAGTTTAGTACATTATAGCTATTTATAAGTAATACAGATGCCTTCAGTTTTTCTTTGTCCTTGGTTTCCTCCAGTGTAATCTATGATCATTCAATACATCTGAAAAGTTGCAGAATATTAAGGGGAAAACTATTACGTGTCTTTTGAGATCTAGATTGGCAACACTGCTCTGCCTGCTAGCTTGTACTTTGTGGCCTGTGAGTCGTCGATCTCCCCAAGTCTCCTTCCCCAAATCTCAGTTGCACAGCAACTCTGAATAGCAAAAAACTTAGGTTTGGTTAAGACACTAAAACAACTCTTACTTGGGATGATACAACTTATCTTCCATTATTAAAGCACCAACTGGTGTTTTAAAAAGAAAAGGAAGGAAAAAATGTATTTGAAAGCCTTATCACCTCTGATACCATGTCCTTCATATATTTTGGACCATGCCTCAGCTTGATTGATTGACTGAAGTTTGCCTTTGCTGCTCTAGATCTCATGGAGCTCTAAGCTAATGTGGCTTATCAGTCCCTAGATGCCTCTTGCCCTGTGGATTTATCCAAAATCTGATAGCTCCCCTGAGACCTCTTTTTTAGTAAGCTACTGACTTGTTCATGTTAATTTGCCTTCCAATCTTTATTTTCCTATGAAGAGTTTTAACCCTTGCCTAGTTGCCAGAATTTCTTCACATGGGTTTTAAAGAATCAAATAGAGAAATGCTTTAGGCCACAAAAATCATCAGTGCTACCCAACATAAGAGTATTGAATGTCTCTTTGTATAACTTTGGAAAGAACATCTATCTTGTATCAAAATTATGTCTCCATGGAGACTTTCATCCTTGGATTTTGTTGAATCTGTTTAGTGCTTGATTATATTAGGACTGAGAAATTATATTAAAATTAATGCAACATGCCTGGAACTCTTTCCCAGACTTTCACACAGGTGCCAAGAGGTAAAGAATGACACTTCTTAATATTTCTTTCTGCCTTATTGCAGGCTTTAGCAAGACTGTCATGTGCATTTAAAACTGAGAATCAAACTCGCATGGTAGTTTGTGACCTGGGAAATCCCATGAAAGCAGGAACTAAGGTAAGGTTTGGTCCAACAGGTGTCTGGTACTTCAAACAGGAGTGCAGCTCATGCTTTTCTTAAGCACAGTAGTGTTTGGGCAGGATGTTTACTCATACAAGTATAAGATAAGGTCTAGCTGACATTTAGCCACCCACGTTTGGTTAGTTTAGTAAAAACACTGATAACTGGTTTCAGCTTTTCAGCTGAATTAAAGTTTTTCATTAATTTTATGGTGCCACTTGAAAAATGAGTAGTTCAATGAATAGCAGAATTACTGAGCTTTGGTCCCTCATAAGTTTGTGTCTTTAGATCTATCTAATGTGGATTTTTTCAGTATATAGTAAGAGCAAGCACATAATGCATCTTTCTCACTGTGGAAACTCTCTTCTGCCTATTTTTGTGAAGTTTGAAAGGCAGTTTTGTCTAGTTGAGATCTTTGCACTTCCATCAAATGTAGCTGAATTTAAGAGTTGAACTCTCTTAAAAGTGAGTCACTGATGCATAGTATGACTTAACAGGTCTAACTTTCTGAGGAAATAAAGCGAAAATGGATACAATTAAAAATGCTTTGACAGTGCTTTTCTTCCAAAGAACATTTTGTAAAGGTGAATATATACAATTTCCAACCTTTTTTGAAGTATATCAAGCTGAACTGCACAGATATTAAAGCACTATTGTGCACTGAGTTAGAACAAACCTTGTGAACTGTAAATTTTTGCACTGTTGAACAGCGCTGCTCTTCAGACTGCTGTACTTTGTGCCAACACATGGGGGAAGGCTCAGTTGTATGCAAAAATGGTTAAAGCAAAGGGAAGGAGGATGGTGTAAACTATACGTTTCTATTTTATGACAGCAATATATTAGCTAAAACCTATAGTGAGAAAGGTACATTTCTAGCCTTGGTGAATTGGATGAGTTTTATTTGCCAATTCAATATGTCATCTTTTTGTGACCATATGCCTTGAGCAATTTCACTGTAGTCTAATAGTACTTGAGAAGCTTTTACAATGTATTTTATTGTGCTTCCACTGAACCATGGTGATTTTTTCTAAAGCTATTAGCTGGCCTGCGTTTCAGCGTGCACCAGCAGTCTGAAATGGATACTTCCGTGAAATTTGACTTGCAAATCCGAAGGTAGGGAAATCTATGCGTATGCACCTCTTCTGGTAGATAACATGCTAAATCAATAGACTGTGAACTCCAGTTACAATTTCACTCTAGCCTAATTCTCTGTTTTTTGCCCAGAAATGTTTTAAAAAATAAATAAACTTATGTTCTCTAAAAATATAGAAAAAATATAGGAAAATCCAATTTTCTGTTTGAATGCAGTTTCTTTTGCTTATAGCTTTTAGACTCGTTAAGACACAAGTGAAATACTGCTGCATTAGTAATGAGGAACAAAATTACTTAGTGTTTCAAAGAAAACTTTATATTTTTGTACCTGTGTGTTGTTCTGATCTCTTGACACTTGTGTAGTGCCACATAATAACTTGTGTCTTCGGGTTTCTCATCTCTCTGTTTTAAAACTGATGGTTTGACACTGAATTTCTTCTGATGATGTAAAATTTCAAATATTGTGTATTTTGAGGATGGGAGGTTAAGTCTTTCAAAAGGGGCATTGCATATGCAATGAGCAGAAGCAATGTGCAATTTTACACAATTTTAGATGCATTGTACAGTAGCTAGCATAAGAGAGCCTAAAATTAAATGAAACAAAACAGTAGTTCTCCTGGTAAATATAATATAGCATATTGCTTTCTTGTAAGTGTGATACATAAATATGAATTTACTGGAGAAAATATTTAAGATTTGGAGTTATGAGCAATAGGGATTTCTTTACCCAATAAAGTTTTTATGCCACTTAACTGATTGTAAATACAACTTTTTTTTCCTGTGGTGCATCAGAAGCTTTTTTCACATTTAAGGGCTTAATCTTTCTTATGTAGTGAATAAATTATTTTCATCCACATATGCATTTTTCATCTGCAAGAGTTAAATAGCTTTAACTCTGTCATTCTGTTTTAATGATACAGTGGTTTGCCCTGGTGATCAAAGGCCTTGGCAGCAATAAATATCTCTTTGATCTTGCATTGCTGTCTATTCAATTTTTTTTTCCCCTCCTCTCCATCAGCTAGCAAGCTATGCCAGCAGCATGTGACACCAGTTCTGCTTTGCAGAAAGTGATCTTCTCTGGGGCATCTGGCTTCTCCTTTAGGCTAAGAGCAATCACTAACTGTACCTTTCACTGGGAGACTAAACAGTCATTGAAGGATCTCTTAGCAAAGTTGCTTTAATCATGCTTCTCTTCTGATGGAAGAGAGAAGAAGTTCCTGTAACATTTTCCACCTCTCATTTGAAGGAATTTCCTTACATGATATCTGACTGCCACCTATCATGACGCCTCTGTACCTAGCCATGAGCTCTGTCTTACTCCCATTCCAGCTCTGAACTTCTAACAAAGAAATTTGTGAGAAAATCAGCAATCTTAATATGACAAAATGTAGAATAATATATATAATAAAGTGTAATGGAAGAGAGAGATGAATATATCTTGCTGATGTGTAAAGCTGTTAGAACAAAATAAACTAAAAATTGCTTCCACAGAACTGGAGAGCAAGCCTGCAATATTAGTAATTTGTGACAATTCTACAAATCAAGTGTATCAGGTATATTCTACTTGAATATTATATGCTTTCACCTCAATTGAAGATATTTGCAAGTCACAGCACTGGCTAAATTTCCCTCATAGGAAGTCAGAGGACTACAGTTTTGGACCTAGGCTTCAGAGTTGCATGCTTTGAAGCCAGCTGGCTCTTAACACAGTTCAGGTGCTATCTCTTAAGCTGGTTTCTCTTGCATTTCTCCAATGATTGGATTTCCCATCAAGTTACCCTTGGTTAGCGCCCTTTGGGGGAAATCAAGGGCATACTCTACTCTGTCTTTTTACCTGATGATAGGTTCCAATATACAGTGTGTTTTTTAACACATTGTCTCTTTCAGTCTCTCTGCTGAAGATTTTCTATTCTGTGAATACCATCCTCTTCTCTTCCCTTGACCTTGGGAGGATACTTTATAGTGGATAAGAGTTAGTAGCGAGGAAATAATCTTTGGAGCCCATCTGTCTATCTGCTTTCTTTCAAGATCAGGCGCTTAAGTAACAGTCTCTGAACACAAGAACAGTGATGCAATCAAACATGGTAATCACAGTTTATAGTGACAGGTATTATCAAGGTATTATCTTAAAAAGGTTCTAAAGATCGTGCTAGTTGTCTTAAACTCGCAAAGCTGGATTTCCAAAGCTGTCTTAATTCCTAGCAGAACAACTTTAGTCTCTGAAAGGATGAGGTATTTACAGGTCAGGAAGAAACATTGTTGCATGTATTTCTTTGATTACAGCAGCAGTGAAGAAAATAGAGGATTTGAGAAGACCTTTCTAAACAAAATGGTATGGTTTGGTTGACAGAATGGGATGTGGCTAAGGAGGTCCCAGCTTCTCAGCAAGGGGAGCAGGAGTGTTCTTTATATTTCTGATTCTCTGCTTATAAAATAAGTCCAAAAGAATTTATGTCCAACTGTTTCTAACTGCTTTAATATCTGTCACATCTCTTGATAGGTCTAAAGTGTGGGAATCGGACCTTAACTATATTCATTTACTGTTTTGAGAAATTATGAAGAGGGGTAGGCAAAAATAGCCCTAGCATACTTTTCTGCCATGGGACTACTTGGAGGCCACGTAAGCCCCTGGGCAAAACAGGTGCTCTGAAGTGGACTGTAAGGCTGTGCTAGCTGTAGAGCTGGTGCTGCCCCACAGCACTGGCATTTGAATTTCCTTATATGCCACAGCTAAGGAGCAGAGTCAGCAGCCGCTTTATGTCATATATTGATTCCCCTCTGCTGAGGGAACGCAGAATTGCACTGAGAGTAGGATTGTCATGCATTTAAGTGAGAAAGTATTGCAACAGAATATGTACTCCTTAGTTTTTAGATTATTTGCTTTCCTACAGTGGCTCAGGAGTCATGCTATGATGTTACTTACAATTATTTATATATATATATATGTATAAAAAAAATACTCAGTTGTTTGCTACCTTAAACAAATTAATTTATTTTCTCTGCAGTTCCAATCTGTATGACAATCTAAGTCCAGTAACATCCTATCAGGTTGACCTTGCCATTTTAGCAGCTGTTGAAATTAGAGGGTAAGCATTGATACTGATTTTAAATGTCTTTTTCTCAAGTGAGCTTTGCTTTTTTTTCTTTTTTCTTTTTAATCTTTATAATTCAATAAACGTTCAGGTCTGTCTGTGTAAGTTTTCAGGAAGCCTTAGGGAAGTTTTAATCATAGAGAAAATGTGATTATTGCTAGTCAGCTTGTGGACTTTCAAATCTTAATTATGAAATGGTTTCCAAAATTAGTGTTTTGCTTTTTTTATTAGAGCTCTTTCTAGAAGAAAAAAAAATGACCCCTCATTTTTGCAATGTCACACACATTTCTCCACATTGCTTTCCTCCTCCACAAACTGTCTGGGTTTACATCCAAAAATCTCCAAACATTTTCTAAAACCGAAGTTGAAAATCCTGCTAAAGATAAGTTTGCAGTGGCTTCACCTTCTTCAGTCTTAAGCACAGTATTAATAGTGTAATGACTCCATTACCTTCATTACTTCTACTTATTAGAAATCTACACTTCATACCTAAAAACTATACAATCCTCTTGCTTAGCTGGTTAACTCAGATTCCTGAGTCATCATTTTCTTAAATTTCCACTGCATTCATTATTTGTTCCTTGTGATATAATTTGGTTAATATTTTTGAGAGTTGTGAGAGGGGAACTACTGAAAAGTATTATTGCTTGCTTCACTGTTTTCAGCGCATGTTTAATTATTCTTGTGATCATACTGATCAAATGGTCACATCAATATTTTTCATTATTGAAATATTTCATGCTGTAAGTTTTCTTGGTGACATCTAAGTATCTTAAAATTCTATTGATGTTTTACTGGATATTGTAAGATGAATCCCAAGTCTAAGAAAGGAAAAAAAAAAATTTAAACAAATATGAGGCTTATCTTTTCACAGAGGAAAGAAAATTAAACATTTAATATACAAGCCATTCACCTCTGTTCTTTCTGTTTTTAAATACAGTGGATGAAAAATTGGAGATCCTATTTTAGGCATGTTTCGTTTTTTGAGATGTTCAAAAGATTGCATCTAATGTTTCATTCTTGATAATAACTACTTGTTCACTCCACTGTTTAGTGTGTCGTCTCCTGATCACATATTCCTTCCTATTGCAAATTGGCAGCCCAAGGAAAATCCAGAAACAGAAGATGATATAGGGCCTCTAGTTCAGCACATCTATGAGGTATGCAATCACTACTAATGTCAATGTCAGTTCTGTGACAAATAAAAGAAAAAAATCTTTTGGCATAGCTTTCTATGGAGTCAATAGTTATTCTTTTCTCTATTTTGTTCTTGCATAGAAACAAAGACTTTTTATACTGGGTCAGTCATTGGTATTTCCAAGAAGGGTGAGAATGCCTGCAATTAGTGTAGCAAGAGCAGCCAAATAGAAGTCACTGTGATATTTTACATCATTATGCGTATTTTATTGTCTGTAAGATTTTTCTAGCCCTTTGAAATCTAGATTAAATATTTGAAATAACTTGAACTCAGAAAATGACTCATGGTATAAAATATTCAGGATCCTTATTTGCATTCCAACTATTCTGAATTGTTATCACAAGTCTTTTGCCTTGAAAATTTAAGTGTTTAAAATTTCTTTAAAAGAATGATCACAGCTTTAATCTCGATTGTTTAATTAAGCAAAACTTATTGAGAGCGCTGTGTGAATAATAAGAGTTAAAGTTGTTCTATAACTTGTAAGATGCAACTTATCTAAAGAAAATTATGGACATATGTAGCTGTGCTCATTATCTTGGCTGAGACATACAGTGGCTGTGATTTCATGCAGTATGCTACAAAACAAAAATTACATTTCTTCAAAGCAAAAAGTTGTTCCCATACATTTTCTTGAAAGTAATTTTTACCAAATTAGAAAAGTAATTTTAAGTTTTTCCTGTTGGGGGACTTAGTTTAGTTTCCATTTTAAGTAGAAGTGTTGATGCTATTGTGATAAGCAGTCTTACCTTCAGTGCCGTTTATGGCTCAAATATAAACTAACCACTCTAAGTGCATTAGCAAAGAATATGACATTGGTTTTCATGTCCATTAATTTTATTTTCATCATCAGCTGAGAAACAATGGCCCAAGTGCTTTCAGTAAGGTGATGATGACGCTACAATGGCCTTACAAATATAAAAACTATACACTATTGTATATTGTTCAGTATGAAATTGATGGTCCCATGAACTGCACTTCTGATATGGAGATCAACCCATTGAAAATTAAGGTAAACAGGAATTTCTTTTTGTTTGAGTGGAATGATGTGTATTTATTTGGAAACGCACTAAAAATACCCAAATCCCTGAGAGAATATTTAACACTGTCCGAGTTAGGTTTTCACCTGTTGCTAAGGAGAGTGATTGCATTGTGTGACAGTACTTGTCAATGTGTATGGCAGTGACGTAAAAGGTAAACAACAGATTGTCCACCCAGAGATAGATTTATGTCTCATTTCCTTCTGTTTTCTTCTTGAAAACTATACTGTAGGAGTTTTAAATCGGAAGCAATGGAATTACCTGGTCTTGAACAAAAACATTCCAAACACTTCTAGGTTGTTTGTGTAAATTTTCTTGGATTTATTTCCTAGAAGAAAATTATTATTTTGTATTATACATCTTTGATAATCAGAAAACATCTTCAGTGTAGGTACAGATATAAACTTCCCGTGCTTTTGCTATATGAGTTGTAATAGTATACTTTTACAACTCTCTTACAAGTTTTCTTATAAATTTCTTATGTAGAGGAAAATTAGCTTGGCTCTGCCTAATCTCATATGTAAATTTGCAATTTGACATTGGAAATTTTTAAGGAATTACTGAAATAATTTATGAAACCTACTGTATTCTGTTTCAAGACCCTCCTAAAAGAATTTGTGTGTGTGTGTCTGTACATGTGCACACATGTATATCAGTATGTGGTACATTGGTATCATACTAGTGCTATTTTTTTCAGAGTTAAAAACTTGTGGACAAAAAAATTGTGTTGTGGAAAAATGTTTAATAGAAGATTGCAAAATTCACATTTTTACCATGGTTTAAGAGTATTTTTATGTTCTTTCTACACATGAAAATGAAAAACACTTTACTGATTGAACTGGTGTATGGGCTATAAACAAATGAAAAAGTTTTGATTTGAAAGAGAGTTAGGATACTTAAGACTCTGCATTAGATCTCATGAGAAATTTGCATCAATGATCTAGAAAAGGCAGCAAATAACATTTTAATTACAGCTGTAGATGAAGCCAGGTTCTGAAGAATTGCAAACATTAGCTAAGATAGAAACAGAGAAACCTGATCAGGTATATATTTTCTTGACCTAGTAGTTTAACTTTGAAGTTTATGGGTATCTAAATGCAAGAATTATCAGTTATTTGGGTTTGCTTGGTGTATCCTAGATTTCTGCTTCTAAAGATGAGGATAAGAATGAAACACTTAATAGGGAAGATAATCGCGATCATCGTATCGGTCGAAGGGATGTAACTGCCATTGAGGGAGATGTGCATACTTTGGTAAGCTTTGAAGGTTGATATGTTGATTACAAGTTTTTTGTTTTTTTTAATGAAGAGATGAGAGCTCCGTGAGAGGCAGCATCATTTCAGAAAACATGTTTTAGGTTTTTTTCTGTATTCGAAAGAATAATAGACAAAAAGTCATATGCTCTGGAGGTATGATTATTTTCCCCCCCGCCCCCCCAGCATGTGTCAGTTTTCCTCAAGGTAGTCAGCTAATGAGGCACTATGCTACCTACTAGTGCATATGCCTACAGTTTTGTGCTGTTATTAGTTTTATGTCCTTCAAAAAAAAAAAAAAAAAAAGGCCAAGCTGAGCACTTCATTCAGTGTCAGGGTCTTCTATATTGTGCTTTCTCTGAATTGGAAAAGTGATAGTTTGGTGGGGGAAGTGGGATAAAAGAGGATAACTGGGACAAAATAGGTAAGTGTTGCAATCATCTTAGCTACAAATTACAGCTGATTTCAGGAATGCACTTCCTTGCTGATAAGTGGATATTCTGCCCGCAGGTACATGGAGGACCTGTCCCTCCTCTTTCCACACAAGACTGGAAATAATCTGTAATACAAAGTAAATACATTACTGTATCACTATCTTTTGTAACTGCACTTGCAGAAATGAGCTCCCCTGCTTTGGGCAGGGCAGGATGGGCAAGCAGCTGAGAGAAATGCTTTGGAGTTAAGGTGGAGCATTAGGACTAAGGCTTTCAGCTTTGGGATCCAAAAGTTAAAATTGGCTCACATAATACTTTTTTTTGAATGCACACTTATGGACTACTACAAGTAATTATTTAATACTGGGTTTTACTTGATACACTTTAATAGTTTATGGTGCTCTATCCTGCCTAGAAAATAGGATAATGAAATATGTTTATGAGAAAGTAATGCTATTGATGACTCTTCAAAGATACTTATCGTTGCAATGTTCTTCCTATTTTTATACACAGGGCTGTGGAACTGCTGATTGTTTAAAGATAGTCTGTCAAGTTGGCCACCTGGAAAGGGGAAAGAGTGCGATATTGTATTTAAAATCTCGCCTGTGGACCCAAACTTTTATGAATGTGAGTGCCTGTGTGTAGTCTGTCCCTGCTTCAGAAACACAAGAAGTAATTTTACAGCCATACGCAATACTAATTTTTTTTCTCACACAGAAAGAAAATCAGAATCACTCTTATTCTCTCAAATCATCTGCTTCGTTCAATGTTATAGAGTTCCCTTATAAGAACCTTTCCTTTGAAGATATCCACAATTCTACAATAGTAAGTTATTTATGTTTAGCTTGAGTTAGCATACATCATTACTTTGAAATTAATACAGCAATAAAGAATAGTAAAGATAAATATTTAGATTTATTTTCTTATTCAGTGGGATAGATTTGTTGCTGAATAGCTGCTTGTGACTTGGTTTAGTGCCAGTTTTATGAACTGTTTGATTCATATATTATTTTCAGTTGTATAATTGAGGGTAAAATAAAATGTTTTGCGTTAAAACTAGAGTTCAGCCATGGACTATTTGGAGCTTTAAAGCCTTAATTGATCCAACAGAAAAAGAAGTGATGGAAAACAGTACTAATTTTCTTGTTAATGCCCTTGTTAGAGAAATATTTGACTTGAAAATTTTCATCTATTGTAACAGCACATAGAGCTTGCATAATGGACCGTGTTCATATTATATAAAGCGCTGTATGAACATGAAACAAAAAGGCAATCTGTGTCCTAAGAATTTCCAAGAGAAAGGAGACAGGGTGCAGACAGAAAGAAAGAAATGGGCCATTCCATGGGGCTGTCAAATTAGAAGTTTTTAGTAGGCACTTTATTATAAAAGATCTTAAGAAGGGGGTTGAAAAAGAATAGTGATTGCTTATTTTTGAATATGGTTTCTAATGCATATTATTTACTATTTTTTACCTCCTAAGCCTTGTGGAGTTGATTTTTGTTTTGAGGAATACTGCCTTTTAAGAAAGAAGGAAAAGTCCTAAATTATTTTTGTTTATTTCTCAAACATTTCCAAAATCCTATACATGTACTGAAAATCATCAAACATTACAGAATACATACTGCCATGCTATCACTGACTTCAAAAAATCCCATAATTTTAACTAATTTGAAATTCCTATTAAATTTGGGTCAATAAAGCCTTTATGCCATCATGCATTTTCTATTAGTCTGTAGCTGTATACTCACATTGGAGAGAAAAATTAATTGGTGCTGGATTAGGATTATTTAAAACATTATAGCATGTACTTTTTAAATATGTACTTCTTAAACTGCATGAATGAACTCACTCTGTCATGGCTGTGCAAAATGTGATTTATTGTGTTTTTCTATTAGGTTACCACAAATATTACATGGGGCATTCAACCACAGCCTATGCCTGTGCCAGTGTGGGTTATAATTCTGGCTGTCCTAGCAGGATTATTGCTCTTGGCTGTTCTAGTGCTTGTTATGTACAGGGTAAGTGCTGTAATGTTTGGTTTTGTGTTGTTTTCTTTTCCTTTCCCCTACTAGTGATGTATTACTTCAAATAGTACAAGCAAATTGCAGAAATACCTTGGTTCCCTAATCATCTGAATCTGTTGACTTTTTGGATACATTTAAAAAAAAATTCAGCTTTGTTGGGAAGAAGTTGAATAAAAGATGATGTCTGTGATTGTGCTGAAGTACTCGGTTTAATTTTTTCAGTTGGTATTTATTGGTTTTGGAGGACTAAAATATGGAAAAAGAAAAATATAATATAACAGGATCTGGTGAAGAAGCAGTGAGAAGGATAAAGGAAGGGCCTATATTTTGAAAAGCAGAGTCACACAATTTCTTTGTTGTTCTCCAAATTACAGATGGGCTTCTTCAAACGTGTGAGACCACCTCAGGAAGAACAAGAAAGAGAACAACTGCAACCCCATGAGAATGGGGAAGGAACGTCAGAAGCTTAAGCAGAGTTTTATCTGTAAGACATTCTGAAACTTTAAAAAGCCTACATCGTAGTTACAAGTATTGGTTTCCCTCTTAAGGAAAAAACACTCATGACTGCACTGCTGCTGATGTCAAAAGGTATCAGCACCTGCAAAATAAGAGCAATATATATAAATCCTCCCTTTTGTATTAATCATGTTGACACATGGGACTAATGCATATGCACTGATTTGTGTGTAAGAAATTTAAATAATACATAGAGCTATGATTTTGCTTATTGGGATTAGGAGACATCTTTTTTCGATTCACAGACTGGCTTTACATGAATTCCTACACAGATTTCATTTATACTCTTTAAGCCAGCAGCTTCCATAGATACTTGCTGGACTACATGTTTTGATGGATTTTTGTTGTAGTACACTACACTTAATTTCCTAGCTCATGAAAGCTAGTTGCACAAAAACGAGTGTAGCTTGTTTTACAAAGCTGAAGAGTATTCTTTGACCCATTAATTCTGCTGATGATTATTTCCTCTTGCTCAAAAAATACAAAAGAGATTATTCAGTGGAATCATTAGCATCTGATTTCTTCTGCATCCCAGTTCCCCTTTCTGCCTAGTCATCTGTCCCCGGGGTCTTGCTGTTCTGCACAGTCTCCTGTTTCCCCTCTGGACTTCATGGATACTGCTCTCCCGATCCTAGGTCCCTTACCTTAGAGATCGAGGCTATAGAAACGGAAGTGAGAGGGAGAAAGCTGGGGATGTTGTACTCTCTAGGGGACCTAGTGAAAAGATGCAGGGCAAGATCCAAAGACTGTGCTGAGTATGAGTATTTCCATGGAGCAGGATAGATATGTCCCACAGAATTCTTGGCAGCGTGGATCCATTCAGGTACTGCCAGGGACAAGATGTTGGACTCCAGCTGCCAAAAGACATGTCTGATGTGAAAACCTATAGCTTTTATGCCCACAGATCAAACCTCCACAGGGCTTAAAGTTGAGTTTTCTTGGGTTGAACTTCCCTCTCTGGCAAAACAGTAGAGGGAATGTTTGTGACAAGTTACCTGACGCACCCTGGGGAAGCTGCTAATAATTCACACGTTCTGTAGTTTACCTTGTCCAAGTGCAGGATTGAGTACTACAGAGACTGTTTAAACTATGCTATCTGCCAGCCAAATGTATCTAGATTACATCAATACTTCAGCAGCACTCGCCCCTGCCCTGCCACTTGTCAATGAAGCAGAGTGTAGCCAGCAACATGAAAGGGGTTGATTAGCAAAGGTTGATTTGGCTTGTTAAATATTTATCTTGCACAAAAGACCCCATTACCAGAAAAGACACTAAGTATTTTCTGTTTCATTGTTGGCTTTTAAATGTACTAAACTTCAGTGAGTTAAAGCCAAGGGTTTAAATCTTTCTTATCTTACTTCCCTTAGTATTGGTCCAGTAAAATGAAGCCTCTTATACTTATGAAAGAACAGAAGAAGGTGGCCTATATGCATTTTGGTAACCATGTAACTGTTAGGAGGTTAGTTGGCTTGTAACCACATGTAGCTGTGCTGCAGAAATCTTAGAGTAGACCTACCTTATTTGAGATCTGTTTATTCTCCATTCAAAAAAAAGAATAAACTACATTATAAACTCCTTAAATGCAGCCACCTACAGAAAGGAAGGCTTCTACTATAATTATACCAGAGTGGTTTCTATGTTAACAAACTCTTAGAGGGACAAAAACTCGTTTTGGTTTGGTTTAGTATTGTGTGTTGCGTGTGTGTTTTTTGTTTTTTTTTTTTCCAAAGCTGTATCTCTCCCATAAATACTGCAATGCTCAGTAAACCCAAAATTATCTGAAATGAACGGTTCAATTCAACTTCCATTTCTGCATACTTTCTGAGATTTAAAATCCTCAAATGACTTTCAATGTTAAGTCCACTCTTTTTCACTGAACTGTGATGGCATTTGAGTCATTAAGAGAGACAGCACAAAGTTAATGTGGGAGCCAGTTTGTACTTCAGATATAGGCTTGCATATTTATCCATTTATGTGTTTTTGTTTTAGACTTTTTTTTTAAGTTTAGTTTATATGAGAGGGCACAAGGCAAAATTCTGGTTCCACTGAATTTTCAAGGTCTTCAGTGTGGTCAAGGTTTCATTCTTGTCTTTACTTCTAGTATTGTTACTACTAATATAGTAGAGACTCAGGAGTCAGGCTTTGATCCTTGCCTCAAAATGGGACTTTTATAAAACATAGGTTCATTTCACAGGCTTCTAGGCTTTTAGTTCACATACGTTGCCAATTGATTATCTATATGCGAGAGGATTGTTTTTACTCTGTCTTAATCTTAGTAAGTTAAGAGGTGTAAGACACTGTCAGTAGACAGGTAAAAGCTCTAACTCTTGTGTGTGTGCTTTTGTTACATGTACACACTGTGTTGACTTGAATTTCATTAGACTACTTGCATGTCTAGGCATTATAAGGAGATGGAAAGAAAAAAAAGCATGGTCAAGATCCCTTTGGCTCACATGGAAGGGGTACTACAGCCTTGTTAATGTCAGTGCTAACTACATCTTAATTTTACTGTGGCAACTGGAAACTTTTTGCTGGGTTTCAGGATAAAAAGGTACATTTTATTGGTACAACTGCTGTAGCTCTGGAAAGTTCCTTCTGTGTATTGAAATTACGTAAAGTAAGACTTATTTAAGTGATTTTTATTTTCTTACATTCTACTAGAAAATAATGGCTTCTCTATGTCTACTAATTTCCAGTTTAATTAGTTTAAAAAAACAAAACAAAACCCAGTAGCATAGGCAATTACAGCATACAGGTTACTTAAACACAGACATAACACCCCAAATTCAGTTTAATATTACATTTGAGTTTAGGAGAGATTCTGAACAGAATGCTTTTCTGAATGGGGATGAGGATGAAGGGGAATCTTTGGTTTTACATTCTAGATTTGGCAATAAGATTACAGAATATATACGCACTTGTGTTACTATAGATTTCCCAGTAGCTTACAGGCATTGATACATTCTTATAGCAAATATTTTAGTGATGTTGAAACTTAAAGAAACCTTTAAAAATGTATTTTGGAGTGAAATGAATGCCCCTAAGTCAAAACTGACGTGCGTAAGATGCATACTGCAAGTATAATAAAATGCAAGTATGGTAATAGATAATTGACTTAGTCCTCTTTTGAGAGTTATCTTACATAAACATAGCTTTATGTATATAAAAGCAGCAATTATGTAATTTTACTCTATGGAAACCTTTTAAAGAGCTAGATCTTTTATAAATGAATTACAAAATTCTATAACTAGTCCAGTTTGCAATTATTGCAGCATCTCATGATGCATATTAAAAGGTGATTTATATTGCAAAATGTGTATTATCTGGTACTATATTTGACAATATTTAGAAAATGTAAAGAGACGAACCTATTTTATACGTTTACATTTCTTTCAAGAAACACTACCAAAATCTGGATTCATTCTTAAGCATGACTGCAAAGTCAAACATGGAATACATTTATCAACATAAGCTGAAATCTTTGAGAAATATTCACAGATGTTAGTATCGAGTTTATGGATTATATATGTCCCACTTTTCTGTTTAAAATTTTGATTTACACATTGATCTTTGATTCACGTAATGCTTATGAAACTTTAAGAAAGTTTGTAATATTTTTCCCTTCTTTATAAATTCCAAGCAAACATCTTTAATACTTAGTACTTTCTAAAATTGTGTGCATGCTTAAATAGTCTTCATGGTAAACTTTCACAGGTATATTTTGAAAATATTTCAGCTGTATTCAGCATGTCCTTGGTGCTTTGAAGGATTCATGTTGCACTTTCAAAGCAGTATAGCAATAGATCTGTGTTCAGAAAAATGCCATGACCTGTGCAACTGTTCCTGAAGAGTGAGAGAAGACTTCCAGCATGGCTATCATTTGCGGGAATGAGAGAATAGATTTTTGCAACATTCTGGTCTGCTGATGGTTATCCTGGCATAGGTGCTGTGGTTTTTTTTTTTTCACACCCTTACAAATAGTCACAGGGTAGCATTAGCCCAGTGAAAATCTAGTTGGCTTTTGCCTTCAGTCCAGGCTGAGGCTATTCTATAGTTTAATGAAGCCATGGAAAACTTGACATTAATTTCAACTGGCTTTGAATTAGGCCCTTTGTGTTCAATGCTGCTGACTGTTAATGAGAAAAAAACAAGGACTTTAAAAGGAAAGTGGAAATCCCAAATGAGAAGGAAGGTGGCAGCCTGCAGATCTGTGGAGCCTTCTGCAAAGAAGGGTTTTTTTCATTTGTGTGTTTTTGAGGTAGGAGGAACTCATTAGCTTGGTTGTTGGTAGCCTCCTATCACGAAGAAATGCCACACTTGGGAGCATGATCACATGCTGAGCTCCGATAATTCTCATTGACTTCAGTGGGACCTGAACTCTTTGGTACTGAATCTCTAGCTTTTAATTCCCAAGTGCAATATAACATTATGATCGGATCTAATTCATTGCCAAGTTGTTTGTTAATTTTTGTTTGTCTAATAAGGGCTGTAGCATTTGTTGACTGGCAGTGGTCGATATTTTTAGGGACATTAACAAAACCAGTGTATTAAATTGAGGTGACAAATGAATGCTGTAGAAAGTTTTTGATCACCCACATTGGGTGAGACATGATGTATATTCTAAAGCTTATCTATTACTAACTCTTGAGTTATTAAGAATTGGTACAATGTTCTTTAAGTCCACTGTGGAAAATTTGACTAGAGACTCTATAATAATGGCTTTGAGTCTGTAGTGCTACTACTGTTTCATATGATTATGCTATTTAGAATTTCAGCGTATTTTTTCATTAAAAATCATAACAAAGGAAATTTAGGCTTATATGCGTTGACCTCCAAATCTTTTGTATTAATATTGACTAACTTGACTCTTGGCTTTTGCAAAGTATATGAAGATTTAATGTAGCATTTGAGTCTGCAAAAAACATTTTCAGGTTTAAGTGGCCCTTTCTAGTCCACGAAGGAAACGTATGTTTGTTGTGATACAAATACTTTGAAAATGTAACAGTTTATTTCTTAATAGTAGAATTTTTTGCATGGATTTTTGCTCGTGCATTAAATTAGTATAGCATTGTTTGCGTAAGCAGAAAATTAACTTACTAACAAGATGCTGCATTTTGGGTTTCTTAGTCATGTAAGATATATATTAATAAAACAGATGGGAATATTTTCAGCAACTATGAACTTGTTTCAAAGGCCTTCGGTACATTTAAAGAGAGCAATACACATTTGAAGTCACCTTATTGTTATTAAAATATAAATCTTGCAAAGAAATATGTGGCTATTGTAGCACAGTAATTTTGTATTGATATCAAATATAGCTGTTAAGCTATGGTTTTCTTTTCAGCTCATTCTTTTCATCCTAATTCAAAGTTAAAATGATTTTATTAGGTTATATTTTTATATATATGTATTCAATTTTAAAATATGATTGGACAAACAATTTGAGAAATGTTATTGTAAGTATTATGTTGATTCTGGTGATAAGAATTTTGGAATAAAATACCTCTGAATTAACATGTCTTCTCTGAATCTTTTCCAGGATTTTTTTTTTTTTAAACCATACATTTAATTCAGCTGAAAATATTTCATAATATATGTTTGTAACCCACAGTAATCTACTAAATATGAGAAGGTCACATCAAATAACTTTTAGCTTCTCAGCTAAGACAGCATGTATTAACCTCAAGTCAAAAGGATTTGTAACCACAAGCAAGCAAGAGATCTGTTCAGAAATTATTTTCTCTCGTCATCAGAAGACAATTTCCTACAAGAATTTCTGTATACCAAAAGTAATTTGTTCAGATTTCATAGTTGTTACATCACTGCAGATGGTCATTTTTTGCCCTTTTGTTAGGAAAATTCTGAAAGAGTATTTCTTTTCTTGTTGTATTATTAAATTAATTTTTTAGTTTTGAACACCTTCTAGTTAACAACTGTATTCATCTGTGAGTAGGGTGACAGTAAATATTTTGCTGGTCAAAATAAAGGGGTACACATGTCTTTAAATTTAATGTTTATCGTATGAAATTGAACATTATGTAGTTAAACACCATTTTTGCCTATTTTATTTCTTTATTAGAGTTGGAAAACTTCTTAAAGTAGTAGTTAGAAAAGAGCTCTGAACTACCTTTAAAGACTGCAGGAGTTACTGCTGGACATATTACCTCAAATAAATATTCAGGTAGGTGAAATAAAATACTTTGTAGTGGCTTTCTTTTTTTCAAAGAAAATTTGGTTAAGAAAACATAAGCCTGATCTATGCTTTTCTCTTTCTTTTTTTTTTTTCTCTGAAGTGGTCTTTACTGTATACTCTCTAGATGTGGTCCCTTCTCAGTAATTTATCTAAATACCTCACAAACTCTTAATTTCCGTATATTATTCCCATTTGGAAACCATCTTCCATAATAACATCTTTCATCATGCATTTAAGAGATTTAGTTCATAACTTTATAAATGAATAATTGTGATATTCACATCAACATTAATTTAACAAGTTGCAACTGCAAGTAGGTTCAACTGCTCTTCCCCAAATAAACTTTTTATTTCTAAAAGCGCAAGTCTATGAGCATTTGGAAATGAACATGTACATGATCCACACTTTCCCAATATCATATTACTCATTCATCATATGAATTCACTAAATTAACAGAGGAAGCAAATGGCTGAAAGTACTCAGATAGCTTTCTGTTGGACCCCTTTCCTCCATCTGAGCGCACATGTATAACACAGGCTGTGAGGGTGGAGATGCAGCCCATCTTTCTTTGCAATGTCCAGGTAAAAGGTTAAAGTAGGAACCTGTTTGAGAGGATGTTAGCTAGGCAAGCAAGCACTGAACAAGTATTTTCTAAACCAAAAAGGCAGTCTCTCCCTCCTCCTGAACTGTCATAGGCAAGTTCCAAATCAGGCACGATTGTTTTTATTTCTCTGCTTTTTGTGCTCTTTTTCTTACTTAAAGGTCATTCAAAAGAATTTTCATAAAGTTTTCATGGCAGGGTTTTGGGGGAGTGTTCTGGTGTTGCTGAAGAATAGGGAAACCAACCTAATTGAACTATTTTAAAGAAAAGTATAGAAGAGTACCTGCTGAAGAGGGTGTACGTTTCCCCATGCAGCATTATTCCGCAGGCAGTGATTATTCATAAGGCACGAGTGGGGGAAGTCAAGCAGTACATTTTTCCGTGATCCTAAAACATGCCAACAAACCCTCAGCAACTGTGATAAAAAGTAAATTGTATTTCCATAGCTTCAACATAAATCCTCAATCTGTATGAAGTAATTGTTAATGGCAATGAATCATTATATTTTACTGTAAAGACACTAAATTATAATGAAAAATAAGTTAGATTTTCTTTGTATCTGGTAAGAGATCTGTGAAAATAATCACTTTAACCTGACAGTTTCTCTTTAGAGGAATTTTGAAGAAACTTTTATTCACTATTCTAATGAGTTGAAAATGTAGGATCATCCAGTTGTGAATGTCCTTATTGTGAATATTTGCATCACTAAAGTCACAGTTTCAGCAGAGGCCTGACTTTCCCCCTGTAGTGGTCCTGCTCTGTGTTTAGCTGACAACCACGCGTGTTACAGGTGAGCTGGATTTGTCCAGGAGGGCTCCCTTTGCTCAGGTGCAGCAGTCTCTCCGCTGTGAACTACGTGAAGTAATTTTTACACGATCCTGCGCTAGGTTGTGTTTATAAGTGCATTCCAGTTCTACGTATGTTAATATACGTCCTTAATTCTAAAAATGCGATGGTTGATACCGTAACTATTACCGTGAATAAATATTCACGTAACTACGCCAGCGGCACGCCTGTCGCTGTAGCGCTGAAGCCGAGGCGGTGCTGCCGCCGCGGTGATGCTCGCCCGCCCCCAACGCCCCAGCCAAGCTGCTCCGCAAGCGCCGACCGGCTCCCAAAGGTCGGGCCCGTAACGCGGGCTGCCACAGGCGTTTTCACGCGTGCAGCGACAAGCGCCGCAGCTGCTTCACCTGCGGCGCCGCCGGGGCGGGCTGAGCTCGGCAGGGCGCCGCCGCCGCGGGCGGGCCCAACCGCCGCCGCCGGCCGTTAACGGCCGGGACGCGCCGCGGGCGGCGGGGGCAGCGCTCCGCACCTCCGTCGCGTCGGACGGAAGGGTCGGAACGGAACCGAACGGATGGGATGGGATGGGATGGCCTCACCTCGCCGCCGCCACCAGCCCAGGGCAGCAGCGGCAGCGGCACCGGCGCCGCGCCGTGCCGTGGAATGTCAACGGCCCCGGCGGCGCGCGGGGGCGCCGCCCCGTCACGCGGGCGGGGGCGGGGCAGGGGCGGGGGCGCGGGCCGCCGCTGCCCGCCGGGCGCCGCCGCCGCCGCGCGTGGGGGCGGCCGCTGCCGCCGCAGTCCTGCCGCCGCCGCCCGAGCGGCCGCCGCGGGAGCCGCTGGCCGCAGCCCCTCGCCCGCAATATGCCTCCGCGGCCCGCCGGCTGCTCGCCATGCCGGGGACCCGCGGGCGCCTCTCCTCGCTGCTCCTGGCGCTGGCGGCCGCGCTGCTGCTGCTGCTGAGGGGGCGGCTGCTCCCCGCCGCCGCCGCCGCCGCCGCCCGCAGCCGCCCCCAGCAGCAGCGGGCGGCGCTGCCGGGGGGCGCCGCGGCCGCCGCAGGTACCGACTCCGGCGGCGGCGGGCTGGGGGGCGGCGGCGGCGCGGGGCAGGTGCGGCGGGGCCGGGCGTGGGGCCTGGGGAAACGCGTTTGTGCGCGACCGGGCAAGGAGCGGGCTGCGTTTCGGGAGCGCAGAACGAGCGCCCGGGTTTATAACGAGGCCGAGGGCTGCGGCGGGAGCAGGGTCCATCTTTAATATCGCAGGGCCTGTGCGCGGCTGCGGGGGCGCCTCGCCGGCGCGCTGAGAACGTCCCCGGGCGGTCGCGTCGCGTCGCGTCGCGCGTGTGCGGGGGCCCGGCGCGGGGCCTGGGCCGAAGCGCCGCCGCCGCCCCCCGCCCTGCGCCCGGGCCCCGCGGCCTCGCGCCCTGCGCCCGGGCCGCCGCGGCCTCGCCGGAGCCGCGGAGCGGGCGGCGCGCGGAGCGCCGCGGCTGAAGCCTGTGGGATGCGCGATGGTGCCGCTGGGCTCGTTTGTTTCCGCGTCGCCTCTGCAGAACGAGGAGAGAAGTCGTTTTATCCAGCAGCTCTCAGTATGGAAATAACGTGCTTGTTTCAGCATCAGGCTTTGGTATTGCAGTCACACCTGCAAGGTTACCCGGTTGCAGAACTGGGGCAAGTGGTAAGGTTCTCTTTTATCACCTAGATTCAAAAAAAAAAAAAAAAAAAAAAAAAAAAAAACCACCATGTTACGAGGTCTTAAAGGATCAAATTAGGATAAAAACATTCTTTTTGTCATCACGTTGCCTTTCACAGAAGAATTTCAAAATGGTTTCAAGCATTAATTATTTAAGACCTTCTAGCACCAAGGCTCCATATGGGCAAACCACTTAAGCATATGTTTAACTGTGATTTTTCGCAAGCGTATATGCATGTTTCTGTTTCCAGTTGGTTTCAAGAAGATGCAAAATGAGCTTAGTTTTAGGCATATGCTTGATATTTTGCTGGAGTGAATCTCCTTTACAAGCCACCGAAGTATGCGTGTTAATTAGGAAATATAAGCAAAGATGCTGAATTATGGTCTCTGCTTGCAACTTCTTAAAGAGGTAGAACAAGAAAATAGCTTTTGTAGAATATGAACACAACTAATGGTGATTTTATGTATATATATGTGTGTGTGTGTGTGTGTGTGTCAGAAAACTTAAATTTTCCTGATGCACCCTTAAAATGCCTTGATTTGGCTGAGGTTTTCTTATTTTTTGTTTTTCAAAACCTTAAATGATAGGAATTTTTGAAAAGAGTATTGAGTGGAATGTTTGGCTTTTGATTTTCCTTCTGAACTGATGATTTTTTTCATTGTTTAGTACCTTACCCTGTTTTTCAGAGGAGTATACCATTAATCACCAAAGAACCCCTATTAAAATACATTGTCAGCATTTCCAGCATGTGCAGTTGCACGTTTTACTTATTAAGAATTGAATGATCTTGCAAAAAAAAACCAGACAGGTTTTGTAACTCACTCATCCTTTTTAGTGTCAGGTACCGATTTTATTTCAAGAAGCTATATTACCTTATTGCCTTCAGTGCTGGCAAAAATCTTTGGCACTAAATTTGATACCATTGCTATTGGTACACTGTTGCTGCAGTTACATAACTGTGTACTTAGCTGCTGTTGCTTTCCTTTATTTGCTTATTATGCTTTATAGGTTTTGATGTGTAAGAGTCCTGGAAGTGTTCTGTAGTACACAGCTTTCATGATCAATCTTAGTTTATTAATGTTAAAAATGATCATTTGTGCTGATCCTCAGTTATGTTTAAATGCAGTTACAGCTTTATTTCTCTTGTTGGGTACTGTATCTTGTTGGATACTCCATCTTTCAGCTTTTTAAATGATCTTGGTAATTTTTTCTTTATATAAAATTGAAAAGGCCTATATTGATTAATCTTTAAAAAAAGACTAACTCACTGTCATAAAGCTTTTATTAATCTGGAGGAGCTGCTAAATACCTTTGTATTTTGTGCTGTTAAGTACTTTCAGTAAAGTACTTGTGTAATTTTTGATATCATGATTTTTTGAAATTTTAAAAAGGGCCAGAGTTCAGATGTTTATCAGATATTAATGTTTGGGGTTTTTTTCCATAATAATCTCTTTTGATGGTATACCACCAAAAAGCAGGCAAGATAAATGACTGTTGCATTTCCAGCAGAAGACTGGCAGCAGGGTAATCCCTTAACAGGACTGTTTTGAAGAGCCCTAAGTTCGTTCCTGTAGCAGCTGCAGGCCCTGTGCTGGGAACTCCCAGGGCAGGCAGCGGCCTGGCTCCTGGCACGAGGAATCTGCCTGAATTTGGATTTACTCTATTTGTTTGTGACTCCAGTGTTGCAGATGGCAAGGAACCTTAACATCCTAAGATAGGGAGCGTGGAGAGCTAAGGTTTTGATTGGCAACCTTTTCTCGTTTGACATTCCTCTTTTGATACCCCTGTTATGTCCAAGCTAATTATGCAGCTTTACAGATCAGTTATCTCCTGGATTACAGGACTTCTGCCAGTGTAATTATTATGCTGTCTCAGAAAAGATGCTGAAGTCTGCGCAGCAGCGTACAAAGGTTTGGGGTGCTGACACATACATGTAGTGAGAAGGGACAGTTGCACATAATTGAATGGTTTCTTTTTTTTCCTCTCCTCTTTCTCCTCCCTTCAAAACAGCAGCAAAGCTACCACTGCCAAAAGAAATAACTAGATTTTAAAGACTAGGCAAAGAAGGCATGCGGAAGAAGGACTCGGTTCATGGAGTTACTCTGACTTGTGTTATGTCATGAATATAGCTGTTCTTTCAAACTTTAGAAAAAATATCCAGGAAGAGGGAGCCAGGCCTCTGTGGGTACCGTGGTGATTGCCAGAGTATCCCTGTCTTAGTTCCAGGTTATGTAAATGTGCAGTGAGTTTTTTGCTTTCTGTGTAGCAGTAGTTTTAGAAATCTCGACTCTGATATGCAGAAGTGATTAAGAGAAGTTAGTGGGAGCTTTGAATACTCAGAAGCTAGTAAATTATAATTCTGTCTTTGATTCAAAGCAAAACTGTTTTGGTTTTCCTTGTTATATTTATCCTTATCAAGATGTTGTCTTTACAGGCGATACAGAGATATGTTCATTAATGTGTGAGATCCAGAGGATATTCTGGGTGTGGTGCATTGTTGTTCTTTTTGTAATGCAGGTATTGTGCAATAAGCAAAACAGACCACTAACTGAATAAGTGATACTTAACTGCATCGGTTTTATAGCAAGTCTACCATGTGTACTGAATGAACAGGATTATTCTGGAAAAAACAGCCATTATGTGTATAGATGCTATCACATTATGTATAGACAACACATAGAATGACATACATTGTCTTAGTGCTGGAGTTATTTTCATTTTGCAACCTTAAATTAGATTTGAAATATGTTTTAAAATAGTTATTATTTCTTTAAGTTTTTGTCATAAAACTGCATGAAGTTCAGTGCTCTGAGTACCCTTCCATATCTTTTGAAATGCCAGTATACACAAGAAAAGACTTGCCATTATATTCATTCTAGACCATGCCCAATCCACTTCTTATTCCAGAATTTAGGGAAAAGAATTGGGGGGGGGGGGAGGTTGGCAGGTGGCATTGAATATGACAGGAAGATCAGCCTGATTTTTGGATGAGATGAAATTAAAAATGGTAGCAGGGTGAAATTAAAAAATGGTAACAGCTAATAGTAGTCCTGAACAAAGGAGGGGGGAGAACTGGAATGGCTGTGAATATTTATGCGGTTTGTTCCATTCATTGAGACTAATAAGACAAATACATGCTTGCCTGCAACACCTGAAGAAAATGAGATTCCTTGACTGCCTGTTGGAGGCAAATAACCAGAGCGGATGCTGCCTTTGGAATTTGAGTCTGTGCCCATTCCTCAGTAGTGTTTATTTGTATCTGGTGATGTTGCTATCTAATGTTCTAGACAAGAAAATTCTAGGTAAGATTTTTCTAAAGTCTTTGGTACACTGCCTTATTCTTTCTGATCATTCAAAGAGATAAAAGGAAGTGCAAAAAAGAGTTATCTGAGATACTGGTATAGAAGTATTTCTCTGACACATGTGTGACTTGTACTATTTTAATCTTTGTTTTCAGTGTTAGTTTCTAGTTCTGAAATATTTTTCCTAGTGGTTTATATTGGTGTGTAGGTACTGCTTAAGTATGTAGAGCAGCTTTTGGTTTTGATAGCTTGTTCTGTTAATGTGGGTTTGAATTTAGGGAGTGATACTACATAGTGATGCACCTTTTAAAATACATATACGCACACTGCTGTGGGAATGGTTTGTTTGTTGCTTCGTGGAGTAACCTTAAAGTTTTCTTTCTCTGTCTTCACTGGACAGGGGATTAGAAGGGCTGTAATAAATCCAGTTTTGTTTTGAAGCATTTGTTACAGTCAGAGAGAGATCCTGAGAAAACAAGTGAGAAGTTAAAAGATGTGTAGGAGATTCTGTAGCATTCCTATAAGGAAGGAAATTATTCAGCAATTTTCATGACTGTGTAAATTATGTAGGATGCAGCTCCTTCTCATGGAGTTAGGGCTGTCTAATTAGAGACTTGTGATCTGCTCTGGGGTTGAATTTTTCTGCAGCCAGCAGCGCAGCATTCTCAGCCAAGAGGTGTTAGAATATAATCAGTGTCATGGAAAAGATTTATTTTTAAGTTGTCAAAGCTTACAGGTTGTTTTTTATTGGGAGGTGGAGAAGATAGTTTGCAGTCTTTAAAATAAAAGAATGTTTTGATTGGTTTTAGATGTATCAGATGTAGACATTCAGTCTCAATCAATATGTATTTCTTATACAAAAAAAATTAATGAAATTTGGGGAGGCTAATTTTTAGTCAGGTGAAAAATTATTCTTTTGTTGTCAAATAGAACTCAAAAGTATTGCCTACCTACTCCAACAAAATGGTATCAGGCAAACAACAAGAACGATGCAAGCAACAAACTCCAGCAGCTCTGGAAATGCATTCAGAAAACTTGTCCTTTGATTTTGCTGCTCAATTTGTTCAGCTTAATTTGCAGCTGAGATTTGTAGTGATGATTTCTCAGCTAGGTGAAAAAGTATATAAGATTTAGACTTGTCTTGAGTTATGGGAGACATGGTCTTAAGTGACTTAGCTTTCTGTGCCACTGCAGGATATCTAGAAACAAATAATAACAAAGTAAAGCTTAGAGAAAAGGGTAGAGCAACAAAAAATCAGAGAGGGTATTAGGAAACTGAAGGGTGATAAAACATCTGCAATTTGGGTCAGAAATACATAATGAAAAGGAAATATGCATAGATAATTTGTGTCCATATGATCCATGACAGGTCACTCAGTTGCTAATAAAAGAAGTGGAGGATTTGGGGGATTTTCCTTCCCAGAACACAAATTTAGAAAAGTGTATTTTTTTTAATTTCAGGGAGAGATTTGATGAGATATAAGCAAAAGGGTACTGAGGGTTCTGAAGAGGTAAGCAGCTCTCCTGTACTGAAAGCTTCTTTTTTAATGAAACTCGTTATATATTATACAGCATCATGTTCTGTAATTCAGGAAACTTCATTTCAAGAAACTTTCGTTGATAGTTGTTTACCTAATAAAGAGCTGAGAGAAACAAGGGCAGAAATATGCATTAGTCATCACAGAAATAGGACCTACAATTACACCCTGACGAGAAGTGGCAGGATGCAAGAGTAATGAGTGATGGCAGGAAGCTACGTGTTGCGAGGTGGTAGTTTTTGCAGTTCTTATTTTTTTTGTTGAAGTTTCATTACTTTTCTCTAGTCTGTTGGCAGATGATATATCATCAAAGACCAACTGATATGTGAAAACATTCACAGAATTGCTGTCGGGCTGAAAAAGGCAGTTTCGGGGTTTGGGATACAACTGCTGATCTGTGTCATTGGGGATCTGTAGCATGCGTTATCTGTAAATTGGGTGATAGTAGAGGAAGTATTTGCAATCTGAGGCAAAGATCTGAGGGGAAGGCTTATTCAAAATAAGCTTAATTTTTGGTATGATCTGTCAAACTTAGAAAAATAGCGAGGGTCGCTTTAGCATCTTGAATGCTGTGTATTTTTTGTCTTCACTGTATCCTGCTGTTATGAATGGGGAACTGAGGCACAAAGGATGCATCTGTTCTGTCACATTGTTGTACTCCTGATTCTTTGTTTAATTTCTGAATTCCATTAATTGCTTCCTGAAACTACCAGATCTGCCTCCTCCTACCTACTTCTAGGTCCCCAGAGGTATTCCGGCATATCACATGTGCTCTTGCAAGGCCCTAGCACCTGAATAGTCATCTTCCACGCATGTCTACAAGAAGCTGTATCTAGCAAGCTGCAAAACAGCTATTGCATTTATTGCTTTACTTTTTTGGCACTGTAGTTGTTTTAGGAAAAATATGAGATTTGAAAGTAATTTTCCTGCTAGCACATGTTTGAAGGGAGGGTGTGAATGTGTGCAGCTTTACAAGTTGCTGAAATGGCCTCTGCTGGGAAACTTAGGTTTAGAAAGCTCAAGAGAAATTAATTATCTTCAGGAGCAGCTTAAACCTGCTGTCTGTAGGCCAGGTGTTTGGTAAGGAAGGCATCACTCAGGCTGTAACTCATCTTTTCAGATGGAATAGGCATTCCAGATCCTAGGTCTCTGTAGTTGCCTGAAAAGCATTAGGTGTCTGGGAAAGGGCCATCCTTCTAAACATTGTCTGAGGCTGTGGCACAAATAAAGCGTATGCTTGCACAGCCGTCACCACACTTTCTTCGTTCCACATAGGCAGAAGAGAGTCAGGACATCATCACTGTGATGAATGTATTGCCCTGTCATTTTGGGAGAGACAGATCAGGGGGTGGTGCTTAGACCTTCCATATGAAGGGACATAGTGTAACTGTAGTGTGAGCAGGCTCTCACATTTACCAGGCGATAAACATCAGCAGAACATAGTGCCATCGTGTGTGGAGCACGTTCCCAAAGCACCTGTTATCTTAAATGCTGCCTCCCAGTCAGAACACAAGAGTTAAGTGTGGCAACTAGCAGTTCTGTCAAGCAACAAACTGTATCATACACTATGAACTGCATGAGCAGTTGTCAGGTATCTGTAGATAATGTGAACAAAATCTATTTTCCCATCTGAGTTGGGCCAGCTTCTGTAACTAGGTAGTTTCCAAATGATGCTCTTTCCCTCTGAATGCAAGCACGTTATGCATCCTTGTAAACAAAATACTGATAGGTCTGCAGTTTATTGTGCTTGCATGGCATGATCCTGATGATATAAGTGTATCTTTGTCTGATGTAGCTCCTGGGAACTATCCCGTGTGACCTGCTAGGATTGGCAGGGTGAAGGAGTGATGTTCTTTTCAGTCTGTGTGTGCATAAGCCCCCAAAAGGCTCACCAAGTGGGCACATGAACACTGTCTGATTCCCTTGCTGTCCTTGTTCCTTCCCCCTCAGTTTCTTCTTTCTTTCTCTTCCCCCAGGTTGTGATTAAACTTTACCATGCAAGCTTGAAAAGAGTCTCCGCTGACTTAAAGCTAGTAGTGTTCAGGCTTCAGGGAGCAATGGTTACTCACTTTGACATGAGGATGAGACATTTGAAGATGACAGGTTACAGGGTCGGATCCTCCTGCTGGGCTTTCCATATGGCCCTCCTCACTTAAACATTCTACATCTACTGTTGATAGCCCCGGGTACCTAAGACAGTGTAATCCTACCAGTGGAAGAGGTGAAAGGTGGTCTGTCGCTGAGATTACATGGAAGGAAATTGTGGCTCTGGATAGGATAGAGACAAACAAATTTCTTGGCCTTCTGCCTTCTGATTTTCCTTGTTCTGTTTTGAAAGATTTGGAGGTTTTGGGGGTGAGTCTCATCTAAACTGCTGGCAGCTGTATCTAGATAACCTGCAAATAGTGGCTGAAGAGCTGTGGTGGGGAGTGGCTTTTTGTATTTACCGGGGGTTAGAGGGTGTGAGTAAGGGACAGATATTGAGAGCCATAAGCACTGGGAGGTCATGAATTGCCCAAAAAACCAGAGAATTTTAGAAATATTTTAACGTGTCCCCGTGTACTCTCATTGAAGTGTGGTATTGGCATGACTGTTGCACCCCAAAAGGGCTCTCAGGCCTGTAGAGAGTGGTTAAATTACTGTATGCTTTAGTTGTACATCTGAGCATTTGCTTGAGTGTTCCTACCAAAACCAGTGTAGTCGTAGCCAGATAAATTGGAGGACTGGCCTGTTACCGCACTGCCTATATTGGAGAAAACAACTGAATGTAGCTCTTTCAGTTTCTAGCCGGTCATTAGCAGTTCATCTGCCTCTTCTGAAATGTTTTCCTCTGGGTGACATATTGCCTTTATTTCTTTTATTTCCCATCTGTCTTTTACCTGTATTGAACTACTGAGCTTTCCTGCTTGGTTGTCCATGTAATTTTGGGGTTTTGTACGATAGGTTGTTTTATTTGCAGTTTACTTGTAAAGGTGCAGCTCATAGCAACATTTTCATTAGTCAAACTGAAAGCTTTTCCCTTCAGAATTGGTGTCTCTCTTCCACTGCAAGAGTTGCAGTAAAATCGTGCAAGATATACTTCATCTTCTCATCGCATTTCTGTAATAGAGTACAGAAGCTGCATCAAGCTCTGAGCCCCAGATTATCATATGACACTGCTGCTAAGCCACTGGGGCAGATTTGCCAAGTGTATTTAGATTAACAGCCAAAAAAACCCACAATCAAGTGAAGATAGTGTTTGTACTTTGGGTCTTGGGTTTGTTGTTTTGTTGTTGTTGTTATTGGTTTTGTTGTTTTTCCCCTCCAATGTTTTCTCTGATATTAGGGTAACTAAGAGGACTTAGAATCACGAAAGCATTCAGTCTGGAAGGGACTCCAGGAGCTCTTTAGTCCAGCCTCCTGCTCAAAGCAAGGTCAGCACTGAGTACAGACCATGGTGCTCAGGGCTTTACCCTGTCAGGTCTTGAAAACCTCTAAGAATGGAGATACTGAAACCTCTCTAGGCAACCTGCTCCAATGATTATTTATCCTTGAGAAGAAAAAGATTTCCTTATACCACCCCCCTCTCCCCCTGCCCAGTGCCTACCCTGCTTCAATTTATGACTGTTGTCTATTGTTGTTCTGTCATACACCTCAGTAGAGAGCTTGGCTCTGTCTTCTCGGTAACCTTCTTGTAGGTATTGGAAGGCTGTGATTTAGGTGTCCCCCCATCCTGTCTCCCGCCGCCCCCGAAGCCTTTCCTTTGCCGGGTTAAACAAGCCCGGTTCCCTCAGCCTCTCCTCACAGGGCAAGTGCTTCCGCCTCCTTACTGTCTTGATGGTCCTCTGCTGAACTCAAATTTGTCAACATCTTGTTCTTGAGGCCTAAAACTAAACAGTTTCCAGATGCAATCTAACACGCTAAGGAAAGTGGACTGATCACTTCCCTTTATCTGTTGGCTGTGCTTCTGCTGATACAGCTGGTACTGTTTCTCTTGAAACTTGTGTATTTCTCTGTCAGGCAGACCTTTTTCCTCTAGCATACATGAATTAGAAGAACTTGGAATTATATCTTCTGCTGAGGGATTTGGGGCTGTTTTTGTAAGTGTAATGTATATAGCTGGCTCAGAACTAGATAGTAGTGCTTAGCATAGACTTTCTCCCTCTTTATGAGCATTTCTATAAAAGTAAGCTTACCCAGAGATCTCATATCAATATAGTTAAAACTCTGCTTTGCTGTTGTCAAAAATTCCCTGTTTTGCAGAAAAGATGGCCTCATCTTCTGATAACTTGTCATGTGGTGGGAATGTAGTGTAAGGGAGAGTTGAAAGATTTTATCAGGAAACTTGCAATGTTGTGAGGGGGATACAGCTTTGGTTATTAAATTTGGCAAAATACAAGCTCATTAATGACTTTGCATGGGAAAGGCTACCAAACAAAACTGAGCTATTAATGGGACTCTCTCATAGAAATTATCATCTATAATGCAGCAAAACTCTTTGATAATTTGCTTGTACTAATATAAGCTTAAGTGGAAAAAAGTCAATGATGCCAACATATTTGGAAACGTAGGTTACATTGCTGGAATGAATAAGGAGGTGCTTGCCCTCTCAAACTATTATAGACATTAACAGAATTATTAAAAAAAACTTTTTAAATGTTTTTCTGGAAAAAATTTTCCCTCTTTTCTGAAGCCTTCCATTAAGTGATTGAACAGGAGAAATCAGTAGTTTTTTGTTGAGTAGGTGCAGAACATCAGTAGAGTGTGTGCTTGGAAGAATAAAAGCTGTTAACATGAATTATGCTCTGTGATGTGAGGGAGAAAAACTTCTGCTCTCACAGAGCAGAAGGAGAGCTTTTCTTTGAATTATGGACCACTAGTGCTGAGAAAATCCTGTAATTAAATTGACTGAAATAGTGACCCAAAATGTGTCAGATACTGCAGTTTTGATGCGGTGTTGGGCAAAAGATTCTCCATCGCAACTATTTGCCTCTAAATTAATTGTAAGGTTCCTCTGTCTGTCTGTCTGTCTTTCTCCTATCCTTATACAAGTCTGTCTCCTGGTTTCTTCAGTAGTTCATGGAACAGATAATCTCAGAAATATTATGTGCCTTTGTTTCCCTCAGTCCAGCTGGAGCTTCGTCAGCCTTTCAAAAGCTGCCACAGCATCACAGGTGCTGAATGAATCTGATTATTCTGGGGGGAAAGCAGCACTTAATGTCCCATTTTTGGTCTTGATGGCAATGAAAATATTTCCATCATCTTAGCATAGTTTCCATGGTGCTAAGTTGTTTTCCAATTGCTCTCTACAGGAGTTTGGCCACCTGCTGCAAAGGGAGAAGTGGCTTCATGGATGGTGTGTGTTGGAGGCACAGTTGGTGGGCTGATAATTGCATGTTCGTCTCTAACAACCATCCTTAAACTGGATCCTGGAGCACTTTATCCTGTGCTGAGCTGTGAAGAGGCAATAATGATTCAAAGCGGCAGAGGTTAAACCATTAATATATTTAGTATTGTCACTTTACCTGGATAGCATCCATCTGTGTGGAAGTGGTATATTTCTGTGGGGGCAGTCTTGATTTAATTGCTTTGCCTTACAGTTTAATATAATTTGACATATATTTCTGTGTTTTAAGATCTTTTTATGATATCCTTGGAATTCTGCTTGATTAAAATTAATAGAGATCTGCAATATTTTTTCTAAGAGCAAATGTCTTGTGTATATATACTGTTTTTTTGGTTTTGATGATTTACTTTGTGCAACTCAACTTTAATAAAAAGTTATATATGATAGAGTAGCTTGCTGGACGCTTTTAAGTTTTGTTGCTGCGATATGGATTTCCTATCCAGTGTGCTAAAACAAACAATTCCCCACCATGTGCTTATATACAGCATTACGGAGGCAGTATCTCCTGTGTGTGTGTGGTGGGGGGGAATGGCCCGAAAGGGAATTTAGAGACACACTGGGGAAGGAGCATGTATGAAAGTAGCAAGTGTGCTACAGTAAGGAAATGAAGTCTCGCTGGCTTATATTGGCTTTCAGAGAAGCCATTTTGAGCACCCACAAATGACCTGAATGTTGAGGAAATACAGAGCAGCAATATTTACCTGGAACATGACAGATTTTTTTTTAAATCTCCTTGTCAGTTGCCCTGTAGTTTGGAAATGTTGACCTGCAAATTTCCTAATTTTATTTTCTCCATGTATGTCAGTACACACTGGCCACCTTCTGAGGGGATGGAAGATCTTTTCCTGTAAGTGAAAGATAGATAAATATTGCTATAACAGTGCAAATATCTATCTTCAAGCAGTGATTTGAGGGTTTTGCAGCTTTTGGGGAAGGAAAATATTTTCAGAAAAGAATAGTGACCATCATATCATTGAATGTATCAATAGTTTTCCTTCGTAATTAGTGAGTAACATGCAGTAACATTTGAATTACTAGTTTGCAGGTTATATTATTCCATTGCGAGCTTATACAGGCGTATCTGTCTTGAGGTTAAAACCTTTAGGGCATTGAATATCATATTTGATGAGGGCACTGCTTTGTCTTCCTATGACTTTTTTCGTTATCTGCCAAATTAAGGGGACGTTTTTAGCACTAGCAGAGAATTTTTCTAGATAATTCTCCCTAACCACCCTGAAGAATTATGTGGAACAAATCCTGTCTCACTGCAAAAATCTACCCTGTCATGTTATAATAGGATGATTCATGCTACAGGGTTACTGGTATACTCTTCCTCCGTCCAAGTGTACTGAACATTAAGAGGTTGGGTTGGCAAATCGTTAGAAAATCTCTATAAGAAATGGTCTTGTTTTGTCAGGATGGTGACACTGGATGATTTTTTTAGGTTTGTTTACAATTTGAGGATTTAATTGTAAAGTTAACGGGTGGGAAATGCATGTTGTTTACTAATCACATAATAGGCATGTGGTCATTCTTCTGGAGGGTGTATAATGTAGTGTGGATCTTTAAGACAGCAGATCTAAAATAGGATATTATGTTCTTGGTGTTTCTCTCCTCTAGTTTCTTCCCAGTGTTCTAAAACAGAATGTGAATTTTTAATGTTCCTTTTTATTCCCTCAACTCTGATGCAAGGTAGAATGGTATAAGCAGTCATTAAAAAAATGAAATAAGAACATCACAGGTTTAGCATTAGCCAGTGAGTAAACTGAGATGAAAAAAGGAATCTTAAAATGGCCTCCGAAATACAGGTACAAAGGTGTTCTGTTTTGTAGGTCTCAGGAATTCTATTATTAGAATTTTCTTAGTAATTTGTATCTCTTCTCCTACTAGCAAATTTATCTTTGTTTGATATATGGTCATTTTATTTGATAAAGCATTTTTGAAATTGTAATATTGATCATTTATCTCATTAATCTGAGATTACAGAAGAAGGTATTTGCAATAAAGAAATGAATCCTAAATAAGTGAAGCTCTGTAGACCCCAGCACTTTGTCTTGTCTGTTGCATATATCCTCTGCCCCAGGAAAGCAAATTTCTTGGCTTCCATAGTGACCAGAGTTTGAACAACCATGCTGCATATCTAACTGTTACAATAAAGTAGCAGCAAATAAAAATGCAAGATTGCTATGGTAATTGTAATTGCCATCCATAGCTTTGCTATCATGTGTCAATTTTGAATTTTATTGAATTTCTTATTCTTTATACCAATATACCAGTACAGCAAAATACGTGAGATATAATTCTGTAATGAAAATTCTGATTTATCACATCCAGTGAGTTCACATACTCCCTGTTGCGTGGTGAAACATTCTGATTTTAATATGCAAGTTGAATGAAGAAGGCAGCTAGTGGGGAAAAAATAGCATTCAGCTGTTTACCAAGCAAGTACCTTACAACAGTATGTGGTATACATGTAAAAATATTCCAATAGAATTCTTTTAATGAGCTCTGCAAATAAAGGAGTCTTAAGGGAACACAGAAATAAACATTTTTCACATTTAGATTTCATAGCTGTTTTTCACATCTAAATTTCATAGCTCTTGTTCAAGAAGCACATAAAAATATTTAAAGGGGAGTGCTTGTTTTCTTTTTATTTTATGTATCTTACTAGATACACTTGAAAGTATTTGGGAATATATTCCCATTGAGTAGGTGAGTGAGAGTTTGCAGCACTATCGATTGGTCTGATGACAATCTTGCATAGTTTTCACAAGCATGATCATTCCAGGAAAGTATTTATTGATTATACAGCAGTAATCATGAAGGATACAGCCTGTAAAAATAAAAAAATAAAGTAAAATAGATCTTTACAGGGCCTTAATTTCATCAGTATTTGACTGTTACCAGCATTTGTGGAATGAATATCTTGCTATTTCAGTTTTGTTATGCATCTGGTCTGAGATCTTGGCTGGAAGTGTAACCACTTACAGTGGTATTACTCAGCTGTCGGTTACAGGAAAGGTTTGGGTTTTTTGTTTTGTTTTGATTTTAAAGATGATCATTCTTATATATAATGGATCTTAAACTTGAAGAAGGTGAATTATTAATTTACCTGTGCAGTAATACAGATATCTAAGGCTCGCCAGATCATGGTTGTGAAGTAGTTTAACCTTTAGTAATGCTCAGTGTTGGAATGTATATGCTGTGATACTCCCTTTTATGTTGTTGTTTGCCTAAAATATACATACACACACACACACACTCAAAATATAAGTTGTAGAAATATGTTGGTATGAATGGAAAATGTCATTTTTCTGTTTCTAATTGAAACAAAACTGCACAACTTTTTTGTAAAAGCATCAGCTTTTCTTATACAAAAATTCAGTTTTAATTCTATGTGCAAGGATGCTGTGAAGTCTATAAATATTTCTCCTGGAAAAAAAATGTATGATTGTGAGAAGGCAGACAGCTTATCCTAAAGCAGTGTGATTGTTTTATTTAATTCTCTTTTTGCTACTAAAATCTCTTCTAAGTCAAAATAGGTCCTGTCCTTATCTGCAACACGTGATATTTTTTCTGCAGTATTTCACTAGGTAGTCAGCTTTTCCGTACTGCCTGACGTGGATATGTTATAACATGAAACTAGATTTTGGTTCAGTTTTGAAACAGATGAATAAATAATAGTCTTTGTGACCTGCTGATTTATTATGGACCCTGAATTTCATTCAGGATCATGTGCTAATTTGCCGTGAGTGATCCTGTGTAGTTCTTCAATTTGCTAGATTTGTAGTCTCCATTTAAAACACACATCATGACAGGCTCGATTCAACACATCTGATTTTATTTAATGCATTTGTCACTTTTTTAATTTATGAAACTTTCAGAAACCTGTCTTTAGGAAAGTAATGATCTTTCTTCAGTCAGTGCTTTCACAGGCTAAAATACTATTTCGTCGTCAGAGACTATCCCGGGCTGGAATGAGTGCTGGGAGGAGGGAGACGGAGCAGAGCTGCTTGAGGGAAAGAGGACAGTATAGAAGAAACAGAGGAATAGAAACTGGGAAAGACCAGTTTTCAAAGAATAATAAATGAGCAGAAAAAGATGTGGACAGGGAAGAGATGTCTCTACTTGAGATTACAGTAAATTGTTACATTTACATCTTTGCTACACTGCTGTTTGTATCTCTTGAAACACCTGGGTATGTTTGCTTTTAAGAGCTGAACAACCTGGTCTTGATCTGAAACTTAGAAAGCAGGACAGTGGGTGAAATGTTTTCTAAATACTATTTTTATTCTGTCTTCATGAGTCAGGAAGAAGGGCCACTTAAAGACTGCAGTGTGTGCTGAAATAATGTGTATCTGCATGAATGAGCTCACAGTAATTTATGTTTCTTCTTGCTTATATACAGGCGCCTAAGGACTCTGGCACTGTGGTCTGCATGTGCCTATCACAGCATGTGCTATAGAAGTAAGGAAGTGTTTCTCTATGATTGAAATGGCTTTATTTGAAGCAAATGTGTTTTAAAAAAAAAGTGTGAAAAACTTGGAAAATGAGTTGGAATTTTGGTTTTGTTTTTTTCTAGGAAAAGCTCACCTGAGCAGTCTGGCAGGTAACTAATCACCCACTTAAGTAAAAGTATGTTCTTTTTCTAGTGGTGTTTTTTTTAGTTACTTTTTTTTTCTAATTTGTAATCTGTCACAGTTTGTTTCTTGAATATGAAGCACGTGCTTGCAATAGACATCTAGATTTGATTAGATCAGGTTAGCCTGTGTCTGTTGTACAGAACATAAAGCCCTTCTCTGTGTAAAAGGCACTGCTGTCCCCCTTAGGATCCAGCCCTAGGTCCTTCAAAACTGTGAATTTGTCAATGGCTTCTGCGGATATTGGTTGACTAGAAATAGGGCAGTGTGAATACTGTGTTGTCCTACTTTCCCAGTTTTGTTGCTTTGTCCCTGGAAGTCAGTAATGTATTTTGCATCACTGCAGAAATTTTTGCCTAAGATGCTCTTTTGAATATACATCTTAATGTTCATTCTTGCATTAAAATATTTCTTTAGGCAAGCGCTAGGCTACCAAAATGTACTGAAAAGATTATATGCTGTTATCTCTACAGAATGAGTCATTCATGTTCAAAGGGAGCAGATGTTGTTGATTAGCTCTGGGATCTATGCTCCAGTTTATTTGATATTTTATTTTTTACAAAAACTTTGCACTACCTAGAAGGACGTTTCTCATAATCTCATGTCTTTATTTTTAGTTGAACACTGTTGAATAGCACCACTGACATACAGAAGTGAAATGTCAGGAGCTCTTTTTTCCAAAGTATATTTCAAGCAGCAGTCCATACTTGCTTTAAAATTATCAAAATAATCACGCTTGCCATGTATCATTTTGCTTAAAGATCAAATTAACCATAGACAAGCTTTAGCTATCGCTATAACCCAGGACTCTCCTTCTGCACTCAGGTTCTTTACCCAGTCACCTCACGGTTAAAATTTCTTACACGGCTATTTGCTAACTAGATGAAAGTTTTAATTTCCAGAGTGGTTCTGCAGAGAGGTGATACAGCTTTTAGTCTTGTACTAGATGCATAAAATTGTGTAAGCATATTTTCAGCTTTTAAGTATTTTTCTTTTCAGTCAGGTAGAATGATTATATTTGTTGTCATATGATGTAAGTTGTTAGTATCTAAATCTGAGGTTCTCTGTTCTAGAGAAACTGATTTTCATTGCTTGCTAGAAAGACATGAGTTTGCAGAATTTCTGCAAACCTTTTTGAACCATGTGAGTTCAGTTATAATGCACTGAAAAATAAAATTCATAGAAGATACTTTAAATATTTGATAAAGGCAAAGTTAAAATTGCCTATGTGTAAAACACTTGCAGTGGTTTTTGTATTTTAGTAGCATTCCTGTATCATGTTTTAGGGAGGAAAAATATTTTTCTTTGTTTATTTTATGCTGTTATTTTAAGGAGCAGCATATAAGCAGCACATAAACATCTTCCATAAAGAATCACATAATTAGCAATTGAATGAGATGTTCTGTTATCAATTGGGAATATGCAGAAATATTTGTGTACATTTAGAAACTACTCTATACATGACCATACACATCTACGTAGAGCCTATATGTGACTGTGTGGAGTAAGACAGCATAAAAGTTAGCAAAAGAAAACTAGTTTAGGTTGTGGGGAGGAGGGTAATTCAGATTTGCAGGTGATTTGATAGCTATGAGAAGCATGATAATTGAAAACTGGTCAAAGAGAGCTTATCCTCATATCTGATAATAACTGTCAAAGTATAACCATAAAGTAGTTTGATTAGTGTTTAGGGGTCTCTTACTGTATCACTTTAATGCACTGTGCAAGGCAGTAAAGTCTGTAGCGTATCAATGCGTTGTACCTTAAAGAAGAGCAAAGGCTAACGGCAGGCTGGTGCGCTGTGGGGAGGAAGGCTGACTTCAGCAGGAATCACCCCCACGTCAGCTGCTTGCTGCCGTAACTCACCTTCATGTGCATGGATTTTTTATGAGCTTTAAAAGTATAATAGGCTTTTACTACTTACAGATAATGCTTTTGTAGTTTGTTGCTATCATTACTGTATATTTCAGGAAATGTTAAGTAATTATTATTTTGTGGGGTTGTTTTTTATAAAAACTTTTTTTTTTTTAACTAAACCCAGATGCGTGTTAACTGTGTAGATTAAATATTCTGTTAATGGTTTGGAGTGTTGCTGCACAGGCGTTGTTGCAATGGTACAACCTGGTGTTCTTACAACATGTGATTTCTTCTTTATAGGTCAGTGCACCTTTCATATCCCTAGTTAGATTAAGCCAAAAAATACGGTGTTCTGCAAAGACAAAAGATGGAAAAATCTGATTGTTCAGTCAGCTGAGACCAAGCAAATTGCACAGCACTTTTTTTCATCTGGTTAACTGATAGCATGGTAATATATTGCAGGCAGTTTCCATAACACGTGTATGCATATGCCATTTTAGGACAACTTTTCTGACATTGATATAAATATTGTCTAGGCAAGGATGAGAAAAGTCTCTTCCAAAGAAAGGAACTAATGAATACTTCAATTCTAGTTCCCGTTCTCTTAAGATAATTGCTTAATTGGGTAGTTGTCTGTGTGCTTGAGATGAGTAACTTCCTTGCTTGAGATTTGAAACTTCTTTTGCTGTAGTAAGTTAGTGGTAAACAGGAAGGGGGATGTTTGCCTGGGTCTCAAAGTATGCAGGAAGACTTCCTGGGCAGCGTGCTCTCCCGAGGTGGCGAAAGGGCTGTTTTGCAGTCCTTCTCGGCTGTGCTTGCCGTCGTCAGTCCGTCAGTGTGGCGGCGGTGCTGCCGCAGAGGGCACAACGCCCGGGAAGGGGAGCGCTGGCGCCCCGGGAGCCACCTGGACCGCCACTGCCGCGCTGCTTCGTTTGTGGCTGACGGCTCGAGGAGCACAGCGTGTGCTTACGCAGAGGTGAAGTGTCATCTTATTGGTGGTGATGCTTCAGAAACGTGCTAAACGCGTTAGAGCTTCTTGTCTCCCTTCTAAATAACTGCTACGTTTGTATGAACATGTATTGGCAAATGCTTCAATGTCTTATAAGCTGGTATTTCCAGTGGATTTGCCAGAGGACAAATCTCTCTTCCGCTGAGGCAGCACAAATCTAATTAGCTAAGATTGAGTTCTCTTTTCTAATTGTAGAAGTTCTGTCAAATGTATTTAATGTTGAGGTATAGCCAACCCACTTGTGTATGGCAAGTTTTAGTGACCAGGAAAAAGCACAATTCCAAAGTCGTCATCATCTAGAAAAAATAATTTGAAGATAAGTCTGGGTCTGCCTCTGCGCGTTTTGTCAGCCCATTGCATTAGCATTGTGATGGGAAAATCGGCACTTTTTGAACTCATGTGAGTAGATCAGCAAAACCTTTAGAGTGGGCTCAATTTGTCCCTGTTAATTCTGCGTCCTTCTAAATTCTATGTCTTCCACGAGGTTTTGCAGTTTTATTAGTGTAGTTATGTTGGACAGGTACAAACATGTGCCACAAGGTATGATATAAGTCTCCTAAGATGGAGAATGGGCTAGTTCCAGTCTGTGCGATCATCATATTTGGGAGCTGGGACTGAATAGTTCACTGAAGCTTTCTGAAACACAAAGTGGTTTGTGAATTGGAAGCCCTTTTCCCCCCTCTTACTCTAGAAGTACAGCTCTGAGGAAATGTTACCGTCTTTTATACATAGCCGACTTTGTAAGATGACAGGAAAAAAAAGTTGTAGAAATAAAAAGCTGTATTTCGGGAAAGCATTCAGTAGGCATCTGATCAGCATAACTTTGCTTTGCAGTAATTACCTTGCTGGCTGTTTTGGGGGATAATCACAGTAGTGTGAATGCATTTTGAATGTTAAAATACAGGGATGCGGAAACGAAGGTATTTATGAAAATGAGTAAACAATAACCATAACATTATTTTTGCCTAGAAAACAGCCTTATTTTAAATGAAGGTACATAATGGTCCTTAGTCGTGATGTATTATGACCCCCCCCCCCTTTTTTTTTCCTGTTTAAAGGATCCGTGTTTACACTAAAAGTTCAAGTAAACGACATCATCAGTCATCAGTACCTGCGACAAGCAACTGTAGACGTGTTTGTTAATTACACGAAGACAAATTCTACTCTTACTGGAAACAACGGAGCAGTATTAATAAAAGTTCCCTATAAATTAGGATTAAGTTTAACTATTGCATCATACAAGGATGGCTACATGTTAACACCTTTGCCTTGGAAGACTGGCAAAATGCCAAGTGCGTAAGCCTCTTACAGTCCTATTAAACTTTATCTGTAGGTAATTGAAATTTCTTTCTTCAGCAGTCTGCCTAGTTAATGTCAACTGAAAATGATTGGATGAAGTCAGTTAAAGGAGATTTTGCCTGCCAGTGCAGATAAAAGGGTGACAAATCTGTTAGAATTGTCAAAATTTGTTTGTATTGTAAAAGCTGAAAATATTCCTTTCCAAGTCTAAGTAGGTTATATTGCAATATTGTGAGAGTATTCTGAGAAATTGTTTATCCAGACTTAACAAAAGTCTGGTTATGTGTTTTGATTTTGTCAAAAGTCATGTTTTCTCTGATGATTCCTGGAGTGTCTTAGCTCTGCCATTGCTTTGAGTACTTTTGCCTGTTGTTACAGTTTCATTCCAGCAGTGTTTCCTCACAAATTTTCCAGTATACAACTATTCCATTTTGGTTTTTAAAAATAGTTTTGAGATTCTGAAAAAAGAGAAGTGAGGTGGGCTATGCTAAGAATTCTAGCCACTTGTTTATCAGTAGTAAACACAGAATAGTGGCGTATAGATCTCCCTGCCTAACCGATATAATTCATGCTCTGGACTACAGGAGTCATTTATTTATCCAGTCTTTATACACTTTCATCTTTTTGTCTGCTTTCTTCACCATTCCTTCAGAATCATGCATCCTCCTAGAAGATTTTGAGATGCTTGCACAGTGTAACAGATAATATTATCATTTTCCACAGTATACTCGTCTGTGACACTTTCATTATTCCCACAAAGTCAAGCTAATATATGGCTGTTTGAAGATACTGTTTTAATTACTGGAAAATCATCTGGTAAGTTCAGTGTATGCAGACTGTAGTCTAAACACTTTGCGTACAGATGTTTTCTTAAAAATAAATTATTGAAACATATTGATATTCTCTATCAAGGGTTACATTGTCAACCTTTGTAATCTTGTGTGGAAAGTAGAGGTTACTTATCCAGTGGCTTCTTGAGCGCTTTTTTCCACGAGAAAAAATAGATATTACCTACCTACTCAAGGCCGCATTTTCAGTTAATTGTGTAGCTGTGTGTGGTAGTGACGGCTACCAGACTAGAAATTTACAGAGCCTGGAGAAAGTGTGGTAAAGCAGATTCTTGTGCTGAATGTATTTCTGAGCAGTAGTAAAAACACCACTTGTCTTTTTACCATCACTAAGACAAAATATTACTCTTTTACAGATGCCAAATCTCAACCAAGTGTTCAGTTTGCAAAATTTTTAATAAAACTTCCAACAGATCACCATATTACAAACGTTACAGCCTATCTGACAGTGCCAGAGCAATTTCTAAAAGTGGACAGCTTTCTCTACGCAACAGGAATACTTCTAAATAAATCAGGTATAGTAAATGTGTTATTTAAGTTTTTTTTTATAATATAATGCAGCTAAGTGTACAGTGTTCAGAAGAACCTATGCCTAAGTTAAGAGCCTGAGCCTGCTCCCATTAAATCACAAAACTTTGTTCCATAGGAATAAGAGGAAGATATAAACATGTCAAATGAGTAATTGATGTCACTCTTTATCATGTTCCATGTAGTATAAGTCTGCTTTATGTATGAGGTAGTTCTACCTAGTGTTGAAGTACAATTATGAAGTCCTAACTCACAGTAAGTGAGTATTTAAATCACTTCCATTTGTAGAGGGTTTGAAGATATTCAGGATTTCATCAGACTGGAAATGGTTTACTGAACACCTTCAAAATATGGTTATGGCTAGTGTGTAAATGGGGGGAACTTAAGGTAGTGGAACTGCAGCAGTTGGCTTCTGATACGTTTTTTTTCTGTGTTTTCACTAGAATTCTTTCGGTTGGCTTTAGGAGCTTTACACTTAGCATAAATATTGTGCAAAGGTTATAATTTGGCTCACAGACAGTTCATCTATGTGTGCTTGTTTAAGCATGGTAGTATGTTTTCAGCACATCTATTTCACCGAAGAAGCTATGAGTGGTTTCATGAGTCATTATAACTCTGCTCTTATGCAGTTGGACCTTTTAATATACTTCTAATGATAGAATCACAAATATTTACAGATATTTTTGATTTAAATAAATATAATAATCTCTGGAAGATCATACTGTGTATGGTTCCATTTCTCTTTTGTTATTTTCTTTCTTGTCTCAAAGGACCCAAAGCCATGAGGCTCTTAAAAAATTTATTTCAACCTGTGACAAGGCTACTAGTTAGTTCGTTTGAACTTTGCATGCTCTCTTCTTTAATTTTCATTGAGTTAAAATCATCACATATATTGATATCTCCACTTACATACATATTTTTAGTACCTTCAGCATCCATATTTCACCTCCTCAAAGCATGAGAAAATAAGCAGTTTTTCCCCTTCCAGTTTTCCTTTCACATCTGTCTGGCATGTGTGTTAAATTATTCATATACTCCTAAAGGAATAGGCTTCCTTCCAGGGCAGGTAGAAGCTAATTGGTATCTAATGCACCAACAGTTTTCTCACAACCAGCTTCCAAGAGCTTACATAGATTTAATGTTATTCTGGTACTTTAATTCTGTTTCAGCTTCTCCTCACCTCCTGTCACACTGTGGCTTCTGAAGTGTTTGCAAATTAGTGTGAGGAAAACAAAGGAAACAAACTTTCCTGCTGCACTATAAATCCTTGTATATGCAGAGCTTCCTTTGAGTGCTTTGACAAGCCTTGTGCTTGATTAGCTATTCAATTAGTTTTAACTGCCAAATTAGAAAGTTAATCCTTACAGGAAAGTTAATTAAGAGAACTATTTGACTAAGAAGAGAAATGTAGCAGTTATAGATTTGCAGCATATCTTCAGTTTGATAAAGTGTTATGTATACTGCAAACTGCAATTATACAAAAATTCTGATATCATCTATATTCCACATAAATATTTTGAATGTGTGTCTTAAATTGTCTGAGGGGAAAATCCTTTCTTCCCCTTTCCCCCATCAAATTTTGCTTACTCTTTGATTCAGCAGTGTTCAACCTACATGTCAAAAGTCTGTTTCTCCTTTACAGATTTGGAAATGACTAAATGTATTTTTTATCACAAAATTTAAGTAGTCCAAAGAGAAGAAAAATTGATTCAAAAGTTGAAGAAAAGTTGTTTGATCAAGTTAAAGTGATGTTTAACTCTAGCTGGGTCCTAATGAGGGCTTGTCTTTAGTTATAATGAGGATTGATTCTTAATTTAATTTTTTTTTAAAGAGCAACACTATGAATGGAGTACTATAGACAAAATATTTCTTACATTTAGGTTTCAAAAGCATTGAACTGACTCCTCTTGCTGCAATATGTGTGAATGTTCTTTTGGCTGGGAAAGAACTGAAAGTGAATGGTCCTATTCATATTACACTTCCTCTTCCTACAAGTACTGTAAAATCAGGAGATGCTATTCCTGCATGGACATTTGATATGAAAACTGGTAAGTGGGCTAAATTATCTGTTGTTCCACATTGCACCACATGTATATAGTTTGGAGCATAACACTGTATGTCACAGAACAGTAATAGCACTAATATTTGGAGAGGGGTGGTAAATAGTCACAAATTTTATCAGGGTTTCTGTGTAGTTTTTTGATTGAATAGCTTGACTTGTTCAAAGGGATTTCCCTGCTTTCATTAGTTCAACAAAGAGCTTTGTTAAAATTCATTAGCATTCATATTAAACAAAGCTTTAGCGTAATTATGATTTTTATTTTCATGGATTGCCAAGTATTCAGAGAACATACGTTTTAGATTATTTTAAATTTTAAGCATAATAATCTTGTGAATGCCTTATTAAAGGAAAGTAAATCAGAATCAAAGATTAGGATGCTTTGTTTTCTAGAGCACAGAGCTAAAGATCCTTTGACATTAAAACTGGCATAGATATAACTTTAATATTTCTTTTAGTCAACAAAACAATTCAGAAAGTGAAATGAGGGAAATAAGTTATCAAAGGAAAACTTTTATTTCTGAAACGTTGTTACAATATGCATAGCAGGAGGAGGTTGAGGATTAGTCATTTGAAACCTTTTGTCAATCCTTCATGTCTAATTTCAATCAAGAGTAATGAGCAAACACGCTTATCCCATTTAGATGTCCCGTATTAGGTGTGTGTGTTAGTGTACTGATTATTTTACATTGTACCTTGTATTTTCCATCGCACTTTATCTTGAAACATGCAAGTGAGCGAAGAGGTAAGGAAGAGTCTTATTCCTGATTAATGCAGAAAGCAGTTAACCAACAATTCAAGTACAGGATGGGACACCAACTCTGACAAGGTGTTATTTGCACAGTCAAGGAAGCTGCTCACCTTAGTTGAGAACACTCAGAAAACAATAACTTGAATTAAGAACATTCTAATAAAAAGTTGGCGACATTGTCTCTTGTAAAAATGGATGAATAGATTAAGTTTTGGCATAAAAGATTAAATTAGTCTATACACCTAGAAGACTTCAAAAGGGAAACTGGTGACAAAAGTTAACGTTCTTCATCAAAATAAGACTCTTAATCTGTGATGATAAAGCAGCATAAAGTGATTTAATTTCTTGATGCCATTGGTTGTCTTTCTCTAGCCTCCTTTGCCAGCTCCAGTGTTCATCTGTACCTGTGCTGAGCTGTTTTAACTCCACTAAGCTAACAGAAAACTATCCCAATAATGCTGTTTAAGAAGGAAAAAAAATTAGAGAGACAGCACAGGGGCAGATTAGAATATAAGCCAGTGTATGGTGTGTATGTGGGTGTTGCAGGGAAATAGGCCTGTGGGCACTGGGACTGGGTGAGAGCAAGAGCCTGGCATACTAACCCACCACCACCAAAACCAGTGTGTTTTTACTCTCAGCTGGGGGACATTCTCTGGTGGAGGCTCTGTAAAGGTGACTTGTTTCTGGCGGGCACGCACTGAGGTATAGCGCATACACAGAGCCTGGACCCTTCACTGCCACTTCGCAAGGAGGGAACAAGGAGTCCTATGGAGAAGGAGAGACACACTTCTGATGTAACTTGTACTAACTTCCCCATTTGCTTCCACTTCCTCACCTTTTCTCTCTAGGGAACACTTGCAACTATGTTTGCTGTTTTGGATGCTTATTCTTAAATGCTCTTACTTTTATTTTACCTTTGAGCTGAAACGGATAGTGTGACTTTTTTCTAAGGTAACTGAGCAGTAGCAAGGTATTCCTCCATCATGGTTCTGGTGACCGAGGACAGCTGAGTACGTGAGCTCCCCAGCACACGCTCTAGACTACCAAGAGCGGCAGCTGGCCCCTGTCTGAGCTGAAGGGAAAGCAGCCACCCCGCTGCATGATGCGGCTCTGGCGTGCAGCAAGGTGTTGATAGGCACTTTTGAACGCTGAAGTCTTTGAGTAATAAGTCATACTGGTAATCTAAGCTTCCACATCAGTACTGATAAGGAAACTGGTGTGTTTGATGTTGTCATGCAGACTGGTCAACATGCACCAGAAAAAAGATGGAAACTGCTTTCACACATCTACCTGTGCAGTGCTCCATGGTGCTCTTACCAAAAGTGTACTGGTAGTGAGACTGTTTCTGGAAAGTGAGTGTCTGTGATTGTACTCCAGCTGCTGTAAATGCAGAATTTGTTCATAATTGCTGAATGATGTGTTGAATTGATTCTTACTAGGCAATTTGCAATATTGGTACCAGAAGTACTTTGGCTTTTAATAGATTAAAAAAAAAAAAAAAAGTAGTTGTTTGCATTGCAACATTAAATTTAGAATGATATCCCTCTGTCTAAAAGGCAGTAAACATGTGCTATTTTCTATTGAGTATGTGGGGGGAGATACAGTTTACTAAAGAAGACAATAAAGATTATACAACTTATACTTTTTTTCACTTTTTTCACAACTTATACTTTTTTTCAGAAGACAGAGCTTCTGGAGACCTAGATTTTTTTAAATGGTGTTTTGTGGTGTTTGTTTTAATCTGCCTGTAAGAAGTTTACTTGTAAAATCATAGTTTTGTGTTATATTGACATCTGGTCTTAAAGTTGACAAGACACAGAATTTGCACATCGGCTGTTGTTGCTTCCCTTTGAGAGAGAGGTATGGAATACACTTGTAGCTGTTGTTACTCCTGAGCCTGGACAAGAAGTTCTCCGGCTAACTGAGAAACCAGCTCTTTCAGGGGTCTAGGCTGCTGCTGCTGGTCTCCTCTGTCAGCCATCACAGGTAGCAAGAGAAGACTGGGCGTTTTAGTGAAGAATGACAAGGAGGAGCAGCTATTTTTATTTATTTTGTGTGTGTGTGTGGCTTGTGCCATGCTCTCATCTCAACCTGCTGTCTGATGGATATATCCCTTTGCTGAAAGAAGGATCCTGAAGGCAATTAGATTGAGACTTACATAAATTTTACTTTTTGCCTGCTTTGGTTATTGTTTTTCTTGTTTTTTTAGAAAAAAAATATTCTTTTTTTTTTCTTTTCCTCCTCAGTATTTGCAGTTTGAAAATAAGAGGTTGTTTCTAAGAATGGAAAACAACCTCATGTAATTTCACAGATGGTCCACAATAAATGTGTTCTAGTGTGTTAAGTATGGTTTTCTCTCTTCTGCTGCATGCTTTATTAATTGCAGAAGCTGGCCTGCCAGAAAGCCTGTCCTTTGCATTGCCAAGCAGATGGTGGGGGGTCCGTGGCCTGACAATAGCCCTTCCCTGCTCTCATTGAACTGTCACTGTCGTGGGGTGGGATGGGGGTGGGAGAGGCATTCAGGGCAAGCATGGTTTATCCTACTCTAGTTTATTAGATTGTATTGCTTGCCCACTAAGTGCTGCTAGCTAATGGTAAACTTCTATTCATATGCTTAAATTACCTGTTCCTCGATTTAGGCTTGGCCTTCGTACATGCTCTAAGCTCATATAATAGGATTTTTTTTTCCCAAATGATTTGCATGCATATTTGTGAAAGACATATGTTAATAGAGAATGAATTGTATGAAATTAAAGTAATTAACGATGGTAGGTAGTTTTGTTTCAAAGTAAATGTTGACACGGATATTTGCAATGAAATTGTCAAGAGACAAAGTTGCATGTTTAACTAAAATTTTGTGATATATAGCATACTGGAGAAGTTTTATTTTGCTTCTTGTGACCTCATGTATTTCTGAGTATTCAAATTAAGTTGCTGATGGTTTTAGCTCTAGAGGAATGCTACACAGCATGTGTAATACTGTCTTTTTTTCAGGTGCTTGGGTAAACCGTGGGCTGGGAATGGTAAAGGAAGCAAACGATCAATTAGTATGGACCTATGTTGCTCCACACTTAGGCTACTGGATAGCAGCTCCACTGCCTGGAACAAGAGGTATTGCAAACAACTAGAAAAGAAACTGCTGAATAACCCAAATAATGATGTATCAACAGGCTGTCAGTTAATTTTTTCCTTTAACAATAGAAAGGGAAAAATGAGATACATTTTCCACAGTTGGATAACTTTGAATTCTGATAGTGTATCCTTGTGCATCTAACTATTCCCTAGAACTTAATTTTAATGTTGTTGAGTAAAAAGTCCAGACCTTATTTAAAGTTATATATGTTTACAGTATTGCCATCTTTTGGAAGAAACCTATAAGGGAATAGTGACCATAAAGATCTAAAAATCAGCTGGGCTGTGTGTCCCTTGTCCCTGAGGATCATGTATGACCGGAGGAAATGCAGCAAGGAGATTAGGCTTGGGTAGAGCGGTCCCAGTAGATGCTGTATTATTTAGACCTGTTGCATGTTTGGATTTTGCTAATTCATATGCAGAGATTCTTGCAGGAGATATGTGATGTCAAAATTTAAAACAGGCAGCACTTCCAAACAGAAGCACTAAACAAAATATAGACCGTGTTTTTAAATAAGTTGGGACATGTAATTCCAATGTAACTTGACTGGAATTGAGTAGATGTCAGGGCAGTGCTTCAGTGTTTGAGATGAACCCTTGAAGATCCATTATATGTAACCACAGTTCGTGTATTTTCAAGTTTGCTGAAAAAGCAAGGTGAAAAGGGAGGGAATGAAATAGTGCTATAGGAGCACAAAATCACTGGAAAAGTGCAGTGTAATTTATCAGAGACAGCTCTACATATCAAGCAAAATTCTTTGGTTTTTGAAAGCTAATTCTTATCTGGTTTTGTGTTTGAAAATCTAGAGTCCATTATTAGTGCAGTTTCCAAGGACATAACAGCCTATCACACAGTGTTCCTTACAGCCATTTTGGGAGGTACTGTTGTCATTATCATTGGATTTTTTGCTGTTCTACTTTGTTACTGCAGGTAAGTAAAAAAAAGAAGTTGTAATAAGCTCAGCATGAATGGAATTTAAGGATAATAAATAGTCTCTTGAACTTGAGACTTGTTTCCTTAGCAGTATTCAAAAAGGCATTTGCTCTTCCAAATGTTTTGTTCACTTAATACACTAAACTCTAATATAGCATAGCCTGTATTTCTTTAATAATCTCAGTGATTACAGAACTTCATTTTAAGTTTGTGACATCATATTTCACTAGTAACTTCTTAAGCAAAATCTAACGTTCAGGTACTGTAGTCAACAGTGTGCTCTACAGTTATCTTGCATTTCTTTTGCATAGGGACAAATGTGGTCGCACACAAAAGAAGGAAAAAAATACAGCTAGGCTGGAGATCATAAAAAAAGACCAGACAACATCAACAACTCACATAAATCACACCAGTGTTGTCAAGGGGTCTTTAAAGCTAGAGGATAAGTCACAGTTATATGCACCGAAGATTTCTTCATATAGCCCTCAAAGACAGACATCTGCAGAAATAGAAGATGGAAAAACCCGGGACAATTTTAAAATCTACACAGAGGATGCTTCTTATCAGTCATCCCGCCAGAATGGTCAGTCAAGAAATTCAGCCCATTCCTTGGAGCCTAATGCTGGAGTTAGACACTTACAGCAGCCAAAGCATATTAACAATATTTCCCTGGCTCCAAGGGACATTCAAGACCAAAACAGATACCTTCCACTGAAAGAGGAAATGTATGGCCTTTCCCATATCCCAGAACATCTAACGCATATTTACAATCAACCGATTGCTATTCTTCAAACCTCTGACCTTTTCCACTCACCAGAACAATTGCATGCTGCTAAATCAGCAACTTTGCCAAGAAAAGGGCAGTTAGTATATAGCCCCATGATGGAACCCATGCATCGAGACAGCTACATGCAAACGCTACCCAAAATGCCAGGGCATTCTCATCCACAGCCTTCTGTGTGCAGAGATGAAAAAAGTACATTAGATGGCCAACAGGGCTTACCCTCTCAAACATCAAACTGGAGCCGGTACACCAATAGTTTGCTGGAATCTGTCTCTGTTCCTGGGACACTGAACGAAGCAGTTGTAATGACTCCATTCTCATCTGAACTTCAAGGTATTTCAGAACAAACATTACTGGAACTCTCTAAAGGAAAACCATCTCCACACCCTCGAGCATGGTTTGTGTCCCTAGATGGAAAACCAATAGCTCAGGTGAGGCATTCCTTTATAGATCTGAAAAAGGGCAGAAAAACAGAGAGTAATGATACTAGTCTGGACTCTGGTGTGGACATGAATGAGCATCACCCTGGTAGGAAACTGGAGAGAGAGAAAACTTTCATTAAAAATATGCCTCATTCTAAGATACTTTACTTGGAAGATCTGGATTTGAGTAGCAGTGAAAGTGGGACCACTGTTTGCACTCCAGAGGACCAGGCTGTGAGACACATTCTGGATGGAGGAAATGGGCCTGATGCAGAACAGCATGATGATGAAGATCTAAGAAGAAAAGCTGTAACAGGAAATCGTGAGTCTAGCATCCCTCCAGCTAAAAAAAGGGATAGACCATCTATCATAAAAAGAGATAGCAAAACCAATATCTGGAAGAAGAGAGAGGAGAGACCGCTTATTCCTATAAATTAAAACACAACGTGCTTTGTGTTGTTGCTCTCCCTGCTGGTTAATGCCCTCTGGGTTTCATGTGTAATTTTGCAGTGTTGGGTTTACAATAGAAACATTGTTTTCTAGTGTCAAGAAAAGTTACATTTTTTTAATATGCAGACTGAGTTACCGTAACTTCAGCTGAGCAATTGATACTTAATGTGGTTTGTTAACAGAGAAAAGCTACGGTTAAAATTTTCCAGCTCCTAATTTTGCTGACAGTATAGGGAAGGGCCATGTTTTAATTAGCCTGTCATTCTTGGATGCATCTCTTGGAATGCACAGTGAGAAATGTAGGCACATCTTTTAATTTTTTTATACTTGTTGCTAATGTGTTGGTAGAGTGGTTAATGCCATTCCCCAGCCTTGTTCCTAATACATGTGACCATCTGTACAGTATTTTATATGTGACCTTTTGTAGGGATACGTTACTACTTCTTTGTATGAAGTTTCATAAATTAGTCTCAAGACACCAGCAGATGAGCTCTGTTGGATTTTTCAGCAAGCTCTATAGCAGTACTGCCCTCTCCGTGTGCCCACCCACAGGCAAAAGGTTGCCATTCCCTGCAGCGGTGGCAGAAGTCAAGTGTACAAGTTCTGTGGCCTGCTGTTCACAATCCCTGCTGTCTTAACCGAAACTGTTATCCGTCTAACCTGCTTTGTTGTGAACTGTGGATGTTGAAGATCAGCATCTGCTATGAAGTGTCTGCCTCCAGCAGAAGAGGACTGGTGCTGGTAGCATTTGAAGCTGCTGCTACTGCTGCTTCCAGTGGGCTTGTTTTGGCTTATCAGTTATAATCTTCTCTTCTGCATGTTGTTGAGCCAGTTGTGCTCTGAACCATAGTCAGCGACTCCTGCAGATTTATAAGTTAAGGTAGAGTGTGGCGCATAATGAAGAAGTATGCAAGTTGAGACAAATTATGCTTTTCAAATAGATTTCTTTAATGGGGAAGCTCAGCATCATTCCTTTTTATTTTATGTTTAAAAAAATGGAAGATCATCAGAGGTTTATGTGCCTACATTTTGCCAGCCTGAGCTACTTTTGTCCTAGGCTGTTCATCGCAGAGGGGTTTGACAGACTTTAATGAAGTTTTTTAAATGAGCATGAGAAAGTGGATCTCAAAACTTGGTCTGTAACACAATATAAATACTGCTTATAACTCATCTTGGAGTTAAATTGTTACCAAAAGTCATGAATGCATGATATGTAACTAAGATATGTATAGGAAGGAAAAGGCCATCAGAATATTCTTTATTTTTAATGTTCATCTTGTCAAAGTGATAGATTCAACTTTGGCTAACAGAAAAGTAGACACATTCCTTAATGTGCTTTGTATAGTAGACCGTCTTTCTGCGGCTTTTAGGCTACTTCCCTGATGAAATAAGTTCCAGCATTTTGGCTTTGGCAGATTGATTATAAATCACCCTTAAAAAGCTTTGTAAATATTACCTGTGTAGTCTACAGTGTTCAAGGTTCTATACTGAGACCCAAACATACTATGCCTGTTCCTAAATTGAGGAGTCAGGTGCGCTCCATGGTCTGCCCTGCAATACTGATGCCCCTGCCCCATTATTCACCATTACTGAACACACCATGGCTCTCTCTGTGCCCATACTTCAGGATTTCTTTCCACAGAAAAACAGGGTGTGCAAGGAGAAGGTGCGTTTCTAGATCCAGCCTGAACTTGCAGTCAGGATGTGGCAAAGGGTGGCACTCAAGAGTGGGGAAATACCCTATGCAGCTGGGCTTCTGGGAGCTTTTGCTCAGGAAACACTACTGTTAGAGGTCTGTTCTTTTGGGATTGTCTGGTACTGTTTCTAGTATGGCTTTCTCTGGTATGCAGTTGCTTCATGAACAAAATATGATATTCCTGTTGAATTCACAAATGTGAAATTGCAAAATAAGTTTGAGAGAGAGGTGTGCAACTAAATCTATAATTTTGTTTTGCCAAAAGAATCTGGTTTAATTATTCATTTCTTCTTCAGAGGTGAGGATGGCTTGCCATATTAGCATGCCTTTGGTACTAGTTTTTAGGTTAACTAATTCATTATTCCTCTACAAAATGTGTTTTTACAATAGATGTTTATTCAGTTCCACTGGATTTTGTTTATGACTTACTTTAGAGCCCCATATGGTGGTGTTTTTATCCTTTGCTTTGCTACATATATTAGGAGTCCATTAAATTTTGAATATAGGCACACATTTAGTCTGAAAGATGATTTGACTTTTGAGGTTTAAAATTGCCCTGCTCTTAGAGTTGCATCAATTCTGATGAGTCCCTTTTCAAAAAAAAAAAACTATATATTCTGCAGAAACTAACAGAAAATCCCTGCTAAACTCAATGGTTTTGAGATATCAGTCAATATTAAATAGATATGTCACTACATATATTTTTGTTGACCTACAGCAATTTAAATATATTGCAGATTTTTTGTGTTTTTAATGTGTTGTTTCATTATATATACCAAAAAGAGGTAATTCCTCAAAACTACTTGTATCACTAAAAAATGAAGACAACAGTAAAAGGCTTTATACATGCAAGTTCAAAGGAATGAAGTTTTGCACTCCAGTGTACCTATTTTGTATCAGAGTAGGTATTTGTTCACCAAAGAAGGATTAGAAATGTTGAAAAGCTCAGCTGTAAGTTTGGAGTTTCAGAAGAACCATGCCTGAAGATGTCCTGATGTAGTGCAGATTCTCGTCGGCTATGCTAGCTGACTCAGGGCAGGGTGGAGGTCAGTTCTGCACCATCATTCTAAATGAGCTTTTGGCTGTCTGCATTCAGTCACAGTTTGACCCTGCACAGACGGTAGTACAAAAGGTGCCCTTTAAAAGTCATAGATAAATAAGGGAAACTTCAGCTTTTAGCCAACACTGAAAGTCAGAAGGGAACAGACCTTACAAGAGCTGCTTGCTGCTAGGCTTCTCAGGAGTAGGAAGAAAAATAGAATAAAGCTTTCTGAAAAATAGGCATCTCATTACATGTATAGAAATGACCTATCTGTATATAAAGCACGTGTCCTTACAGGTTCTGAAATAGCTGTAGCATGTCTTTGGCAGTACACCTCACTTCAGGACCTTCATTGTGGACTGGTATCTCTACTAGAACTTTGCTCCTCCCTTGTCTAATGTGGGTGTGGGCAGTTTTTTTAGTGAAGTAGTTAAATTGTCCAGGGATTAAATTCTCTAGTACTTAATTTCTGGGGAGTGTATGCTGTGGTTCTGGTAATACCATTTTCAAGGCTGCCTTTATTGCTAACTGTTGCTTCTATCCAGGCCAGTCAAGCAACAGCTGTATTTGCTTTCTTTGTAGATCCCATATGCTAACTTTTCTGTGTGTAACTTGCTAGTGTTTATCACATAATGTCTTATGCTGCTGGTAATGCTTCAAAAGGCTTTGCTAACGTCTAGTTCTGTATTAGAAGCAAATACATAACGTGTTTTCTGTGTCAGAATATGGGAAACTAGTCTGTAGAGCGAAATTATTGACTACGTTTGTATCTGGGAAGACAAATGCTGGTGAAAACAGTTGAAACCCCTAAGCACACAATGACAGGGAATTCTTCCTTGACTCTATCATAAGCATTAAATCTTTGATTTTAAAAATCTCTATATAACCATACAATAATTAAAATTACACTTCATATTTATATTCAGTATTTATAAAGTATGTTGTCTGAGTCTTCATGTTCCAGCTGTATGTTAGAATTTATGCACTGGAAACCTATATTACCTCTTAGTGACTGGAATTCTTTTTGTATTTACATCCATTAAAAAAGGAGTTTAAGACCACACTGTATTCTAAAAACTTTAATTCCAGAGATACCGTACATGATGTGTACATAGATAGAAAAGATAAAACATCATCATGAAATTTCTCTTTGTGGTCACTCTAGTGCTTGTCTGTATTTCTGTATATGGAATCTGTATGATTTCTATATAAGAATCTATATGAATCCAAGAACAGATTTTTTTTTTCTGCTGGGTCAATATTTCAACACAGGGCTAAAATGCCAGCACTAAAATTATGTCTGTACAAGAAGTGGTAGTACAGATTCATGACAAACTGCTCCTGGAGAGACCATGGAAACACTCAAAGGTTTTGACTTTGAATCTGGAGGTTGACTGCCTTGAGAATAAGAGCAGAAGTGGGCCATGACTGAGGCAACTGAACGTAAACCCTCTCTAAGGAGAGAGGGACGGGGGGAGGAATGGAAAGGGCATGGCTTCTTCTGATGCTTATTTTCAGACTGGTACTTGTGCTTCAATGGAATTGATTCTTTCTAAAGAACACAAACATTTGTGAGCATTATGTCTTGATTCTTCACAAGATGCTTTCTGCACCATCATCTCTCAAAAAAAGTCACCTTTCACTTGGAACTGTGCATACATGTATATATTAAGTATTTACAGAACACTGGAGGCCAAATTTTGTCTCACATTTAAGATGAAAGGTGGTTAATAAAGTTGAGGACGCTTTCCCCCCTGCGGTTACAATACACAATGTTGAGATTCTTCTCTTCTTGCCCAAGTGCATTACTGGTTCCAGGTCTTACCTGGTTTTGATAAGGTGGCAGATGGATTTAGCCAAGGCCTGTTTATGCAAAATAGCTATGTGGCTCCGATCAGTTCTTTGGTGTATCATAAATCAAGGGAAGTGATCAAATTAAGTAACATATAGCTTCATGCACATTAATCTTATCATGTTCCTTAGAATAAGCTAATTAGAAGTAGTTTACAGATTGCTATCAAATACCAGGTATTACAGAGTTCAAAAAAGGGAATAATTTCAAAAAATCTATTTGATTGAAAAGAAAAATCTATATAGTACTATCAGAAAATAATGGAGAACCCTATCTTTGGTATCATACAAACCTGAAAGCACAATTGGATTTGATGGTTAGAGATATAATTTACCAATGCAGATCTAGAAAAGATAACACACAGAAAATAATCCAGGATGTAGGAATGAAAACCTTTAGTTGTTTGCTTTGCTTTTGTCCAGTAATTTGTACCAAAGAGGATGAAATGAATGGACAACAGTCTAAACTGTTCTCACTAGTTAAAAAGCAAAGTAGGTTAATAGTATTACTAATGTAGCAGTGTGCAAACTAAAATGCAGTACACTACATCCACTGTCTGCTACTGCATATGAAATGTTGCATATATGGAAAATATTACAGTAAATTAGCCTGCTGAAGTGCCTTTCTCTTGCATCAGACTTATTTTATCAATGGGACACCTGACTATCTGAAAAGCACACGTACATATTTTTTTCTGTTAGCCAAAAAGCCCCAATTCATACTTAAAATTATGTAGCTTTTATAATATTTTAAAAAGCAGGTCTAGTGTTTTTATGTTAGAATACTGACTCCTGCATGTTGATGATAATAGCTGTTGTAATCCCTATCTTTTTTGTATTTTATGTTTGAAAAGGGGGAAAAAAGTATATCTTTAGTAATGTGAAGAATTGTATCTTTTAAAAATGCACATGCAGGATTTGATTCAATTTAGGCTAAGAGTAAGAGTCTTGAAATCACTTGATTTACAGGTATGAAACTGACTGAGATTTTAACTTCAAAAACAAAATTAATATACTTCTATATATGCAAGTTATTAGTTTGATAAAAATGCTTTTTCAGCTCCTAACCTCCCTGGCCAGTAGAAGCAGAAAGTGCATGGAGTTAGGTACTCAATTCTTGTTACAGTCCTAGAACCAATTTGTATCTCATTTTGGGGCCTAACCTGCATTGTTTACATAACCCAAGCATCTACAAATTTTTTTTTTTTTTAATTCGGTGAAATTATACATAGGCAAAACACAATGCTAGGCCTATAGAGTTAAAAATGAGTGTTCTTTTATAGTAGTTCATACTAATTTGTGCCATGCTTCTAACAATAGGCATGAATATTTTTGCTAAAGAATTAAAATGAAAGGTGTGAGTTTTTTTAAAAAATTACTTTAATCTGAGCTTTGTTTTCTTTTAAAAGCAGTATTCAATGATTTCTGTTTAAAAAAGAAAAAAAATCTTGAAGCCATTTATTTGTAAGCCTGTCAGATGAAAGTTGTATCATAATTCTTAACATTAACACTCTTGGCTTAAAATTATTTTATCAAATGAAATTTTTTTCAGTTAATTGTTAAGATTCTTTGAACATTTGTATATTCTCCCTCCCCAGATATACTGGTATGTTATTCCTTATTTTAACTGATTTAATTCATTTGAAGAACATGTTGCACTTCAGTCTGTATTACAACAGTAAGTAAGTGTTTTCACAGCATCCTGGTATTGTGTAGAAAGGCATTTTTTAGTACTCATTAGAGCATGAAGCTCATTAAAACCCAACTCTGAGGTGCTGAAGCATAGATGAGCTGATGGCACTGGCTGTGCTCACCACCTTGCATGTTGGAGCCGTACGTTCAAACAAGCGCTTCATTTCTTTGGCAATCATTTTCAGAAATGCTCTAATACAGATATTGTTCATTTGAAAGATGCTTAATAGTCACCATTTTTTTAAAAGTATTTCTATCTTTTTATATTTTGTCAGAGGTGTCTTCATTTCTCAGTGTATTTACTACAGTATCAATGTATCTGTTGCTGAAAATGTAACTAAGATTTGTAAAATGTTATAGCTTATGCAATATAATAAATAGTTTTAAAAAGTTATCAATGTTTTAATTTTTATTTAAATATCCTTGAAGTCATCCATTGTCCAGGAACATACCTGTCTCACTACACACTTTATTTGCTAAATACCACTAAAAATGTGTATTTCTATGATTACCATCATTCCAATGATAAAAGAAAGTTATTATCCTCATCCTCAAAAATTTACCAATTCTTAATTTGGTCACAGTGTCTGTTCCATTTCTACTGAAGACAGACATCTATATCCACATTAAATCTGATTCCCGTTTCTTGATTAGGGCAGCCAAACATGGGGCTGGGATTATTACTTTCATAAGTAATAATGGGTTTAAATCTTTATTACACTTATTGGGAATAAGTATAATAAGATAAAATTACATGGCTAAATTTATTATATTGCCATTTGAGAAATAATTTTTAGGCTCAGTAATTCTTTGGCTTGGCTGTATATATGAAAATGCCTAAGTTTGAGTTTCCCATTTAACATTTGGAAGCTTAGCTCCTCTTTTGAGCATTAGATATCATTAAACCATAGTACATCTTACAGAATTTATCTGAGATTATAAGTAGCTTCTTTTCTGTGTTAGATTGCTTTTTGTTATTACTCATTGAAAACAGCAGATTTGATACCATTATTTTGGCAATATTAATACTAGTTTGGCTTCATTTATTCCAGCTCTGAATAAGATACTTTATCTAATTGGTCTTTCAAGAATATAAAAGCTTTTTGCATTTTACATTTCTTTATAGAGTAAGTTCTTTGACTGAAGGTTAAAAATTGCAAATAAGAAAGAGTGTCAATTTTACAGGTGTATGACTTTCTTTTTCTGAGACACATCTACACCAGCCATATCAGTTCCTGTGTTTATTTGAGCAGATTTAGCCTGAAAGTTTCCCACAGCACCAAGTTAATTTTTGTAGTAGCTACAGTTCATGACATCTGATCATTTATTAATTTGTTTCCTGTTCTCTATGAAATCTTATGTATGGAGTAGGAAAATAAACATACAGCTATGTTATCTAAAACAAGATAATCATGAGCTGATATGCAGTGGAATTCCCTCCAATAATAAATCTATTTTTGCTGTTTTAATGTTCAGATGATTATGTTTAGGTAGTAGTCTTGTTAAAAGCCTGCTTTGATAGTTGGCATTTCTCGCATCCTTATTGTCCCTTTTTGAGGAATGGCTTGCTGCACCCAGATTGATTTCAAAATTCAGCTCCCTGGGATATCTTAGAATTGTGGAATTTTCACAGTCCATATCTTTTTTAAAAGCAACTTTGTTCATGTTGCTGCGGTCAAACTGGTATGGGCTTCTCTCAGCATTATGAATGTCATCCTTTCTAGATCTAATGGTATCAGACTTCCTGGAAAATGATGTCTCAAAAGAGTTTAGAGAGTCTGGCACATCTTTGTTACAAAGTTTTTTGAAGCTACTCTGAGAGCTTTCTGATGTATGTTCAGATAATGTTCGCTTGAGAAATAATCCATTTCCAGATATAAAAATTTCTGGTTCCACTTGCTTTGCAAGTTTGCTAACATTTCTATGAGAACCTGTTGGGTGGATTTCATGTTTGGCTGGTGTATCCTTCCAAATCAGAGGATTGTATACAACATACTCATCAATAGGACATGTGTTTCTTTGGTGCAGTAGCCAACTGTCAATGCATTCCCTATGAAACTTTAAATAAATAAATAAATCAGCTGTTGCATGATAATACTTTTCAGCTAAATATGAGCTAATCAATTTATTGTTCTTGCATATAACAGTAATTCAAAAAAGTCTCTTCTCTAAGTTGATGTGTGCAAGCCCAGACTAACTTCACTGATCACCAGGGGAGCTATGTTGTTGATGTATATGATGAATAGATTCTAAACTTTGGGTACAGACAGCCTGAAAAAAGTTATATAAGTTTTACTGCCCGCTGTAAACTGACATTTAAATCACATTTCTTAAGGTGCTTCAATAATCAAGTGACTTCAACTAACTCTTATAGAGATATAATTACATACATGTTCACTAACACAAAGAATCAGTGCTGATTCCGCTAACCTTCCCTTTCAGCCCAGTTCTGTTTTTTTTTTACTCTGTTCCACATCAGTTGTGGATCTAAAGGGCATTAACTACTGAGATTGTAACAAAGACCCCGCAAGTGAACAAATCAAGGGGTTGAATTTATATTGCTGCTATCATGTCATCAGTGAAAAAATACTTTTAGTCAGGTAAGCTAGCTTTATTTAAATCAAGCTGAAAAGGGGTATCTTCTGTGGACTTGTTTAGGGGTGCTGGTACAAACCAACAAAGATGAACCTGACAGGTTGGCTGGGTAATATATACTTCTAAATTATGAAATTTACTGCTGACTTGCACAAAGCTCCCCATGTTTCAGACAAACTCCTTTTTGCAAAAAGTACTGAGACAAATCAAGGCTGCACAGCTAAATGTTTGAAATTAGAAACTTCCCAGCAGATGTAATGTGTTTCTCAAAGGCTGGCAGGGTGCTAACTTGGTATGATACTAGCTACGGATCACCAAAAGAAGCTGCTTAATTTGGCTTCAGTCCATTAACTAGCAAACCTGGACAGACAATATTTCAATACCCCAGAGATTAAATATTTGCAAAATAACATTATCTAGTCTAAATTTTTAAATGTTTAAATTTGCTCAAGAGGCTACTGAGTTCTTGCTAAATGCACTGGGAATTGGAGGAAAATGAATAGTGAACCAAACTCAACTCCTAAACAAAAGTACAATGAAGTGGAATATGTGTAGCCACTGCTTCCCACGTTATTCACAATTTGTTCTGTAGAGAAGTAAACATCAATAACAACAGAGAACTGTGAAGAGTATTGGAATTGTCACTAATACTCATACTATATACATATCCTTGATACAATATTTGTTTCAAATATTTTTCACATTGTCCGAACCCCAAGGATAAGAAAGCAGACTGAACTAGTTGACAGTCTGGTTCATCACTACCAGAGAATCACATATCAGACCATTTGATTATGCTGCTCCCTGCCATCAGTTTGTACAAATTGATTTTAGCTGCCACTTCTGATCAATATGCTTCCTGCGTCTTAAAGCAGCTATTAAGACTCAGGCATGCAGTGAAACCAGCACGCAAACTTGCAGACTAGCCACATGAACACCCTTAACAGTGGTGCCTTGAGGGTTCACTTAAGTTATGTACTGGAGGGTACCAGTGCGAGTTGTGGAAAAACTGATGTGCTACAAGCTAACAGGTTAAGATGTGGCTCCTTAACATTTAGAGGAATTTATTTTCTCTTACCTTATGATTACATGGTAGGAGTCTTACATGTTGACCAAGGTCAAATGGCTTCAAGCAGCATCTATACTGAATACCTGGAGCAAGTAAATGACTATGTTTTCTAACTAAAATGTTAGGTAAAGATTTTACAATGCTCTTTGGGGTACAACTAGTCCTAAAACAAAACAAAGAAAAAACAGTTTAGTAAATCAGGAGAAACAGCAAATAAAACTGAACACAAGAATGATAAGTTAGCTTTTGATAGAAATTTCTCTTTAATAGTACCTTTAATTGTTGAATGGGATAAACAATCCTCTAAACCACAGCTGCTATGAAAGCCATTCCAGTGATGTTGATCTTACTATGACAGGTATGAGCAGACACACCTCCCAGAAAACCAATATGTTCATTTAGCCTGAACAGCTGCATAATATAAGCCATTAAATTTTACCCAATAGTACAAAAGTACAAAAGTTTCCATGACCCAAGCTCAGAATTTGTGACAGGGACAAGAAATTAACCCAAATATTCTAATTTCTTGCAAAGCTACCTTTGTTTTGAAATTATGTGGGATCATATCTTGCTTTCATTTGGATCCAGATTCCTAATTATAGCCCTTAAACCTAATTCTGTAGTCTGCTTTGGCAGTAAGTGGCATTTTTCTAGTTTTTAATTATGGGTGCACAGTGTCTGCATAAACATCTCAGTAAATCATTCTTCTTAGTACGTTTTTTTCATAGTTTTGACAGAGGAGTAAGGCAGAAATAAAAGTCTGATCAACTTTCAAATAGTGGTGAAGGTTTTTCTATTGTATAGAAGAATGACTACCTTGAACAGATGTTCATAATACAAGGATGTAGAAATATCTGCAGTCTTTGATTTGAATAGTACCGGTTCATTTCTGAGATGATTCTGGAATGTGCCTTTCTGAGGTTTTCTAAATGTTGATCTTTTATGCATGCAGCAACTACATCAGGTAGTACTATTTTGCTGGTGAGAAGCCTTGTACATTGATGTGGCAGATACAGAGAAGAGCAAAAGCTTTTATTTCTCTCTGTATGATGTGTTTCATTTCTGTACAAAAAAGCTATCAGTTCTCATCATCATTTGTTATACCAAATTTTTAAGAGTGAAAAATTGATGGCTTTTTTTAAATACTGTTAACCAAGGGATATTTTGACTCTGAAAACTTTAAATATTTTTTCAGTATTTGTAGTATAAGTTTCTAAACCATATGAAAAGAATTACTTAGTTTGCAAAGTACAATTAATTCTTAACTATTTTAAGATGATTTGTTGCTATATTGGAAGTACTAATTACTATATGCTTTTTAAAAAATATATTTATTGCTCTATGTATAGTAATTATTATTTTTTCAGATACTGCTGAAGTAAAGAAACTGTTTAAAGAACTCTTCACGTTTCTCATAAAAAAATAGTATGGAAAAAAACTGGCTCTTACTTCTCCTGAAGATGTAATACTGCTTCTTTAGAACTGTTTCCTGGGTTAAAGCTTTTAAATTTTCCTCCTTGGGCTGATAATTCTGAAAGCTGTTCAAGAGATCTCCACCTCTTATTTTTCTTCTGTAATGTGCAAAAGTAATTGAGACAAGCTGAACTCAAGATATAAACTCTCTTGTAAATGATGCAAAGAGGCGCTGAGAACAATTCAACAAATCTGTTTTGTAACTATTTTTGTTGAGGCAAATACAACTAACAAACATCTTAAGTGAAATCTCTTATTCAAACTTTTGCAAAGCCTGGAACAAAAAACAGCTAAAGTCTTGAACTAAAACTTGGAGAATTTCTCATTGTTTTTAAGACAACTCATGAAGCAAACTTGAAGAGCTAATATTTCTAGAAATCTGCAGACAAGGTGGTAGCAAAATGAAGTTCAAAGACAAGTTTAAACGTATTCATTTATGGTTGTTATGGTAACCTGAATTCACTGATTTTCACAGCTCTGACTTTACATAGTGACCTAATGGTATAAAATAAACAGCTATCTGTAGAACAGTACAAACTCAGTGAAACACTTGAGCTCCTTAATTTTGTGGCTTCCGTGCTCTAGTTCTAGGCCTTGTCATTTACTGTTGGTTACTATGACCCTTTTTTTGCATCACCCTGCCAACTATAAGGCCTTATCTACATAAGGAAACTGGAAAGGTAGGTTAAGCTAAGATGTATTTGCATCTACTGTCCACATAAGGGCGCCACAATTATAATTTACACAGGCAGAGGATAACTAAGCTCTTTAAGGTGTTAAATTTTCACATCTCAATATCCTTCTATATATTGCTTTTAGCTAAGTCTAATTCAATGCAGGTTCTGCATGATTTGTCTAAGGAAAATGAGATCAATTAATACTATATAGGTCAGCGTAGGATACAAAAAAGAAAACCTGTTTGGTACCTGTCTGAAGACAAAGACATGGGGAGAATGGCAAAAGCCAATGAAACATTCATGACATAGGTAATACTCAATACACTCAGTGCACCTAAAAGGAAAAACAAAAACACAGAGTAAGGAGTTAGGATAACAAATAGTTAGCATTTCATGATACAGGAGGAGCTAAATTTACTAGTTGGAAAAGGACAATGCAAAAAGACAAAAGGACTACAGAATTGTATTGGAGATGTACTGCACAAAAAAGAGTTTAAAAATTTTTATGCTTTAATGCTTTTTACACTTTTAATACTTTCTTTACCAATGATGTTTGTTTATATATAAGGCACACATTGTGTATGCATGAAGGCAAAAAGTCTTCATTTTGCTAAACAATTATTATTTCTTTCATAGAGAAGTTTTTGTGGACAGGCTCTTCAGAAAAGTGTAATTTAAAATTAAAGCAGAATAAAATCTAAATTTATGCTATAAGGCTCTGTAATTTACAAGTGAGGATTTTTATTATTCTAAATTATTTGCAAGCTATTATAATTTTACAGGGAACAATCATCTTAACCTGAAATGATCAAACATTCTTGATATTTGATGTGAACTTGATTCAAAGGAAACATGAAGAAAAAAAGCCGTTAGTCCACATGATGACCTTGACAGACAGTCATAGAAGTGACACCGCTTATCTGGACCAAGGTACTGTTTAGGCAGGAAGCTAATTAAACTGCCCATGGTTCTCAGTAAGTCCAACCAGAGGAGGCCAAGCCTTCTAATAAGTAGTGGTGATGTAAGAAGCGCTTTAAGTCTTCCTCAGATTGAACACTGGTAAACTGGTAGAGAATTCTAGAATGATGATTCCTTTCACACACCGTTAGCAATTATGTCTATTATTTAGATAATTTTATAACATGAATTTACCAGAAATTAATTGCAGTTGAATCAGAAGAAATAATATTGTCTACTCTGTGGATGAAATTGTTTGGTTACTCATAATAAAGACAGAGGAATAAGCAAAAAGCTGTACTGTCAAAATCTTGATTTAAAAATACCTACTTGTAGCACTTTCCCACAATTGGAAATACCCTGCAATTATTACAAGGAATTCTGAGGTGCCTATCCAGTCTTGCTCTCTCTGTTGCAGTCACAAGTTGACTAGAGTTTCTAAATTCTTCTAGAATGAGCTTTAGAGGTGCAAATTCTTCCCTGCAGAGTGGACACTTTACTACAGACTCAGTCCCCAGTTCATCTTGGTGATCAGCCCAAATTTTCATACATTTTATGTGTACATTGTTACCACAGCTGTATCTGCAGAAAACAAATGACAATTTACGTAATCTTTCTATAAGCATCTAGGAAAATCACATAGCAATACTAAGCAGTCTTCCCTTTTCCTCCTTCCCCTGCCCTCCACAGTTTAACTCCTGGGACTGCTGAATTTTCTGGATTGGAAAGGGCTATAACAACTGTCATATATTCTTGTGAATTGAAGCTACCTACACTAAGAGATCCTTGTAACATTCTGTAATTAGAAATATAGCAAAACAAAGAATGATTGTATACTTCACCTGCAGTAAGTGATGGGAAGCATCATCTTTAGTAACTCCTCCTGACAAATGGGACAGACATCCTCTAAACCAACTTCTTTCTGATGAATGCATCTATCATTCTCCTCATTTAATGTTTGTGAGAAGAGGGTTTGCTCAGGATTTAGTGTCTGTTCCTGTTGTAACCGCTGAAGCACATCCTCAATTTCTCTTTCCAGAAGACCCAACTTCAAAGCATCTACCAAAAGTAAATATAAAAATTAAAGCCTTTCAGCAGAACTCTGCACTTACCTGTAATAGCTCTCCATCTATAAAATGCAGTAGGGACCATTTCTGTCAAATATATTCAGTATGTTTCAGCCCCCAAAATGTTGTAAATCTTTTTATATAGCTTGCATAGAAACTGTAACAATATTGCTTATGTGTGTTCTCATCTAAAATGGTGTCCAAGGCAAAAATGAATCCAAGATGTTTCTAAAGAAGGAAATTTTCAAGAATAACTTGTTTCACTAAATATGTGTATTAGTCAAAACAATGTTTCAGTCCAAAAGGCCTTTATAGAATTGCTTAAGCCCAAGTAAAAAAGTTCTTAATTCTAAGCATTGGAAATGAACACCTGTGGAGGTATTTTTAGAAATATTATTTACTGGAAAAATAAAGAGCATAATGCTTTTATTTCTCTAGTGGTCTCTGTTCAATAAGCTAAAATGCTTTCCAAACGCTAAAGAATTAAGCCTTGCACCATCATTTCTGACACCACGCACCATTATATACCATAGCAAGAAAACAGTTAAGAAAGCTTCTGTTCATGAGTTAAGATGAAATCCTGCTCACTTCTCACTGAAGTTATTTTGTCTGTACAATAGTTCAGAAAGCAAAGTGTTCTAAAATTTAGTTCTGTTAGAAAAACACAACCTAGGTTCTGACTACTTACAAGATGTTTGGTTTTGCATGTATACATGTTTTTGCAGCAACTTTTTGGATGCTAGCCATTCTTTAAGGTTGGTTTGTGTTTACCTGCTTTTGTTACGGCTACTACCCAGGAAAAGATATTTAGACTAATTATTTTGTGGGATATTTAAGTTATTTGATCTCTCTTTCCACACAAGTTCTATGAAAGGAACTGTAGCAAAGCAGCTGAGAATCTGGCTCATAATAGCCTAAGCTGTAAGAACTTTTAAGGAAATGATCCTGACTCAGGTCAGAAAGCTAACTTGGGTATACAGACTACACCCTCTGTATTAGAAAGCTATTGTTTTGGTGATGGAAGGTCACAAATATCAAAATCAGTAATGGATTACATTTTGTACAGCTTTCCTTCCACCCATCCCTGGAAGTCTGAGGGGGAATTTCCATGACATTGGCAGTATTCATGAAATACTACAGTCCAAATACTGCCAAAGTAGAAATGTTGCCCTAAGCTAGAAAAGACATGGCAGTTATTTTAGTTTATGCTGAAGGACTCACTACAAAAAGGTAATCAAAGATGAACTATACTTCTATAGCTAATTTCTTATAAAGTGAAGCACCAAATTTATCTGTGACTACACTTGGTAAATTGCTAAAGCAAGCATCTTGAGAGCATTCTGGATTAACTTCAGTACAAGGTGCTTTTATAAATTAATAGCCTTTATTATATATATATATATCTGAAATTGTAACACTGTTTGTTTTTTTCCATGTTTACATTCTTCCTGAAACTACAGTTGTAATCAGTGACATAACACAGTGTTCTGTACCATAAAAATGAAATGAACTGGAAAATGCCTAAGGAGCACTAAACTCTTTTTTTTTTTTTTTTTTTTTTTTTTTTTTGAGGTGGAGGAGGGAGAGGAAGAGAAAACAGATAATGAGCTATAAACAAATTTTATCCAAACTCCAGAGGATATTGCTTTGGACATTTAAAATTGGTAAGCTCTACATGCAAGCCATAAAAGAGTCTAATACTTACATTCATGATCTCTTGGTAATCAGTACTTTTTCAGCAATATCCTATAATGTATAATCAAAATATCTAGTAAGTGAAAACATCAATCTAAAGTTACTTGTTAGTTCAGTTTTACAATATAAGTGAAACAGCTAAGAGTCCTATGCAGACTTACGTTATCTTAACGTAGTAAATTGTTCAGTTTAATAAATTTAAATGAAAACTGCCATCAGAGAGATAGTCCCACTCTGAGCTCATATTCCTGTCACTTCCTTGAGCTTGTTTGATTCCTTCAGTGACCTGGTTACTCTCACTAGACTGCCAAAAATCTAACTTAGACAAAAAAGTAATTTTCTGTTGATTTAGTGGGTTTTGATTCAGCCCATCAAATCCTGAGATAAACAATACATCCATAATAGGGAAAAGAGAAGGGCACAACTACTGCTGGCAGCAGCAAACCACTTCTGCTTGTCAGTTAAAAACCTTAAGGAACAAAAAATTACAAAGGTAAATAGGTACTGGTAAGATTTGTAGACTTCAGCTTGTAAACTGTTTTCTAGCACTGAAATTTAATCCCTAATCACGGTTGCGCTAGCTTATTCTTTACACTTCAGGTTAATGGGTGTGGTTCGTAATTGAATTCTGATTATATCAGGCAGTTTATTGGACCCTGAAGAATTCCTGGCTTCATTCTAAATTCTCCCCTCAGATTTATCCAGTTGTGGCTGAAGCTGCATGGGTTTCTTTGTAAGTCTGAAATATATATGTATCATATAACCAAGAAGTAACCATCTGGATCTCATGTGACTATTTTTGATATCACATTTATTTTTGTTCCAACATAAGCACACCTGCCCTGATATGTATTTTCTTTTTTTCTGGCATTAAAAACAAAAAAAGGGCACATGTTGTTGGTAATTCCAGCATGCTATGTAGATGCCACTACTGTACATATATTTTGCTCCAATGACTGTCTCAGTTCTCTTTTGCAGAAATAAATCAGACTATACAGATAGGCTCTGAGGTCTTCAGCCTGTACAAAGAATCACCACACGCACACCGCTCCCAAATGTGACATTAAAATTTAACATCTGAGCTTGCCAGGTAACGTTTTTGACCTCCAGGAGTTCCTCCATTGCTGGCAGCCCTTTCTTGGCACTGCTGTCCTCACTGCCGTGTTGCTTTGCCCCGTGGGACACCGACTCACCAGCAGATGTGCTTACAGAGGGCCTTCTCCTTCAGGAAGGCGGAGCAGGTGCGCGAGTGGGGCTCTCCCAGGAACACCTGTCAGAGACACCAAGAAGCAGCAGTCCTTAGTTACGGCCGCCGGGAGGCAGGGAAGTCGCCAGCCCTCAAGCAGCAGGGTCTGGAAGCGGAGCGTGGCTACGCCCGCTCTCCCGGGCGAGGACAGGGCGGCCGGCCGGCCGCCCGCACCCGCAGCGGCGCGCCCTCCTGGCCGTCCTCCTGCAGCAGGAAGGCAGTGGGGCCCAGCTCCCGCGCGACGCGCATGGTGCTGCTCAGCGCCCGGTCCTGCTGCCGCCGCAGCGCGGCGCTCCCGCCCCCCCGCCGCCGGGGCATGGCTGGGGGGCGCCGACGAGCGCGGGGGCAACGGCCGCAACGGCCGCAACCGCCTCTGCGCCCGCGCGTTCCCATGGAAACGGCGGGGCTGCCTCATCAGCCCGCCCGCCCCGCCCACCAGTCCGCGCGCGCCTCTGCCCGGCTGCGCGCGCGGCCGGCGGGGCGGCGGTTAACGGACGCCCGGTCCGTTAGGGGACCCGTCAGGGGCTGCGGTGGCGGCCTGCGCTGCCGGCCTCGAGGCCTCGGGCTGCGGCCTGTCTCCCCGGGGTGGCGCCTGGCTCCTGCCGATTGCCTGCAGCGTCGCAGTGTTCACGTTGTAAAGCTGTGAGCGTTTGCAGTAAATTGTTAGTGTTGTTCTTGCTTTTCGTTATCGGTGGAGCTTTTTCAGAAGCTTAAGGATCGCCTTCTCATTTGACTTTGTTCTCTGTCGCTTGACAGTCCTTGATTCTTTTCTAACATAGTTGAGATACACGTCGTTTATTATGTGCTTTTTTGTATAGCTAAATAACTCCGAAAATAGTAACCAGAAGCTAGGTGGATTTTTTTATTTCTTTTGCAGTCACTAGGGGGAACTGTTGCACCTCCTATAGGTTTTTGAACAAGTGTCCGTTTATTTTCACTTTCTGTTAAATATTTGTATCAGTTCTTCAAACAGTTGATAGTCTCAGTGTTGAAAACACTTCCGTAGTTTTTCCTGGAATATAAACAGAAATAATGCAGTAATAGGGATCCAACAGCCCTTTATTTATTATGTTTTTAAAGGCACAAGAAAGCCTTCTTTTCGTCTTGTGCTAGTCTTCTCTGAAGTGTCTCTTTAGTTTAGAAACAGCTAAGCCCTGCTGGGAAGTGACAGAGGTGGAGCAGAGCTGCCGGAGGGGCAGGATGGTGGGGCCCTGAGGGGTGCGGGGGAGATGAGTGAGGCTGTGGGAAGGCAGCCAGAGACTGCGGTCTGGCTTTGTGCCATGTCAGCACGGATCTGTATCTTGGATGGTGGAGGAAGAGTGTAGATGAAGAAAAGCTGATATAGCTGCAGGACCCTGATCTAGGTGGATATGGAGGTGGGAACAAGGTTAGACAGGAATCTGTTGAATGCCAGGTTGTGGAAGAAAGAGCTGGGGACCCTGGCACCTGGGGCAGAAAACAATGGTGTGGAAAGCACTACATGAGTACTTGATACAGGGACTTGAGTCAAGTGAACTGGTCACAAGTTTGACTTGAGCCAACTCAACTGGGCAAGTTGAACTGGAAGGGCTGAAGTGACAAGTATGAAATAAGGTCTGAAAATGAGTGTAGTAAAGACTGAGAGAGAATGCGCTGAGTGAGGTCTTTGCTTTTCTTTTTAACTGAGTGATGTGTCAAATAATCCTATGAGTTTATTCTTTCAACCAATTCATAAAGCCCCTGCCAGCAGGGCAGAGTTAAAGGGCAGGGAGCTGGCAAAGTAGCATTGGACCAAATCTCAGAGTGCAAACATTTTTAAGCAAGTCCTCAGAGTATAATATTTTAGCTGGATGTGACAGACTTTGTAAAATATCTTGGATCAGCTTGTTCATGTCCTTTTCTTCATCCTCATCGCTTCATCCCCATCATCTCTCATGAATGACATTTAGGGAAAAGAAAATTACTCTTCACAAAAAAAAAAAAGGTCTGTTCCCCAGTAGACCTGTTCACAGCCATACAGCAACATACCAACAGCAAGTCTTTTCGCCCTTAGTTTTGACAATAGCTAAGCACAATGTGTTGTCTTGTGGGTTATACAATTTTCAGTGCTTATTTTAGTTCCTGTTAAAGTTCCTACTAGCCTTTTGACTGGATGTGGTATACTTGTGTTTTCAGTAATTTTACCCCTGTAACTTACAGTCTTTCTGAAAATGAAGTGTGCTATACAACTGGTGCCCTGTTTTCTTACTTTATTATTGTTAGTCAGCCTAGGAAGAAAGCTTTGAGTTCATTTGCTATTACTTTCATACTGTGGATCCTAGAGCTGCAAACTCTGGGTAGCAGAAGACTCATTTGAAGTTTTTTTCAGAGTGAACCCTGAAAAAGGTTCAAGGCCTGAACCTTAGTTTAAGCAGTATAAGTGGTGCTCTAATCAAGTGGTTAGAGGATTTTCAAGAAAATTATACATGTAAATTAAGGAAGCAGTATAGATGTTTAAGTCTTGGAAATTCTGAATAGGGAAATAGATAATGATTTTTATTTGCTTTGAGTGATGTGGTTTCATTACTTGAATTATGAGTAGCCACATCCTTAGCATATTTAAGAAATGAAGTTAGATAGACCAGCAAGAATGTGGAAAAGTACTGGAAAAATTCAAGTTTGAGGAATGGACCTAGCAAAGTATGTACCTTGCATTGCTTGTACATTTGGAAGATAGGATTATAAATGTAAACACACACATATTCCTATAAATGGATATAAATTGCTGGTGAGAAGGAGATGACAAATACGACATCTGTGATAGAGAGTAGGCTCCATGACATTGCAAGAGCATTTCTGGCAGGAGGGACAGATGTCAATGCCTGTATGAAATTATTCCTTAGTTTCTCTTGTTTAGGATCACCAGCATTCAGTGATATGTGCCACATGCTTTATTGTATTGTAAGTGTTATAGATTAACAGCTACACTGTGGATATTTTAGGCATATGTTTTTTACAAGTCATAGTACAGGAAGGCCTTCTACAGAGCAAATGGGAAATATTGTTCTAATTTAGTTGTGTGTGTGTACATACATATATAACATGACTGATCCTTTCTGTTTGCAGGCATGAATTGTTCTGTGACATAATGCAAGATGTGTCATTTTGCTTGTACAAGGTGATGGCTGCCCTTTGAACCATTGGTGTTCTAGAATCAGTCTGGTTATTTCTTCCCCTTTTGGTCTATTGGGCTTATTAGACTCAGAGTACAGGTGTTTCGAATCCTCATCCTCTTGAAATGTTACAAAGGGCAAAGTGACACTCTTTTCTTCACCTTCAAAGCAGAACAGCCAGTAGGTATCTTTGCCAGCAGGCCTAGCAGCTTAAATGTTTCTGAGAGCCCTCACACTGTATGGCTGAATCCAACTGTTAATGACCTTTAGAAACAACTGCTGCTTAATAGTGCAAGTTTTTTATTTTTCTAATGTTCTTTGAACAGTGGGTGTCTCTTCTTTGTTGTTTTTTGTTTTTTATTTTAAGGCAATGAGGTCTTTATCTTTCATTTCAGTGCATGCAAGCTACTTGAGCTACTAAGTCTTGCTGAGTCTGTAAGAGGCATATATGTAGCACCATCTGTCTGTCTTCATCTTTCTAAACTGTTACCATCAAGTGTCCAGACAGTGCTGGATTCCCCTCCAGCTTATGGGGTGAAATTTTGAATACTGCTGGAGCCCAATTCTGAACTCAATTTTGAAGAGAAAAGTTAAGATGAAATTTCAATTCCCATGTCTCTTTGTGGAAGGACAAATCTACATCTTCCACCTACTTGGGAAGTCTCTGACTTCCAGAATTTAAACTACTTGAAACCACATGGGAAAGGGTACTTTGCACCTCTCTTGTTGCAACTGTGCTATTGTAAGTCAAGATATACTGGGCAGGAGAGCAATAAGGTGATGCTAGTTCATATACTATCCTGTGCAACTTACAGTTCCTGTTTTTTGGATAGTCTCTGTATTAAACACTCATTGAGTATAACATGAGCAGAGGAAGACAGTTGTGTAATCTGACACATTCCCTCTTCCAGGTGAGCATCCTAATTCTAAACTGTATGCTTTACTCATATTCTTCTCCAAACAGATTTTGTCTTCTCTTCCATGTGCTGGCAGTGCTTGGACACAAGGGATGGAGAATGCCTCCACCTTTGCTTCTTCCCCACTCCCCAAATATCTCTGTGAAACACTGACCTCTGCATGCTCTGGGGAGGGGGGGTGCCTGTGTTTCTTGGCATTCTGTATTCTGTCTGGTATGCCTTGGTGCTCTCCTATACATATGTGCCTGTCTTGTGCTTGAGCCCACAAGATTGAAAAAACAGGTGTTTCTTCTTCTGTGGAGTCCAGGCTGACAGATGTTCCCTGCTGTGGCTGAAAATGAATTATATTTATTACCAAGTGTGTTTCACAGTCTCTTTATCCCAGGAACCTCCAAGTACTGTGAAGCAGGACAGTAAGAAATTTTATTTAAATGAGGGACTTTTTAAACCTTGACTGAATAATAGGATCAAAAATGTTGGGAATGAAGAGAATGATTAGTTTTCTGGAATAGTTGTCCTGAAGATAGAAGCTACCTCCTGTCAAAGGTACCAAATTAGTGATAAAAAAGAACTGTAAATATTTTAAGGCTTGAAAGGTAGGATAGTTTTCTGGCTTAATGTTAGACCAGGACTGAAGAGAATTCTAATCATCCTCGCTATGTTACAGACTTCCTGAGTGGCCTTGAGCCAGATTACTCTGTGCCTCAGTTTTCTATCAGTAATGGTTCTTTTCTCCTCTTCCCTGCCTTGTCTGTTTAGACTGTAACATCTTAAGGAGAGGCAAGTCCTCTCAGTGTGTATTGACAGTGACACAATGGAGTCCTGATCAGCTGTCTTACTTTACTACTACTACTATTGTATAATAATAATCTTTAGGCAATTGCCATAAGTTTTGGATTTGAGTTTCTTCAAAAGAGCACTGATTTCTGTGAGCTCCTAGAACTGAACAGTAAATTCTGAATAAAGCCAAACTGGTACCAGTCTGGCAGACAACAGCTAGCTGTATTCTTTTCACATACTTTTAGAATTAAGCTGCTAAGGAATGAAACTTATAAATAAGTAAGGAAGAAACCAGCAAAGAGCCCAAATTCTTCCTTTCTTCCTCTTCACCAAAAGTATGAAGCTCAGGTTTGACAGATACCTGGAACAGAACACAGCAGAGATAACAGAACACTGTATGGTGGAACGTTGCATGTTCATTCTTGCTAGTAAGCTTGTGAGGACATTACTTCGAAATAATCTTGTGTAATAGGTGTCTGGGGAAGGGAATAATATTTACTTTTGCTAACATTCTTATATTTGAAACCATTAGTATGACCTCCAGTCTAATTTCCTGACTCTCAAATGATTTTTTTTTTTTTTTAACTTTTGTATTGATGCTGTTAACTGGTTTTGTAACAATATAGTGTAAGGTAGA